>NC_069117.1:39230826-39885826 GCF_025612915.1 Magallana angulata | reverse complement strand
GCGGTAAGTCCGACAGATGTTCGTTCAGTCAACAACAACAACCCGACATCACATCTACCTAATCAACCAAATTTCCCAAATCTACCAAACCTGCCGTTTTTAACACGTGGTCAAATACCACCATTTGTCCCTGGTAGTCAACCTGGGCAGTTCTCTCCACTTACTCCGAACGAGCAAACCAATTCCTTACCATCAAACGACCCGAATTCCAGATGGCTTGTTCGGGACTCTTCGGGAACAAGGTTTCCGCCCTTTATGAGACCTGCACCCGAAATAATAAGACCTGGTGGTGCCACCAACATCCCGAACAATCCGAGAGTTCCGGGTTCATCTGGACAGATCGATCCTAATCCTTTTCCAAATGCAGCTGATTTATTCCCGCCAATAACGGAAAATTCCAACTCACTTCCGCCTTTCAGTTTACCAAGAGGTCCATCAAATATAGGTGGCGGATCATCCCCCTTGAGTGGCGTTTCTAACTCCGGAACGGGGATGTCTCTGCCTCCTCTCACTGCATTAGGGGGTCTAAATCCCCGAGCGATGCCCCCGGCACAGGGGCCAGTGCAAGGTAGACCGGGAAACGGAGGAGAACTTCTTATACCAGACATAGCCGAGATTTGCCAGGGTGGCAATTGTAACGGAGCACCACTCGCTCCTGGTCAGTAGCATTAGTTTAAATCTACCTACATGTATAAATATAATTCCAAGCCTTGTTTATTAAAAGTGAAAATGATTGATGCAAAAAAAAAAAATCAGTGGAATTGTGATGCAGGTTATTTGTTTGTTAAAGGTTCTAACGTTGGTCTCAATAACCAAAGGCCTACCGCCCCTCAGACACAGACACAAATGGTTGGAAGAGGAGATAACTGTGGAGAGGTTTGTGCTCTCTCTCTCTCTCTCTCTCTCTCTCTCTCTTCAGTTCTGAGTTATTTAAAATTTCCTTTATTTTTCCTTTTAGATGACATGTTTTGAGAACGAGTTTTGTTTTGATCCAATGACGTCGACCTGCATCGGAGGTATGCATTTTATTCATTCAGTGTTATTTTGTTTCCAATTATAAATAGTTAACTGATTTGTTGCTAAAAGAATTCGCTTTTGTTTTTAGGAAAGGAAATGATACTAGTTTTGAACGATGTAGATAGAATTTCAAAATTTCAAAATGAAACAAAAATATAGTACTTAATTGTTGCATTTAATTAAATTATCCGGTGTGAAAAAATAGTGTACGATAATCTGATTGACAAGTGAACGTTCCATCAAGTTTCTGAATGCTAAATATGACTCAGACTATAGTAGCATGAAACGTTTCTAGATTATAATTATATCTTGATAATAATCAAATAAACTTTTTTTCAAAATTATCAAAATAATTTTGATTTACACTTTCAGTGAACACAGGGGATGCGAGAGCGCCTTGACACCCTTTGTCTGGTTAAAATGGATGAATTTTTACAGGCTGTCTCTGTCTGTTTTGTTTATTTACATATTATATATAATTTGTTTGTTATGTTTTATTGTTCATTTTATTTATTGAATAAATCTTATATATAAAGGTACTTGTATTTATATTCTTAAACGCTTTGAATGAACAAAAATGGATTGAGCATATAATATTTTAAAAATATGTATTGTCACAATACACTTTGATAACTTTTTTTCAGATCGGGGAAAAATGTGCAAGGTTTGGTTGAAAATCTTTAAAAATTGATAGATCTACCATAATTTTAACCTGGTTTCCTACGATATGATAATAGACCCAATGGAATCTTTTAATTAAATGGCCTGGTAGGCAATTTCTAATTCAAAGGTTTACTCATTATTTCATGTAATTCAACATTTACACATTACGAACTACACTTGAAATATTTTGCAAGGTTTCTTTTATCAAAATATTTAATTTACATGAACTACATAGCTTAACGTCTTTTATTAATCGAAATCGTTTTACCTTGTAAAAACAAACCCTTGCAACAAAATTACTCTTTTGGTTATGATCTTTTATTTAGTTCAAAACTAAGCTTGAAACTTTATTCATTTACTTTATGGAGACCATTTTGCATCGAATGGCTTTAATTTAGAGCTTGTGAGATAAAATGATGACATAAATATTTAATATCTATCAAACAAAATATGATATTTTGTGAATATCAATAAAAGAAAATTCTCAGTTGAATTGTTGTAATTGTAATTTTCTTACTTTTTATGATGAAATGATTTATATTATGTCGAAATTTGAGCTTTGAGTACAAAATTGCATCATGCCATAGGAAAAACTATCGTTTTGTCAGTTCTTTTTTTATTATTGTATTTTATCTAACAAAACTTATTTTTACAAAAAGCTTATCCCTTTTAGTTCTTTCATGTTAACTCCAGTCTGCTTGAAGTTATGTGTGATGGAAAGATGGGGATGCCTTCTTTATTTGATCAATTTGAATGATATTCTGGAAATTGGACTGTATCTTTGGTTGCCCCCTCTCCATTCTAATTGACGGTAGACTATGTTCATGAGTCTTAAACTATATATATATATATATATATATATATATATATATATATATATATATATATATATATATATGTGTGTGTGTGTGTATGTATGTATGTATGTATGTATGTATGTATGTATATATATATATATATATATATATATATATATATATATATATATATATATATATATATATATATATATATATATCAGCACAAACATTGCAATAACTCTCAAATTGAGGAGCTCCACCTCTGCCCCGGCCGGGGCGGAGGTGGAGCTCCAAAAAGGTGAATTTCTTTGTACTTTATATATATATATATATATATATATATATATATATATATATATATATATATATATATATATATATATATATATATATATATATATATATATATATATATATAAGACGCCAGTACAGTTGAGAAAATATCAAAAACTATAGTATATAATTTTCTATGATACTCATTCAAATATAAATCTCATGCAAGATCGACAAGCTTTGAAGTAGTTTCATCCTTTTTATGTTTTAACTGATCCGCTTCTTATGCAATATGTTATAGCTAACCTCGAGTTTTTCTCCCGATGATACGTACAATTTCAAGTGATAAGTTGCTAAACATACAGGGAATATGTTTTTATTGCTGACATTATTTGTGATCTATCTCACAGGTGAGATTTAATTTTCGATTTTTTTTAATCCTTTAATACTGTTTTCTGTTTTACTTTCAAATAAAAAGCAAAACGATTTTCTAAACCAAATCAGACGTTTTCTTATAAACATCATTACCTCTATTTGTGAAATGAAAATTAGAAAACAAATTTAAAGTAAAATTCATACATCAAGTTTAGAAGACAAGTATTTACTAAAATTAATTCAAAATACAGGTGTATGCGATGGAGCAGCATGCATTCCTGTTGTTTGCGAGGACAACCCCGTCTTAGCCTGTGGGAAGGGACAACGATTGGTTCACGGCCCCCAAGCCAAAATTATCACCTGTCAGTCAGACGATGAATGTCTCGTGAGCGTCAATATTGACATCATTGCAGGCCATTTTCTCCACTGCTTAAGCAGTAGTTTATGTATCGTCGACTTTGACAGAATCAAGCGTTATATACCCAAGAATATAACCGGAATAAGGATGCAAGGAGATGCTTTGGATGATAATACAATCGGAATAGGTTTAAGGAACTTATCTTGTTCTTTAAGGCATGTGAATACCCTTAGACTAAAGCTGTTGAACTGTTCGTGTCTTCCAGACAAGGGTAAGATAATTTGGCAAAAGCCAAAACGCATCGTTTAATTCATGAATGCATTTAATATCAACATTTTTTGTACAACAGAGATGCCGCGGTAACTGATATATGCATGACATTGTACAGTTTTAAGGTGCATCTACATGTTGATGACGTACACCGACTCGCATGCCAAAAGTAACTATTCTAATTTAAGTTTATTTCACTACAGATGTTCAGATGTCATATTTTTCGTCATATTTTGAAGAAATTTGGATTGAATTGTGCAGAATTTTATTTGCACTTTCGCACATATCATTGAAATAATTTTCAAAAAACCTAATTTAAGATTTGGTACTGAGTATTTCAAACACAACGGTTAAATTTATTTTCAACTCTGTACAGTACTGTGCATTTGTATATTTCCTTATCAGTTTTCAAAGCAAAAATATCTTAGTTTGTAATTGTTAACTTCTCATCTGGTATATTAAGGAGGCTGGGTGGTGAACAAATTAGCCATCAAATCTTCCTTAAAGTTTTAGACATATTTTTTTTTTAGCTATAAACTTTCTTTTAGGAAAGAAAAGGTCCATATAGGTCACCTATTAAATCTGGATTTCTTCCTTTATTCTTATATTAAACTCTCCTTTTAAAAGAGATCAATACAGTCTAAAAATGGACACGACCATCGATCCCTCTTAAAGGCTAGAAAAAAAGGAGGGGTGTCTGATATGAATATGTAATGTATATTATAGCACGTTAACGCTTTGCACAATTTCGTTGATGATGATGCTCTTGAATACCTCTATTCTTTACCTTTTAAAAGGTATAAACACGAGCCTTCATCTCTACATATGCATAGTTTTAAACTTATAGTCATTTCAATATAGCCTGTCGTTGATCATTGTTGAAAAAAATGTTTTGAAACGAGTTAAGAATATTAAAGAAATTACAGCTTATATAAACTCGGTCTTTCAGTAATGCAGAGTTTCACTGAATTGGGGGAAGTTTATGTCGAATAAGATAATCTTATGAGACAGTTCGTATTTCTGACTGACACAAAGTCGATCCGTCAAAGTTGCAGCAAAATATGACCGACCTGTGACTGCAACGAGCAAAGCAACTGCCTCAAAAGTCGGAGAAATAGATGAAAGTGATTGCAGATACACCATTCCATTCGTGATAAGCATACCGTTGTCGTGGGTGCAATTCATCAGAAAATATGAAAGATTATGCCAGATTGATACCGCATGCATATATTGACAGATGACCAAAACGGTTACGAGTACAAACCGCTAAGCAAATGCTAAATATTTTTCCCAAATTCAATATGGAACAATTTGCAAATAATGTTACTGGTGACGAATCACGGGTTCACTAGTTCGAACCAGTAATAAAAATTGGAAATAAAATATTGCTTACTAAACACGGTATTGCATATTCTTCTCTTGTGATGGTAGAGCCGTACAAATTTCGATACCGAAGGACAATATTGTTAATACAGGTCTGTATTACCGAGATGTTATGCTAAACAGACCAAGAAATACATGTATTATCATAAACGACGCTCTGTATCAGGATTTATGCATGTTCGTCTTCTTCATAATAATGACCCATCACATGCATCTAAGATTGTGTAGCAATTTTAGAAAACAGAGAAGGTTAATTACCGTCTTGCCAGACCTACCATACTATCCAGGTTTAGCTCCAAAAGACTTTTTACTTTTTCTAAAACTGGATGAGTTCTTATCTGGTCATCTGGTCGTCGTTACAAGTCCCGACAAGCATCATTCATTCACTCAGCGTACCCTGATGTATTTCAGAAATGGATTCAGAGATTAAAATTATTACATGAAATGTCAAACCGCAAAAAAATGAGATTTCATACATTACACATTACGTATCGAAAAACATTATATATTTATATTATGCCAAATAAGGGAAATGAATTTCGTGTTCATTTATTTAGAAATTTAAATAAATCGGTCTAGAAATGACTCTGGGACTATGCTTTGCGGTTTTCAATGGAATACTAGTAAATACTAAAAAGAAAAACATTGACATACTTTTGGCACCTGAGTTTATCTGTTCACTTATTGAAAAACATTTTGAATATGTAAAAAAAACATGCATATCAGTTTCACTTAAAATAAAATTCAATATACATGTATTTGCAAAAAAAGATTTTTGGTCAAGATTACTTTTCAGGTGATGACCTGCTTATAATTGTAATTTTTTTAAACACTTCATAAGGCTTAAGGTGCCTCACTACACCTTGAAATAGTTTCTCAAAACAGCAGAAAATTACTTGATTATGATAGAAAGCATGATGGATAAGAAGTGTATATGTCAAATAGGCGAAAAAATGTGCAATTTTAGATAAAAAATGGTATTTTCAAAAATTTCATTCAGTAAACATAAACAAAAGCCCCAGATGGATTCCAACTAATGACCTTCACAAGCCTGATACTTAAACCACTGAGCTTTGACGATATACATCTGAATCGATTGATACAAACAGCTTAATAAAACAGTTAAATCGCCATCTTGTGACGTAGTGTTAAGTATAAGTCTCGGTGTAGTGAAGTACCTTAAAGGTATATATGCCGTTTTAAGAGCTGTTTTTGCTATGTTGGAAATACCTGACCCAAACTTTGTAAGTGTGATGATCTGAATACGTAAGGTTGACCAATCATTTGTATTATTTGAATTATCTTATCATTTTATGTCAGGAGGAATGAAAATGTTCTTATGCATAATTATAAATGAATCACGTAAATGTAAACTGCGCATGTTTACAAAATTGAATAGTGAAATACTTTTTTTTTTGACGTTGCATTAGAATTATTCCTTCAAAAAACCGATTGACAACCATTTTAATTATTAACTGATCAGATAATTTTAATGCTGGGGCTTTTACTGAGCGGATCGGTCAAGAAATTTAAATTAATTGGAAATTATATTCAATATTTTTGAAATGAATTGTAAAAATTTCAGAAAGTTTCCAACATAGGCAGATAATCAAACTGAAAAAAGTTTAGGTCTGGTTTCTAACATCATTCCCAAAAACAGCGTTACAAACGGCATATATACCTTTAAATTTCGAACCTTACAGGGTTTTCGTTCTTCGACATTTACAACAAACCAAATATTCGGAATGTAAACAGCGATTTTCTATTGGGCTATAAGCTTCAATCCAAAACAACTGGAACTGACGACTTCAGAATCTGCAGTGTAACGGCGTCAACCGGAATATTCTCCGAAGTAGCTGTCGTACAATCTTTTGTTGGGAAGGAAGACGTAAAGATAAAAAGCAAAGAGGTGGGCTGTGTCTGTCTATCCCACAATACATTTTACACTTACAAGAAAATCGGTAATTCAACAACCGGAACTCTCACTTTAGAGATACCTCCTAGAAATGTGTTGCAAAAAAATAAGGCTTTTCAAATTCTTTTGTGGATCAAGGGTAAGTCTTGAGATAACTTCTTCTATTTGCGTGCAAGAAATTTTTGCAAGGTTAGCGAGACTCTCTGCGTCGCCAATACTTTGCCGCAGCGAATCATTAATTGTCTGGTATATTACTGAGTATTAGAAATTTACATCTTGATCGCAGAAATTAAACGCCGCGAACGACTTTTTCTTTGGTTAATCGCAAAATAATATCACAGCGAATAAAACTTGGTTCCACAGAATATATATTTCCTTTGTTGATTAATTGAAAAGTCTAAATAAAAATTTATGATTAATTTAATCATATCTCATATATTAGATGGATTTATATTTTGTTTGTCCTCAACATTACATTAATTTTACAGTGACAAAAAGCACAATAGTCTCTATGAAATGTAAAGGGAGAAAACGTGAAAGGCTTAAAGGGTCGTCATGCACACCTTTAATTGTTAAATCTTTAACACTGACCACGCCTATACCGGAGACAGACCCGGGTAAGAACTTATTCCCTATTAATTATCATTATGTTTTCATTTTATACTATATCACTTTATACGACGATTCAATTTTTACAACATATATAACAGTATATAATTACAACATATATAACAGTATATAATTACAAAATATATATAACAGTATATAATTACAACATATATAACAGTATATAATAGTATTAGTTTACATATACGAGTATAACAAAAGGCAGACCTGGGGCAATCGAATTAGAACTGGACTTGTAAATCCGCTCCTCCTTGCAGATACTTGTACAGCGTATCGTAGAGGAGCGGATCACAAGACTCATTTCAGTAACACTAGAGCAGGCACATAGCATTGTTTTTAAAAGTGGGGGGGGAGGGGGGGGGGCAGACTCATCCAAAAAATCAAGGAATTTTGAATTTTCCAAAATCTTCAAAATCCTAATTCGGGGGGGGGGGGGGGGGGGGGGGGGGGGGGGCTGGCGTAGTATATCGATAACTTTAATTTCACTCCTGATTTCTTTATTTTCATACCAATTTTTTACATACTCCCAAAAAAGTGGGAGAGGGAGGCCAACTCCATGATAATTCAATTTTTTTTATAGGTAAATTTAAACAAATTAGTTGCTGCGAGAAAAAGCGGGGTGGGGGTGGGGGCAGCCCCCTGCGCCCCCCCCCCCCCTCCCCCCCCCCCCCCCTTGATGCTACGTGCCTGTCACGTATAGCAGTGGTACAAGAATTTATCACAATACATAGTTGGAAACCCACAGATTCTTTTCTTTTTAAAATTGTTTTGCTTTGTTCCTCTCTTTCCATTATAGAGGATTCTTTTGCAGGTTCTCCCATCAACCCGATTACACAAGCGGTCGAGATTTCTGTTGTTGCTGGTGTTGTATTAATTGTAGTGGTTACCTGCAGTATCGCCAGTGCTGTTGTTTACACGAGGTCGGTTTTATTCAGCAATACTTAAAATTTCCAGTGTTTTTGTCTGTGACAGAGTATAGTAAAGTGGTATTCTGTCACAGAAACAGAGACTGTCAGCCGGAAATGGCAATAAGCATGGGGGAGGGGGGTGTAATAGACAGAAAATTCAATGTTATGTGGTTGGATACGTTAATTAGTTATCTCATTCGTGAGACAGGATTTTTTTTTTATTTTCACTCGTGCTTCGAACTTTTGAAAATACGTGTATTTTTAAAAACCCTGACTCGTAATATAACTTCCATATCCAACCACAAAACATTATTTAAAATTTTATTTAAAATTGCTGTCTCACCCCTAACTGTTATAGCTTGAAATTTGCCAAATTGTATAATTATATAGTTTAAAAAAGGGAATTACATGTATAAAAAAGATAATTATACAAATATATATGAAACTGTATTTTATGATGAAGTCAATGAGCATTTGCGCCATCTTATTCGATCCATCATCTTCAAAGTTTATCTATATTCATATTAGAAAACGGGTGAAAATAAATTTTATTTAAATGTTTATGTTCAAAACAATTATTATTGTGAAGATGTGTAAAGTACATGTACTTTTACATATGCGTCAAATTAATAACCGAGATATTCATGTTGGTTGTTTAGACGTTACAAACGGAAGTTGGGGGAACCTCAGTATGACACACTAGGAAGTACGGTCTCATCATCGCATTACACTATCCCCAGTTTGTCTGGAGGGGGACACGAAACACTTCCACGACACACACAAACCACGACCTACACAAACAGCGCATATGGAGGAAACCAGATTGACGAATTGGGAAGGCCCCCCATACTGACTCCAATTCTACCAAGTCAAATCAGGAAATCGCCGGCGTAAGACAATATTGTACTTCTGTAGTGCAGAATAAAGTGATTTTTTTTTTAAGTGAAACAAAAGATTAACTTGCATATGTTCTCTTATTTCAGGATAGCGACCTTGTCTGATAATTCTGCTGGATATTCGCACGCATTTGATCACCTGCCTGGAATCCAAGGTCACCATCAAAGACCCAATTTAAGTGACTCGGGCTCGTCCTCCAAACCAAACTACGTTTCATTTTCAAATATTTAACAATAAATTTCAGAATATGCGTACATTTTCCTGTGTCTTTTGTCAGTGATAAAACAAGAAATTAAATTTTGTTTAATGGCTCAATAATTCCATGTTTCCATAGTAATTCTATGTTCCTGAAATGTTCAATAGCATCACGTGGTTGCTTTTCGTCGCAAGCAAATTAAAATATCAATTACTTGAATTGTATGTACAAATGGTAAATAATTGAAAATAAGAAACTAACTAATATAAGGAGTCGTTTTTTGACTTTTATGGGATTTAGATACAGTCCGTACCAAATGATCGCGTGACCAACCATATTCATTTAAACACTAAAATGCTTTCTTTGGTTTCTTTGCCTTAGCGGGTAATGTAAAAAATTTTCTGCGTAACCCGCATGAATCACCAAAGTATATTAACATCTTTCTTTTAACTAATTAATTTATTGATTAAGAAAAGTAATTAAAATCCACTAGATTACTGTTAATGTACACAGCCAAATTTTGAGTGTGAGGAAACTAGTTGTGAGTTTCTTGATAGTACTAATACCGAGGAAGAAATCCTCTCCGCAGTTAAAAAGTTAAAAAAACAATAAATCTCCGGGTTGTGATCAAGTATTGAATGAACATATTGTATCAACTATTGTTATATTTTTACCTCTATATGTGATGTTTAATATTATTTACGATACAGGAATAGTACCTGATGAATGGTTAATTGGTATAGTTAAACCAGTGTATAAAAATAAAGGTGACCCAACACAACCGGAGAATTACAAACCTATCACTTTGTTAAGCTGTCTTGGAAAACTTTTTACAAGCGTTTTAAGCAGTCGACTTGAAATGTATTCTGATGATTTAAACTTAATTAGTGGTTGTCAGTCTGGATTTAGGAAAGGATATTCTACTCTTGATAACATTATATTATTGCATTTTTTGTCACATACTTTAATGCATTGCAAAAAGAAACTGTTTTGTGCTTTTATTGATTTTAAACAAGCATTTGACACTGTGTGGCGTGAGGGTTTATGGTTTAAAATTCATAAAAGTGGTATAACTGGCAAATGCCTTACATTCTTAAAAAACATGTACAACGGTATCAAGTCAAAAGTAAAATTGAATGATGAAACTTCACCTTTTTTCTTTTGTAACCTTGGCGTACGTCAAGGAGAAAATTGATCACCTTTTCTTTTTTCCATGTATATCAACGATATAGAAAACTTTATGAACGAGAGAAATGTCAATGGGTTAAGTAGTATCACAAATGATTTAGAAGAAGAGTTGATTGCCGGTTTACAGTAAACTTTTTATTTGTTTTATGCTGACGACACTGTCATACTAACAGAGTCGGCTCAAGATTTACAACATGCGCTTGACGAATTTTGTATTGTTAATACTGGAAACTTGCAGTTAATGTGAAAAAAACCAAAGTTATGATATTCTCCAAAGGACCTGCTCCTAAGTGCTCATTTATATACAATAATGATAAATTAGAAGTAGTTAAAGAGTATAACTACCTAGGAATATTATTCTCCCGATCTGGCTCTTTTTGTAAAGCTAAGAAACACTTATGTACTCAATCCCAGAAAGCTATGTATGGTATCATTAGAAAAATAAGATATTTTGACATGTCCTTTGATATTCAATTAGACTTATTTGACAAGGTTGTTTTACCAGTTTTACTATACTCTTGTGAAATATGGGGTTACGAAAATATTGATGTTATCGAGCGTGTACATTTAAGGTTTCTTAAACACATACTTAACTTAAAAGTAGTACCCCCAGTTTTATGGTTTATGGGGAGACAGGTCGTTTTCCATTATATATAACAATTTATACGAGAATGATTGGATTTTGGGCAAAGATGATGTTATGCCAGGAGAATAAGTTATGTAAAACTATGTATATGTATCTTTACAATTGTTACATTAGAGGTGAAATCAATAATAAGTGGCTAGTTTGTATAAAAAACATTCTTGATAGCTGTGGCTTATCCTTTGTATGGCACCAGCAAAATCCTGTTAGCGTAAAATGGTTAGAAAATATTGTCAAACAAAATCTTAAAGATCAATTTGTCCAAAAATGGAATAGTGAATTAGATAGTTCGTCAAAAGGTGCTATATATCGTATTTTTAAATGTAATTTTTGTTGTGAAGACTATTTATTAATACTTTCACGAAAATTAAGAAACTTGTTTGTTAAATATAGAACTACAAACCATAACCTCCCTATAGAAATTGGTAGGTGGAACAATATTCCACGTGAAGACCGCAAATGCGGCTTATGTGAAGCCAATCAAATTGGCGATGAATTTCATTATGTTTTAGAATGTAGTGCACTGTCACCTGTAAGAAAAAAATTGTATAGTAATTATTATCTTAAAAACCCAAACATCTTAAAATTTAGAATACTTATGTCATCTTCAAATCATGTAATACTTATGAAAATTTGTACTTTAATTAGAAAAATATTTGATTTGGTCGGTCATCCTACGTAACAACTATAACAAATTCATTGTTTACTTTATTCTGTTTCTTTTTGTAAATCCTGCTTTTCTTATACTTTTGTATATAATTCTTCTGCACCTCATGTAACATTATATAAATAGTGCCTGTTTGGGAGGGTAACAGTTGAAATTGACACCCCGAGAAAACCATTGTCAACCGACGCGAAGCGGAGGTTGACAATGGTTTTCGAGGGGTGTCAATTTCAACTGTTATCCTCCCAAACAGGCACTATTTATTTTGTTATACTGAATGTCTTTTTTAAAATTTTTAAGAAAATTTTACTGCTTTTATATAGGAATAACGTGAATTCTACAGCGAACCGTACGCGCATAATTTTCGCGCATGTAACATTTTTTAATGTTACCCGTTGCCAAGTGCGTTGCTAACGCTGAGGGTAATAGTAAATATTATTTACTGCGTCTTAACCAGTCAGATTTCAGTATTTAACATGAAAGTATAAGAATATATGTTATGAGTGAAATAAATGAACTTGAACTGAGTCTTACATCATCATGATTATTCCATGCAGTCCGTGATGGTTCTTAGGTCGATCGCTGTAGGTTTTAACCAATCGATAAACAGGGCTTGTCAATTTTAGCCCTGTCAGTTTCATCAGATGTAGATTTCGACAAATCGATAAACAGGGCGTGTAGATTTCAGTCTGGCTGTTTCTATAGAGCTGTGAATTTTAATTCTACTAGTATAAGTTTCCGTAAGAAATAGAGGGAATAATACCTATAGTAGATGTAAATATGTCTCAATAAAAGTCAAACATTGATTCCTTATTCCTAAAACATTTTCAGTCATGAAAAGGATCAACGATGTAAACAAAATAATCAAACGATTATATAGATAAAAATATCCCATTTAAAAGTCATGCGAATTCTTTTCGCTCACCAAGGCTCATATGAAATTTTATTCACTGAATAACAACAAGAGACCTACAGGCCTTGACAGTCACCGGAGTATCACAGAACGTAGAGGAACCATTCAGGGAGTCTCATATTTCCATTTTTAGAGTCTAAATTTACCTAAAGTCTTCGTAAAAAGGGACCTGCAGGCCTTTAAATGGTCAATCTTTTATAACATTCACAGCTTCATTTATTATGCAAAGAAACAAAATCCATATAGTATTCACTGATGGCCATATTTGTCACCCCCCCCCCCCAAAAAAATAATAATAAAAAGCCTCAACCCCTGCCATGATCAAGGTATTTAGTATTTCCCAAAATATATGGGAGTAGAGAAGATTTTCAAAGATTTCACCAATTTCACAATATGGCAACATATATATATATATATATATATATATATATATATATATATATATATATATATATATATATATATATATATATATATATATATATATATATACACCCCCCCCCTTCCCCGGGATCAATCCGTGACCGAGAGATGGTAAATTTCGGAATCTTACGGAAGGTAGAGGGCTTCATGGGTATCATAATTATGCATTTCGTTTTCCTCAAATAGACATGGGGGTAGCGTAGACAATTTTATAAGATTTAGTACATTTTCTCTACATGGCCATATTGGCCCCGCTTAGGACCTGAACCCCTTACTATTGAATAATAAATTCACAGTTAAGGAAGAGGGCTTTATTGACTTATATTTACATCTGCTAAGTATTATTTCCTCTATTTCTTACGGAAACATATAGTTAAATCATAGCTCAATAGAAACAGTCAGACTGAAATCTACACGCCCCGTTTATGGATTGGTCGAAATCTACAACGGCTGAAACTGACAAGATACTGACGGGAATAGAATGGACACGCCCTGTTTATTGATTGGTCGAAGTCACCAACAACTTAAGAAAAATCACGGACTGCACAAAATAATCATGATGATGTCAGACTCAGTCTCACAGCAGACGATTTGGCTGTTTCTTTTAGCTAACGTATTTATGTACATTAACAGTAATTTAGTGAATTTTACAAACTTTTCATAATCAATTTATTTATTAGTTAAAAGAAAGATGTTAATATAAATAATAAAATGCTTTCTTTGATGATTCATGCGGGTTATGAAGGTAGCTATCATTGCAGAAAAAAATTACATAACCCGCTAACGCGGGTTATGTATTTTTCTGCAATGTCGCTACCTTCATATCCCGAATGAATCCCCAAAGAAAGCATTTTATTGTTTAAATAACCATACATTTAGTTTTTCCCACATGTTTGGGAGTAAAGAAGAAAAGTTTTGAAAATTTTGCCTTTTTTGCATTTGAGCCCTGTTCTTGAGGCTCCCTACGTGGTAAGGTCATAAATTCACAATTTTAAACCAGAAATGGTAACAATTGGTCTCATGGTTTTCAAGAAGTTTAAAATGTAGAATTATTAATGAACAACACATGAAGCCCAGTTGTAAAAGATCACCTGAGTGATTCAAGTGACCTAAAAATCATACTCCAGCATAAATCATTTGATTATACATGCATGTACTTAAACCTACTGATCCAAAATCAAGACTGACGGAAAAAAAACTCTAGAAAGAAAAACAACAGTTTGATAAAATATCAATTGAAATTCAAACCATTTTATTGAATCTCTTTGTGACATTTGTCATTTCTGGATGGGAAAAGAGGGCATACCAAAGCAGTATGCTGTGATTCTGCTGGAATGTTCATCTCTTGTTTTACACAAAACAATGCATAGAAAATAAACATGATAATCATTTTAAAATAAAAATGCATAGACATCCACTACATGTATTATTAAAAATGTGTCTTGGAGAACAATTGTACAGTAAACTCAAGCTCTGGTAAAATCGTCTTTCTATAAATACCTCACAGCACTAGCAATGAAAATGTAGTAAACAAATGTCAACAATCACAACTATATATTCATAAAAAAAATATCACTGATTTGAGTATATCTTGATACCTCCATTTACTATACAACAAGAATTAAAAACAAAATACATACACAAGTAATTTGTGTTTTGGATTTCAAGGCTAGACTAAACACCTAATGAATAAAGTAATGTAGCATGCATAAATTTTCCAATTCAAACTCAATCAGTTAAGCACACAACAAGCTTACAAAATTTGTTCAGAGGTTCTCCAACCTCTTTCTAAAGTATAAAAGCAGGTGAATTTGGTCAAAATAGCACTGTATTTGTGCTACAGTCATATAGTTACTCAATTATGGTCTTAAAGGCAATAAGACTTCTGTCATATGAGCAAGGTGTGTGTCGTGGCTGTGTTTTAAATATTAACGGTGTTTAATTACTTAATTAGTACAATACATTAGGACTGAAAAATACATGTCACTTCCAGTCAACAGATGACTTTCCATTCATAAAGACATTTATGCTGTGAAATATTCATGCCACGTTTAAATTGACATTCTTGTATTAAGTAAACAAAAAGAATCCTAAACATACAACATAAACCTATTTTGTGTGAATTTATGGTACAAGAAGGGTCTCACAAAGAATAATTTGAACACTTGAATGTGCTTGTGAAGTTTCCAAATGCCCAGTGTTAATCAACTGTTAAACATTAAATGCAAATTAGTTGTCATTTTCATAACATGTCCATTTATACATGTACACTTAAATGTAACAAGAACCGAGAAATCATTAAAGGTTTTGAAAATGAACTAATGATAAAAATATTTTTATCCATGAAAAATGAAAAAAAAAAATCATATATTGCATCATAATATCCCCAAGTTAAAATGCACAAAAAATTGGCAGTCACAACCAAGGAAAAAAAAAGACTCTAATGTATATATAAAATAGCATCATTAACGATAGAATAATGACAACAATGGGTTTACCTGACTTGAAATGAAAAAAAAAAAATTAAACTTGCATTTGACAATGCTTCCCACTACAAACATTTCTGGCCATTTCTGAACTTGCAGAGATGAATGTCATGGAAGTCTTACAGATTTTATTCTCAGAAAATGTATAAATCAAAGTCAGTATAAATTTTCAAAATATCACAAATTGTCAGAATATGTCTCTTTTTTTCATTGATAAACCAAGAAAAGAAAGAATGTTTGTAAATTTGTAAAGGTATGTAAAATGTAATGATTAAAATCCTAGTTTTGTTTTCATTTCAAATATCGTATAAACAACGTATATACATGTATTGAAATAAGATATCATTTTATGTAATCTATTGTCAATGCACATGTATTTACATGTACATGGGTAAATGGCTAAATTTACTTCATGTATTTGTAACAAATAAATCTCCTTAAGTTTCCCTACAATAATTTATGAACCTCCTGTCAACCTAAGATGAATATTTTTATCAATGGTCGAAGAACTGAATAAAGACATCTATCACAGTAATCTCTTGTTAGTTAGTCTTCTCTATTGCTCCATGTTAAGTCAAAGTTTCTGGAATACATTAAGACTAAGTCTTGTTATCATCTGTCAAACTCCTCTAATGAACCACTCCAAATACTTTAATGAACCACTCAATCCCCCAATGAACCACTAAATCCTCCTAAGAACCACTTAATCCTCCAATGAACCACTCAAGCCTTTATTGAACCACTCAATCCTCCTCTGAACCACTCAAAATCTTCCAATGAACCACTCAATCTAATTTTTCCACAAAGCTTCCTGGAAATAGACCCGTCTTTCCACTCCTCTGCAGCGTGCCCTTGAACCAGCCATCCTCTCGCTTTCTGGTCACATACACAATGTCTCCTACACTCAGGTCAAGTTCGATCACATGTTGAGCAGGGTATGGCTCTTTACACCTGTATCTAAGACATAAAGTAGAACAGTAACAATAAGCAATGTTACAATGATAAAGCAATGTTAAGCTGAAATTGTTTGCATTGTAGAATGGTATGAAGAAAATGGTTTATATAGACTATATAAACTTTATATAAACCTACCGCACAACTAAAAACAATGAAAATATTTTTTGTTGTTGCAAAAATAACCACCACACAAATGCTCTATAATATCATAAAATATTCACTTAAAAATCTCCAAATTTACAGTCAAGGACATACTGTAAACGTATTACATTTGGCTGTGTGTTCTATTTAGCGTTTTTAGGTGGTAAAGGGCGTCCGCTAAATCAAGTACATCACCAAATGTAAAATATTAAAGTATATAAATAGGTACATTCAGGAATGCGCTAAATCAAATCCACGCCAACTTGTTGAAAAATCATATTCCGCCGAATATCGTACAAGCTAAATATAATATGTTTACAGTAATAGCAAAACAAAGCTTCTGAAAATGTGTGTCAAGCATTTTTCTATTCCTAAATATATATGTATAAAAAGTAAAACATGAGCCATTGTCCTTTTTGATATGAAGGATCGGATGAACATTATAAAGGACAGTAGTATTTAAACACTACATCTTACTTTTCTCTGTGAGGTACTTTGTGTTTACTGTGCTTTGATCCATGGGATGGATACATAGAAGAATCAAATGACCCTGTCTTTACATGCTGACCCTCAACTGAATTCACCACTTCTGAAGGGTAGGATCCTGACCTATAAAAAAAGTTCAAATACAATTTCAATACACTTCAGATAAATGCATGCAATTCATAATACAATGAACCATTTTGATTAACAGAGAAAATTATTACAGAGTACAGAAAAATATAAATCCTATTTCCTTTTTGGTCTATATAACCAAGAATATACAGTTAGCATGTACATGTATATAAACAGAACATTTTTTTTTGTGTCTGTCAAAAGGTTATTCTTTGCAATACATCCTATGAACCTTTTCATTTGACTGCTCCAAAACACTGGTCCCCAAATGATTTCATGACAATAGTTCCAAAAAAAATTTCAAGTTTTGGATTAATTAATGAATGACTTTTCACTGTTATAATAGTACAAAGTACCTTGTGTGTGATATCTTATCAGCCCCTTCATTATCTGGAGAAGACTTAGATTTCTTGATCTTCCCAGATGTCAATCGTTTCACAAGACTCATCTTTTCTTTTTCCCTTTTCTCTTTCTGTAGAATAAAAAAAAACCTTATACACGTACATGTATATATCTAATTTTATAAATTTTATGCTCAGATTTTTTTCTTTCTTGGATAAAAACGAAAGAAACATGTGACATATGATAATACCATTAATTTTATAATACATGGCCACAGCTTTATACAGGTAATCATATCAACAGTTTTAATTGTTGTAAATGTGTTATAACAATGTCAAACTTTCAGTAATTAACGTACCTTGTTTGGTTGTGAGGATTCTCCAGAGGCTCCCACTGCGTCTGGTAATTGTGCATTGGGGACCACTGACACGGGAGCACTGACAGCTCCCATAACTGGCCCGGATTTACCTATCACTGAATTAGGAGGTCCTACGACAGTATTAGATGACAAAGTCTGCATTTCAGAGGAAGAACTCCTCAGAGGACTGGCTTTTGATCCTTTTACATGGATGGGTTTATGAACATTTCCCGACTGTGTTGAAGGAAGATGCTCTGAAGCATGGGGTGAGGATGATTTTGGGGTAATCAAGCTTCTATCTGAATTTGATTCTGCCCCTTGTGAAGCAATAGAGGAAGGAGGAAGATGGGATCTATGAGAGGAGGAAGACTGGACTGAAGATGCTTGTGATCCTGGTGATACACTGGATGATGAGGAGGATGGCACAGATTTGAAGGCAGTAGACAACTCTTGTTTGGATGATGGGAATCCTTCAAGACGAGAAGTATGAGCATGCTGTTTTGTATGGACATTGTTATCTGGTCTTACAGAGCCTACGGATTCTTGTCTGGATGAAGCTGATTTTTCCTGTCTAGAAGAAGATTTTGAAGATGAAGATGCTGAGGTGGATGATGCTGATTTGGCACGGACATTTTGGACACTGTTAGGAACATTTCCTGCAGAGGGAGATCTGCAATATTCATAAAATAGATTGTATTTTAAATACTAGTATACCATATATGTATGAAATATCACTTTAATACAGCTGACTTAAGAAGATGTATGCAAAATTCATTATTTATTTATGCAAATCCAAAAACTGAGGCTGAATGTCAGTGAATTGTTGAGTAAGTATCAAGTCAAATACATGATTACATAACATGTATAATAACAAATAATTCTTTTTCTTGAATGCTTACATTAAAATATTTTAATATTTTTCTCACATTTTTTGCATGTAGCTATATATAAATCCCTTGGATATCCTCTTAAAAATAAATACATATATATATATTACATTCCCATAATCAAAAACCCATGACCAATCTTGCATACACTGCACATACTGTAGGCTAACTAAGTGATCTTGCTACAAATAATTCATAGTCCACACAAAGATGTGATAAAAAGAATCCCTCTTGACCCACTGAATTAAAATCATATATCTCATCCCTTAAAAAGAGAGGGTATCATAATATCTCTGACTGACTGACTGACCTGACTGGCTGTACGTAATTTCCAGGGAATACTCCGCATTTGCCAGTCTTGAGACATCGGCCTTTGAGCCATCCGTCCTGACACGCCTCTGCCACACTGTAGTAGTCTCCCTTCTTTAGTTCCACTTCATCCTCTTTCTGTGGTTTGTAGTTATACAGAGCTACAAATCTACAAAATAACCATTTACTTTCAACTTTTAAACATCTACATGTTATAATATTCATTTACAATGTAACAAACTTCTGATTGTACAGCTTTTGTGATTGTGTTGGGAATTTTCTTAGCTTTCAAATTTAATCCAAAGAGCACCAAAGTTTAGTGCATTGCTGTGCAATCAATAAACCAACAAACCTTTGATATTTGTTAGCCTTTTGTAACATTTTATACTTTTATAACAAATTATAACATAATTTTTAAACAAAGACAACATATCAAATTCATGATACTTTTCCTCAATGAAGAAGACTCTTGATGCATTATTTTTTTAACTTACATTTTTGTTTTAGAGTTTCCTGGACCAGGATTGTCTTGCAGAGAAGTTGCTCCTCTACTGCTACTGGGTGTCTGTAAATAACATTTACATGTACATTGATCTTTTTACTTCAACAGTATATAGTAATCAAAATGATTCAGTTTATCCATTATTGTAATACATAGAGTAAATCCCTTGAACTTACTGGTGCTGTGTCTCTGCTACTCCCGCTTGCATGGTCAGTGGAATTGCGCGGCCTGTCTGAGCCTGTTCTTGGGACTGGGGGTGGTGATCTCGATTGTCTCACTGCAGATGATGGGGGGATCACTAAATTCCCTTTGCTGCTCAATTCTAGAGATCTGGAGGAAATAGAGGTGAGAATTGCATTTGTATATCACCATTTGGTAAAATTTCAGAATCTTATAGAATATTTACAGTTATGAACAATGAATATATCTGCAAAAGTATATTGAGAAATTTTACATATTACAAACAAAATGCAAAGAAGGAGGACATATGGACATGCAGTTATCATGCAATACATTCATTACTTTTATTGAACTACAAGAAGCCCTACTCCTTATGCATGTAAATGATTCATTTGTGTGTCAACTTTTTCTACAGATTTAAATACTATCATGTGCTGTTATGTGCATCTGCTAATATCTCTGAAAGTAATACATGTACAAACTTTAAAGATTCACCTACAGTGTAAATAACTATAAGACAAATTATTCTATACTGGCTGAGATATCTCAGAAAAGCAGTCCTACTATCATTTAAAGAAAGCAGGGACGATTGATGCGCTAAATGGCAAGAGTCACACCTGACGTAGTTTAATGCATTTTGGATTTCTTTGAAAGATATCAACTAGCAAAGCTGCCATTCTAGTAGCGTTGCACTGTAAAATTCCAATCATTACCTGCGGTTATGTTGATTAACATGAGTAGCTGTTTCCTGCATTGCAGTAAACGAATGCCGCTTCTGTTGAGGGAGCTGACCCGCAAGAGAGGCGGGGCTTAGAAACTGGGCATGAGAGAGTGACGCTTGGTCACCACCCCCTAAACTGTAAGAGAGGGTACACAACAACAGGGTGATTATATATAATTTACATAGGAGAAGCATGTACAGTTGTATATATGATACATAGCAAAACAGTGTTAAGAAATTATACGTACAACATTATTATACAGAAAGAATACAAACAAACCAAACAAAGATAAGGTAATGACAGAGACAAAATCCAGCTCTAAGTCCGATTCCAAACCCACTGAAAATTTGAAATGCCACAGGCCTGTTAATTTTTAGACTAGTGTCTCAAAAATTCAAATCTTATCAGTTTGTGTTGTGTTGTCATTAATAAATTGAAGGAAAAAAATTCTCATCATGGTTCTCAATGCTTAAAAGCTGTATGATTTTAAAAAAGATTTGATGCATGGAAAGTTTCATCCTTAGATAATTAAAAATTCAATTACGGTTAGCAGGATTACGTCAATTTCACTCAAATAACAAAAGTAACTAATATATTTTATGGTATTTTGTATCAATAAAAAGTCTCATGCTGATAGCTATATAATCATTATCAACACCAATATTAATACAACAGAGTTCCCATACAATAAACATTCATATTAACATGTGCATAAACAGGAAATAGAAATGTGCTTCATGCATGTATATATTTGAATGTGGTACACTATCGTAGGTTTTGCAGAAGGGTTTCAAATTTGCTTGGCTTTTAGCAATTAATCACTTGAAATCCTACTATATGTAAATTTATTTTATCAAAAATAAATGAGCTTATGGATATCTATTAACTACAATTATATTTTGTATAACTCCATAGTCTGAGGTGATAAAGGGAGGTAAACCAAATCTTTGAGATTATACACGCAGGCTCCCTGAATTCATATGCCTTACAATAAAAAAGTTTGATGTTTGACAAAAGATTGATAAAAATTCTAATATTTCCATTTGCCCGTTTGCTGTATTCTTCAATTTTTTTTTTTGCAAAAAGAAAAGGTTTGGATAATAAGATGAAAGCAAAAATACATGTATTGCATTGGTATATTGATATTTCCACAGCAAATATTCAGGCTAATGAAAGCTTTAAAGAAAGAGTTTATTATTTGTTGTAATCATAAATCTATGCATAATACATGTAAATACCTGTTTGTAGAAGCTTTAGAGTTGATCAAAGTTTTTGCAGCATCATTCAACTGTTTATAGAGAGAGAAAGAATATTTTTCACAAATATTCATATGTAATTTTAAAAGCCTTCACAAATTATTTAATTCACAAATTCACAAGGGCTTCACTTTTTCTTAAAAAATCCCCCCCCCCCCCCTCATGGTTCTACTTTTCCAAAAATAAATTTAATGTGTATCAAATTCAGAGAATAACAACAACAAACCTCTACAAAAGAAATGGGAAAGATTCCAATTTTCTCTCCCTTTTTTCCTTCAATCCAGTTGCTGTCTACTCTTTTTATCACAGTTAATATTTCATCCTATAAAAAAAAATGTGTTGATTAACTACAATGAATCAAATACTGGTAAATATGATTTCTCTAGTACATAGTGTACACACATGTACATATGTTTATGAGATTGGTTGTAAACATTCAAATACAGAAAAGCTCTACTAATAATGTTACCTTTTTAAAACACAAGCAATCCTTCTTATCATTTTCATCCTCCACATCAAAGTCATACAAGCCCCTGCACTGTGGTATGGTAACAGGTAAAGGAACCAGCACCTTGAAATTATAATCCAAATCAGTAAACATATATAAAATCTGAATATCAAACGCTTAATCATTATCCAATTCATTTCAATTGGTTAAATTATATTTTCAAACGTCAAATATATGTAGTTTCAATTTTACAGATGACCCTTAATTTAAATAATCTAGATGCATAGCTGCACTAGTTGTATATTTCTCACATAATAAAGTTTCTGTAAATTTTTCTATAAGTACAGAATATATATATTTTTGCAGTAAATGCACCATTAACTTCTCTTGCAATATGAAAATTAAAGACTTTTCAGTTGTTGTTGCACTGTACACTTTATCCATACCTGGACATAAGATGCAGGGAAGAAGCCTTGTCGGCTGTTTAACTCCCCTTGATACCAATTCTCATCCACCTGCCTTTTAAGTAATATTAAGTCTCCTTTTTTGAATGTCAGGTCACTGAAAATAGAACAGAATTTATATAAAATAAATCATTGAAGTTGCATTCAAAGGGCAAGGCAATATCTCTTTTCATTTAGTACTATTCAGTCTTCTGTACTAGAAGTAACATCTTTTGTAAAAATAGCTTTTTAGTTTTTTTAGTAGGGAATAATCCAACTGTATTATCATAGGGACTCCCCAGGGTTGTCTCCAAGACCCGGGGGGTGGGGAATTCCCCTGCCTATAATTCCCTAATTACCCAGCTATTATTGCATTTCAAATGCAATGTAGCTATTAGCAAGACCCCCTGATCCCCCTTCTACTTTTTCATTTCTTCCTTCTATTTCAATTTTTAGAGACAACCCTGTATAAGGGACATAGAGCCTTAAACGTTTCACTATGCAAAGGTAATGGAAATACAGGCAATTATTGTGTCAGCATTAATTTCCTCTTAGTAACCACTGTTCCGCCAAGTATCCATGGGGGACTACTACGATTTCATACTTTGAACTTAGTACATGTACATGTAACAGACTTAATTTCAATGCCAAATATTCATTTATGCATCAATTTGGACTGGGTTTTCAGTGTTGAGTTAAGTGCAAAATTTTCTAGCGATTCCAGTGGATGTAAATATATATATATTTCTCTCATCTCAAATATTGCCATAATAAAAGCCTGAACATGAGCTTATTTTTTAGGGAGTGAATGAGCAGTCCGTCCTGATGTCTCAATTACATCTCTTTCTCATTAACAATATAAACTCCCTATGAAAGCAGATATGGTCTATGTTTTCAATTACAAAGAAAAAAAATTACCTTTGCTCCGAAGCATCATAATTGAACAAAGCTCTGGCAGATGGAGGGTTTAAGGTGGAACTCTGCCAAAAAATAGCAAAATTATGAGAAAATAAATTATCACTGTATAATATTTAAATATTTTTTTTGCATTTAATTGAACTAAACCATTTTGTTCATTTCATATATAAATATTATATACATCAAATTGCATTTGGTAGCAGATTCACATATCATATTACAGATACATCATTAAAAAATATTGTAGATTATACATATTATGCATTCAAGATAGTGAATTTGCATCTCCTAAAAATTGTTATTGTCAAACACTTTTGCCCTCAAAGAGCAACATCCAAGGTTCTTTTCTCTGACAGTAGCCTGACAGTGCTAGGGGTGGATCATGGCACCAAGGATGTAAGAAGATGGGAAAAATAATTATAAAAGATTTGATATGCCACAGTGATCATGCGCCCCAGAAAGTCTAGTCAGATGCTCTACCACTTGACCTATCTGTTGCCAGGGACTGGGACTAAATCTGTTTGATCATCATATGAATACTGTCTTGCAATCATTTATAACATACACTACAGTTACATGACATCACACTTCACCTGTTTTGAAAAAAGGCTTTCATTGAAACCATGCTCGCCGTGTCTTGCGGGTGATCTAGTACGCTCTGAATTTTTAGTTTTCAATCCTTCTAAGAGCCTTATGAGCAAAATGTTTGATGGCAACTCTTCCACTGGTATTTCTACAAGAGTTCTGCATTCAGGACAACGGAGTTCACGTTTGGTGCCGTATATTTCGTCCAAACAACGTCTACAAAAAGTGTGTTGGCAAGGAAGGACTTTGCTCGTGTGGTCTAACCGATCAAGACACACAGAACACTCAAGAAGCTCATTCAACGATTGCTCATCCATTCTCTCTCAACGGACATTGCTAGAAATGTACCCTACGATATCACATTGAGATATTATATGTTGTTGCTTCAGAAATTTAAAAGGACAAGCTATACAACGTATAAGTAAGTTATGGGCATGTTGATGAGCACTTTACAACACTTATGTACATTGTTCCACGATTTGTATCACAGAATAACTCATCCTCCATTTTTGGTAAAAACCGGAAGTTGTTGCGCGTTGTTATTAAATCTTCCGCAAAATAGTTCAAATTGTAATTGTATTTTTTAAAGTATATCGTAGCATTGTGACCAACTTTTCAGCTGAATTGTTCAAAATACCTCTGTCAGTTCCTCAAATTATTTTTTTTATTTATAGGAAATTTAGCCTTGACCTTTGAATTAAGATGGACGACGAAAATGGCCACACAAGCTACAACACCCCAAACATGTAAACAGAGTGTTATTTTATGGTGAGTGCAAAATTTTTTAGAATAATTGTATAAAATATTTAGTAAATATTCAATTACATGTGTTGCTTAGCTGTGTGACTTTTGAATAAACGATCTTGACGATTTGACAGGCCATTACTCATATGGTCAAGATGGTATGGTCAAATCATGGTAAAGATTGGAATGCTATTTAGCAGGTAAAAGGTAATCCGTGCCTGACCGATATAAGAATATAAGTTACATATAACATTTGCATTGTGCATTACAGAATTATCTATATTGAATAGTTTTACTGGTTATTTGTGGGTTTATGAGCTTGTATCTGCAAATTTCAACTACAATTTACTCAAGAAAACAGATGCAGATACATGTGGTTTAATACCCATATGGAAACGAATAGACTAATTATTTTTGTATAGGTTTATCAGTTCCCTTTTAACAAACACGAAACGTCACCATTTTTGGCATGTGAGTGCATCGATCAAAGAATGACATTACAAATTTTTGAAATGTTTGTATACTACTGGCGTGCCACCAGTTCTTGCCAGTACATTGTGACATCATTTTTCGTCTATAATTTTATGTGTTGATAAAATGACGTCACAATGTACTTGCGAGCAATGGTACTCGGCGAGAACTGGTCGCACGCCAGTATGCATATTATTTAAATTTGTTAATTGGGCAGTTTTACTAAATATAAGTGTATTGTTAACACTATAAGCATTATAAATTTTCTACTTTGCAGAGTTTTGAAAAGATGTGAAGAGATCTCCAGACTCCGGGAAACATGTCATGGTTTAAGCGTGGACGGAATGAGTCAAAGTCCTCGGGTCAGTCGAGTGACGACTCAGCAGATATCCGATCACGTGCAGATACAGACCCTCAAACATGCCTTGAAGTGTTTCAGAACCACTGGAAGCAAGCCTTATCGATTATCAAGAAAGGGAATGGGTCTACCAGCAGTCAAGGCTGCAACCCAGATGAGCAGGAAGCAGTTATGCAGAATGTGGAACAAATGATAAATTTACTGGTTGGGGAAGTAGGATTAGATGAAAATGGTCAAGGCATGCCTGGTCCTATACTACATTATCTTTTAGAGGAAGATATCTTTGACCAATTTTGTAACTGGTGTCATTACAACTCGAGTAACGGTGACAAATTGAAATGCGAGCAATTAAGGATTTTTGAGCAGCTCATCAGTCAGTCCCAGCAGATTCTTTTGATTCACAAGGCCATCATACAGCCACTCTTAAGACTCCTTTACCTTTGTGCCGAAGGAAGCAAAACAAGTGATGTTGAAAGTCGTTTGGTACTAGTTCTCCATCAGCTATGTGTCTGTATTTCACAGGAAACAGTTATTCTTGAGAGTTTCTTTAATGCCAGCACAAATCATGGACCGACCAAGTTCCTTATTTTTTCACTTTTAATTCCATACATACATCGAGAAGGCAAAGTTGGACAGCAAGCTAGAGATGCTCTATTGTTGATAATGACCATATCAGCAAGGAACCCCCATATTGGTCTATATATAGCAGAGAACTCAGACTTTTGTCCAGTAAGAGCATACTTTTCCTAGTACATGTATAATGATGATTGAAATTATCACTCTCTATAATCAAAATAATTAATTCTCTATAAGTTAAATAGTACAAAGTTGTTTTAATTAGCATCCAAATGAACTGGACATTGTATACAGATTTATTATTTAAAATGTATTCATACTGTATTTGCCAGGTTCTTGCAACAGGATTAAGTGGGTTATATTCCTCGCTTCCAAGAAAAATCCCAGTCTACACGGATGAATGGCATCAGTTTTCTCAAGAAGACATCAGTCTTGTGCCTGAGTTGCAGATGTTTCTTAATTCATTAGAATTCTGTAATGCTGTGACCCAGGTTTGTTATTGTAGTGTTTACAGTTAATTTATCAGATACATGTAATAAATTAAAAAAGACATGTGGTTTTCTATTTATGATTGCGATGTGCTTACTCATGAAAATATCTAGTGTTAAATCTAGGATTTGAAATGGGCAGACATAAGAGTTAACTAAGATAATAATGGTTTGTTATTTCATTGCTCCCTTATAACAAATTGAAAATTTTTTTATTGTTTTGATTTTCAGAATTAGTTTGATGTGATAGTCTAGCTTTTAAAGTGTATAGACCAAGCAAAAACACATGGTTTATGCTTTACCATATTTCTTTATAGGTCAGTCATCCAGCAATCCGAAGTCAGCTGATAAAATTTATCTACGATGGATTCCTAGTACCAGTGTTGGGGCCAGCATTGCATCAGGTATCTCATAGGCCCACTGTGGTCGTAGATTTCTAACACACTCTATAGTATTTGTGTCATATGTGGTCTTTGGTTTAATACTGTATCTAGGCCATGTAAATAAATTTTGTGATTTTGCTCTTTGAACATTGTGACAGTACATTGCTGTATACTTGCTTAAAAATCCATCTCCAAAACTGTCATTTATTAAGTACTGTGGAATAATTAGAATTTATGGTAGCTCAACTTTTGTAGACTTTTTTGGACCATCTTCATGACCTCATCCGAATATTCATATTATCAACAAATTATTTTATGAAACATTGAATGTATTCATGTATTCATCATTCAAGTTAATCCATGAAATTTCATCCCAATGAACCTGTGAAAAATTGAAATTTCCCAAAATTTGGCCACCCAAGGATTTGATTATTCTTTAGCATGTGATAATTTGATGATGAATGAATTAATTTCGTGAAAAAATGTGGTTTCAGGAGATCTCTGAGAGCACAAGTCACTCTAATTTATTTATAAAGGGCATGCCATTTATGAATACTTTTGTATTATGTAGAGAAAGCCACTATTCATTAATCCACTCTGTACAGAATATATATTTTCACAGTAGATATATCACTATAATAAGTCATGTTCCACTGTACATGAAGTATTGTAACCATTGTGCATTAACTGGCACCAGTATTGTGGGGGTTGGGGGGGGGGGGGGGGGGTGGATTTCAATGGAACAAACGGAATGTTCTTCAGCTAAATGTAAATTCTTCTAAAATTTAAATATGGCAACAACAATAATTTTATATTCGTATTTTGAAACGCTAGTTTGTCTTATCTTGGCAACTGGTTTGGGGAAGGGAGATGCTTTGAATGCATATTTTAAAAGAGCAATCAACATTGTGTATTTTTTTCTTCCAAAGTTTCCATTTTGTATTGTGCGTAAAATGGCATGCCGATCTCAATGGGTCCACCATCCTGTAAGATTACATTCAATTTATTTTATGTCTGGGGGAGCATTTTACTTTGGCATGCCTGCAGTCCACAAGAGTAGTAGCTTTTTCATTTATTAGTTGAATTTTTGCAAAGGTGTAAAGATTTTATGGTGCAGGACACAAAAGGAGTTGCATCCCTTTTTTGGTTCCTTTTTTATTAGTTTTGCCATGTTCAGGGAAATATTGAATTTTCTTTTTGTGTTTTTAAAGATGAATGATGAGTCAGAAGTAAGCATTTACTATGTTTTTTTTCCATGTTCATTTTTAATGCACCATTCCCATCACTGTCTGCTTTGAAATTCAGCTGTGGAAAATCTGTACATGTACATGTATGTAAAATGACAGACATTTATATGAATGTGAAATAAAAAAATCCAAATGTATACCGTAAGTCAGTACTAGTATCATACATAAACACTCTCCTGTTTCCCTCTAAACTGCTTACAGTAGTCAATTGCATTTACCAATACACATAGTGAAATTAATTGCTTTTATATTTATTAACCTTCAATCTACAGTATATTAATGAATTCCTTACTATCAGTAATGCATATTTACATATAGCAAATTAATTGATACTTGCATAAAAGCTATAGTTTAAGATAGGTACATGTATATCTATTATTGTTTCATTATCTCAATTGTATAATAACTTTAGATTTCAAAACATTCAGTCCTTTAATTAAATTGAGATGAAGGTAATTTTCTGATTAATAAGGAAATCCCATTATAAATCACATATATCATTTTATATATCTATATATTGTATCATATATACATATATATATATATTTTTTTTTACATCATACAGGTTTCACATATAGCACTATTTGTAATTTGGTAATTGGGGCTTTAACATTGTTGACGTATTGGATACTAACACATTGTGACTCTTCCTTTAGGACGTTTCGGGGCTTCCCCTGCCACTTCTTGATTCACCCATGTTTTCGGTCAGTAAGCTTTTAATTATTGTCTGCCGCTACGTCTTGGCCACCATTGCTGTGCCTAAGCTTATTTTGTTCCTTTTGTGCAATGCAGCATGCTTGTTTCGTTATTTTGCATTTTAGATTATTTAGAAAATTTATGGTACATGTATTTTATTTTGTTTTGGTGTAAATTACCGTATGTTAATTTTACCGGCCATGATTTGATTGTATTAGAGTTGGACCCTCCAAATGCACTTTGATTTAATCAAATGAACCTTGTTTGGACTTTTCACTAAATTGGCTATGTTATTGTATTTTTGTTTCTGTAAATCTGTTTGTGTCTTTTTTTTCTTTTAAATTCACTTTACTTTCATTGAGTTAATGTCATGTTTTGTTCCATACCATTACCAGGTATTTTTATTTGAAAATAACAGTCAAATCTAGACTAAACTAAAATCGGCAGAACAAAATAGTGTACCGGTAGTATAACCTTTGAATGAGGATTGTATATCCTTCCTTTTTCCTTATGACACAGCAACCTGTTACAAAAATAGATTTATTCGAATGCTGCATCCTCTTTCATTACTGTACTGTGTTATTAGACTCACAGCAACAATTACCGTATGTAATACACAAGCAGTGCCTGAATCCCCCAAAACTTCCCTGAAAACCCTTTTCAGTTTTGTAATGATAACCAACACTGGAATATTGCCATAATTTCATAACCATTTTACCAATGGTATTTGGTTTAGGTCTGTTTATCTGTATCAATATTGTAGTAATAATGTTTTAGCTTATTTGTCTTCATTAATTTTCTAAAATCTGGCCAGAACACAAGAATGTTAATAAAATTATGGATTTTCCAACCCTGAACTTGATCAAAATTATTTCCAGTTTTATAAGTACCAGTATGTGTCAAGATCTGCAAATCTTCAGTCACCATATTCATTTTAATATTTTATACATGTACTATTAGATTACATTTTTTTTCCAATCGTATCAGATATATTCATAGAATCACTTCTTTTCTTTTTTTTTATCAATTTATGCCAGTGTAGTAAATTATTTTTTCTTTACCAATCTATCTTGACCTCAGACTTTTCAGTACAATAATTTTTATGTGTATGATCTCTTGTTTGTAGAATTCAAGAGAAGAAGTCATAGCAGCCACTGCCTACCTGGAACTGTTTCTGAGGAAAACCACAGAGCCGAACCTGCTACGCACCTTTCTGAAGTTCATCTTAGTCGAACAGAATGATGAAATTGTCATTCTAGATTCTCTCATTACACGCATAAACAGCAGCTCAAAGGTGAAAATTATGAATATTCATTAAATTGATTTGCATACGAAATTGAAAATATTTTTCCAAGTACTGAAGTCAAGTGTTTCTGATCATCAGAAGAAGAAATATATCTCTATAGTACAAAATGTGTGGTATTGGTACTATTATGAGATATTTGATCATTTACTTTGTTTTAAAATGTACATAGACTGTTTGTTTTCATATAAATTATGTTAATTCTTTAACATTTGATAATTGATGAAAAAGCCTAATTACAAATGTATAAAACGTAATAACATGAGGTACTGCAGCAAATTACTGAGCAGGCAGCATGCCTATCACACAAACAGAATTGTAGATTCCTAATTAAACATGAGTAGTTAATTAATAATAATAATCTGCATGAAATTATGGAAAGCAACTGTCTCCCAAAAAATTTTATGACGTATATGAACTACATGAAATAGTTGTGAAAATTTGGCGAATTTTATTTTCTCTCGTTTTGATCCAAAACATCGGGATTGCAGAATTATGTACTTGTATTATATTAAGAGTCTACTGTATTTTTTACACGATCATTTATTGCAAAACATAAGATAAAGTATAATAAAATTTTGAAGGGATTATTCATTAATTTTATCATCTATACAATTATGAATATACATTAGAATGTTATGATTTCTTGCTTTCTCTGTCTATTATGAATAGTTTAATTAAGTATTTTATAACTAGTCTAGATTAACATGCATGAATTTATCAGAGTAGAAATTATTCAGTTTCTACATATCAATATGAATTTTTCTTTTTTTCAGCCCCTTTGTGTTGTGTCGCTGTCACTTTTTAAAACCCTAGTAAATCTAAATTGTGAAGATGTCATGTTTCAACTTGTCTTCAGGTAATTTTAAGATTGCATGGGCTCTTTATTTTTAGCATAAGTCAGTAAGTAGAATTTCCAGTATGTTTTTCTTTTCTTTGATTAAATTGTAGAATTCATTTTCTTATTTGATTTATGAACGAATACATGTATGTCCAAATGTACTTGCGTTGTCTAGCAATAGAGTTTTTAGTACATTTATGTAATGTTTTTGTTTGATTGGTAGAATGTAATGCGTTTGATTGCAAAATTGTAATGTAGTGTTTAATTGGCAGATACCTGATTCCCTGTACACATGTGATGGTCAGCCAGCGACGTAATGTCAGTGACCTTGACCTTCACTGTAAAAGTGCCGAACGCTTCCTCTCACTCCGTCCAAACTGCTGCCGACCGGAACTAATTGAAAAGAAAAGTACTCCAATACAAGAAAAGTAAGAACAGAGAACATTTTCCTACCACGTACGATTTATCTATATACATGTATTACACATGGTAAGATTATATATTCTTTGTACTGGTTTTGGGTTTTTTTATTGCGTGTGTGCATATTCATTTTCATAATTTAATTCATACAATTTTAAATTGGAGTCTTCTTTTGCAATTTATATCCAGATTTATCTATTGCATCTGGCTGATTTTTTGGAATTATACATATATATATTAATATTTCTTAACATATTTTTGTATTTTAAATTTTCACGTCTTTTGAATTTGTTTTGTAAAATTATGCTACTTCATGTAAATGCTTTCTTTATTTGGTTAAGCTGACATAAGTAATGTCTTTGTTAAATGTTAACTGTATATACATAAATACATGTAGAAAAAATGTTTAAGACTTTTATCTGCATGATAAGGGTTTGAATTTGCATTGACAAAGAACATTTTTAACACCTAGGTAATTGGTAATTAATGTACAGGTATTTCTAAATAAAAGCTACAGTACATATGATATTCCTAAGATATAAGAAGAAAAACAAATTTGGCTGAATATATTTCATAACTGAAGTCTTTTGATCATTCCTTTTTTTCCAGTTTTAAGACATCAGATTATAAAATATCCTCGTAGATAAATACTTTAATTAGCAAAGGAATTCTTAGAAGGGAGGGAGGGAAAGTGGTTTGTGGTGCTGAATAGATCAAATGGATATAGGGCCCATTGAATACATTACACAGTTACATACCAGGTAAACCTCAGAACAGATACCTGTAAGAATATCAAACATTCTTGAACTAGAGTGCAGATATTAGTCAGTGGGAAGTGGCATGTGTGTATGTTTTGTATATAGATGTAACCCTAGTGACGCTAACACATCACAAAACCACCGCATCAAACATGGCCTGAGTAGTTTTCTCAGAGCAAGAAAAAAGGAGAGAGACTATCAGAAGCGGAGGTAAATCAGTTTGTTACTAACACACTAACTCCCCCGTCACTTCTTTCATTAAACCCAGTGACCCATGTTCCCCGACTAATGCACTGTGTGATATGTATTATTTCGTCATGCATTTTGTTTGTGTACATAGCTTATCACCATACAATGGACATAATTATATATATTTATGGTGCAGTCTAAATGTTAGATCATTTTATTTGGTTATGTTAAATATTTTACATATTTTTTTACATAATGATTTGATTTTAGATTTTGAAAGCATGCTCATTGTTCATTTTGTTTCTGTTGAAAGTTTTTGAATGTTTTGTTCAACTGAGATTTATAGGTTTTATTTTAATTAAGAAAACTAATTCCCTCAATTCTTTATAAGTCAAAATTAACTTCAGAAGAATAAGGGGGAAATTACTAAAAAGCAGGTGAAATACATGTAATGACAAGATTTAACAAAAAATGTCTTGATACTTAAATTCTATAATTCTTTAATAATTTGATGCACTGTTGACAAAACGAAGCCTTAAATCACTCATTTGAATGATATTTACATGAAATTCATGTTGGTGGTACCTGTAGTGTTTTAAGCAATATGAAATTAATTGCTGATGAGAAGCTTCTTTTATTTATACTCTGTACATGCTGTAGTGTACCATATTATTAATTAATTTGAATTAATATTTCATAACTTTACTTTTAGGTCAGCTACTGTGGCCACTGAGCAGCAGAATACAGCGTTTCCCCCAGGGACATTCGGAAGCAAGCTGGAACATTATGAAACTAACTACTACGATTACCTGGCTGAAGCCAAAAGCCAGCTGGAGAGTTGTGCCAAAGCATGCCAGAGGTGGGTCTATCCCTACGACGGTCAGAGTCCATCAATGGATGCCCTTGTGGACAATGGCAGTGAGTCGGAATCAATGCAGATAAGTTCAGTGACAGAAACAGGGTTGTGTAATAGTGGTGCTAATTCTAGGATGTTAGAAGACGTGAACGGTTCAAATGGAGGTCCTCTCCAGAGGTCCTCAGAAGTTGACGAGGTCTTCCTCTCGGATAATTCTTGTCAGTCCTCTGTCCCTGATTTAACATACCTCTTGACTAGTTATGATTCAAACAGCTTTATGTCTTCGCCAGAAAAGATAGAAGATTTTATTCATTATTTGGACGAGGTGCCTACTCCACCAGAACTGGAGAAGACATTTGAAGAGAGTGTGAATTCTTTAGACTCCATTTTGAGTAGTTTGTGTTCCAGAACAGACAGCAGCAGTGTGAAGTCCTCAAATAATACCAGTGTGAATTTAGAGTTGTCTCCTCAGTCAATAGCTGAAGACTCTACGAAAGCCGTTGGCGATGGAACTACGTTTGAAGTCATCAACAGCACCAGGGATGGGGTGGAGTCCGATCCCTCCAAGGGGAGTCCTTCACAAGACACCACCAGCAGCTTTGTAGAAATATCCATGTCAAACTTTGCCAGTGATGTTAATGTGCAGACTGCACTGTCGACTTTGCCTCAGAGAGTGTCCTTGAACTCTGTTGACACGGTTGTTCATCGTAAGCCTTCGCGTGATGAATCAACTGTTAGGTCTGTCAGTTTCAACTTGACTGACGCGTCTATGCAAAATACCACTTCTGTGCCTGCTGCTGTGTCAAATACTGGAAAGTTAGCACCTAACATAGGTAATTCTGACATTTGATATTTTAGTTATCAAATGTTATTCATTGAAATTATCCTTTATTTCAGTTTTACCATAGTAAGTGCTGTGTTTCAAGTTAACTATCCTGAATTTGTAGTCCGGGTACAATACATGGTGCATTATCTGAGACACAACACTTTATGTTAACTTATATAGTTTTTTTCCAAAATTAAAAAAAAAATACCCTCTACCTTATAATACAGTGTATAATACTGGTAAATGAAATAAGGCATGTATTTTTCAAAACAAGAAGAATAAAAAAAAATGTCAGGTGCCTATGATTTGAGATTTGCAATTGTATATTTTTAAGGTCTGACTACAGTCAGAAGTGGTAAAGAAAAACTGTTATCAGCATTATGAAACAAATTTTGGTTTTAAGTCTTGACTCTTGAATTTTTTTAACCAGTATTTTCTTTCTGACATTGTACTCAATTGTTATATTCTTTAAGGGGGGGAAATGATAAAGAAATTGAATTTTAAAAAAAATTACTCATGGTTCTAAACTACTAGTAAATCTTTTAAATGTATTTAAATGGTGGCGCCTACAGACCCAGGTAAATCTGATACATCTAATTGAATGAAAATAGCATAATGCCTCAGTAATATTCCCGAATAATATTGACTGAAAAACACTTGGAATGAATGAAATACTTGTATTGTGTAAACAAATATAGCTGATGACCTATTTTTCAGGCCCCTTTCTGATGGCCCTCTTTTCCAAGTTGGATGGAATGATGCAGAACAGCTTACCTGTCAATCTCCTGCTGACAGGTGTTATAGCTCGCCTGGCTTCTTATCCACAACCTCTCCTTAGGTCTTTCTTGCTTAGTCATAATCTTGTATTCCAACCCACAGTCAAATCCCTTCTACAGGTACAAAATGGGTCGTATGTGAATGTTGATTCATCTATTTATGCTACTGCGTTGCATGTGTACTCTCACAGCACAGGGGCCAAGCAAGTCGAAACAGGTTTGGCCCCCGTGCCAGACAGGCAGAAGAAACTGTTACTTTACATTTGTCTTCATCTTGTAAAATATATACCCAGCATGTTTATATGTACTTTATTATATGATATGCAATTTCCTGTAAATTTTAAGTTTCAAAAGTGAAAAAATCATGTTTTGCATGAAATATAGTCCAAAACTAAATCTTTTTGCATCAATTTAGGAAGACATGTACATATCATTCTGTGTGATGATTGGATAAATAATGTATGTCAACCTCCATATACTTATACATCTTTTTGTTTGTTATTCTAGATATTAATACCATACTTAATTTTCATGCATGCAGAAGTTTAAAGAAAAAGTTTTGTATGTATTAACCTTTAAAAATTTCTTTAGGTGTTAACATCATTGAAACAGAAAGTGGACCATTTTGCGTACACTGTGCCGAGCTTTGATAAACTGCTTCTGAGGGCCAAGAGGACCCTGATCGCTCGGGAGGAAGAATGGAGGCTGGGCTGTGTGACGATAAGTCCCTACAGAATCAACACGGTCAGTCCCGTCAAACCGCCTCCAGTGCCAGAAAACAATAACAAAGGTATGTGAAGAGGAGACCAATTTTCTATTATTGCTGATAGTGAAGAATCTTAAATCAAATTTTAGTTTCAAACCCATATCATTTAGAAGTTGCAAAACTTTCATTGAAAACTATTAATAAAAATGATAGGTTATTTATACATGCTTGTACATCATATACCGTATTCCTGACACAACTGTAACATAAATGTGTATTTTCTTGATAATTAGCCTCATTATGAAATGTAAAAAGGTGATCATAGGAAACCAGCAATTGTATGTCATTTATGAATTGTTTATTTTACAGACAAAAAGAAAACTAGTTTAACAGACCTGTTGTTCCGACGATCTCCAGTCAAGAGGGCCGACCTTCCTAGAGCCAAGAAAGGCCCCCAGGTCCAGATCCTTCAGGGGGCGAGGGGATTCCGGTACATCAACTACCAGAACAGGCCCCACGATATATCTGAAAACCCCATGGACTCCCCCAAAATCAGGAACGCTGTGTTTTGTGCTGTGATATTAGAGGAATTTGTGAAAGAACTCGCTGCCTACAGCCAGGAGCAAGCAGTTTTAGCTCAGTCAGAAGTCTGACCTTGGGTCAAGTTGATAGCATGTTTTGGTAGCTATATCTATTGTCAGACATTATGTGGTAACAAAGAATTTCTTCTTTCCATGCAGAGCACATATCAAATGAATCTAATTCATCTATTTACAACTGTATAATTAAGTAACTTAAGAACAGTTAAATATTCTTTCTTTTTTCAACAAAGGAAATGTAATGACTTCAGTCTGTAACACACCAGTGCTTATTTGGATAATCATAAAACATGTACCATTATTTATGTTAAAAGGCAATAAGAGTGTATAATGATATTTAAACGCTTCTGGTCATTTTTCAGAATATAAAATGCTTAATGATTGGTTTACAATATTCAGAGGGTGTATGATACTTTTTAGCTTTGGATGAAACCAAAGATGTTGTCTAGGAAGAAATTCGAAAGTGAATGTTTTTTTTTAGTGTGAATGGTCAATATGTTTTATTTTGCAGTATTCATTCTGTAAATGTTTTATGTGAATGACCTTTCAAGAGTTTTATGAAGTTTTACATGTACTTTGCAAGATGTAATCTTGTGCTTTGTTTTTATATGTTCTTGTATGTACACAAAGTATTTTTATATACAGTAATATATACAAGTATACACATACACACTAAAATAAGAAAATTCTATGCATATTTCATAATAATGTAAAACGTACATGTATGTGGCTTGATTTCTTTATATTGAAAAAAAGTATCGTATAGCAATATGATTTGCAAAAGATTTCAAATCAAGATACATTGGTTGTGAAGACCCTGTTGTTCGACATTTTTTTAAATACTCATATAATAAAAAGTAATCTGTTAAGAATATAAATCATGTAGAGTATAATGTAATTAGATGGAGCATTAGTGAAAATATAAATCTAAAATATAATTTTTTAATTAGCAAAACGATATATTTATATATACACTATATACAAACTTACAAGTTACTTAGGGTTAAGAATACCATTTCCATTACATGTGATATTTGGATAATTTTAAATGTGTAAAAAAGATGCTGATACATGTAATATAAACTCAAAACCTACATCTGCTTTTGGGGTTTTTTTGGTTTGAAATCTGGGAAAGAAGGATAGAATCAGAAGAGATAAGGTTGTACCTGGTATATATGTATGAAGATGTGTTAAAGATTGCATGAACATAGGCTCTCATGAAAATGTGGAAATAAGAAAGATATTAAACCTTTGTTTTTTTTTAACGGCATGTGATATTTGAAAATTGTTAAAAGTTCAGGTTGATATCTAGTCAATGTTATATTATTTGGCATTTGTTCCACTTCCTGTTGGATTGCTACAATCCTGTGTTGTTGCTATTTTCCCCTTATTATGACAACCACTGCTGTATAGATGAAGCTTTTCCTGCCAACTGTGTGAAGAACATTTAAGCCTTTGTTGATGTTGAAACTTCTGCCACTGAGTCATTTTCAAGCAATATTATTACTATACACATGTAAATTTAATATACATCTGTAATTTTCTTCTTCCATTAATAGGTTTACGAAGGCAAATCATTAATTAACACATATTATTGAGCTGTTATATTGACTCAGATTCATTTATTCTGTACTTGAGTTCTTGTGAAACACATCTTCTGAATTTTCAGATTTCAGTAATGACTTTAAAAATTCTCCCAGATGATGAGAAAATGACTGTTCATGTAAAAGACTTTTTTTTAAAACGTCTGAAACACATAGGTCATTTTGTTTAAGAATTTTTAGAATTATCTTGGTAAGCATTTGATTGTTGCAATGGTTTATTTTTGTATTAGTTCTAAATTTTATGAAAGAGAACGTTTGTTATTTCTTTATTCAGCTGATTACGTTATATTTGCCCCAACATCATACAATAAACCATGATCGAAAAATTTTATGGATTTGTATTTTTTGTTTGAAACAGTTATTATATGCACTGTAACGGTGCATTCCATGTCAACAAAAATCTTGGCCGATATCCAGCTTGGCTTTGCTGACATTGAATTTAACTCAATAGTTGTATTCATCAGTTACCTAATTTTAAAGTAAGCATGCTTCAAAAAAGAGCATGACATCAAAAGTAACATCAAGACTACCTATAACATTTCATTATACCCGCGCTCTAAAGGAGAAGGGGGTATACTCTTTTACCCTTGTGTGTTTGTCTGTCCGTAACAAAAATTTCGTCGCATTATTTCTCAGCAACTATATGCAGAAGCTTGAAATTTTAACACATTAATTATTTAGGCATGCCCTATTGTGGGATATATTTATGTACAAATCGGACTTAAACGTCCTTTTAAATGATGACTGTTTATTTTCAGTCTAAATTTTCATACAAATTTTCGTCAAAGATTTCTCGGCAACTATTTATAGCAGATGCTTGAAATTTTAACACACTATTTGTTTAGGCGTGCAATATCGTAGGATTAATTTTTGTACTAATCGGATGCCAACTTCCTGTTAAATGTCGACTTTGCTTATTTTGTTTTGCATATTCACATTAGAGCGGGGGCATAACTAGTGAGCATTGGCTCACAGATATCTTGTTTTTTCTAGTGTATTTTCTGATAAGTTCCACATTCAGTCTCTTATACCCTCCAATAATATCGTAAATGTCGCCTCTATTCTTCAAGATCATGACATCTAGTTTTCTAACACTAGTTCTGGTATCATCAGTATTTTTTTTCTTCGATTTTTTGTTATTCAATATTTTATAGCATAATTATATCAATTTTAACAGAAAACATAGCCTTCATATATGCATGTATATGTGAGTACTGATAATCGGTTTTCTGCTGGTTCGTTCGTCATGTGATTGATAGTTGACAATCCCCCCCCCCCCTCCCCTGTAGAAAAAAGAACAACCCTTAATATTGCATTTAATGTATGAATCCAGATTTTTTCGGGAGGGGGGTGTTCGAGATACAATTTTGCTTGCTAGAAATGGTCCCAGGCATGTTTTTGGTAACTTTAATTTGTGAATTTTAAACGATCGAATTTTTAGGGACAGTGGGATCCGGACCTCCCCCTCTCTCGATATGGCCGAGTAACTTAATTGCAAATGTAAAGTCTTTAATTTGTCGTCGTATGTACAGAAGTTGCAATACTCGGCCAACTGATGGAAGACGAAGAAGGAGAAGACATTCGCGCATTACTAAGAATAATTCACTATCTATGACTCATTTTGACACGTCCCCCACTTCATTTTAGGCAGAATATATTAGTATTTTGTCAGTTACTGCTTTAACCATTGTAACCAAATAAAATAAGAACCCCTGCTACACAGAAAAAGGCTCGTCACCTCTGTTAACTTTTGTCACCAGTAGAATATAAAGTTGTAAACATTGTTACTGGATGAAATTAAACCACCCAGCGGAGAGAAAATAAACAGTTTTGTCATATATGTTACTTTTGTCACCAGAAAACAGTGCCTTGTTACTGGTTACAAATGAAATGGGGTAAGAGTCGGGACTAATTTCTGGCCATATCTAGCAAAATTTGGTGCATTTTAACATTTTGAGATGGCCCCCACTAAAAACCAGACCTGTAGTAGCTAGAATTTTGTATTTTATAAATAAAAAATAGGAAATGACATTTCTAATCTTATACATCTATTATGATTTGAGAAAAAAAGCTATTGTAGTTTTTTTTTCAATCTGATTCGAAGTGCGGAAAAAGACAGTTTCCTATATAATCCTATATTCAAATTCTTTTTTTCAGTGTGTCATTCCCATTGTAACTATTTTTAGACAGAAATCGCAATCACGTGACGTTAAACCAATGTCCAAAACAACTCGGTTTGTTTTCATGTTCAATTATAGTAAATGTACCTCTATTTTGAGATGGCACCTAAGGAGAACCTTATGGTCAATTTTCTTAAAACTTCGCAAATAAACTAGAGTTGATGTAAATGGCATATGGTTAAAAAAATAAGAGTTATGCTATTGTAGTATTTCTGCTAAAAAGAAAACCATATTGGCCTCCATTAGTTAATAGCCAGTTCTCAAGTTTTTCCGACATAGCTTGTTTTTTGCTTGTGGAAAAGGCCCGAGAAGTTGCGATTGTAATGTCGTACTATTAAATGAAAAAAAAAAGTTATGATATTTTTTTCACCAAAGGCGATATTGTTGGGAGAGGCGTAGAAAGGTAACTTAAAGACATATTCCAACATGTGCTTATATTATGAAGAACTTACTATTAGTGTCCTGTTTTGTACGGGGGAGAGGGTGGTCTTGACTTTGTTTTTCTTATAAGTTAAATGTTAATCCTGTAACTTAAAATATCAAAGGGGTGATATTCATTGCCTTTAGTTTATATAAACTTGTGTGTTGTCCGGTGTATTTTACCTGGCAGGTGATATATTTACCTGGCACTTTGAAAACTAATACATGTATTCAATGTTTAGGCCAAATAAAAAAATATGTGTGGTTCCGGTAACGTCTGAAAAAAAATTAGGGTAGGTAGGTAGGGATATTTTTTTTTTTTTTTTTTTTTTTTTTTTTTTAGAAATGTATAAAATGATTCTCTTAGTACTGCATGTACCTAGCACTGCATTGCAGATGGTATTTGTATTTAGTGAGATAAATATACTAAATTAAGATTGGTAGAGAGCATCTAGCTTTTATTACTATGACACAAATATTTTTAAATAAAAAATTAATAAAAAAAATAATTTTTGTTTAAAAACAACATGAACAAAAATATATTAAATGTTCAGTATTATATAATTATAAGGCTAGGATGCTTCAAAGTTCATTTGATTTGGTTTGAATTGATTCAGAATGCTATGATTTTTGTTATTTTTTCTATTCGTTTCAATTAAACAAAGGTCAACCTCAATATGTCTCATTTTAATTTTAAAAAATTATTTTTACCTTGCAGATTCCATATAAATTCAATTTAGGACCCAACTTAGAGCAAAATTTTAGGGAGATTCACTTCTATCTATCAGAAAAATAGGAAGAAGCTTGAGAAATGAGAGAGACTTCCATTTCTTGACAATAGCATAATGCTAATATTATGATATACAAAGTTTAAGTCTTTAATAATTTAGATTGGATAAGAAACAATTAAGTTAATAAAAACTCAAACAACAATCTAAATTTTTTAAAAAATTATTCAATTTGTTGAATTTTATTTTTTGATGCATTCATACATTTTATATATGAAATGTTTTGCAATTGTGTTAGCTTAATGACAAATAAAATCAGTCTTTGTAATTTGGTGTATTTTGGAGGTATTAGTCCAACCCTTTGACCCAATTACAACCGTTATGCAGAGGACCTTGAAAATAACTGTTTACATATTGTTTTATGATTATTTCAGCATTAATTTGGCAGTGTTATAAACTAATTACAAGCTACAAACTAATTATGATAAAAACACTAAAAGAAATAAACATCGTTGTAATTTTCAACGCACAGTATGCGGTTGCATCACCCGTATTTATTGTTTATCACAAAAGGGGTTAACTGAGGCTGTGAAAACCCCATTTGAAATTGATAATTATCATTTTTTTGCCTATGGGTTTTATTAACTCAGAAAACAGGGTGACTTCAACACGCAGCACAGTTAAGGCTGTCAATAAACTCCGTTCAGACAAAAAGTACGGGAAATGTGCATTATGACATCACAGTATATTACAAACCTCGAAAGTACTTATTAAGGTCAAGATCTAGTAAATGTTTCAAGAGTGTCTTTTATGTGCTAGAACCATTATGACGTCATAATTGATTTTGATGAATCTTTTCCCGTATTTTGCAGTTTTAAAGGAATTATGTAGAAAATAAAACAATATTTTGACATTCTATATTTAATCACGGCAATAGTAATCCCGGTAACTATATTCAATTTGACATCATTTTAAAGAAGAGGTCAAGAGCTTGTTTCATGCAGTTTTTGGAGAGACTGTAGGCATTCTAGATATATTTCATAAGTCAAAAATGGACAAAACTCCGAGATTTGTTACTTTTATCCTTCATATTTCATTGAAAATGGTTGTTTAAAACGTGATTTTTAATTGAGTTTACCAAAAATTTAAGCCCCGGTACACCCTATGAAACAAAGATATTGTTATGAAGCATCATTGAAAGAATTTATATCTTGAATTTCATAACCCTGTAGGCACCTTTCATTTACTAGATCTTGACCTTAATCTATTTATTAGTAAAAATTAACTTATACTAATCTTTTAATTAAAAACAAGAAATGCTATTACTTACAATTTTGATGTCCGTTATATCGTACACACTGAAAAATAAGCGAGATGTCGTTCTCGCTGTACTACAAAATATGACGTCATATGCTTCAAAATGACGCATTAAGTTAAATCATTGAAGGCTATCGTGCAGTTTTATAGCGAAGAAAAATAAATGTCATACATTAACGGAAAAGTATAAATGAAGATTTTGTTTAAAATTATTATTAGTAGAATGCTACCTATATAGTCTTATTTTCATTTTGTTAAAAGTATGCATCGTATAAAGAAGCCACCTCGGTTTTGTATAAAATATCGTATATCTAAAATCTGAGTACCTAAATAAATCACTTAATTGCAAGGGCATACACTTACCTGATCCCGACAAACTTTTACATGTGAATTTGAAATATGCTATGTAACTTAAAAACTTCTACGATCCTTGTAAAATCTTAAAAATTAATTATTTTTTAATGAAATTAACCCTGTGACCTTCAAAATTATTCAACATATGCATTATAAATTACGGTTTCTACTAACAAATATTCTTATCTTAAAAAGTTCGCACCGTTTTTCAAAATCTACGATATAACATCAAGTTATTTCATAATTCAGTTGTGAATTTTGACATGATTATGCCCTTGCAATATTGAGTTTTTTAAATGACCTCAAAACCACAAATACATCTGCTTGTACCATGCGACTGCCATATCACGTGACCACTATGAACACAAAATATTGTACTGTTATATATATATTTTAGAAATATATTGCATTTGAGTGACTGTTATTGATTTTAAAAAGGACATGCCAGTTTAACTAAAGTATACGTGTTTTCATCACAAAAATTTGCCCATATTTTTATTGACCGCCTTAACTGTACTGCGCATCTCTTTCGAAGGAAATTCCGGCGAAGTTACCGATCAAAAAGCGAGCATGTCACCCCTTAGGTTGGTCCTAATTTATTTATTTTGAGGTACACAAGGTACAAACAGTTCTTGGGTCGGAGGTAAAAAATAGGGACGGTCGGGTGACCGGAACCACAGGTATTTTTTTACTTGGCCTTAGGATAATGATAATTCTTAATGCGACATCATTAGAAAAAATCATAAATGCATGTGATATGTAATTTTATGCCTTTTTATTACAAGAAATTTACACTCTGCGTGGATTAGAGATTTACTAGTATCCCGTTTTTGAATAAGAAATGAATGCACTATACACGTACTAGGCTAGATAACTGTATATATCCGGTTATTTGCGTAATGATTTATTGTTCTCTAAATAAAACTTGCTTTTATGATCGCTAATAATAACTTACGCAAATAAAAATATTGACAGATTTACTTTATTTCGATTTTTATTTGTAGCCCTTTGGAACCCTCCCCCCCCCCAAAAAAAAAACCAAGATAAAATTAATGAACACATTTACTCAAATTGAATAAAATCGAGTCTAGTACGTAGAATAAAAACAAGTTAACTACTTAGAATAAAAAAAGTAAAATAATTAGAATAAAACACATGTAAAATACACATATTAACAAAGAGAAAAGCTGCTAATGTGACAGCAGACTGGGTTTCTCCTGTATGAATAGTATCCGTAATCGCTTTGTCAATCCTGAAGATATGAATATGCACTACCTTACCAGAGAAATGGGTTACTCTATGTTCAAAATTTTGCCAAAAAATAAATAAGTTCAACAGCTGGTATGTTTTTTTTCTTTATGAATTATCAAAAATCAAAATCCAAGTAATGTGCACGTCTCTGATATATACATGTACAATTGATTTGCAAGACAACAATTGCATTTGCCTATCGTGAAAAATGTAGGATGGGATGCCGTAGAATTCAGTAACCGGATTTTTTCTTTGAAAAACCCGGTTAAAAAAATTAAATTGTTAATATTCAGATTATATAAAATGCACTACCAATGACAAGAATAGCGGATACTTTAAAGAAGAGATAATAGTGATATGAACACATACATAGTTCAGGAACAGTTCTTCAACAGGGACGTAACTTGCAGGATTGCTATAGAGTTTTATTTAGATTTTCCTAATGACAATTTTACGATTTCCTGTCAAAAAACAAGAAATATTGATCATGAGTTTAAGAATATTGGTCGTTTGATATGTCGTTGTCATGCTTTATTTTAAGTCGATCTTGCCAAATCGAAGATTTCTTTGAGCTTTCTGACAATCGTTTCTACTTTGTATAGGTCGATTAACTAAAACTTTTGTTTGAAGAAGTGTATACCTATACGTATACATCTATTGCCAGAGTCACCAGTTGCAGTCAACCGGCCACCATATAGTAAACAATCCCCGACTTTGAATATGGAAAATCTACTGTGGAATAAGGTAAGCGGCCTTAAAAAGCTTCCTAATGAAAAAAAAGAGAAAGCTGGGAGTTAATAGTTCAATCAGAATTGTTAATTCGCCTCAGTTATGGATGGACTACCTTAATACACAATACACATGTACACAAATTTTATCCATTCGTAATTCTGCATATAACACTATTCTACTAAAAGTAAACCGTTGTTTCTTGCATATCATACATTGTAATATTGTCTGTCCTGCACATTTGTATTTAAGAACGGTTGCGATTTAATTATCACATGCAATTTATTGAAGTGACTGGTGTTTCTAGACTTCTCGGTAAATTTACCAAAAAGACCACCGTATATCAAATGGTAGATTTTATAATATTTCTATAAACGATAGATTTTGTAAACTACTTTATAAACCAGTATGTTCACTGGTCTCAGATTGAAGATGAGTTTCATTTTATTCTACATGTAATCAAAGCACATCTGTTTTGTGCATCACAGTTCATTGCATTTCCATTTTCATTGCATTTTCATTAAATTCATCTTCCTATTGCAAGCACAACTGATCTGCAACAGAAAAATCATAGATGTTTTGTGGAGTTTAATAATCTCCTTTCAGTACTTTTAGTACTTTGATCTTCGAAACGGTATACTTTTTACGACAACTCTTATGAGTTATTAATATTCAACTGATTCCGCCCATCTCTTTAAAATATAATCATAGTTCGTATTTCGACAGAATCCTGTTTTCACAAATGTTTATCAATGAAAATACACTTTTGAAAGGATGTTTCTCTTTACGACATGCTGTAAATAAATCACTGTCTGCAATGGCGACGCTTGCAAGTGTATTTTCGAAGGGCACCCGGCTAGGTAAGAATATCTGGTGCAGAACTAAAGTTAAGAGGTTGATCATTTATGTAACGGCTATGGTGTGTTTTGTTGTTTCACCTTTTTAGAACCAAGGGTTATGAAATACACATTACAAGTTCTGTTGCAGACAAACTGTTGTATACAGTACGGGTCAAAGTCCGGACACCTATTCTACAAACTCCCTGTTATCGAATTGATTTGCCTCTCCGATTTTGTAACGTTTTTATATTCTTAAAGTAACAATGTTACAATTTTACAAATTCAATCTAAAGATAAAGCAGCATACTTGAAAAATTTGATAGACGCTCAGGGCCAGTTTACATAAAATCCAAAAATTACATAACTTGAATTTTATAATACATTCTGTAATGCCACTAATTCCAGAAGCATGTATCAAACAGAGTATTTTCTATTATTATTTTCCATGATATAAAGCTTTATCTTTTGTCTATTATAATATTTTTATTTTGTGAAATATGGTGTCATGCAACTCACCAGAATGTGTTTATATAATTACAGACTTGTTACTAGCTTCTTCTTCTCCTATAGTCTTTCCCAAGATATTTATGCTGCTTATTTGGACGATTTTCAATAAAAATGCACATAGCTGTGAAAGAAGCGAAATTGAAATCAATTACCAAGATAACTCCATTCATAACATTATCATTTTTCCCTCGTAAAAATTGACATGAACAAAAACAGATTTCCTACGGAAATTTATAATGGGGAATGTTGACATCTTTTCTCCATTTGGAAGTCACTCGTAATTCCTTGCACAATTTCCAACGTTATCATCCAGGCTTAATTATGGCTGATGCAAAATCCCCGTAGACTTTCAATCTATTTTTAGCGGTATAACCTGACAAGCTAGAGGGGGCATTTTAAAAGGGATATTAAAAGGGATTTATTCATTCTATTGAATGAACAACGTTTGAATCAAGAGGTATTTATAAATATGGAATAATTTAAGAAAATAATATGCCGCAAAAATATCTTGGGACAGACTATAGTTTAAGTTCATACCACCATCAGATGTTTTGTTGAACTTGTCACTTTATTCTTATGCTACTTTAAACTGCAAATGTACTTAGTTTATAGTTAGATTCATCTTAATTTAATTTTTTTTTTATTTCTTCAGATTTCTTTACTATGAACCAACACAGTTCATATCAAAAACATACCGTCAAAGTACTTATCATACTCTTCTTTTACCCAGAGAAATTAAGAAAAATGGGGGTAGGGGTGGGGAAAAAAGTCCAAATAAATAGCATCCATTCATTGACAAATTAATACATAAATTATTTATCACTTTGATATAATAAAAGATAAATACATATTTGACAGTTAGAGCTCCACCTCATAAAGCTGTTTATCTTTCTGTATCTTAAAGGCCATTTACATTTTCAATTGATAAAACTGATATGAATTACAGAGGTATATTCAAGATAGATTAGGTAAAACATCAATATGATCAAGAGACAAAGATTTCTTGGTAGCATGAATGTTGATATATTAAAACTGATGCAAATGCTAAAAAGATTGTGTTTCCTTGGTACATGTAATATACATGTATTTTTTAAACCAGAGCCAAATGCCATCATTCCAGTTTTCAACTTATTGTAAAATGTTTTTCTAATCAATTAGATAAATACAATTTATAATATTGCACATGTTGCATAAAATTTCTCAACAGTTATTACAACATTTCATATGTAATGTGCCGTATGTATTGCTTTAAATTTTCAGACTATTACTTGGTGCAAGTTCTCAAAACATTTGTTTACACTGTGTTTTTAGTTACATTTTATTCAATCAGTATTTGTACTTCTCATTTATATTAAATTTGGCATTTACTATTTGAAGGGAAAAGAGTGAAGTATTTGTGTTGGCATGGAGGAAAATATTGCAGTAGTGTAGCAACACCAAAAATTACCACACATTACACAGTTCATCCAAGGGAAAATGATCCTAGATGGAAAGGTATGATCAGAATTAGATGTAACTTTATTAGCAAAAGTACAGATAATAAGTAGTATGTATGCAAACAAAATTTGAAGAAAAAAGCCCCTTGAAACATGTACATTTTTGCTAACTAATATTTTTGTATATACATGTACCGGTATATGTTATACTGAAACCAAAACATGTGAAAAAGTGAATGATAATTCAAGGAAAGAAGTTGAATTGTAAAAGTAAGGTCATTAATAAACAGTTTTTATTACCGTACATGTACCGGTACCAGTAATCAAATAAAGAAACTTGTCAAAAGAGCTTATACTGAAATTTACATACTACATTTATTTTATATTTTGTATACAGTTGAACTTCGGTATCTTGAACACTGGTATCTCGAAAACAATGGATATGTTGAAGTAATTTTAAGTCCCAAACACTTAAACTTAAAGTATTTTACCCTTGATATCTCGAATACTGGGATATCTCGAAGTTTTTAACTAGTCCCTGTCCCATCTAGTTCAAGATAACGTGGTTTGACTGTATTTAAGAAATTAAGAGTGTGTAAATCTGTCAATTTTAATGAGCAGCATCTGAGTAGTACACTTACCAATGTATAATATGTTATATACATGTAAATAGAGGTGGATATGGAACGATTTGGCGATGAAGCAGATGTTCTGATTGTGGGAGGGGGTCCAGCAGGATTGTCTGCAGCATGTAAACTCAAGTTACTGGCCAATGAGCAGGGCAAGGACCTGAGGGTGTGTCTGGTGGAGAAAGCCGCAGAAATAGGTAATGTCAAGGTCATTCAGGGTTTCATAAATACATGTATGATTTACATTTATCTGGATTTTATGTGAGAATGTGCAGTAACAAATTATATAAGCTTTTAGAGGGGATTTTATTCATATTCTGTTTTATTCAAACATTTACAGGTGGCCATACCTTATCAGGAGCTTGCATTGAACCAAGGTCTCTTGAGGAGCTGTTTCCTAACTGGAGAGAAATGGGAGTATGTACTAGCATTAACATGAGAATTAAAAAGTCACATAAAGGAACATATTTTTTCCATATGAATTTTTACATTTTCTTATAGCAGCTAGGGGAAATAACCTGTAATTAAAGAATCATTTAATATAAGAAAACTTTTGGTTCATTTTGAAAAGCTTTTACATTTAGTTAAGTAATCAACCCAACTTTTGTATAAAACTTCGTACAGTAAACACTGTGGTTGTTTGATATAAAAAATTACAACCTCTATTTTCAACTGTGTAATATAGAGAATATGCTTAAAGCATTAATCTGAAATTTATATTTGAATATAATTGCATTATATTTAAAAAAAATCATTGATTAAATTTTGTAGGCTCCTTTGAAGACAGAAGTTAAAGAGGACAAATTTTCATATTTGACAGAAAAGGGTAGGATTCCTATCCCAGTTTTACCAGGTAAGTGATAGTTACATGAATTTACGTGCATTATTTACAATGCATGCATTTATATAAGTAATTTTTCATAAACTAGTCCATATCAAACAATAAACACAATACAGAACAGATTGTCTCCACAAAGGGAATTAACTTTTGTGAAATAAATGAAGCCTTTTATGGGATGATGTTGTATTGTTGTATTTCAGGCATGCCTATGAGTAACCATGGTAATTACATAGTAAGGTTAGGCAATGTTGTGAGATGGCTCGGGGAACAAGCAGAGGCATTAGGAGTTGAAATATACCCTGGTTATGCTGCAAGTGAGGTAGGCTTTCGTAACACATGTAGAGTAACACATGTAGAGTAACACATGTACTTCAAATCATGCAGTCTCTTATTCTCTATTTTTTATTGATGATAACATACCTGTAAACCAACTTATGATTAACAAATGATAAACAACTAAATTTCATATCAAGAATTAATTTTCTCAAATAAAAGTTGGTGTACAGTTCTTCAAATTCATTTGGTTTTATTTCTTTTCATTCTTTAAAAAATGCCCTAAGAAGCACATTATTTGTATGAATGTGGGTATATTGCAGGTTTTGTTCCATGAAGATGGGAGTGTTAAAGGAATAGCAACAAATGATGTTGGAATTCACAAAGATGGATCACCTAAGGTAGACGATTTGAGATGTGAAATATGTGCATGCATTTTACAAATTGAAAAAAATTTGTAACAAAGAAAGAAAGATTATTAAATTATTTTGTAAATATTCAAAGGCATATGATTGTACCTTTTTTTTTTTAGGAAACATTCGAAAGGGGAATGGAACTTCATGCCAAAGTGACCATATTTAGTGAAGGTTGTCATGGACACTTAGCCAAACAATTGTACAAAAAGTTTGATCTCAGGAAGGACTGTGAACCCCAGACCTATGGGATAGGATTCAAAGAACTGTGGGAAATAGACCCTGCACTCCACCAGCCAGGGAAAGTGGAGCACACCATTGGATGGCCATTTGTAAGTCTGATAATTTTTTACCCAATGCTTACAAACAGGTTATTAAGTCAGTGTTTGTAGTAGATTGCATATTGGAATTCAACTGATGTTGCATATTTTCAAACTCTATGGGTTTTGATTTCTAGCATCTAGTAAACTTTTAAGTATAGATACTACTGGGGTTATCACAAATACATGTACACTGCCTGTAATAATACATGTACCAAAACACTGAGAGATACCAGTGTTCTTTGAAATATTGTTCAAGTATTATGTACCGTAATCCGGTGAATATAATATGCACTCTTTTTCTAGGATTTTTTACCGTGAGAAAGGGGTGCGTATTATACATCCCTATAGGCTTTGGACATATTTTTTCCCTAGCAGAAGCACGGAGTATCATACTACCGTATTACCTATGCTGTTCACAGACAGGACCGATACCCCGCTTTTCATCGTAATATTACTTAATTATCACAATTATATTATTATTTAACCCTTAGGAAATGATTGCCATAGCGTGTAATTAAAGAAAATGTATACTTAAAGTCTGTTAATAAATAAACTGTTTCAAAATGGCCTTTAAAAATTAATTTGAACTGCCTATTCTTTATCTCCGTGTAAGCCACAATTACAGCTGTTATTAATAGAATGCGGGCTTGGATGGCCACGTGTTATTTGTAACTGATCTTTGAAAACAGCTTACACATCTTTAACCATTTTCATGTAATGCTAATTGATTTATTGCAAATAATTATGATTATAAATAATTCTATAACCTATTCCGTTAATTGAAGCCATTGTTGTGCTCCCCCTCCGCTAACACTTGACACCTTGGGTATCTCAGACACTCCCCGTAGGCTATGTGTACTATACACAACACAACTATTTGTGCACATGTTTTAATATGTTCCAGGCCTCTAATTGATCACTTTGATCGGCATCATTTAAGAATTTAATTAGGTCCGTTATCTCTACAGTATACCTGTACACGGCCCGTTTTTCACTACACAGAGGTTGTAATGACTAAACAATTATAAAACGCTTTTTAAAAGTGGTTGATTTTATTTACGGTAGAATATTTAATACAGGTCTATTTAAAACATTGATTATGAAATAAAGATATTACCGCGATGTATTAGTTACAATAAATCCGTGTCTAAGAAAATATTGTGTTTTTCTTATTTCCGGTAGCGTATTCCCGCGATGAAGTTGAGCGTGCATACAAAGTATAACTGCTTTGTTGATACTCAGGATTACCGTTTGGTCAATTTTTTTGATGCGTATTATACATCCCAACAAGCTTTTTTCACCATTTTCAGGCCCAAAGTGGGGGGTGCGTATTGTACACTACTGCGTATTATATTCACCGGATTACGGTAACCTGTTTTTGTTTAGTATGATGATGTTACTTTTTACAGGATAACAACACCTATGGTGGGACCTTCCTGTACCATTTAGACGAAGGTCCTCTCATTGTTGTGGGCATTGTGGTAAGTGCTTCTTAGTAAGAAAGCATAGCAAAAAGAACCAGACATTCATTGTCATTACTGTCATTTTTTCCATATCAAAATTTACAGGAGAATATTTTCACAGGACTCATTACTGCTTTGTTTTCATAATTGATAAATACAAAATAAACTTATTGGCAATACATGTATTTCTTAAATGACTTAATATTCTGTAGATATTCTCTATAATTTAACAAACTTTAAATGTTTTCCTTTTTTTGTTTCATAGGTTGGTCTAGATTATAAAAATCCCTATTTGAGTCCATTTAGAGAATTTCAGAGATTTAAGCATCATCCATCAATTGAACCTCTGTTCCGTACGGGTAAAAGAATTGGGTATGGAGCCAGGGCACTAAATGAGGGAGGAGTGCAGGTAATGTACTATAAAACAAGTTCAAATTGCAAAGTCATCAATTCTATGAAAGGGGGGGGGGTTAGAGTTTAGGGTTAGTACTCATAGGCCAAGAATCTCCATGAGTATTGATAACTTATTAAATGAATTTGCATGTTTTAAAGCAAATGTTTAAACAGGAAAAAAAGAGTTGTCTCTTTTGATATAATCCATTGATAGAAACTAATGTATGTATTTTACCTGTATTTCATAATTTCACACTGGAATAAATTTGTTTACTGAAATATTTATTTTGTACATGTAGTCCATTCCTAAACTGACTTTCCCGGGAGGTTGCTTGATTGGGTGTAGTCCAGGATTTATGAATGTGCCAAAAATAAAGGGTACCCACAATGCAATGAAGAGTGGCATGTTGGCAGCTGAATCTGTGTTTGATTTAGTAACAGATGAAGAAAAAGTTTCACAGTCACCAACTGCAGGTAAAGGTTAAGAAATTCTCGCAGGCAAACAGAGTTATTTTCTGAATAGTTCTTACTGCAGATGTCTTGTAACCTAAACATATATAGTAATGGCATACATGTTCATGTTCTTGTATGCCTCCCACTGATTTAGAACCATTGTAAAAAGACCTTGGGCTTTTCATAGGATATATACCTATCTTTTTCTTGCATCAAAACAAGTTAAAAATGATGTTTGTTTCAAGTGAAATATACACAGGTTGCATAGTCATGGCTGAAAGCCAAGCAAATCTTGTTGATTTCAAAGAGGATTGAGTGGCCAGCTATCACAACTAACCAAAGTCCAAACTCCTGTTAAAATGGTTCTAATGTACTGTTAGTCATTTTTGTTGATACTGTAAAACTATATAATATATTCATGTGCTACAAATTTAGTGAAGTGTGAGAAAAGTCTTGTCAGGAACACATTACATGAACCAGACTTTGGGTGTCTCTCAATTATCAATCTGGGATTAATTTTCAAATCTAGTCATTGTTATCCAGTTTTTCACTGGTGAAATGGGAAATAAAATAGTCTGGAATTAAGATTTGATTACAGCATTATATGATAATTTCTTTGTACAGGATTAGAACCAGTTAAATATGAGGAGAACTTGAAGAACAGCTGGCTGTGGAAGGAGCTGCATTCTGTCCGTAATGTCAGGCCGTCCTTCAACACAAGCCTGGGAACTGTAGGGGGCGTCATTTACACAGGCCTCTTCTACTGGATAATGAGAGGGAAGGAGCCGTGGACTCTACATCATGGGGGTATATTGTCTCAGCATTTTAGTATATACAACAATTTTGGTTGTAGGAATTGATTTATATTTTAACTTGTCAATTGTGATAATAATTATCATTTCTGTTTGTTTAATTTCAGGACCCGATAATGCCAAGTTAAAACCAGCCAAAGAGTGTAAGGTTATTGACTACCCTAGACCAGACGGAGTTGTGAGTTTTGACCTTTTGACCTCTGTAGCCCTCACTGGCACCAATCACGACCATGACCAGCCAGCTCACCTGACGTTGATGGATGACTCTGTTCCTGTTAATCATAATCTGGCAATCTATGATGGCCCTGAACAAAGATTCTGTCCAGCAGGTATGTCCACACGTAAAGTTTATCATCTTTTCTTTGATACCTTGGTATTAGAGTACATGTACTATAGATCTAGAAAATTAATTGAAACAAGTGCAATTTCATTATATCTGGTGGGGAAAAATATATGAGAAATAATCTTTTAAAACGATGATAAAGTCATTTGATTATTGAGAGTTGTTTTTTTTTACAGTAGATCAGTTTACCTTTATTTTCAAAAATTTGATAATGGCTATTGTGTTAAATTTAAAGTTAGACAAATTCTAGGGACATGTATGTACATTGTGGATAAATGCTAATCTACTAAACTATTCAATGACAAGATTAATCATTTAAACATCCAAATCTTCAGTGTTGGACATGGATTTGATACTTAGTTACACAATGTACAATATATTTTGCAGGTGTTTATGAATATGTCGAGTTGGAGGATGGCAGTGGTAAAAGACTACAGATCAATGCTCAAAACTGTATTCACTGTAAAACCTGTGATATCAAGGACCCCAGTCAGAACATCAACTGGGTGTGTCCCCAGGGAGGGGAGGGACCAGCATACAATGGAATGTGAACAATCTGACCATCTTACATCTCACAACTACTACTGCTGTGGTTTCACAAAGCTTACACTTGTGTGAACAAGTCTTCTTCCTGCTTCAGTACAGGTTTTTATGTGTCATCTTCTTTCTGTTACAGTAGTAAGAGAAGATGAGTATTCTGTATCAATGTTTCAAAAATGCAGTTTTTCTCAGGGATGCTAGCTGTACATGATAGCAGTGGCATGAAAAAATTGCCTTTTGATTACTAAAAATGTGAAACAATACCCATTACTCTTTTTTCTTTTTTTTGCAAAATAAGTCTTCATGACCATATTATTGTATATGCTTTCATTTATGTATAAATCTTGAGTCTATGGGAACTAGAAATACTAATTTCCTAGAACATTTTTTTCAACCACTCTTTGAGAGTTCATGATTTGTTATTAATATTAGTTTTGTAGAATTTAAATTGTAATGAATCTCATGAAAAGTCAATCAGTGGTACTAGATTTTTTGATTTGTAAATAATACCTAGTTTCACGATAGATTTCAATTCTATGTAGTTTTAATGGTGTTTGTTAAAAACTTATTTAAATCTATCTTTATGTGTATGAACTGTACTTGGAGCTTGTCTTTGAACACAATCATTATTTATTGAGTTTGAAGTAAATTGTTGAATGTTGATTTTATTCTTTAATGCATGTGCATGCAGATGAAATTGCAATTTGATGTCATTTACCGTAAGCATCAACAAATATGTGAGTTGGGAAACATAGTTTTGTTAATTAACCCCACCTAGAGGCCAATGTCTCGAGTAGAAATTGGTAAAGAGTAAAAACTAATACATGTACTGAGAATCTAGAAAGCAATTTAACTAAAGCACTGTTAAAGCTGACATGAATTCATAAATACTCATTATTTCCTTTTTATCTCAAACTACAGCCATATTAGTTGTTGACTTCTTTTGTTCTGCTCATCACTACATAATATATAGCCTATGTAAGGCTGATAGCACTACTCATGCTTCACCGCATTCAGGTATTTCATTCACCCGAACACATTACATGTAGAAATGCATTTTGAACAAAAATATATGATAACCACTGCACTGGTAAGGAATATCCAATAAAATTCGAAACAAGACAGACTGAAATCCAGGCACACATATTTCAAATATACCTTAGTGGCAGTTGAGGAGCCAATGAAACTAATATGGTGACCAAATGCTTCTATGAATTCATGTCATCTTTAAAGTGATAGAAAGGAAAACACTTTTAAAAGTGTCAAAAACATCATATCCAGTGCAACTGCATTGTGAGGAATATAATAATAAAAGCCCCTTCTGTTTTGAACTCGGGATATATTAGGTTCGGTTCACCTTGGGGCGAAATCGCCAGGTTGTGCCTTAATATCATCAAATGTAAAGGGACCCTTAAATGAACCATATGTGCTTATACCATGCAACTCAATTTGATGGAAGAGGATCACCACATTACCGGTATACATATCAACCATGGTTTGTGAAGATGTTTTTACCAATGAATTTAATAATTTAAGTACCGGTAATTTTCTATAGACTCCATTTAAAACAGAGAGATTGTAAGAGGCATTTTTTTTAATCAAGCAGAATGGCATGTGCAATCAATGTACTGTAACTAATAGAGCTTAAAATTATGCAATAAAATAAATTGATATCGACAGTTTCATCTGCAATAACAAAATGTCCCAAAAATGTTTTAATCAAAAATAAATTTTATTGAACACAATCAAATGTTAAATACAATGTTCATTTGACTGGATGGTAATCATCAATCAAGAAAAACAAATAAAGAGAAAATCATTACTGGACTGTACAAATTCACTTTAAAAAAAAAAGTAACATTCTTTGATAAATAACATATGGCAAAAAGCTGAAAATTCTTGTAAACGAACCTAATCATCATATTAAGACTCAGTAAAAGTGAAGCAACAACTTTGAAAAAGGCATGTAGGTAAATCATACAGCTATACACTTAGATTTGGTTTGTCAAAAATTTTTAAAGTGTTGAAATTGCAAACAAACTTATCATATTTAATAACAGAATAATATAAATATACTTGTAGTTATAATAATTGATAATTTGATAAATGAATAAGTCATATACGCATATGCATAATTATATGTGTGTATTATTTTCATTTTCACCTTCAAGTATGGTTTGGTATTGATTGGACCCTGATATCATTACAAAGTAACTCGCTGATTGGCTGAAACTTAAAGTTTGCTCAATCTTAATATTAATCATTTCAAATCTATAAAAATAATGTATTAGTTATCCAAGTTAATCAAAATATGTCTTTGGCAAATTGAAAAAGGGCTTTTTAATGATAAAAATGCCTACATAAAAATTATTTTGTCTCCATTCATATATTTTTAGTAAAAACAGATACAGTATAAAGATACACTTGTACATGGAAGAAATGAGGGATGGGTTTATACTACAGTAACAAAAAAATTAAGTTAATTAGATTATAATATAAACATCAAGATCATGCAATATAGTTTTCTACCTTACTTTGAACAGAAAAGAACATTAAAATTCAATATCTTGAACACCCTGTACCATATGCCTAACAAGATGGAACTCTTTCTTTTAATCTAATTTTAACTTCTTTATCTAGAATTCTTGGATATGTTTTAAAAAAAATGCTAGGTCCCACTGATTACAAGAAAACAAGGTTTAACTGTATAAACATCCATGAAATTTCTGTTCTTTATTCTCAACCTTGTTAACTTTATATTCATGGTCCTCTTTGAACAAAAGCACTTATTAATTATTAACATTGAAACAAATGTACACATGACTGTTTTGGCTTAAACCCCAGTATAAATAAAAGAAGAATTATCTTCCACATCATCAACAATTTTTAGTACTTGTATACCACTATTTTATCTGACTAGAACTGAATTGGAAGTACATGTACCATAATTATGTCCATAAATACTAGTATACAAATAATCACTCAAAGTTGAAGAATTTTACACGTAAAATCCAAACGGAATACATGAACGTAAAAGTTTTCTACTTATTTCTCATTATATGATGTACATAGTACATATTTATTTTATCAGGATTCAAAATTTTTAAAAATATTTTGTAAACCAGGATCCATTAGGAAAAACAAATAACAGCATATTCATTTTAGCAGAAGAGAGTGGGCTAAAAATCTCAAGTGTTTGACACAAATACAAAATGACCAGGTGAAATGATGTTGGACAGTCCTGGTGGACATATCAGATGAAGTGATGGTTGGTGCTATTGCTTGGTGTATATATATATCTATATTGTTAAAAAGTTATTTTATATGTACATTTATTAAAAACAAACAAAAAATGGAGCACATCTAAAATGTACTTACATGTATGACATACCAGTACATTTCTCTGTTTGTTTTCCAAACCCGAATAATTTTTATTGACAAATTAACCATTTAAAAATATTGTTTCCCAAAATAATGTATGACAGATGCTTTTTGAAGGAAAAGTTTGCCTGACCAATTTTAAAACCAACTACCAGTAAAAAATGTTAAAACAATATTCCCTATTTAATACTAACCATAGTAACTAGGGTTTGATTGGGTCTATTCTCTAATTATTTATCAAGATCCTATTTTGCTTTCTTCCTCTAAATTGACCATGACCTAAAAAATCCCAATTCTGCATTCACATGATAATTTTTTCATTAGTATTTGACAATATGTGCTTGACAAGAACCAACAGTTTATTTAGCACCGTGAGATCAGTTCCTATGTGCCAACGTGACACAATTACGGTAATACACATCATGCCACTACATGTAGGGTTATAACAGTAACAGGTTTTGCATTACGCTTCCGAATCTTGTAATGAATGACATTATGGAATTGATATAAATACATGTATTGAGGAAAAAAAAAATTTATAATAATAACATTAAATATTAACAACAGATACTGTTCTAAAATATACATGATTACATATTGTACATCTGCAAGTATGGTACCTATCGTCTATGAATCCAACGTGCTTCTTATTCTAGGCTACACATTTACCAGTAAGTTTAATACAAGTAGGTTCAGCTACAGTTACCTTGTGAGAGTTCTGCATACAAAAGCACATATAACACAAGGTAACAAGAATATGTATCAGAAAAAAATCACATGCTGCAGTAAACAAGCTGAGCCAAAGTTAAGACGGCATTGGGTGCTATACTTTGCTTCTCAATCCGTCTTCTTTTCTGCCTCTGACTTTTCTGATTTCTCTGGATTCTCATCCTCTGTGTCTGTGTAATCATGCGGAACTTCCCCTGGCTTCAAGAGCTGACCAACATAATCGTACTTCTCTGTAAAACATTTCGGTATTTTAAAGTTTTTTTTTTTTTTTTTTTTTTTAACAAAGCATAACTTATTTTCACACTTTAAAATAACACATAAAGGACTTAAGGTGTTAAAAATAAAGGTGAAACAAATCTTCAAGATGAGTTGTCTTCATTTAAATGAAAGGAACTGTAATTAATAAGGTGCTAAAAATGCATAATAATTTCGAAAAACGTGTGGTAAGATAACTCAATCTGGCCCGCAATTGGGATCTATTGCACAGATAATCTATTAATTTATAACATATGTAATGGCAGCGTACATGGAGATGGTGAATGCACAGCTCAGATTGCTGAATAAACAGATAATATTAATTTTAAATGGCCATTTTAATACAACTTATCTATCAATTGAAAGAGAGCTTAATACGCCCAAACAAAAATTTTCAATTGTTTAAAAAAAGTAAACAAACAGAAGTAGAATTTCTGTGTAAATGTTTTGACAATGTACTGAATTTTGATAGCCAATGTTCTATCTTATACAAAAGTGTCAAATTCCCATTTGGGTGTATAATATGCACCCCTTTCCCAAACCACCACTTTTATGTGCCAGTGGGATGTATTTGCTTTTTTATATATCATGGGCTGAAATGATAATAAACCCTAAAAAAAAAACAACAAAAAAAACAAAAAAAATAACCTACCTGTGAACTGCATCTCCCATTCCCGAACACTTTCCATCTGCATGCTGGTTAAGTCAGAGAGGTCATCATATTCATCTTTTAATACATCCTCTGTTAATGAGAAGGTTGCCAATCCTCTGGAGGCATCCCGTCCAGCAAAAACACCATATGGAGAACCTGCAAGAAAAAACAACACAACTTTGGGTTTGCCACACAAAATCATTTCATATAGTTTAAACCTCACCCAAAATTATCAATTTTATATACTGTGGTTTCATCAATATTCGTTGAATACCAATTTTTTGTGGATTTCGTTGTAAGGTTGATCCACGAAATTAAATGTTAATTTAAGTGCAATTTCTATTAAGATTTTGTATTGATAGGGTCATTGGGGTGCGTCTTTTAACCCCAAGGAACCCCAAGGAAACCCCAAGGAACCCCAAGGATACCCCAAGGAACCCCAATGACAAAAATTAATAAATTTTAATACCCAAGGGGTCTTATTGGATTTCAAGGGTCACCTCTTAGTACCCCAAGGGTACCCCAAGGAACCCCAAGGAACCCCAAGGAAACCCGTAAGAACCCCATGGAACCCAAATGATAAAGTTATTAACCAGTGATACCCCAGGGGTCTCATTCGAATCAAAGGCTCACCCCAAGGTACCCCAGTGATAGAAATTAATAACTATTTATACCCAGGGGTCTCATTTGAATCCAAGGGTCACCTCGTAGTACCCCAAGGATACCCCAAGGAACCCTAAGTATACTCATTAGAACCCCAAGTAACCCCAATAATAGAAATTAGTAACTAATGATACCCCAGGAGTCTCATTATACCCCTATACCCCCACAAATGAAGTTTAAGGGGGTATATTGGTTTCACCCTGTCCATCCGTCTGTCTGTCTCTCTGTAGATGCAACTTTGTCCCCCCTATAGAATTTTTTACTACTGCATGGAACAGTCTGAAAATTTGTTCATATGTTGATCACCATCTGAAGATGTGCACCTGTAATTTTTTTAGGATCAGACAAGATTTAATGATTTTATGACAGTTTTCATTTTCCTCATTCTATATATTATTCACTGATGTTGAAAAGTAAGGGAGGTAATCCTTACAGATTTTATTAATTTATAGCATTAAAACACCCTAAAATATATTTATATAAAATACATTCAAATGGAGGTTTTTTGTCTTTATGCGTTAACTAAATTTATCTTTTATAAGTATTCTATCAACTGACAATGCAGAATTTTTGTTTGTCAATGATAAATTCTTAGGAGCTGGCTGAATTCATTTGTCCCAAGGGGGCCATTATCTGAGCAATGGTTTAGATGGAGCATGTGTGTATGGAAAATTGATAATCTGTAAAATGGGCAGTGGCTTTGGGGCTAATTTAAAAGGAAATAAATAATATCATTATTGAAATAAAGAAGTGAACTATTTTTAGAAGTTGTTTAAATTTATTAGTCATGCAAGTAAATTGATGAAGTGACCCTATAGGGAATCTAATTTAAATTAGATTTATTAAAATTACTGATATGATTGTAGTGTTTCTGCAATTTTAAAATTGTTTGTAATATTAAATTTTCTTTCTTACATATTTTTACATAGTATGGTAATTATGGTAATGTTTTGGGAGTTTATTAAATTTAAAAAGCCTGTCAAAGAAAATCATATATAAAGTCCTATGGGATCAATTTTCTGATATGGCGTTCCATTGTACCATAGGCCATAGCAGAAAGTGAGGAAAATTTGAAACAACTAACTGCATCTGTTAAGACTCTTATTAGAAAGATACCGTATTCAAAGTTTTATCAACAGAAGAGCATTGCTTGGCTACCGGTATTTCCATTTACTGCAAAGGGTGGGATTATTGTCATTTTGTTGGTTTTTCATTAAAACAATTAAATAAAAAAAATATCATCAGATACATTAATTTGTAAATATATTACTGTTATACATATGTATTTAAAGTGATAAGTACCCCAAAGAACCCAAATGAATCCCAAGTATACCAATGAGAACCCATTAAGGATACCCTTGAGAACCCCATAGATACCTCAAATAAAGTCAATGGTGGAAAGTAAATTTGATGACCAAGGCCGGTCTCATTAGAAATCAAAGGGTCACTCCTGATACCCCAAGGATACCCCAATTATAAAAATTGATAACTATTGATACCCCAGGATACTCATTGGAGTCCAAAGGTCAACTATTGGTACCCCAAGGATACCTGTAGGAACCCCAATTGCAAGGTACCCAATTGATAGAATTTAATAACCACCCCAATGGTTGTACTGTAAAACATATCACTAATTAATACCCAATTATACCCAATTACTCAATGGAATATCATAAAAACATCTGGGCAACCCAAGGAACACTTGTGATACCCCAATACATACTGGTATGATAAATATAATGTTTCTCCAATATCTGTTCACTTTGGATGAATTTAACAATTAGTGTTGTCAAATCGGTTGAAAATCATAATCGAGTACCGTTAATTGGCAGAATTTGTTGTCTCTTACCAACTGATGATCAGCCAATATTGAATCAGTAACAAATTATATCAAATTCATGAAAATAGGGCACTAAATTTTATGTCACCACAAGGAAGTCTGCAATTCTTCCGGTGAACCATTCATATGAACACTTAATATGACAATGTTTCTTCGGTGAAATTTTCAAATGAAGTGGAGAAAGATATTGTTCAGTTACAAAGACCCAAACTTGTTTTACTATTGACATAGGGGGTGTTACCCTTATTGGAGTACTTTTGAGAAGTGATCATGGAAGTGTGGAGTGGGGCTATCTCCCCTTCGTGGGTACAACACAATGGATTGACCCATTATGCGTGCAGAATGTTCACCTGAGAGGCACCAAAATACCTGTTAATTGCAGGTAGACACCCGTTGTATATTGGTGGTAGCTCTTGGACAGGGATTAAAGGGCCAACATAACCCTTTACATGTATACACAATGGCTTCACCATCACTGTTGCAATATATTTACCTACACCTACATCTCCTTGTTTATTGGTAGACAACCCTTGTGAATTTTGGGTGTCTTCCCACTTTGCTATAATTCTGAAATTTTTATGGGTGACTGATTTTAGTGGGAATGGTGCTCAGGTAAGGGTTTCAAAGAACAAAGGAAATTAATTACAGGTAAATTATAGTCTGTTCAATTATTGACCTTAAGCAAATTTTTAATAAAAAAAAAATAACAGGCAGTTTTTTTAGATTATGTTTAAAATAAAGTTAAAAAAATTAATTAGATACTTGTAATAGAAGTAAATTTTGATAATTAAAAAGGGTTTGTTCTATCATGATTGATCGTACAAGCTAATTTTTATTTCATGTAAAATTACTCAATATTCATTCTTTTGAGGAGAAGGAAAATTATGACATTACTACCCCTTCTATGTCCCTTATCAAGAACCTTGAAAAAATAAACATTATATGGTTTAAGTTTTGGGCTGTTGATTTTAATAATGAAAAAAACTATGTTAATTTTATAAGAAATGCAGAGGAATTATCACATACATCATACAATTTGGCTATAGTGGTTATCATATAAAAGAATTAAATGCTCAACAACATGTACATTTAGGACTACATTTTCAGACTGATGGAACTATTTCAATATTTTACCCATGAAATTCAGAAAAATTCTTGTAAAAGGACTATATATATGATATGGGCCTAAAATGGCCCCCTAAAATGAACATCATCATTTTTCTTTGTACAAATATATATGTAACGTTTTTACATAATGTTCATTTTGATTCAACTGCCCAGAATTTAGAAATATGACATCGTAAAGACAACCTTTTCCTGCCATTTTTTGCATTTTTAGCATAAACATGATAAAACAGCTTGTTTTCAAGCAGTTTTTCTTTCAGAAAAAATAGAGAGCATGCTTGAACAAACAAAATATTTTAATCAGAGATGTATCTAGCCAAGGCTAATAAGTGCCAAAAAAATTTTCCCTGTTCAAGCATGCCCTCTATATTTCCCATTCATAAAAAGATAAGAAAAATGTAAATTTTTGACTGATTTCGATTGAAATAGCATCACTTCTGACGTCATTTTCTGCCAGTGAGTGCAAAAAAATCAAAAAAATCAAATAAATAGGTGAAAAATAAATTTTACATCAACTCTTCTAAAATATAACATAACATATTATTGTACCTGAAACACTTTAAAAAATTGCGAATAATGGGGGCCAAATTTAACTCATATCATATATATAGTTCTTTCGTACTTCAAATCACCATCTACCAGTTGAAGTGGGAAGATGGGAAGGTATCCCATTAAATGAAAGATTTTGTCCTCTCTGTTACAAAAAACGTATAGCCGATGAATTTCATTATATTTTAGAATGTAATGCAATATCACAAGTCCGAAACAAAATTATAGACAAAAAATTTTCGGCTAGACCAAATGTGTTTTAAAGTATTACATATTAGGGTATCCTTGGGGTTGTATGGTGTATCAAGAGTTATAAATCTGTATGATTAGGGTATCTTTTGGAGTTCCTTGGGATTTCTGTGGGGTTCCCTAGGGTTTATAGAGGTTTTTAGAGGCGTGTCTGGGATACCAATGAGTCCCCAATGGTATCAAGAATTTTTAATTTGAATTATTAGGCTATATCCTTGGGGTTCCATTGGGTTCTATGGGGTATCAAGTTTTATGAATCTGTATTATAAGGGTATCCTTTAAGTTCCTTGGGGTATCCATGGGGTTCCGTGGGATACCTAATGGTGTCTGGGATATCAAAAAGCCCCGAGGGTGTATCCAGAGATATAAAATTGTGTTATTAGGGTATCCTTGGGGTTCATTTGGGTATCAAAAGTTATATTACTGGGTATCCTTGGAGTTCCTTGAGGTATCCATAGGGTGTGTCAGGGATAACAATCTGTATTATTACTATTAGAGTACTATTAGGGTATCCTTTAGGTTTCTTGGGGTACCCATGGGGTTCCCTGGGATACCTTGTGATTTGTCTAGGATATCAAAGTGACCCAAAAAGTATCAAGAGATATAGTGTATCCTTGGAGTTCCATAGGATATCAAGAGTTATAAAATTTATATAACCAATACATGTATAAGAGTATCCCTAGAGTTCCTTGGGGTATCCGTGGGTTTTGTCTGAGATACCAATGAGTCCCTACGGGTATCAAGAATTTAAATTTGTATTATTAAGTTATCCTTTAAGTTCCTTGAGGTATCCTTGGGGTTCTGTGGTGTATCAAGAGTTATGAATCTGTATTTTTAGGGTATTCTTGGAGTTCCTTGGGATATCCCTAGGGTTCCCTGGGATTCTTAGAGGTATATCTGGAATACCAATGAGTCCCCAGGGTTATCAAGAGTTTTAAATTTGTATTACAACGTATTACGGTATCCTTGGGGTTCTATGGAGTATCAAGATTTATAATTCTGTATTATAAGTAGGGCTGGGACGATACTGTACTTAGCCGATTCGGTACATATCACGATACATGATATGCGATACGATACATATCACGATACATTGCAACTAAATGAAAACATGAATAAGGGTTAAAAATTTATTCAATCTGTCGATGTATTACCGCATGTCCAAAGTTATTTTGATATATTTAAAATGAGCATTGCACAATTTACAAATTACTTTAGTCTCATATACTCTACTTTTTCATAAACAAGTAATACAAAAGTTGTCCACACTCCAGATTTAGCTTCCTAACAGTTTTGACAACTTTACGAGGTTTTCCGCCATCTTTGTATTTTCATATTTAGGCGCGCGGAGTAAAAATAGCCGATATTTGAAGCTCGGATATTTTTGGAAAATAAAAAAATGTTCGCTTAGGTATCGTTGTATTAATGGTAAATGTATCGATCCAAATATCGTCAAAATAAATATCGTGATGCACCGGTGCATCGGTGGATCGTCCCATCCCTAATTATAAGGGTATTCTTGGAGTTCCTTGGGATATCCATGGGGTTCCCTGGGATTCCTAGAGGTGTATCTGGAATACCAATGAGTCCTCAGGGTTAATAAGAGTTTTAAATTTGTATTATTAGGGTATCCTTAGGGTTCTATGGAGTATCAAGAGTTATGATTCTGTATTATTTGGGTATTCTTCGAGTTCCTTGGGATATCCCTGGGGTTCCCTGTGGTTCTTAGAGGTGTGTCTGGAATACCAGTGAGTCCCCAGGGGTACCAAGAGTTTAAGATTTGTATTATTAGGGTATCCTTGAGGTTCCTTAGGGTTCTATGGTGTATCAGGAGTTATAAATCTGTATTATTAGGTTATCTTTGGGGTTCCTTGGGATATAATTGGGGTACCAAGGGTAAGGGGTGACCCTTGCACTCTAATGAGACCCCCTTGGGTATCAATAGTTATTTATTTCTGTCATTGGGGTTTCCTTGGGGTTTCCTTGGGGTTCCTTGGGGTTTCCTTGGGGTTCCTTGGGGTTTCCTTGGGGTTCCTTGGGGTTAAAAGACGTCATTGGCCTCGAATTTACGTATCCTTGAAACTGTGATTTTCACTTAATCCACGAAAATTGATAGCCTTGAATATTAATGAAACCACAGTAATCCCATTTAGTACAAATAAGACATGCAGATCTGTGATATCGAAATAAACAATAAAATCAAGTGTAATTTTATAAACATAGTATCTTTCCCAAAATTGTCATTTAACAGTGTGGCCAATGGGTTAGAGTGTTCACTACGGATCTGTAAATCATGAATTCGAATCCCACTGTGGATTTTATTTTTTTAACCTTTTTAAAATTTTTAAAATTCTAAACCGGTAAAAGTAGTTTAATTCTTATGTACTTTAATCCACACCTTAAACATTGAAATTTAGAAACTTAATACTTGACTTCTTGTTATGATTTTCACAGATTAGGGAAAATGAACAATATTTGTTGATTAAATGCGTATAAAATTTAAATTTTTTGTTATTTTGGTCATACTTGCCAACTGACCCGATTTCGTCGGGTCACACCCGATTTTTCAACCCTTCACCCGATTATTTTTTATGACCCGGCGGGTCATGCTTTTCACCCGATTTTTGTTGAACAACCCGAAAATCTCCCGATTTCCGGATTTGGTTCGTAAATTACATGGCGCGTTTGACTTCCAGTTATGAACCCAAGCTGAGCTTGGATTTACGTAACACGTAAACAATGCCGATGGCTATAACAGACACATTAAGTGTAATTATTATCGTGAGTTGTTTTGACTAAGCGAAGGTTTAAATCATTAAGTGTGATGGCTTCCAATAAGAAAACGTCTTCATCGGGGCCAGCGGAATCAAAACCAACAAAAAGAAAACGATATTTTTGTACCTATCAATTAACATATCTGGGAAAATGAATTCCCATAAGTAAAACAAAGTAATCGAGTACAAAACGAGGCTTTTATGTTCTCTATAACGCACATTTGAATATTGGATTTTGTGCCCAAAATGATCTGACTAAACATTCAAAAACGCTAAGTCATGTATAGGATGCTTTTTAATACACATAACTCTTCCAAGTCACTTACAATGCCATCATTTACAGAGTTCAAAAGCAAGGTTAATGTAGCAGAAACTCTTTTTGCATTTTTTTTTGGCTGAACACAACCTACCATTTTCTGTGTAAGATCACTTGCAAAATTCAAAATCAGCAACTGTTAGTTAAAATGCTTCTTTGCAATAAAGCATTACACATAAGTTTTTAACACATATTTCTATTGTATATACCACGGTACCTATGAAATGCATGGTAAAAATGTCGTGAATGTCGTTACGCGCTATGACCAGATTTTTTACTTTCCAAATCTGGTCATGACCAGATTTTCACATGTTGGAGGTTGGCAAGTATGATTTTGGTGCGAGTTGTCTTTACCAAGGACGGGATCTCCTTACTTGGGGGCATGTTGTCTCGAATGGTGGCAAGTTGTCTTGGGGTGAGATGTGTTTGGGGCAAGTTGTAATATAGACGAAGCACACAGTTTAATTTAAACTCTTGTTTATGATTTGAGTAGGCAACAAGGTGGATCCTACTGTGTGCATTTCATACAAAACTTTGTTTTACAAAAATCAAACAGCACTGTGTTAATTCTGACTTCGTCCAACGGTCACATCGTTTACATATTATTGTGTAATGTGTATCAAAAAATCTAATCAGAATTTAGATTGTACATCCTTATTATTATTAGCATTAAAGTTAAAGACCTTCAATTGAGTTCAACATCCTAATTATTCAACCCGGCTGAAAAAATTTGATTGATTATGTTTACCTGGTCCATAAAACCTTTTCCCACGGGTAACATCGAAAACCTTTCCATTGACAGCTATTAAAATCCTCCCCTCTGGTCCTTTTCCATCGAATTCACGAAGCTGCTCTAAGGTGAAATCTCTCTTCTTCATCTTTGGTAATTCTGGCTTTTTTGGAATTGGATCGCTGCTACCCCTGCCTTTAAATATTTTATATAACAAAAACGCGCAAATACATAGCAGTCCAACATTCAAAGGACTTCCAAAGAGTTCAGAAAATACTCTTGAAATAAAGCCAGCTTCGCTAGCACTATTTTCCGCCATTGTAGTAAAACAGGAAATGATGTAAATGTTATAATAGAGAAAAACAAACAAAACTCCTTTTGAAATTAAAAATAAAGATTATATCTTGGAAAAATTAATAATGTAAAACAGATCGACACTTAAAATGAAATTACAATTGCATAACAAATGATTTTTGATGAAACAAAGGGAAGATATATAAACACTTTTTACATTAATTCCGGAAATAATATGTTTTACCGTCTCGTTTTAGTTGAAGTCCATATCTTTACTTTCATTTTCAGATTAGGTGTCACTCGTTGGTTGTGTTAGCATGGTTAGTTTGGGTTAACGGAGGTGAAATGAAATGGGATTTTTAAAAGGTAAATATAAATAAGAATACCTTTTCAAATTTTAATTGGAAAGTAAATTATAAATAAATAACTCGCAGCGAATACGTTATGTGATTGCAGTTCCTGGTGATTAACGTTATATAACATGATTACCGTTAAGGTTAAATAACATGATATTTTTTTCAGTAATTTCATTCTTACCAGGTATATTTAAAAAAAAATGTGACTAAACGTATAAGTAATATCTCTCTCTCTCTCTCTCTCTCTCTCTCTCTCTCTCTCTCTCTCTCTCTCTCTCTCTCTCTCTCTCTCTCCTGATAAAAGAAACTATTTGTCAATGATCAAATTAGATACTTATTTGATATGTATATATCTCAAATTAAATTCTTATATATGTATGTCAAATGACCGGGATGTGTGTAGCCTGCACTCTAGGGTCTGTTTGTCATCGAAAGCAAGATTTTTGTCTGGCCTAATTGGCCTAAATGGCCGAGTGGTTATAGAGGGCCGCACACTGCTAGGAGAGTGGGTTTGGTTGAACTTATTTTATTGTAATATGATTACAATGAGATCAATTACAAGTTCTAATACTTATTTAACCCCCTTCCTTGGCAATTTTGAATTTAAAAAATGATATTTTAAAAAACTTAATTCAATAAATTTGGTAAATTTAAACAAAAACCTAAGTCACATTCGAACTCATGATCTTCAGTTCACAAACCTGATACTTTAACCACTGAGCTATTAAGCTGTGAAGTTATTCAACCAAATTAATTGATATTTAATACAACATTTAAATTGCCATCTTACGATGTAGTGTCTTTAAAAGTTTAAGATTATTCAATAGGCTGTTGTAAACTCATGACATGCCCGTACACATGGTATACATGTATATATATATAACCCAACATGCCCAGAATATTGTTTGTTTTATTCTATTATGAGTCATCTGGAAACTCATTCATGATGATTGCATGTCTTAAATATTTTTTATAAACCTCTTCTGGGGAGCATTTGTAACACAAAAAATAAGAAAAAAAAATATTTTTCTAAAAATCATATTAATTCAACCTTGAACAATCTTAGATAGGTATATAAATAGAGAAAATATTCATTGAGATTTCAATAAGTAATACATGTATGTCAATACTTTTTAGCTCACCTGAGCCGAGTGAGTTTTGGTTATCAAAATTTGTCCGTTGTCTGTCGTTGTTGTTGTTGTTGCCTTAAACTTTTAACATTTTCATCTTCTCTAGAAACACTTTCAATCCAATTTCAATCAAACTTGGCACAAAGAATTACCGGGGAAAGGGGATGAAAGTCTGTTCAAATGAAGGACCACACCTTCTTTAAAGGGGAAGTGATTTAGAAATATTGAAAATTTGTTGGCATTTTTCAAAAATCTTCTCAAAAATAATAATTCGAGAAAAGCTCACATTTGTGTTGAAGCATCTTCAGGTAGTGTAGATTCAATTTTGTTCAAATCAGGGTATCTGGGGGTAGGGTTAGGGGCCATGATAAGGTGATCAAGTTTTACAGAGGAATAAATAAAGCAAAAATCTTTAAGAATCTTCTTCTCAAAAAAGTTTTAGGCAAGAAATGCTCAAATTTTTGAAGAAGCATTTTCAGGTAATGTAGATTCAAGTTTGTTTTAATCATGACCACTTGGATATGGTGGAGCAACAATGGGAAGTTGGGTGAAATTTTTACATGGGAAGTTATAGAGGAAAATCTTTAAAAATCTTCTGGAAAAGCATTTAGACAAAGAAATGCTGAAACTTGTGTGGCTAAAAATCTGCAGATTTTTTTTAACTTTTTGTGTTAGATCTTCTGTACTTCATTGTCAAGATATTTTGATTTTTATACTATTATGCTCATTTAGTCAGAGTTGTGGCTATATGTAATGTTGCTCAAGTGAGCGATGTGGCCCCTGGGCCTCAGAAGTTGTTCATATCTGTACAATGTGACAGTGAAAATTCTTAACTGACCAAGCACAATAAAGCTTACTGGATTGAAACATTAACTGAACGATGTGAACAGTGAAAAATTATGATTTATAGCCCCGCAATTCTGTTTTATTTCAGTTCAGATTTCATGTAACATGTACATTCATTTATCTAAAAACATGCGTGCATTGTTAATTTTAGTGATTGAACTTTTCCTCACCTTTAATAGAAATGAGAGATAAAAAAGGAGAGAAACGAGAAAAAATATTATTATAATGGTTATATATCTGAAAATGAATAAAAACATGGTTGGACTTCAATACAAATCACGCTCTAATAGTTCAACAGATGTAGCCATGGAAGAGTGACCTTGATTCAGTTTAGAAACTGTCTAACAATCTACATTAGCATTTTATTTTGATATCGAAGTGCCTGGTCACAATTCAAGAATGATATGGTATCAACAATTTTATATACAGTGATTTAGCAGCCTTGCTCTGCATCACAACTAAGCATCGTGAAATTGCACTGAACCAATTATGCAAAGAAAACCTTCACAGCCTTCATAGCTCTATTGATAATTTGTGAGTCAGTGTCACTTAACAGATTTTTTAAGCCGGCCCTCCTGTCCTCATAAGTATAAGGCTAGTGCGAAAAGAACTGTGTAAAAACAAATTATATGGAGTGTATTCTGTATGTATGGCCAGAAATACCAGGTAGTGTAATCAAGAATTGTATGATATGAGCGTGACTATGTGTCGTATCTGTACTTGATCATTTATTTCATGTATGCAATATATATTTTTTCTTCCTTTTGCAGGTAAATAGTCATTTTTCACCAGACAATCTGCTAAGATGTTTCGTCTGGGAGACTGGAAGGTTTGGTGTGGGATCTTGCACTTAGTTTTGTTAGTTTACCTTTTACACTACCTTCTGTGTGTACCAAATAACTCACTCGTGTCCAAACTATGGGCTGGTAAGACACTGTTTTTATTCTAAAGCACTAAAAAAATCATATTCTACATTTGTATCATTTTTACCGATATTATCACTAATAATCACTGATTTATTTATCAATTAAGTTAAATTCTTTATAATTGGATTTGATACATTATATTCTACTAATTTTTCATTCTTTGTGTCAGCTAGTTCATTTGGTGTAAATTTAACATTAAACTCTTACATTTTACCATTTGATCATATTAAGTATGAAGAGTAGACATTAATTCATACATGTACATGTACATGATATAAGAGGATACAGTTTTTTGCAAACACAGACATTTAATGGATAAGCTTGTGTTAATGTATGGATCTGTCAAATCAGAACCTTGACTCTTAATGTGTTTTAAGTGGGGGATGGTATGCTAATGTCAGTCTCGTACATGTGTGTTAATTGTCATGTGATATATGTCTGCCCATGTGTCGAGATGGCCTTGATGACAGGGCACCATTCGACATATGGCTTTAACATAATTAACAATGCATTCATATAAGCTATAGGAAATTGAAAGTACAATTATCAATATAGACTTGTGTTAATGCTATGAAAGCAAAATTTATCTGTAGACTGAAAATTATGATGTATGATTATTTGTCAGCTTTGGGGTATTAAGTATATGTACTTGATTGCATGATTATGAGAGGCTCAATGTAACAAGTTCTATAGTCAAAGTCCATTAAAACCAACACAACTTTAGACTGAATAACAATTTTATCATGCAATTTTTTTTTGTATGTGAAGTTTATCAAACAAGTACATGAATACGCTACAAAAATTTCCAGTGTGATTTTTCACATCCAAAATATTTGTGTATACTATCATAATATTTTTTGTTTTACAGTTTCTTGAACAAATTTTGATTCAATACGAAATCAGATCCTTTTTCTCAGTCATCATTAATCTTGTGATTTAATATGCATGTATATATGTTAGAAATATGTATAGCTATTGGATGACCTCTACTGATTTCAAGATGGTCAAAGGTCATGATCCCTTTGTGCTTGCTACTATTCTTCACCCAAGTATAAAGCCTATAATTGATAGCTCTTTGTTTAAGGATCATCAAACTCTAAAACACAAGTTGTTGCTCCATGTCCAAATAGGTTCTATTTTGCAGATATGTACATGTATCCAAATGCATTTATATTGTTCAACCTGATACCTTTGAGTGGGGAGGAGTGAAGCATATGTTGTTATGTTAGTTTACAATATTGTTGTTAAATTCATATGGGATAACCCAGTATGTTGTTTTATCAATTGCAGGTGTCCTTACTCCTGTTTGTGGTATTTCAGCAATATTGTGCTTCGATGTAGCTAGAAGGAAGGCATCCTCCTCCCATACATTCCGTAGCAAGTTTGATCATTACATCGCCATAGCAGGCTTATCATGGGTGGGTTGGTTTGCCAGACGAAAGTTGGATAAATGTTGTAAAAACGTGACCGAGACCCAAAACAAACTTTTGCTTGGCCGATTAAAAGAAAATGCTGAAACCCAGTATGGTAGAGAGTATAAGTTCTTGGAAATACACACCAGGGAAGAATATGTTAAACAGCATCCACTAACTTATATATCTCACTATGAGCCCTACATCCAACAGATGATGAAAGGAGAAGAGAAGGTTCTCACCAGTCGGCAGCCTGTTATATTTGCTGTGACCTCAGGGACTTCTGGGAAGTCTAGTATTCTTCCAATGACCAAGCACCAAGGCTTCATGTTCTTCATTCAGGGGATATCAGTGGCTTATCATAGTCTTTTGAAAACGTTTCCAGAAAACAACAATCTTCAGAAGACATTAAAGTTTTTCTACACACCAAAATGGAGAAAATCGGAGTGTGGAATACTTATAGGGCCCAATTCATCCTCTCCAACGAACTCCAAGCATTTGCTGAACATTTACTCCACCCCAAAAGCTGGCTTTGAAATTCTCAGGGAACCAGAGGCACTGTATGTGCACTTGTTGTTTGGTTTAGCAGATAAAAGTTTAGGTATGTTGGAGGCTAATTTTTCCTCTCTCATTTTGTCATCTTTTGATGCACTCTACCAGTATTGGTCCGACATTGCGGATGACATCGAGAGAGGAGAAGTAGATCCCAAACTCAACATTGATGAATCTGTAAGAAAGGAATTAAATGCCGCCTTAACACCAAATCCTGAACGAGCCAATGAAATCAGAGATGTAATGAAGACAGGTAGCAAGGTTGGAATTGGTAAGCGGTTGTGGCCAGACTGTAACCTCATATTATCCGCCGACTCAGGTAGTTTTGATCTTCCAGCGAAGATACTCAGGGAAACTTATTGTGAAGGAATTCCTATCTATTCTCCACTATATGCAGCTTCAGAAGGACTGCTAGGGCTTAACATCTGGCCAAAAAATCATCCAAGTCGATATTTGCTGGCCGTACAGTCCATGTTTTTAGAGTTTATTCCTGTGGAACATTCTACAGAGGATCAACCTAGTACACTCTTTATGGATCAGGTTTGTGACAATTGTAAATATTTCATGCATAAAGTAACTTAATTTGTTGTTTTCTTTATTTTGTAACAGAGTTTCTTGATAGGATGATTTATGTGGAAAATTAAAAAAATTGAAAACTAGCTTTATGACCTTATAAGCAGCAAGTACCAACTCGCTTTTAAAACTGTCAATTAGTTATTTGAGCAATATGTGTTTACTTGTATGTGAATTTTCTTTTGGCAGGTGGAGAAGGGAGAAGAATATGAATTGGTGATAACCAATGCTAGTGGGTTTTATAGATACCGCTTTGGGGACATCGTCAAAGTGGTTGATTTCTACCATCAGTGTCCTGTAATTGAATTCAAACACAGGTAAGTTATTGTTAGCTCACCTGAGCTGAAAGCTCAAGTGAGCTATTCTGATCACATTTTGTCTGTCGTCCGTCTGTCCGTCCGTCCGTCTGTCCGTCTGTCTGTCTGTCCGTCTGTCCGTCTGTCCGTAAACTTTTCAAATTTTCAACATCTTCTCAAGAACTACTGGGCCAATTTCAACCAAACTTGGCACAAATCAACCTTAGGCAAAGGGGATTCAAAGTTGTGAAAATTAAGGGCCACACTCGTTTTCAAGGGGAGATAATTAGAAATTAATGAAAAATTTCGAGAAATTTTCAAAAATCTTCTTCTCAAGAACCAGAAAGCCAGGAAAGCTGAAACTTGTGTGGAAGCATTCTCAGGTAGTGTAGATTCAAAGTTGTGAAATTCATGATCCCCAGGGGTAGGGTGGGGCCACAATGGGGGGGTCAAAATTTTACATAGGAATATATATAGAGTAAATCTTTAAAAATCTTCTTCTCAGAAATTAATCAGCCAGGAAAGCTGAAACTTGTGTGGAAGTATCCTCAGGTAGTTTCAATTCAAAGTTGTGAAAATAATGACCCCGGGGGTAGAGTGGGGCCACAATGGGGTGGTCGAAGTTTTACATAGGAATATATAGAGTAAATCTTTAAAAGTCTTCTTCTCAGAAACTAATCAGCCAGGAAAGCTGAAACTTGTGTGGAAGCATCCTCAGGTAGTGTAAATTCACAGTTGTGAAATTCATGACCCCCGGGGGTAGGGTGGGGCCACAATGGGGGGTCAAAGTTTTACATAGGAATATATAGAGTAAATCTTTAAAAATCTTCTTTTCAGAAACTAATCAGCCAGGAAAGCTGAAACTTTTGTGGAAGTATCCTCAGGTAGTGTAGATTCAAAGTTGTGAAAATCATGACCCCCGGGGATATGGTGGGGCCACAATGGGGTGGTCGAAGTTTTACATAGGAATATATAGAGTAAATCTTTAAAAATCTTCTTCTCAGAAACTAATCAGCCAGGAAAGCTGAAACTTGTGTGGAAGCATCCTCAGGTAGTGTAGATTCAAAGTTGTGAATATCATGACCCCCAGGGGTAGGGTGGGGCCACAATGGGGGGTCGAAGTTTTAAATAGGATTTTATATATATAGAGTAAATCTTTAAAAATCTTCTTCTCAGAAACTAATCAGCCAGGAAAGCTGAAACTTATATGGAAGCATCCTCAGGTAGTGCAGATTCAAAGTTGTCAAAATCATGATCCCTAGGGGTAGGGTGGAGCACAATGGAGGGTCGAAGTTTTACATTGGAATATATAGAGTAAATCTTTAAAATTCTTCTTCTCAGAAACTAATCAGCCAGGAAAGCTGAAACTTGTGTGGAAGTATCCTCAGGCAGTGTAGATTCAAAGTTGTGAAAATCATGACCCCTGGGGGTAGGGTGAGGCCACATTGGGGGGAGGGGTGTTAAAGTTTTACATTGGAATATATAGAGTAATTCTTTAAAAATCTTCTTTTCAGAAACTAATCAGCCAGGAAAGCTGAAACTTGTGTGGTAGTACCCTCAGGTATTGTAGATTCAAAGTTGTGAAAACATGATACCTGGGGGTAGGGTGAGCCCACATTGGGGGGGGGGGGGTGTTAAAGTTTTACATAGGAATATATAGAGTAAATCTTTTAAATCTTCTTCTCAGAAACTAATCAGCCAGATGATTTTTTATAATTGTTAAGACTTTGGCTCCAGGACAATTCTTTGGCTTCACAAGAAGGTTCAGAGTTTGATGTAGCTTAATATCCCATATATAAACAATTGTAAGGGATCTTTTTGAGGACTGCAATACTCAACATGTGATATGACTATAAAATCATCCTGTTAGAAAAGGGACTAATGATTATAAACATAAGAATATCCAGGGGGAAAAATGGATTTTATTTATACAGGATCTACATGTATTATTATACATTGTCCAGATTGTTTGTATTATGACTCCATTAAGCTGATTTTATCATACCTATTGTTCCTCAGGTGAGCGATGTGGCCCATGGGCCTCTTGTTTTAAAAGAGTGTCCAAGGGAGGTTACATTTTGAATGACTTATGAAAAAGTTGTTGAAGAAAAAGTGTAGAAAATTTCATTGAGCACAAACCTATATATAGTCTGTCCCAAGTTATTGCTTCCATCACTTTTTGATGAATTTTAATAAAAATACACAAACCTGTGAAAGAAATACAGTTGAAATCAATGAAAGGAATATATCCAAGATATCTTCATTGAATAATTATCATTTTTCAATCATGAAAGTTCACAGGAACAAAAACAAATTTCTTACGGATATTTTTAATGAGAAATGTTTACATCTTTTCTCCATTTGGAAGTACTCGGGATACTGTACCTCGCGCAATTTTTCAACATTATCATCCGGGCTTATTAAAGGCTGATGCAATGCAAAATCCCCGTAGACTTTTTATTTTGGGATGTGTATTGAAACCTGAAGTGGTAGAGGGAGCGTTTCAAAACAGATAATCTGGACATTATTCATATTAGTGGATGAACGTAGTTTGAGCACAAAGATATTCATGATTATCGAAATATCAAGCAAAAAGTGGTGGAAGCAAAAACTCGGGACAGAGTATAGGATATTCTATATACTGTAGTACAAATTTACATGAGTATTTTTTTCCTCTTTAGGAAAGGTCAGTTTCTGAATGTAAGAGGTGAAAAGACGTCAGAGTCGCTCTTCTACCAGGCATTGACCAAAACAACATCTGCCTGGTTTCCAAGGAAACTGCTCAATTACTGTTGTGTTGAGAGTTTATTGATAGAAGATAAAGGTACTGTTTTCATTAGACAAAAATACTATTGTAAAAGCAATGCATATACAGATTTGGTTCTCTCCAGATTAAACAGCTGCAAGAGTTATTGCCCTTGATGCTGAGTTTGTTGCATTGTTGAATTAAAATTTTCAGGTGACAGTTATGCCCCATTCTACCACCTTTTCCTTGAAGTTGATGATGATTCCAAACCTCTAACTGTAGATCAAAGAGAAATGGTAAGTTTTAAAATACAATTCAACTACCGCTTTTAAATGTTATTTGTCAACAGTGGCTGAGAAAAGAAGTTACTAGGTTTTGAGCTGACATAGATGATAAGCTCAGTGTTAAGTGGCTATTAAAAACAAACAAAAGCCTGGTTGAACAATGGTACAATGAATGATACAGATTTCCAATTGAAATATAAATACATTCATACTTTTTTTTGCAAATGTGCTTTTTGCATTTTAGTCATAATATATGTACATACGCATTACAAAATCTTGTTAAAGTAGGCACCCTTTAGAAAAGTTAGAAAATCTGCTAGTTGTTATTCATGCAGTTTTATCCTGTTTATTTTTTATTTTTTTTTTGCAGATTGACAAAGAGTTGTGTTCCAGGTCCTATGTTTACGAGTCTTTCAGGAACAAAGGCAGCATTCAACCTATCAAAGTGCACCAGGTGAAAGTAGGGACTTTCGAAGAACTGCGTAAATTTACAATCGACAACAGTCAGGCATCGGCCAATCAGTACAAAGTTCCCAGGGTTCTTAAAACTAAAGAAGCTGTCAGTGTTCTATTGAAAAACGTTATGAATGAGTTGTGAAAGTCACGAAATTGGAAAATTGAAAAAATTGTGTATTGTTATCATATTTATTCCATTCTCTGGGACTATAAACAATCGTATTTTCTTTATCTGGATAGTTAAGTTGTGTGTCATAAGTGCAGTTCATGTATTACATATCAGGTAGCATACATAGGATAAGCAGGCTTAGTGATAAAGTTTATTTCTGATAAAAAATGACAAACAGTATTTATTATTTCATAGATTGATCTGTGAACTGACATGAAATATCAACGTTCACTTGATATAAAAAAAATATATAACAAATATTAATTGATGTAGATTCATCCTAATTTTAAATACACATACTTGCATATTTATTGCTACATGTATGATATGGGATGGAACTATATGAAGTAAAAAAAAAAACATAATTCAAGTTTCTCAATCTGATTAAAATCAGATCCTCGATCCGCTCCTTATTTTTTTATTGTCGCTATATACATGATCTGTGCAACAATAAAAAATTAAGGAGCAGATTGAGGATCTGATTTTAATCAAATTGACAAGTACCTTGATGTATAATATTTTTGAGAGAGCATTTGTCTTTTTTCTTTTCAAGAATGCAGTTTATTTACAGGAGTTTCCTGAAAGCTACTCTCCTATATTTAATATTTTGCATGTGTTAAGTTTCTGAAATGTACTTGGTACATTAATCATGTTGGACTGATAATACCGTAAATTGATTTTTTAGAATAGTTTTTTTAAAAGTTCAGGGGTATTTATTAATAACTTCAGTTAGCTTTACTTGACAAAGTAATTTTGTCATTGAAATTCATAATCTGAGTGTTATACCATAAAAATGGTTTTTTACCTGTGGAGGAAATTTACACTTGTTACGCAGTAAGCTGAAAACTGCATCAAATACCCCCGCGCATATGGTAAAAAAATCAAAACTTTGGAGCGATAAATCATGCATCCGCATATTTAATTCTCATGCGTATTGTTTGACCATAGAAAACGCATACTTAACCACCAGCGTAATAAATAACCACTTTTACAGTAGACATTTGTGTGTAAATCTTCGAAAACCATGCATAATTTTGTTATGCGTATATTGTACATGTATTTATACAATATAAGTACTGGTAGGTGTGATTTTCTAAGTGGAATAATAAATGAACAAAAGAATTGAATTCATCTACAATGTTTATTACTTGATGCAATAGGTTGATGTTATAACAAGAACTGTCATCTTTTGGCACAATTCAACAGTGTACACCAAAACCATACATGGACAGATGCAATACATTACAATGGCTGCAGTTAGAATTTTTATAAAGGAAATTTATGTTCATACTCAGTGACATTTTCTTTGCTTGTTGTTTAATGCAGAAGATTTTCCATCAGAAGTCCTTCCTAGATTCCATTGATAAAAAGTCTATAAATTAGAATCCGCTACAAATATTTTCAAAAAATTTCCTTATGGATTTCCATTAATGGAATAAAACATCACACAAGTCATATGACATACCATTACAAAGTAGAGAATGAGTTTTTGATCGAGTTATATAATGTACATACCAGAACATGTATTTCACTTTCCGTCATCCGAAACCCATGACCATGTAGTCTCAATATTGATTGTAAGTCTAAGTGAAACAGGCCATGGGTTTCCAATGAAGTAACCGTTCATAATATTGACCAAGCTAACTGCCATTATTAGATATGAATCGAGCGATGAAAATGACTGATAAAAAATTCTGAATCTATTTTACAATTCTATTTTAACAAAAATGATAGCAGCATCACCATTTTTTTTCAGACTGTAAATTGATTGTACATGTATTATAAAACTCAAATTTGTCTAATTACCATATCATTCCTATTAAGTACCCTGGGTACTTTGAATGGAAAAGGGGGATATCTATATAGTTTACTTTGATATCTGGTCATTGAAATGTTCAAAATAAGTAGTCAAATTAAATGTTTTTTCAAAACAAATCACTTAAATATGAGAAAAGAAATTGACAAAATTGAAAATTAACATCAGTTAGTATTTTTAAGTCTTGCATGTTGTGAATGCAAAAATTGTGATTGTTGAAAATTTCCCCAGGGGAACTTGATCGATATAGGGATAATATGGTATTTAAAAAAAAAAAACGTGATGTGGAAACACACAACCGTACTGGCATGCCTACATACTAGGCAAAGCTTGGTCAAACATGTTACAATAATTTTCCAAACAGCAAAGATGTTAAATGTAGTGTTGTACAATGGAAACAATCATGATACTATGTTATAGACATGAATTTAACAATCAAAAGAATAGCCACTCTGTGATACAAGATTCACCAAAACACCAAAACGTGTGCAAAAAACGTGTGTGTTAACTAGCTATTAGACAAAAACAGATTTAACACATTGAATGCATCTTCACACCTATATACATATACATGTTGTATATAACTATATATTTTTATAAGCAAAACTGTCTTAAAGTAATGAAATTGTTTATTTTTCAGCATACATGCATCTAATAGGTAAACAATTCTATGCATGTACATGTAGCTATTAAATCGTCTGATGAGGCATTCACAAAATGATGACTTAAATCCACAGTGATGATGCACACATAATAACATGAAAGCTTAGAATAAGAGATCGAATTCTTTGATTATGCAAATGTAGGCCAACACCTTCAAAATTGATATATAGAGGCCACAATGGATTAACATCATCTTGATCTATGTGGACTGAGGTAGTTTTAGCTTGGATAAAACTGTACACAGGGTTATTTTCGCTCCGTGTTATTTTCGCTCTTCTACACTTGCAATCAGCTTCGTCCTATCTTCAATTCGCCCATACGCAGTTGTGACAAAAGAGATATTATTTGTGACAGTGGAATTTACCCAGTCTTAAATTTGCTCTCAACAATGAGGGCGAAAAGGGCGAAAATAAAACGGGGGAGAATATTTCCCTGAATACAGTTGCAGATTTCCTAGAAAGTAATTTCCTGGCGTCATCAATGATGTACGGTCAGTACATATGGAAAAAAAAATGCATGCATATCCTGCAAATAAATCTTTTTTTTCTCTTTTTTTTAATACCAGTATCTGCCATAACCTAGCTCAACTAAAAATACAGTTATTAAATGTAATGTATTTTCGATAATTAATTGCTTTAGTATCTTTGATTTTTTTTTTCCTTGTAAAGAATGCTAATTGAATCATTATACAATGTATCGATAATGCCTTAATAATGTTATCATTCATCTCTGAATAAGCGTGTTTGGCTTTTAGTTCCAAACACATTGTACCATTCTATCTTGAATAATATGATTAGGTGTAATATTTACAACCTATAAATTCCCTGATTAGATATGGTATTAAAAAAAATGAAGAAGATATCAAATTACAGGCACCTGAATTTCAAGTACATGTATATATACTTGTTTTAATACAACATTTACCCCATCTAAATAAGCAGGTGACAAAGGTTTTTTTTTTCTTTACATAAAAAATATAACACATCAGGTGCCTGGGATTTAAATGTCTTTTTTCAATATCAGCTTTTGTGTAACTTCTGGAAATAGTGCTTCAAAATGATAATCAACTGTTGGCTTATTTAATATTACTCACAAATGGTTCAATCTGTTCATGTTTATGTACCGGTAAAGGCTGATTTAAACTGCTTATTATTTTTTATCATAATAGCACAACCAAGGCAAAATGTGAATCAAGAAATTATTTGCATGTACAGTGCATGTTAGCATAAAAATGTGGTTTAAGATAAAATTTCTCATTTCAGATAAATATTAGAACTTGGAATCAAAATCTCATTGACAGAAGATTATTAAATAATAACCAATCCAACCATTTTTATTTGACCTTGATTCAAAGAATAACATTGAATCTGATGAATGACCTTGAACTTGATGGATGACCTTTTGACCTTGATGAACGACCTTGCTTTAAAAGAATAACCTTAAACTTTGTAAGTCTTAATATATTCTGACTTAATCATAAATAATAAAATATGAGTCTTTATATAGTATAGTTTGATAATTTAGAAGAGGGTTTAAAAATGTTAAAGACACCGCCCAAAAAACCTTGCATCATCTCTTATTAAATGGCATATGGAACACCTTCACTAAATAAAACTTCAATTTGTTATATTAAATTGGTTGAAAGTTTGGCAATCAAGTTTATAAAAGTTAACCATGGTATAAAATAAGGTATTTGTCAAACAGTTACAAGATATATATGTGCATATGATTGCTATGCAGAAAACAGGTAGGACTAAACAAACATGTAAAATAATTGCACAAAACATTCATCAAACACCATGTACACAGACAAATGTTTCACAGGACTTGTGGATACAATATGCATTAATCACAGTTTACTTTATTCTATTTGTTTGTCATTATAAAGTCATCAAATGTTTCTTTTCTGTGTACTGTAGATTCCTGATTTAACACAAGTAATCAGTATTCATGGAGGTAAAAATCGCAAGAAGCACCCCTTGCAAATTTAAAGGTGTAGCTATTACCAGTATTTATCCGACAGTTGTGAACTATCCAAAATTATAAAAAAGTTTGGTGCTTGCAATTTTACATTCTTGTGAATCATGGATGTAAGTACCGGTACTTTCCATAAAATAAGGAAACTACAGTAATGTATTTTTCCTTATCTAGACGTTTTATACATACACTATAGCCCAAAAATTGATCTTGGATTAATAAAATCGAGTTGTCAATTTTAAAGAAATAAGAATAAATGAATCATGCTATAATTTGAATGAAATTTCCAAAAATTTCTTTGTGAAGTACCAGTATTTCTTGATTTCAAGTTTGGCCCAGTTTCTGCTTTGAAGAAGTCAATAACAATTGCAAATTATGAAAGTAAAATCCTTTTAATAAATTACTGAATATCTTGTATTTATAGATGCATTTACTGTAAGTAATTCGTATATGTATATAAAGTGTACTTATACTTCTCCAGTTTGAATACCCAATACAGAGCTCTAAGCAAACGAAAAAAAATCTGATAATTTAAAATCTATCACAGATAACAAATAAACTAATACTGCTACATCTAGATCGAGCGAGACTAGACCAATGCAATTTTAGATGCAAGATGCAGTGGTTAACAACGAAAGATATCGCTCTGTATTTATATATCAATTTCAATATATAAATATAAATATGGATTCAGAAAAAATAATTAATATAATAAAAAAAAGACAAAAAATAAAAATAATCACAGGTGTTTTGCATTATGCCTTGTAATCCGGGTACATGTAGTTTCATTTCATATTTCTTTGCAGACATATATGTCCATGTACACTCTATGGAGTCTTGAATAGAAAATAAAGCTGCCAGCTCTTTTCACATATTCTGGAAACCTGAATGTTTCAAAATCAGATGTACATGTCTTTAATCGGTATGTACATGTATAAAATACCAAAAGTTATTGGTAAATTGTTAAAATTTGTAGAAGCAATTATTGGAAACATAGAAAATTCTCTTCACATCATTACATGAACAAACACAAACACACACACACACACACACATACGAACACACTTATTATTAATAAATACACATATCATTTAGTCATATACATGTATATATTAAAATTTCATAACAATAGTCAACTTTAACTAAACTCTATTCTTGATTAACACAGAAGTCAACCTCTCATCACAAACAAAAAATGGGAATATAATCCTGGGGTTTCCTCCCAACTGAACCCCCAAGGGTCTGGCATTGTGGATTCTCATTGGTGGATAGAGTGTTACTTTACAAGACGACGGATGACGCGGCCGCCATCTTGTGTCAGTGATTAATAATGACCTAGCCTCTGGCCACCTCCTCGTGAACATTTGCGGGTGAGATCATCGTAGCTTCCTCCCAGTAAAAAACACACTAATATAACAGTCATGTTATCACAACCCAGTCCGCCCATCTGACAGTCTGGAGCCAGGCATCTCATCATTAGCTCCTCACATATCTACAATCAAACAACATTGGATTCAGCCATGAATGGACAATATTAAACATAATTTGCAATAAAGACACATGTAGTTCTTTGACTGAGGAATGAGGCAAATTAACATTGAAAACATACATAGTCAATAGGTCAATTCGGTTTGAACAATGTTTATTGATGGCCCATCACCTGAATGTCTTATGATAATACAATATTTACAGTTGACGTTAAGTTCCAATTTTATACAATTTCAGGAAAAAAGTCATATATTTCATGTCCATGCAATGATAAAATCATCTTCCCACTCTCACCGAGTACTGTTGAATAAACTCATTTAAGAGTTTCAAGTTAACTGTTTTATCAACTTAATTTATAAACTGCAAAGTTTTAAACAGATTCTGACATTTTAGGTGTGATTCGGGTGACATATGCATTACAAAAATTGATAGTTAAGAGAATTCATTCGTTTGATATATGACTTCATGCCTTTCAAAACACTCAGTCCTCCAAATCAATTAGAAAATTCAAAGACATTGATAACCAAGATATCACAAGTTCTAAGGTCACTTCTTACAGTGCATGGTTCCATGCCGTGGGCAATCCTGGCTCTCACAAAGTCCACAACTTCTTGGTTTGTTAAAACGTCCCAAATTCCATCACAAGCAATAACCATAAACTCGTGATCTGGTGTGATCTGTTTCTCCAGTACATCAGGATATGCTGCAAGTAAATGAAAGAATAACAATTTACACTGCTCCTTGAATTGTTATCCAGTATGTAATTGCCTCACTATGACTTCTGATCTATGATGAAGTGTAATGTCTGAATTCCGTGAGATTTTCTAGAAACTTCTTACCTGTCACAATTTGTTCTCTAGGGTCCTTCTTATCATTTTTCTTAAAGACAAAGTCCCCTAATGCCCTCGATAAAGCCAAGTTTCCTGTTAATTTAAAATAATTTGAATCATTTACTAAATAAAATGTTTTTATTCAGTTTGCTTGACAATAAGTGAAATTATCATACGATGATGTAGAGATAAAATCAGAGTTTTTTTTTCCCTGAGTCTATTGTATCACTACATGAATATTTTTTCTAAAAATTTACTCTCTCTCTCTCTCTTTCTCTCTCTCTTTCTCTCTCTATATCTCTCTCTGCATTTGCTTTACACACACAAGTGCATGTATAACAAGAGAAAAGCTGTCAATGTGACAGCAAACCGGGTTTTCTTTTATGTGAACTGTATCCATAATCCATGTCAACACGTATCCAGTGAAATGGAGTACCCTATATGCAACATTTTGAAAAAAAATGACCAAGTTCAAAAGCTAGTATTTTTTTCATAAATTATCAGAAATCAAAATCCTAGCAATATGCACACCTCTGATATATGTACAATTGATCTGCAAAAGACAACTTCCTATCTTCAAAACTGTAGGAGGAGTTATCCGTACAATGAGGGTACCCTATATGCAATATTTTGCCAAAAAATGACTAAGTTCAAAACCTGGTATTTTTTTCATAAATTATCAGAAATCAAAATCCTAGCAATATGCACACCTCTGATATATGTACAATTGATCTGCACAAGAACAACTTCCTATCTTCAAAACTGTAGGAGGAGTTATCTGTACAATGAGGGTACCCTATATGCAATATTTTGCCAAAAAATGACTAAGTTCAAAACCTGGTATTTTTTCGATAAATTATCAGAAATCAAAATCCTAGCAATATGCACACCTCTGATATATGTACAATTGTTCTGCAAAAGAACAACATCCTATCTTGAAAACTGTAGGAGAAGTTATCCGTACAATGAGGGTACCCTTTTGGCAGCCGCTCGCCAGCCCTCCCGCCCGCCCATCCGCCCGCCATTTTCACCATTTTAATAACCGGATTTTTCCGTTGGAAAACCTGGTTAATAAAAATTTCTTTGAGTGATTGAATTTTACCATTGACTCTATTGAATTCCACCCATCCTCCAGCAGAAATAATTCTTTTGGTCTCTGTCTCATTTCCTGGCTTGTGATCAAAAGACAATTGTTCCACTTGGCCCCTCACACTGGCTACACAGCGAGAATCACCAACATTTCCCTTCAAAGATAACATAACAAATATAAATTTATGTACAACAGCAAATACTTCAGGACTACTTATACAGTTGAACTTCAAATTCTCGAACTCTGATATCTCGAATACAATGAATATGTTGAATGGATTTGTAAGTCCCAACCACTTATTTTTTAAGTATTTTATCCTTGATATCTCGAACACTTGCATACATCTGAGTTTTTAAACAGTCCAATCGAATTCGAGATAACGAAGTTTGACTGTATATGTAAACCTGTACAATTGAGAGTACTAGTATTTAAAATGTACAGGGTTCTCAGTTCATTATGATTGGAGCACAAGAGCCCAATTCCTAATCTCTATAAGAAATGTTTAAAAATCAACAACATCTACTTCTTCAAACATGTACAATGTTTGAGTTTTGTCTAGCATAGGATTTTCTACGTATTGAGTAGATATACATCTTCCTACGTCCAAAGTAGTTTGACCCTTGACCTTTCTTTGACATCATGACTTGAAAATTAATAGGAATATCATGTAGGGTAAATGCCAGTTATTTCGGACCATACTGTGGAATCATTAGATTTTGTGGTGGCTCAATTTTCGTGGATTTCGTGGGTACCTCTCATCCACGAATTATTAACCTCCACGAATAATATATAAGGGTTATTAAGTCATATTTCGTTTTGTAGGTATAAGAAAATACACGAAATTACGTCCCCACAAACCTATAAAATTTCAGCAATCCACGAAAATTGGCCCCCACTAAAAATTGATGATTCCACAGTACTCGATTATGTTCGTATTTCGGAACTTCTCTGTATTTTTCATAAACAAAGGTACAGAATAAATAGAACAATACATATGATTGTAGGATTTATTAATATATTCAAGGCCTAGAGAAATTCAGAAATTTTCCGTCCATCCGAAATTACCGGCATTTACCCTTGAAAATTCCAGAGTACCAAGATGCCATGGATCATCAAGATATTAAAGGTATAGAATACATACTGTGACTTGGATACAATTCAGTATATTGAAAAAATACAGAACTAGTTGATAACATCAAATTAAACTTAAATAAAGATGTGTTTTTATAAAAATAAACATTGATTTTCCAATATTATAAATATGTTGCTTGTGTTTATTCAGTTATGTTAAGCCCTAATGACCTTGTATCAAAAAGTGGCATTTATTATAGATCCATGATATTTATCTGTAACAATATAAACTTGAGAAAGTTTACTTTACCAGGTTTTGTTACAATTAAAGTTAATAAGATGCTGAATAATCAGTGAAAAATACAATGTGTTAGTAAAAATTACTCTGAAAAATTTAAATATTCCAGTATATCAATTCTAGTATGCAATGCTATGCTAAATATGAACCAAAAAATAACAAAAAATATGTCTTCTTCATTTCTGTATACCAGTAATACTGAATCAATCTTTTACTTACACAGAAGATTCTGTTTCCTTTAAGTAACACTACATTGGCTGTTGTTCCAGCAAGCTCATCTTTCATATCATTGTCTATAATTATAAACATTAAAAATTATTTATTTTTATTTCATAATAAAATATGAACATATTATCTGTTAAATTTCAAATATCATATGAATTTGCAGAAAAAAAAATGTATAGAATGCACCTTTAAGCATCTCCTCATCTAAATCAAGAAATCCATATTTAAGTGCGTCAGCTATCCTCCCTTCAGCTGAAATGTTATTGCATAATTCATGAATAAAAAATTCTTATGAAACAGTATGGCCACATCAATTCAAGTTCTTGCTCGTCAGACCTGCACGCTCATTTTCAAGCAAAGCTACATAAATATTATTTTAAATTTCAACCATAAAGAAAATTCTGTTATATTTTCTGTTTTATTTCTTCTCTATTCTTCGTATCTTAAATTGATTTAATTTATAAATCAGAAAAAAGAAAGAAAGGCTAAAATGTAATCATTCGCTCAAATCTATTTATATACAGCCTAAATATTTTGCCTGCAAGCAATAGTAATTTTATTATTTAATCGCTCACTCTTACTTTTTTTCATCACGCAAACAGTAAATTCAGTTGGTGTGGCCTAAACCAAGTTATATATGTGTGTGTGTTTTATTTTTGGTTTGCAAAAGGTTGAGAAATGATCCATGGCAATGAATTTGCAAGTACAGAAAATATTGACAAGCAGAGATTGCTACCGGGGTAAATCATGAATCCTGTGATATCTATAGCATGCCTGTAATAATTGGTTAACAGACTATAACACGATTTTAAAACTCTCCCAATACATGGATTTTTTCCTCTCTGCTTCAGCAACGATAATGTTTACAAAACAATTGTTTTTAACGCTCTCCAATCCTCAGCAATGTTTGATACCGGTAACTCTAAATTATCCAGAATTTTTTTATTTGTACCATAAATCTGCCTTTTATAAAGACATATTTAATTGGTCTTGTAGTGTTAATATAACAAACTTTTATTCAATGAACTGCTTGGCTTAGTGGATACATGTCGACCTACTACATAAAGGTATAGAGGTTCGAGGCACTGATGTACCGGTATAGTTTTTTTTTAAAATTTGATCCCTTAAAAATGTACATATATTCCATTATATCCATCATGGGCAAATTTGCAATAACTTTGTGAAATGAATGGATACATTAATTGAGTTTGAAGGATTTTTAAACTTTTTTTTTAAACAATTTTTAACATTTTTTATTAGGTAAAAAATACTTTGAGACTGAGGATCGTAGAACCTTAGGGCATATACCGTAATCTGTGTATTAAAACAATGCACAAAAAGCAATTTTGCTGATTACATCATAAGCTGTTTCAAACTCATTGTATATTATTACATGTACATCAACAAATGTGTTGAAACCACTTCAAGCAACCATTGATTTGAAGCAGTCATTCATCAATTAATTTTCACTTAATTCTAATCACTTCTATTTTTATAATTATTTGTGACATCTATAAACAAAAATCCTTCTTACAATACTCTGGTCTTGTTATAACTTTCTTATAAAGATGCTCCCCGGCATACTGTGCAACCTTTGACCCTGAAATTGTTCAAAATTGCATATATGACTTCACATATCTGCATGTACATTGCAGGCGGTATTTAATACACATTTAAGATATATCTTTATACAGGAAATTGTGAACAATTAAACTGAACAAAGCTACATCCTGCTTCTTGACAGGACATTTTAAATATAGATGTAGTTACATATTGTGATGTAATGAATATCACAAGCATACAAACCTCCATGGCCATCAAATACACCAAAAAAACAGGTATCCTTGTCATTTGGGAGAGACAGCAGATGTATATGCGCATCTTCCATAGCTGGTATTTTTGTTAGGGATAATTATATACATAATTACATAAGTCTCATTTAATTATAATCATGACTATCACATGGAAACATTATTACAACATGTGCACCAATATAAACTGCATGTACATGTACTGTAGTTGATTTCTCAGAACAGAAATTTTCATACCAACATAGTGGTACATTAAAAATTTCCATTAAATGTAACCAAATCTAAATCACCTTTGTTTGTCAATAAATTGTATTGAACAAAAAATTAGAAAGCAGGCAAGCAATATGCCAAACAAAATATACATAAATATAGGGCCTAAGTGTTTCAAAGCCCACATGAAATTATAAACTGCATTTTAATGAAATTTCTTCAATGAACTTGATTAAAATTGAAATCATGTTTATTAATATGTAAAATGACTTGGCGATACAAGCAAATAAAATTAAAATATATCAATTCAGTAAACTGGTAGGGTGATTTCACCTTGCATCAGGCACCCTTGGATTTTTCCCTTTGATAATACCCAGTATTTGATTCATCCCTATAGATAGATCACATATCACCTAATCAAACAATAGTTAACTTGGTTAACAAAATAATATAAGAAATTTTCATGCAAGAGTAGTCAATGCAGTACATGTATCATGTGATAATTTCGGCATCTCCAATCATTCTTAATTCAAAATAAATTATACCGCATTTCTACTTTTTAATGTCAGATAACACGTATCTTTTTCCCTTTGAGAGGTACTAAGTGTTGAATGCGAACATCAAAGATATGTTGTAGGAGAAAGTAATTACAAATGACCACTTTATTTTGCAAACCTTCAGATTCAAAGTGTTTCTCAATGACAGGTACCCAGTAGTGACTCCTGTCAGTATCTGGAACTTCATGAAATTAATCAAAAGGATAAAAAATTCTTCTGTTCTTAGTTACTTAAATCCTTACTGCAGAGTGCTTCTGAATATTATATTTCTCACACATGATAACATACATAAAAAATTAGTTTTCTCCTTCTCCAAAAATCCAGGGATCAACATTATTAGTTGCCCAGGGCAAGTTAAATGTCATTTCATGTGAGTGAAACTATAAACTTACTTGTCCAATTGGGCAAGTGAAAATTTCAATGGAAATATTTTATGATAATAATTTAAAACTTAAAAATAACCTTTCAGTATATAACTATGCAAACCAAAACTTGGAAACTTAAATAAGTCAACCAGTATTCAAAACGCTTAATCAATTATCAAATCAAATTATACTTGCCCTGCTAGTTCAAATAGATTATACCCTCATCTAATAATTATGTTATATTCTTTTGATAAAACTGTTTTTCATGATGTATTTTCATCTTATATGTTATTTGCTTAAGCACATATTTTATTAGATCAAATATATTTCTTGTACGATTTATCTTGATCATGAAACATGTCTGTAGCAATGACTGCACTTAGATGGCTTTTCTTGCTGTCTTTAAAACAATGTTTAGTTAGTTTTAAAGGATACTTATTCGCCATCCTTGCATACATGATGACCCAACCTTCACAAAGTTGTTTTGACAACTAGAAGTTTCCTTCGATGTCACTGGTTCAGACAAAGTCTGACCCATACCAGAACTGCAAAGATACATAAAGACTCGCAATTAGTATATAAGAGCATTTTGAAAAAAAATATTCAATACACACCGATAGACGTCAATATTTAAGAAGGGAGTGAAATTGGCAGAGGAAATTCGAAATATTAATACAGAAATAATATTCATTGCCATGGTATTCTGAGTGTCTACACTTATGACCGAGTGAAAACAAATGATTAAAACAGTATGTAAAAGGATTAGAAATTTCAATACGTAGAACTTACTGTATTATTTCCTGATTAAGAAGCCAATGTCATAAATAAGTATTTTGATTACGATTGGTTACTTCACATCGTAAACAAAAGCAACGCGTCCGCGACAAAATATAATCTCTTACATTTGTCATTTTTCTACTGTTATTAAAGTCACCATGTTGTCTCTATTAAAATAAATAATAATACTTTATATGTCTTTTTGGCTTAAATGATGTTTAAAGTCATGTTAGAAAGTATAAAATTTAATGAAAAACTGTGCGTATTAATCGAAATGGCGGAGGGGGTTATATGCCTCCGGACAATCACGCTCACCTGAAATCACAAGTGCACATGGGGGGGGGGGGGGGCATTTTTCATATTTGTCATGTCTCGATAGTATATAGATATATTTGTAAAAGTTATGGTATAAGATCACACCATTGAAAAGTAATACAACTTTGGGTTGAGTTATACATGTATATCATCGTTAGCTGCATGCACTGGGATCAAGCCCGTTTTAACATTAATTTCAATATAACCATTAATAAAGAAAGGGGTCGAACTCTGACCCAGATAAAAAACTACCAGCTCGTTTCAAAAGCCTAATAAATCAATTATTTTTTACAACACTCGTAATATGCATGTATTTTTTTTAGAAAAGTAATGTCTGAGATACACTCATGCCGAATTTCAAGTTGATGGGTCTTAGAATAGCGCAGATATACGTCATTTTTCTCTCGAAGTCGCCAGTTTATTTTCACTGGGACATTTACCGGTCCAGGGCTCACGATGGTATTTTGCCTATGACAACAGCAGTACGTATTGCAACAATTTAAGTCGAGAAACATTCGCAATAATCTTTGAAAATCTTACATCAAACGAACGCTTCTTACATCCTTAAATTCCGATAAAATTTCTTAAATACTCTCCAAACTGAACTTTTATTCTGCAACCACATTGACTTCTGACAGGGCCAGCCATTTTGACGTCTGTGAGAAAGACTGATTCTGATTGGACCATCACGGAATATTAACCGATGAAACTGAGTTTAACATTAGCTATCACAATGGCCGGTCTGGTCAGAAGTTGATGTGGCTGCAGAATAAAAGTTCAGTTTGGAGAGTATTTAAGGAATTGTGAAAGAAGTGCTATTGAAATCGATGAAAGGGAAAATTTCCAAGATAACTTCATTTTTCCCTCGTAAAAATTCACAGGAACAAAAACAGATTTCATATGGAGATTTCTCCATTCGGAAATCACTCGGAATACCTCACACGATTTTTCAACATTATCATTCGGGCTAAATTATGGCTGATGCAGTGCAACATCCCCGTAGATTTTCTATTTTTAGCCGTGTATTGAAACCTGACAAGCTAGACTCGGGGGCGTTTCAAACGGGAAATCTTACTACTCAATGAACATCGTCTGAATTAAGAGGAATCTATAAATATCGAATTATTTAAGAAAATATGATGCAAAAATGTCCTTGGACAGACTTATCAAATAAAAAGAGTCCAGATTATCTGTTTTCACCGCTTCAGGTTTCAATACACAACCAAAATTAAAAAAGTCAACGGGGAAGATATGAAAGTACCCCGGATGATAACATTAAAAATGGTGCGAGGTGTTAGATGTTTACAAACATTTCCCATTTGGATCTCCGTACGCATGATGTTTGTTTTCGTTCCTGTACGTGAAATTCTCCGAGTAAAAACATGTGATAAGTAGGCTATAGCTATTAATGAAAAAATCTTGATTTTTTTTCCCCCATTTATCGATTTTTGATAGGTTAAGGTATATGTTTATTTTGATTAAAAATCATCAAAGGGTAATGGAAGCAATAATTACTTGGGACACTATTAGTCTGTTGACCCCAGTTTTAAAATCCTGTTTTCGACTGAGACTTAAAGTTCAAAGGTCGCAAACCCTTTGACTCTTTGTGAAAAATAATTCACGTCGCCTTAGTTTTTCCAACAGATATATATAATAGGAAGAATGATGTTTGAAGATGAATAGAAGAATTTTTACGAGGCTGTACATTCAACTGAGCTCTATAAACATAGGAAACAATTTTACAATTTTTTCACATTATTAAAAAAAACCAGAACTATATATATATATATATACCACAAAGTTTATAGTTAATATGTAAAGGTACACTAATAATAATGTCATTAAGTTGTGTTTTTTTTAAGCTCGTCACTTTGTTGAGTGCATCTTGGACATCTGAGGAAAAAAAACTCACATTTAATCCTTCAAATTCAGAATTAAGCATTTAGATTACTAGCTTTATTCCGTAAATGACATAAAATGCTCTTTCCTATTGCCAAAATTGAAGTGTTTGTAACCTTTTGGTATATTTTGTTTTCAAATTTTGACTTAAAGATGGATAAAGTTGATGAATTTTTCATTGTTGCATTAAGATAATTCCATAATTTACATGTAGACAGAATAAAGTAGTCCGACCTAGTGGTAGACGATAAAAGAAAAAAAATGTCTTTCAAAATAAGATTAGTTTCAGGTTTAGTTGAAAATATATGGTTGATTTAAATCTATATCATAAATTGTGGTGCTAAACTATTCATTATCTTATAGAATATAATAAGTTTGATATGTTTATCCCTTTGAGATTGTAAGGTTTCCAAACCAAGTTTCCTATAATTATATAGAATGATTTTAGAAAAAAATAACTCTCATCCCTGTTACTATTATTGTTTGCTTCAAGTTGTACAGTTTGGAATTTTCCTTATTACAGTTGCCCCAAACAACATCATCATATTCCAATCTAGTCCTTATAAAAACCATAATTTAACAAATGTTTCTCTGTTGATTGTATGCTTGGGAATCTTGATATTTTCAACCTTTTGCATCTTTTTTTATATACCATTAACATGATTCGATCCACCATCCCTGTAGATGCAAGACTACTTTTTTTAATTACATTTTTACTGCAGATGGTATCTGTTTGTAATCACGAGAAAACATATAACGCCAGCTGCCTGTGTTTCTAATTTACAGGTAAATAACAGAATTGAAAAATAATAGAGATAAAATGCACTTTTTAAAACGAACTATGACTACGCATATGCATAAAATTAACTGCGTCAATATTCTTCGTTACACCGGAATGGCAAGGGGACGGAAAACTCTAACTGATCCACCCCATTTTTTTCTCTATGGTTTTGGCTTAAAATGTCACCAATCAACACGTTCTTTGTAAAGAACGAACTGCATCTTCTTTGCAGTACTTCTCCCAAAATTGTACCATTTCCTATAGAAAGGCAAAACGCAACAGTTTCTGCTCGGCATGATTTTTTTTTACGTACGTGACACCTGTCTTCAGTAACATATAGTGTGAATGATTCTCTGTTGTCCTCAAACAAAGCTGCTTACACTATAGGTATGGTTCCAGTTGATTAAATTGCTTTTTAAGTAGTCAAGTATATACTTTTTCAATCGATATCTTTGATTCAAAGAGCAAATGTGCATAGCCATTATATAATATACAGATGCTCAATTCTGCATAAAAATGAAACGGTGTTTATCATATTTATAAATTCCATATAATTAAAAAAAAGAGAAAAAGTATGCCTGCAGATGGAATCGAACCAGGGCACAAAAAATATCACGTGTGACATAGCCAGTGGTTTAACCTGCTGAGCTATCCAGGACTTAATTAATTACTATGTTAGTAGTAAATATAGACCAATATGATAGAAATCAGTTTCCGAAAATGTTGTCTTTTTTTGGTTGCAAAATTCGACCCTAGGACCGGGATGCCCCTAAGAAATTTTTATCTTAATTTATTCATTTGAACAAAACCAATGAAAATATCTAAGATTGTTTTAAGGCACAGGGGCCAAGCCCGTTTTAACATTAATTTCAATGTAACCATAAATTAAGAAAGGGGTCGAACTCTGACCCAGATAAAAAACTACCAGCTCGCTTCAAAAGCCTAATAAATCAATTATTTTTTACAACACTTGCAATATGCGTGTAATTTTCAGAAAAATATTGTCTAAGATACACTCATGCCGAATTTCAAGTTGATGGGTCTTAAAATAGCGGAGATATACGTCATTATTCTCTTTATTTATGGTTACATTGAAATTAATGTTAAAACGGGCTTGGCCCCTGTGTTTTAAGGGCAGGCCTGTCCTGCGGGATTTCTAGGCCAAAAACCGTGCAGAAAATATACCATTTTACCGAAAAGGTGCTGTTTTAGCGACTTTGAAGATTAATGAAAAAATTGTAAGAGCAAGGGTAGGGTCAAAATGCAAATTCGAAAAATTTAGGAATATGTACGATAGAAAATAACAAGAAACCCCAAAAAACTTTGATATTCAAAAGTGTTTTTTTTTTCTCTTGGGAAATCCATCTTCCCGGGCTAGAAATGTATAGGTCAATTCTTTTGTTATTGCAATAGATCCTTTTCTCGTGCATGCATGATAAAATCAAATGCATATAAACTATAAAATGATATGCAATTCCAAATTCGATTATTCATGTAGAGATGAAAGGTGGCAACTCTCTGATTTTTTAATCAATATTGGGGTCAATGACATATACCTCAAAGCCTGCAGATGCAATTGAACTTATCATTTATTTTTTTACAAGTTCAGAAGTATTCTTAAGATATAATGGTATCGGATAATCCTGCAGAGCCTAATAGTATAAGAAAAATTACCCCCCCCCCCATATTTTTTTTTTAAATCGGAATTTTCAGATCCATGCCAAGTATCCTGAATATATTTTAACTATTAACTTTACCATACCAATTTCCTGTTAGAAGAGTCCTTGAAATGTGAAAAAATGAGTTTTAACTCTTTAAAGTATGGTTACTATTCGTTTGGTGTGGCATTTGCCGCTTCCGGTGTATTTTTTTTAGGTGTGCACCCCATATATCATGTAAGAATGACTTGTTTTCTCTTAAATTATTTATATAATCCGAATTTGCACGACTGAAAAGTTATACAGGTCCAGTGCAATAACTAGGTTTAGATACGTAGCTTGAATTACCTACATAGCTTAATTTACCTACCTCAAGTAGGTTTATTTAGCTATCATTATGCAATTTTGCTTTCTATGTAAAACAGACACGGACAAACCATATTTGTATTGTGTAGTAGAGCAATAATAGTTAAAACATTGCTGCTTTTGGACAGTTTTAAGGAAAACATCCATTTCTATTGTTTGAGTAACTGTATGAAACCTTGTGTGTGATGAGTTATGGATAAGTGTGATTACTTGTGCCAATGTGCTGAATTATTATCAATCAATTGATTATCATTATTCAGAGCTCTTCTCTTTTGTTATTCCATTCATGAGGTAGCTGTTTGGTAACACATACACAGTTATACATATCCTCAAAACTTTTAAATCGATCCTTTACTGCATTTGCGCTAAAAGAGCAACATTTTTAAGAGTGATTTTTTTAAATGAATTATTATCAGATAAGTTCAAAGTGTACTTGAAAATTATTGCTGCACCTGAGTGTGACTTTTAGTACAAATGCCCAATTAAGACAAAAATATGATTGAGTAGCTAAATAAACTTACTTGAGGTAGATAAATAAAACTATGTAGGTAAATCAAGCTACGTAGCTAAATCTAGTGATTGTACTTGCCCTGTTATATGAAAGTCAAAAGAAAATTCTAATTATATCCCAATTTTAAATTTGTGTGCCCGCCACCATAAAAATAATTAATTTACTGTTATAACTTATATTGCTGTAGATAAAATGTTTAATTGTTAAAATGACAGATGTCCAACCAACCCGATTTAACGACTGTGACCTGAGCATAGCCTGGTCATGATTATTCTCCTATGCATTGCCGCAAAGATTGATCAGTTGATGGCAATTATATATTTTTCTAGATAATGTAGTTGAAGGGGAATGGTTTTGATTGTGCTAAAAAATGAAAATTTCATTATTGTATTTTTAATGTCCAGGAAACCGTATTTTGAGATTTTAAACTTCACAACTTGAATGTCAAAATACAAGTTACAAGTAAGATACATTAACAAGGCTTTTTCTTATATGACCAAGGTTCATGTCATGTTTTAATCTTTGATAACATTTAAAAAATTTAGATTTAATTTAGATAATTATTTTCTATTTTTAAGTTATTGAGGAGACTGGATGGTCAACAAATTAACCATCAAATCTGCTTTAAACTTTGACATATTAAAACTATTTTAGCCCATTGACTAACATTTAGTAAAGAAAAAACAAACCAATTTTAAAATATTTTGTAGTCTGTGCCAGGATATTTATGCAGCATTTTTTGATGATTTTGAATAATAATACACATACCTGTGAAAGAAGTGCAATTGAAATAGATAACAGGGAAAATTTTCAAGATAATTTCATTCACAAATTATCATTTTTCACTAGGAAAAACTCACAGGAATGAAAACAGATTTCTTAAAGAGATTTATAACGGGGAATGTTGTCACTTATATTGACATCTTTCCTCCATTCAGAAGTCACTCGGAATACCTCGCACATTTTTTCTGTTATCATCCAGGTTTGTTACAGTACAAAATTCCCATAGACATCACATTTTTTAGCCATGTATTGAAACCTGATAAGCTAGAGGGGGCGTTTCAAAGGAAAAATCTTGAAATTTTTCATACTTCTGAGTGAACATTATTTGAACCCTGAGGTATTTATAAATATCAAGTAATTATGCAAAATGTGAGTCAAGGATACCTTGGGACAGAGTATAGTTTAAAAATTTGAGCATTTCCTATATTTTTATGCAGAGCTCTTCTACATATAGAGGTAAATATAGCCTAAAAATGGTCACGACCACCCAGCCCTCTAAATGAATACAACTAAGCAAAATCTCACAAAATATCTTGTATCACAATGACTATTTACTGTCATTATTTAATGATCAAGAAAATTCTACTATAGACTGGATTTACATAAAAATGAATTCTTAGCTGCTCTATAATTTGTTTATTATTTGTCTTAATTCTGACAGTCGCCAACCAATAGAAATGCACAAGTTTAGAATTATACACAAATGAAATTTGAAAATTGTGATCTCAAGTCATGACCATGCTCTTTTGAATATTTTCTGATGCACATATTTTCATAGGCTTATTGGTATCTATTCAGATAATATATTTTAGATTTTTTTTTATAGTTCAGAAAAGCCCATAATTACCTGGAGATGAAAGGCTATCCCCATCCTATTCATAAAAGTAAGTTTTAACATGTATCACCATATTCTAAAATTAGCTTACACAGAATTTGCTATTAGCATGTTTTTATGCATGCGGATTATCATGGTTATTTAAGGCCATAAAAACATTTACTTATTTGTTGCTTCTCAGGCCTGTAAACATTTCAAATATATAATGCAACAGGCAGGTATTTTATTTTTTGTTTTTATTGCAATCTTTGCAAAGGGGAAGAACTAAGTTTCTTATTTTTAGCTTCATGCAAATTGAAACTTTAGTTATTCCTCTTTTCAATATGACAATAAAATTAAGTTACCTCACTACACTTAGACTAATTATTTTTAAGATACTACGCCATGAGATGGCGATTTAAATGTTTTGTTAAACTGTTTATATCGTTCGATTGGGTTGTATATTGTCATAGCTCAGTGGTCAAAGTAATGGGCTTTTGAACCCCAGATCACAAAATCAAATCCGCCTGGAGCTTTTGTTATGTTTACTGAATTAAATTTTTGAAAATGTAATTTTTCATCCAAAATTGCTCATTTTTTTTGGCCTGTTTGACTTCTTATACTTCTTATTCATTATGATATCTATCACAATCAAGTAATTTTCTGCTGATTTGAGAAAATATTTCAAGGTGTAGTGAGCCACCTTAATCAGTGAGGCAGCATTTGACCTAATGTGGTGTTGCCCATAATTAACTGATACATTCATTTGTTTTAGCCTAATCAAAAAGAAAACAAAGCACATCTATCTTATTATGTTTATAACACCTTCATCTTTAAGATGGTTAATGTTTGAGCCTCTAAAGTGCACTGTAAAATCATTCATGCATGCTTATCTACATGGAACTTACTTTTTTTTTCCTGTGTCTTGATGGCATGAACAATATATGATTTGATATTGAGATAATAATTTGCTGTAAGGAACTGGAAACAACTGTTACAAAGAATTTACTGCTAGTATTTAAAGAACATGATGGCGTTCATTCCAACTTGTCAACTTTTGAATTCTCTGGAGGATTTTGTAAATCTAGATTCAATTAAAGACTTTATAAAAATTTGTGTTAGATAATTCAGTTACTTTTTTGCCTTTTGCCATTTTACCCTTTTGCCTTCTTGAGTATCCATTTTATATACGATAAACAAATGGAAAATGGACTAATTGAAAAGTATTAACGTATTAGTAACTATTTGCATCCTTCAGTTTCAAGTAGAATTCATCCAACAGGAAATTGATTCCATGAAAATCTAAATTAGTTTGAAGTTTAAAGCAATAGAAAGCAATAGTGTTGCAGGATTTGAAGCAGCAATAGCACTTGGAATGCAAAAAAAAAAAATCACAGTTGAGTTGTTTGCTTTGACTGCAGCTAGAATTTCACAGTTTGCCTGATTTTAAATGCTTCCTGCTCATAATGAATTGAATGATGGTACAGGTACTAAGTACATAATATATTTTTTAAAAATACCACATGTTATCATTTTTTTGCCCTTTACTAATTGGAATTTTTTTTATTTACAGTCATTTTATCTAAATTATTTTTATCAAACTGAGATTAAATGCATATAACAAACAATTAAAATCATCCTTTAAGATGATTTAAAGATTACTAGTAATTTTAGAATTGAAATAATGGGTGGTTAACTAACAGTTACATGTTCTTCACAGGGTTTGATACTCATGGCTATTTTTTTTTTTACTTTATAAACCTCTTGAAAAATGAAAATTCTGAAAATAAATGCAGAAGAAACTTTCAATTAAATTATTTTGAAGCTATAATAAATTGTGTGTATATATATTAATAGCCTATGCCTCAGCCTCTAAGGGCTATGAATATGAAATACCTGGTATCTAGGCAGATCTGACTAGTGACATTTCTGTTCAACTTAAGTTAACCATTCAATGGAATGCATCTACATGTACCTACATTGTACATGTGATAATGGTCTGAGAGTTATATTTAAGGAATATTATTCTGTTATGTGATAGACTTTATGATGATTCTAACCCTTCCTACATGTTCAGTGACATGAGTCTGCCTCCATAAGCAACTGTGAATTATCTTTATACATCCATACATGTACATAGATAATTCTTTGTTGATTAACACACTGTCATTATTATATCTTCAATTTCCTGGTTCAACTCATTGTTCAGCTGTCTGATAATTATTTATTTATCCTGGTATATTATAAGCATAATTGCGGAACGTAATAACCATGGAATGACCAGTTTCATGCATACATCAGCTTTTTTTAAATATACAAATGAGCTGTAATCATTGTGGAAAGTGTCCCACATTCATGTTACATCCAAATATCTTCTTCCATACTTATTTAAGAAATGACTATGTTACAGGTTATATAAGAGATTTGATTTACATTGTATGGAAAAGACAAGACAGATTATTGATAAAATATTGCACCCGCTGATAATTAACAATAAATGATTAAAAGGAGAATTAAACATTATTAAAACAAAAAATCAATATAAAAAAATATCGTCTAAGGCCAATATAAAATTATTGTTTGTTTTGAATTGCCTCCTGCCTCATTGAAATACCCCACTGATAAAATTTTATTAGCAAAAAATATACACGTAGAACATTTTTTTGAAGAAAAATTTAATTTAAATTTCCACTGTTATTTGAAATTTTTATTTTAACCAATTTTTAATTAGTTAAACTTCAAGTTAAAAAAAAAAAATCCCCCCTCCCTCCTGGGTCTGGAAACCCCCAGGCGGCAATTCCAAACAAACAATTTTTTAAGGATGTCCTAATCCAGAATTACAAAATTCAGAGGAAGTGTACATATTCATTAAAAAACCCACTATACATGTATCTACTATCTATCCTCCAGTTGTTTTTTTTATGTCCTTTAAAAAAAAATAATTCTGTTTCTAAATCTGACTGATTTGAAAATTATTAAATTTATTTTTCAGCTTTCCGACCAGCAGGTCATTTAGAAGGTATGAAGAAAAAGATAGATCAGTGGCCACCTACCAAATGAATAAAGGACAATTTGAAAATTTGTAAAAGGTTTCCATCAATATGTGATTATGAATAGACTGTAATAAAAAAGAAAAACTGTTTGTACAACATCTACACTATGTTAACTTTATAATTTTGTCACCTAGTATTAAAAAAAAACCAAAGGCATTTTTCCGGATCAAGCTCTTGTTAATTACATACTTATTGTCTGTTTAATTACGTTATCCAGAGTGATGGCAGGAGTAGCTTCTTTTTCATCACCCGTTTTCTAAATTTAATATAGCATTGAATCATGATTTTTTGAAGTATACACTCTCATAACTGCAGCGGTGTGTGCATACAAATTGAGTAACGCGCGTTTAATAGCGCGTAAGAAAATTTGTATGCACACACCGCTGCAGTTATGAGAGTGTATACTTCAAAAAAATCATGATTTAATGCTTATATTTACATTTTTTAACTTCTTCCCTTGTCTGCAAATGTGATTCATACCTTAAAATTCCTATCTTATCCTAAGGGTAAGTTAATATAATTTAATTCTGGTTGTAACGCGCTTTCTGATTGGCTAAAAAAATTATTTTATATCGTATAAAGAATGTTGCCTACGTCATAGTAAGACTAACGTCAAAAACGTATCAATACGCCTGACGTTACGTTTGAATTTTGTACAAATGTACGTCATTTTAAAGGTCAAATGACCGTTTTTATCTACAATGAAGAGTAAAAAAATTAAATTATAAGCAATGAATTCAATATTTATTAGTTTTATACGATATAAAATGGTTTGAAACAGTTTACGCTTTTGAAGCGGTTTATAAAGCGTAAACTGCCCCAAACCATTTTATATCGTATAAAACAAATAAATATTGAATTCATTCCTTAAATTAATAGAAGAGCCACTGTGACAGCCACAAGCGTGAAATTTGATTTTCGCTTGTGACGTTGCAGTTTACAGCGTTCAACGTTTGTGACATCATAATAAAACTCGTCAATTTGACCTTTGACTACTTGTTGCACTTAGAGACATTTGAAGATCACAGAATTTAATGGAAAAACACAGTAGAATGTAAATATTATAGCATTGAATCATGATTTTTTGAAGTATACACTCTCATAACTGCCGCTGTGTGTGCATACAAATTGAGTAACGCGCGTTAGCGTGTTATGAAAATTTGTATGCACACACCGCGGCAGTTATGAGAGTGTATACTTCAAAAAATCAAGATTTAATGCTTATATTTACATTTTTTTAACTTCTTGCCTTGTCTGCAAATGTGATTCATGCCTTAAAATTCCTATCTTATTCTAAGGGTAAGTTAATATTAATGGAAGAGCCACAGTAACAGCCATAAGCGTGAACTTTGATTTTCGCTTGTGACGTTGCAGTTTGTAGCGTTCAGCGTTTGTGACGTCATAATAAAAACCGTCAATTTGACCTTTGACTACTTGTTGCATTTAGAGGCATTTGAAGATCACAGAATGTAATGGAAAAACACAGTAGAATGTAAATATACACAATTATTGGCTAATTTATGTCTGTTCAAGCATGTTACAGAGTGTTTTTATTTACAGAATACTGTAAATTCAAAGGTAACTCATTTTTGGAGGGGGGGGGGGGGGGATTCTAATGCAAATACAAAATATATATGAATTGTAATCACACAGTAATTTTGCTTAATGGCGATCTAACTTGCATAAAATATTTTTAATGCATTTACCAGAAATCAGGGACACACAGGTGTGAATAAACTTGGGATCATGTACCGTAATGTCATTTTAACAACCAAGCCATTTTATGATAGCATAATAGAATCAAATAGTGATTCTGTTGTTATTTCCGTAAAGTAATGTATTGAAATTATTTTCAAAAACAAGAGACAAGGATGTGCTCTCAAATTTTGTTTTAAAATACACGAGTTTGCTCATTAATTTTATGATACAATGTATTTACAAAATTAAGCGAATGTTTATTATAATTGCAGATCAATGTAAAAGTGGAAGGGTTTCCACGCTGAATCAATTGAAGTGCATACAATGTATATTGATAGAAGATTCGAAAAAGGTTTTCAGTATATTCAATACCGTTAGAATTTCATAAGAAGTTGACAAAAATTGAAGCTAGTTCGTAATTAGTTGACTAAGTTGAATTAAATATTATTTCTGAAATGAATTGAAAACGAACAACATTGGATAAGAGGAAATTGTATTAAAGGAACTCTAGTATGAGAGCCGGAACAACTTGATTTATAGCTAAACAAGTGAGAGGAGATAGGGGCATATGTCATTTCGTGAGAAATTCTATGCTGGAGCTGCTAATTTATTTCATACGTAGAAAAAATTGGACCCGTTTTTTTTTCTATATATAGTGAATCATGGTTAAATGTTAAATATACATCGGGGCCTATATTTCCGAGGGTGGGGAATCTAGTCCGGGACTATTTTTCTTGTGGGAAAATCTATGCAATAACGCCTGTTTAAAAATCGATACAGCAACACTGGATAGAGATGTCTGTTTTAGGTTATATGCGTGGATCTAGAAAATTGCTCCCTAATCCCCCAACCCCTCTTTTCAGATCCACACATGCATGAGTTCTTTCCCTGTGTTTGACTGGTATGATTCAACATTTTATTCCCAAGGAACCCTATTCACAGACATCTACCTATCGTGGAAAGGATAAGTTGACCTTAATCTTTTTTCTGAGACCTGTGAACACAACCAAGTAGTCTACGTTTTGTCAGTTTTCCATGCGATGTACATTCGTTTGACCTGTTAATTGTTCGTTAACTAATACGATGAAGCCTGTTAATAAAAGTGTTGACGTTTATTATTGCACAGTTGTTACTAGATTTTTGCTCTTTTACTCCAATCATGAACACTTTCTCGGTGGATAGTCAACGATTGCGTGTTGATCGTCCATTGTACGTCTGCAAGCGTTATCCAGTAAATTGCGACTCCGGCATTCTTACAAATTACTAATTTTTTGGGGGGTAAATGTTGGATTGTAGATATTGCTGGTTTTATTCTAAAATCTTTTATTGAATATTTGAGTATATCAAACACTTTTGTCCTAACAAGTCTCGGATGGTTGGAATAACATACGATTTCGAGTTATATATGACTACAAAACTACAAAAGGAGTACATAATCTAGCATACAGACATCTAAACATTTTAATATATACAATAATACAATTACATGCAATGGAAATATTTTTATAAATACTGTTTTTTTTAAGCTACAAAACATACAATTGCTATCTACAATCATTGTTATTACAATGTTTTTCAACATCTCATACGCGTTAATGACAACTTGCGATAGTACTCAGTATTTTGTCGAAAGGAACACAATCGTTATCATTTTCATCAAATAGCAACAGGAGGGTTTCCGAAAGGCTTTTCTATAGCAGCTACAACAATGTCCCAGAACAGCTTGGTAGCGATTTTACCTTTCACCCATGTTGCATACGAACTTTTACGTAACAGATTCTTGATGGTTGACGTCATGTGTTTGTGATCAATGTCACGAAGCATGATGAGGACCACTGCTTCTTTTCCTTGATTTCGGATCCGCTCCTGTGCTTTCTCTAGCTGAAACTGACACCATTCGTCCTGAGCAAAATCGTTAGACATCACAATGATGATTTTCTTACTTTCCTTCATCTTTTCTTCAATTTGATCAGCTTTGCTCTCACCGACATCAAAATCTCTTGAAGGTATGCACAGGTGGAAAGCATACTCGTCTTCTAATGTAGAATACAAAGTCTGGAAAACCCAATGTTCATCAGTTTCACAGCTAACGACATAACAGTCAAACATGTACTCCTCGGAGTTCACCAGTCTCACGTAGCCTTTCCTGCGTAAACGAATCAAGTAGATGATATTTCTGACGGTCGGAAGATGTGTGTATATCACGATGACGACAACCATGCACACAAAAACAACCGATCCTAGAACACTTCCTATCAAAATCCAAGGATTTTTCTCCCGGCAATCTTCTTCGGTGTAATTGAATGAAGCTAACATTTTTTTGTCCCATTCTGGGGGAGATCTACAGACATATCTGCTAGGATAGTGAGGAACTGTTATGTTTTTGCTTTCCTTTAGCCAGTCACGGAACCACAGCTGTTGGCAGGAACATGCTAAAGGATTGTTTGCTAAGTCAATATATTCAAGATTTATTTTAGCTATGAACTCAAGGGAGGTTCTGTTCACAACGGCAATATTGTTTCCAGACAGGTACAGTGTGTTCAGATTTGAAAGTTTGCTAAACATGTCGGGATCCCATCCGTACAAGCTATTACCTTTTAAAATGATAATTCGAAGATCTAGCATTCTATCAAATGTTCCACGTGCAAGATAATTTAAATCACAGCTCTGAAGATTTAACTTTTGCAGTCTGACCAGGTGCCATAAAAGCGTTTTCAAAGTAGAACCATCCGTGATTTGATTGTCGAAAAGAGAAAGATTGTTCATGTTTGGCGTAAACTTAAACAAATCATTATTGTATCGACCTTTGTAAACAAATTTAAACTTTGAAGATCCAAGATTCAATAGTTCAAGAGATGCAGAATGAAAAGCAAAATAATCCAGGAGTCTTAGTTTGACCATATTTTGTAACAAAAGATACTTCAGCACTGGCAAACCAGCAAATGTGTCGTTATGAATACTGCTGATGTCTGAGAATGAGAGAGACAACTTCCAAAGAAATGGCAGACATCTACCGGGAAAATCTTCTCTAGAAACGGATTTCATTGAAGAGCGATCCAAATAGAGAGATCGCAAACGAGGCAAAAAACTTTCTCCATCGCCGTCACAAAACGTGGGAACTTTTTGGATATATGTATTTTGTAAGCTTATTTTAAACATATATTCCATGTTATGAAAATCGATATCACTATGCGATAAGGGATTTTCATCTAAAATCAAGTATTTCAGTCTAGGAATTTTTAGCAGAAGCCGTGTACCGTTGAATGAACGCAAGTTGTTAAAAGAGAGATCGATATAGTAAACATTTGAGCCATTTAGACCATCAAACACGTTGTCAGGTATCCAATCCCATTTGTTGTGCTGCAAAACTAACTTTTCGACGGAACGACTCACATTATGAAGAGCACTGGCAAGAATATTTCCATTAAGTATCTTGTCGTGGGAAATTTGAAGTTTAACGAGATATATCAAATCTTCGAAAGCGTTTGGATCAACATTTTTCATCATATTATTGTCTAGATTGAGTCCTGTGAGATTTAGCCTGGTCATATTGATGAGAGAGTCTCGAGTAAGGTTTGGAAGATAGTTGCCGCTGTACTTGAGCTGTTGAACGTAAGATGGCAGAGTAGGAAAGTAGTTCAGCTGTCTTTTTTTGGACATACATGTGGCAACTTTTTCGGCTCTTTTACACTTGCAATGACCGTCTCCACATCGTTCAGACACAACAAGTCCAACGAGAAAAAGGCACCACAAAAATGTTCTTTTTACGTTCATTGCTCTATATCTCATAGCACCGATACTGTCCCGTCTCTGTAAAATTAAATTGTTATATGGTTTTAATGAAAATATACTTCATGTATAACTCGTCATTGACGCGGAAGTAATAAGCTGAACTTTAGCACTTTGGCGGAAACTATTGTAATATAATCCTCAGAATGATTTGTTCATGAAGTAATTCTTATCAGAGCTCTTATGTCGTATTTAGTGAATGTTTTAAAAGAAAAGAATGTTCGTGGTTTTTTTCCAACAACCTATATATGTCAAAAAATTCTGCAAATTGTATTATTTACAACATCAAACACAAAAAAGTATTGAGTATAATTTTCATATACTGTATATATTTTACAATTTGGTCCGGACTGTAAGATTAACGCCTCAGTTTGAAATATTCATCATCACAAGCTGTCACGTGTTAGATAAAAATTGTGCATGCTGGCAGTGGCCAACGTATTATGAGATTAAAGAAGGAAGAAGACAAAGACATAAAAAAGACAGGTTTTGAGTCAATGGGCCCTTGTGACGAATTGTCTTTCAATTCTTTTTTTGGTCTGATCAGGTGTGAAAAATGGTGATCAATATGTTTATTGGTGTTGTTAACATGTATTTTTTCATAAGGAAAGTGATGATGGAATAAAGAATTTGCCAACGTCATGAGTATTTTTATAACATTCAATTCTGTAGATAAATTTGTTGTTATGTCTCTTCCGCCATGTTCTCTCAATTTCCCCGCACTCTTGCACAAATCTGCAAATACGTGCATCGTTTAGTTATGTCATGTGACCTTTCTCGTCTCATATAGGAGTATATCAGGCAAAATGTCTGTAAGGTTAAGATGCACAAGGGTTACTCTCACGGAGTTTTGAAATTATACAGCACTGGTTGTAAATGCACAAGACTTTATCGACCAATAATTCACGGAATGCAACCACTTTGACGAATAATTAAAAAGTGTACTATGGGTTATCATATTATCCCTCTGTCTTGTTGTTAAATACACATTATAAAATATCTAATTCTGTTAAGTTTTCTTTTTTTAGGGTTAGAGCACACACGACTGTATTCTTATAAAGCGTTTAATTTTTCATCTAGATGATCTGTCCCATGGATGTTATATACTCAGGTGACCGTTACGGCACATGGTCCTCCTTTTAAATGTAGTTCTTTAAGAACAAAATGCAAATAAAGAGACTTTGTGTGAGGAAGCTGCTTCACCTTACAACAAATGAAAATAAACTTATAATTATTAAAAGATGTAATTATAAAAGTTTGATATGTGCCAATCTTAAGGAAAAATCATTACTGTTTCTCTAAAATGTTTTGAAAATTGCTTCGTTTTTTATTTTAACTTATCAATTGTTATCATTCTTTAAATTTAAATTTTACCTAATTTTGAAATATAGTTTCTTAGTATTTTATTTAAAATGATTTTCTTTGCATTTAACCCTGTATCGGAAAACACTTGCATTACCGGTATTACCTGAAAAAAATACTTTCCGTTAAGAAGATGCTTAAATACTTTGTATGTCAAGTTCAATAGACTAATCCAACTGTCCAAAAAAAAAGGCAAAAATATTGTCAAAATTTCTATTGCGATAAGCATTACTTTGAGCTATTTTCCCGATAGATGGACCAGTAAGACTATTTTATGTTCGTAAAGTTAGACTTCTCTGTATGCATTCCCCACCAATGGATTTCACCACACTAAAAACATAACACAAAGATTTCTTAATTTTTTTTGAAAAGGAATTTCATCTATATACAAAAGTAAACACTTACCTAAAATGAGGTACACTAAAAACCTTATAGACATTAACATTGAAATACGTTTTGAACTTCTAAGAAAATGAATAAATCAGTATATCGAATAAATGCTCCTTTAGTTTCAGATGTCATGGTCGTTAAGGAAAAACCAACTTGTCATTAGTGGGAAACGCCTAAATAATTCTTATTTTACATAAAAGGTTGGCAACTGATTATTTGTTTGGTATTTGGAGCGTCGCGTAGGAAAACAGCAATAACAGGAACAAATTTAAATGAATGGTCTTTATCTGACGAATCAAATAAACTAGACACAAATTCAAAGTTGAAATTTGAAAAGAATAGAACAGTTGATGATTTATGATATGCTGCAGCATGCAACAAGATTCGTTGAATACTGGCTACCATTAGGTGTTTGGGCCAGTATATGTAGAGTGCAAGTGGAGTCTTAGTAGGCTTGATGCAAAGGGACGCAGCCGTGGACAAAAAAGTTGACATGTCGACAGCAAATATGTATGTATATGCGACTATGGCAAATATGGGTGTTGATAAAACATGGAACAGATAACAGAGCGGAAAGCGGTATGGAAAGCGAAATACGGAAAATATTATATCAAGTTAATCGCTTAAAATGTATAGACTGGACGGAACGATTTACGTTGTATGATTGATTCATAAATAAATTATTTTATCATTATAACTATGGTTGTTTTATTTTTTATATTATAGTAGTCTGCACATCAATGTGGCACCCCATTGGTGTATTATCTGCTCCATGTTGGCGTGTGCGATGTGACACTGTTGTAAGCATTGTATTGTACATTGTACATTTGTTGTTTGTTGTCTAAATCTTCTCCCCGTTAAGAATTTGAATGGCAAAGTAAGCGAGACAGTATAAACATAATTCATTGAACAGTCAGTAAATTCAAAATTGTTCACAGTAAGGCATGCATACGAGCTCGTAAGAAAACATTTATTAATATGTTTCATGAATTAATATGGGTGTATTGTGTATATTTCAAGCATTGTTACAGTGTATGTCTCATTTTTATTTTTATGTAGTTATATTTTGTTTGCTAACGATTGAAAGGTTACAGCTTGCAAGTGTTGATTTCGGAAATTCACGTACAATTGATTATACAAAACTAGAAGAGAAGAAGAAAAATCGGCTAAAACTATTGATACAGGTTTCTAACGAAGTTTCGATCAAACAAAAGTGCTAGTATTTTATTAATGTAATAAATATTAAATCATATGTAAATCAGATAGGGATTACTCATCGTCATAATACTAAGTATATTCAACGAACCTTTCTCCAATTTGATGTGTAAATAAGAGGGGATTCAACGTTTCTTAAGCAAAATGTTTTGAATCACTTCTCCAATGGGATAGAATGAACCATAGGTTCAATGTTTTTCATTTTTTGGTAGATCAAATATCAATTGACAACAATTTTGATATATTTATGTATCCATCTATTCCATGTACATTCATGTATATCGTTCTTTTGTATGCCATTTGGTAGACCTTTTAACTGGGCATCTTTTGTAAGATATACCATTTTAAACTATCATGAATCACTATCGTTACCAACTATCATTGGTTTCCCAATGTTTTAAATATTTAAAAATGACGGATTAAAATTTATTTTCTTCTTTTTCTTTTTGAACATGCTAGTGAGAACTGCTAAGCTGACATGATGACGCTTATAACAAGTCAAATTTTAGTTTTATTTTTTGATCCATGTAAAGCTTTATCTATAAACAGTAATTAATCAATAAATTTAATATAAAATGCCAACTCATCTGTCTGTCCGTCCGTCCGTCCGTCCGTCCGTCCGTCTCTCTCTCTCTCTCTCTCTCTCTCTCTCTCTCTTTCTCATAGGCACAAGTAACTTTCGCAATAAGACTGTTTTAAGTCATAAAAAATGCCCTCGTTTATAATTGTGCTAACACATTCTAAATGATAAATACTAACTCAAGCTCCTTACATCAATTATAAAATATGAAACATATCTCTAAATTTGAATTAATGCTGTAAACTTTCCCCATTTGGTGTCATGTCAATTGGAAAAACGGCATTTCAAGGACGAATGAAAAGTGTGTTCACAAGGGTTATTTAAGTTGGTATGGGACACCAGTCGATACAGATATGGATAAAAGTACATTATAATCCAAATACTTACATCGGTTTAGAATATTCAATTTTTACAATATTTGTCCAAGAATGTGTGTTTAAAAAATTTCGAGTACTAAAGTAAATTATAAAAGCCCTCTTCTGATTTGAACTCATGACTTACAGCTCTAACCCATTGCACTGCGCTGTTTAGTAATATTTTGGGAAAGAAAATATTAATAAAATTATACATGATATTATTATTTATTTTGATAGGATATGGTGCTGCCCCATACCACCCTAAAGATGATGAGATAATACATGTAATTTCCTTGCCACTAAGTGATGGCAGCCTAATACTAAGGATGGTTGGCAGGGAAGTACTTGTAAACGTTATGAACGAATGCAATCAACACGTCTGATGATGACTTTAAATACACTTTAAACCCTGTTCAAAGGTCCCTACAAGAAAGAAGTAAAAAGAACTTGGGCAAATAAATGACAAAATTTGGATTTGTCTGTAAAAATGTAATGTATATGATTAAGATTTTGACTCGTTTGATTTCATTTTTTTTTTTACTTAATGATGCAATTAAATGGCAAAAGTTTTTTGGACACAAATTTATGATCCTATTTCTCTGCAAATAGCGTTTATATATATATATATATATATATATATTTCTTCAACACATTCAACAATAATGTACTGTTTATTAACTTTATTTACAATTACAAATTAAAAAACACACAAAATCTACATAAAAACTTGAATCCGCTGCTCTTTTAAAATATTTCAATACTTACTAAAAAAGTTACTCTCACTAGTAAAGATCTAAATGAGGTATAATTTTAATTCAGCCTTACTCAGGTCTTTAATACCCTGGTAATCAAAGCTTCACTCACTGAAACAATTATACAAACTGTGAAAATCTGTAAACCAAGAAACCTGTCCAACGGTAATTAAAATAGAGAAAATGTGTATGCATTTAACGCTAATTATAGATATTTTCTAAAACTTACCATGTAAAATGTATTCTCATCTGAGTAACCGAATATTAGTTTATACTATCCGATATTTTCATCGTTCGGCGGTTAACCGAAAAAGTCTACTTAAAGTGTTTAAGAGTCCAAGAGTAGGTAGGAGAAGTAGGCAATAAAGAATTTAAGCAAAGTAACGTCCAGTCCTCCAGCGAAGATAGACAAATTATAACCGAGGGGAAAAAAGTAAAACAGCAAAGGCCATGGATAAAAAATATAACTATAAAAAACGAGACTGATAAAATATGGATGAAATACGAGAGGTTTGGGGGACAATTACCAGTTAGACTTGGTCGAAAAAAGAGAAGACAAGAAATTTTGGGGATCAGAAAGAGGAATCTGAAACAAAAACATAAATACAACAGAAGAAGTAAATAAAAAAAACCACAATGTTTGTCTGTATCCTTTGCATGTTTTGAAGTAATGACGTACTACAGAGAAAATTTAGCGAACAAGATACTTCCTTACTTACAGATAAAAGTTGCTTGGGCGTCAACTCTTCAGTAAAGTATAAATACATTATAGTATCATTTGTAACTAATTATAAACTTAATGAGTTCATTCCTTAAGAGTACTTGACGGTCGTGACCATTTTAACGCTATGATAATCTACTTAGACGAAATGTTCAACTTTAAACCTTAAATATGTGGATTTTTCCTCATATAAATAATTGTTTCTGACCAAAAACATCATATTAAAAATTTAAGTTAGATATGATTGGTAATGTTTTGACCACTAACCTTCTCAAAGTCAATTATCAATATTTTACTGTAGTACATCTCGTGAATAAAACAGTGTTTAAAATACTTTCCCAATAACTTTCTACGTTATTAGTTACAACGTTGATAACATAATTTTGCAATGCAGGCAGTATTGCACAGTGATGTATTTTAAAGTACAATTTATACTTATCGTACTTATGATTTATTTATTGTACGATTTTTTATATTTATCGTACGTATTTATTTATCGACCACGTATTTATCCAATGGATTACCTATACTTTTCAATCAAGATCAAGGAGGTTCTGGAATGGATAGGTATTAAGACAGATAATGATTTGAATATGTTTTGGTTATTTTTTTTTATTTTTCAGAGTACTCATGAATTAATTATTATGCAATAAGATACTCTACAAAAATGAATTTCATTTTCACAACAATACTGCTACAGTTAATACTGAGAATGTTCCATTGTCCTTTTTGTAATAAAATATTTCATAACAAATAAGTGTAAGTGACAATTTCAGTAAGTCTCTTCTGTGTTGAATGGAGACCCGGTGATCGGCACCGACTTTCGTCAAACAGCAATTGGTGGATTACCAAAAGGTTTTTCTATAGCAGCAACAACAATGTCCCAGAACAGCTTACTGACAATTTTACCTTTCACCCAAGTAGCATACGAACTTTTACGTAACAAATTCTTGATGGTTGATGTCATATGTTTATGATCAATATCGTGCAGCATGATTGACACAACAGCTTCTTTTCCTTGGTTTCGGATCCTCTCCTGTGCTTTCTCTAGCTGAAACTGACACCATTCGTCATGAGCAAAATCGTTTGACATCACAATGATGATTTTCTTACTTTCCCTCATTTTTTCTTCAATCTGATCAGATATACTTGCACCGATGTCAAAATCTCTTGTAGGTATACACAAACGATAAGAATGTTTAACCTCTAAAGTAGAAGACAGAGTTTGGAACACCCATTGTTCATCAGTTTCACAGCTAACGACATAACAGTCAAACATGTACTCCTCGGAGTTCACCAGTCTCACGTAGCCTTTCCTGCGTAAACGAATCAAGTAGATGATATTTCTGACGGTCGGAAGATGTCTGTATATGATGATGACGACAACCATGCACACAAAAACCACCGATCCTAGAACACTTCCTATCAAAATCCAGGGATTTTTCTCCCGACAATCTTCTTCGGTGTAATTGAATGAAGCTACCAAAGTCTTGTCCCATTTAGGGGGAGATCTACAGACATATCTGTTCGGATAAAAGGCAACTGTAATATTTTTGACTGTTTTTAACCAGTCACGGAACCAAAGCTGTTGGCAGGAACATGCAAACGGATTGTCTGATAAATCAATAAATTTGAGATTAATTTTGCCGATAAACGCAAGAGAAGTCCTGTTAACAACGGCAACACTGTTCCCTGATAAATACAGGGCTCTTAAATTGAAAAGTTTGTTAAACATGGTTGGATCCCACCCGTACAAGCTGTTGCCTTTTAAGATAATTGTTCGAAGATCTGGCATTCTATCGAATGTTCCACGTGCAAGATAATTTATCCCACATCCTTGGAGATTCAACTTCTGCAACTTAATCAAGTTCCACAAAAGTGTTTTCAGAGTAGATCCATCAGAAATCTGATTGTCGAATAGCTCAATATTTGTTATGTTTGGCGCAAACTTTAACAAATCATTATTGTATCGACCTTTGTTGTCAAATTTAAATTTTGACGACCCAAATTTGAACGATTGAAGAGAAGCAGAGCGAAACGCGAAATATTCTAAGCGTCTGAGCCTCACCACATTTTGTAACATAAGAGTCTGAAGTACTGGCATATTCGAAAACGTGTCATTTTGTATCACGGTGATGCCTGTAAATGAAAGTGACAATTTCCAAAGATCGGGCAGACAAATAAAATCGTTTCGAGAGATGGACCGTAAAGAAGAATGGTCCAAATTAAGAGATCGCATGCGAGGCAGAAGACTTTCCCCATTGTCATCACAAAATGTGGGAACGTTTTGTATGAATGTATATTGTAAGCTTAATTTAAATATATGTTCCATGTTATGGAAATCTGTATCACTGTCCAATATGGGGTTTCCATCCAAAATCAAGTATTTAAGATTTGGAATATTTCGAAAAATCCTCAAACCGTTGAATGAATGCAGGTTGTTAAAAGACAAGTCGATGTAATGAATGTTTGAATCTTTTAGACCATCAAAGATGTTGTCCGGTATCGAATTCCATTTGTTGTGGTTTAATACTAACTTTTTAACAGTACGACTCACATTATGGAGAACTTGTGCAACAATACTGACATTGAGTATCTTGTCATGAGAAATTTGAAGTTTAACCAGAGTTGTCAAATTCTCAAAGGCATCTGGATCAACTTTGAACATCACATTATCTTCTAAATAGAGTTGTTCAAGATTGATCATGGTCAAATTAGTCATTAAGTCACGGGTAAGGTGGGGTAGATAGTTGCCACTGTATCTGAGCTGTTTTACGTAAGTGGGCAATGAAGGAAAGTAATTTAATTGCCTCCTTCTAGACATACACGTGGCAACTTTTCGAGCCTTCGAACACTTGCAATATCCATCCCCACATCGTTCAGAAACAACAAGTTGCAGAAGGATAAAAGACAACAAAACTGTTATTTTCACTTCCATCGCTGTTCGTTACATGTTCCTGAATTTGTACTGTATCTGTAAATAAATCTCGATTAGTTATGGTACAGCTGGTCAATTTGAAACAAAAAGATTGAGATAAGAATTATAACTAATTATAATTGTGCGGAAATGACAAGTTGAAGGAAAGTACGTTAACGGAAATAAGGACTGTCTTCGAATGATTTGTTAAATGCATTATTGTATACTCATCCTTGGAGTGTAGGAAAGGGCGGATAGATACAGAGTAAATAAACCTCGACAAATAGTTTCCTTATTATGCGCTGAAAGTCTGTTGATCTATCTCTATTTAATTTCAATTAATTAAGATATACTGATGTGCACAATACAGTAAATACATTTACTGGAAATCTAACAACATGAGAAAAAGGGATTTTATCTATTAAAAAAGTAAATAGAAAACAAACTGCTAAGAAACAAGAAAATTAATGAAAACACAAGTAAAACCAGTTTACATATATGTACATAGTTTTAACTAAAAATCCTCTTCCATATAATTTCATATCTTTATTCAGACTGTACTTTAGTATCTCATTGCTAAAAAAAATTCAAATTACGGATACACACTAGTCTGTATTGTATTATAGATTTTGGACGTGCTCTTTTTACAGTGCTATGAAATTGTTGATGATATTTCCATTGTTTATTATATTATTACGCTTGTTAAATAATGAATTTAAGTGTTCAGCCTTGCTTTTAGGCAGAAAAAACTCAATTGTTTGCAATGGACAAGAATCAAGTTACAAGTAATTCTGTCAATTTTGTAACACAATATACTATTTTATTTGATACTTCACGGTATGTTGACTCTTCATCGGGTTTAAAACATTGACCCTTATAAGACAGTATGGTTCAAGAAAAAAATTCATTAATCATTTGAAAGCGATGAACTTGAGATTTTGTTTTTAAGATTGTCTTTAAATAGGTTATTGAATCTCATTTAAAAACCTCCAAATAATTCCGTGGTTTAACTGACCGAAAGGCGAGAGGTTATTACTTTATTCTATTAATAGATTTCATGTCATTCTTCTGTTTTCTCAACTTCCTCATTTCTTTCCTTCCTATGAGTAGTTAGTTATTCATCAAATTTAAATCAATAAACGAACAACAACCCCCACCCCCCCCACCCCTCTTGTCGTCCAATTGATAGGAATTATATTGTAGAAATACTTGTTGTGATTCTTACAGAGGTTGGAAAGAACACCACCTGTCAGACCCCACCCACAAACAAGGTTGATGAACGATACAAAGATTGGATAGCTACAAAAGGGGGAATTAATAAAGGCAAAACAATCAAGTATCGTTAAAGATGATTGGAAACGGGAAGATTGAAAATATTGTCTGATCGGTTTAATTTTTGTCCATTATAGAACAGAATTTATACTATAATGATATACATGTAGATATATACTCACCAAGGCTTCGCTGCACTGTACATAGAAATACTAGGCGACTTTAAACTTACTTAGCGTACAATTGAAATGAAATTGAAAAGGATGTTTTGGGGCTATGATTACGTTAGGCTTTTAAAAGAAAAAGAGACTAGCGACAACTTACCATGGGGAAAAAGTAGACGATCTCTTCATGACAATATCAAGTTGATAAGCTTCATGCACACTGGGTTTAAAACATCCTGTCTATATTCTGGTTCATATGTACACGTTTACAGTATATGTAAGCCAACTAGAAAGCATGACACATTTTTTTAATTATATATTTTTCATGTGTATATATGAATTTAATATTCTGCCTTTAGGCAAGTTGGAAGTAATGTATTAAACAGGAAGTCTTTAAAAAAGCACAATCCAGAAATCAAGTCATATCAATACATTTTAAAAAATGCAAATGGGGTTTGATAGATATGTTTATTAAAAAAAAAAGGCTAAAGCATCGAATTATATAGCAGTGTGACTGCCAGTCCATACTGCAAATTGAAAACGGAAAAATGAAGTTCTAGAAAAAAAATAGTACTAGTAAAATTACGTTAAAGACTTCTCCTGTACAGTACTTTCTTAGATATCACCCCCTCCCCCTCTCCCCTTTCCTCGGAAGAATACCATTATAATGAGTGAAATAAAATTCTTGTTATAATGTTATTCATTATAGGAAAATAATATGTGTTTCATTGTAAATGTCGTAGCTAAAAAAAGTTAACCTCATGAACTGACAAAGGAAACCAGTAACTGCAATATAATAAGATGTAGATAAATTCTTAACACTGGTACGTGGAATGGATGTAGCTGAAATTTAAGAAAGAGGGGATGGTGCTGGTTGTTCGTACATCAGCCTCTTGCGTACTTAGTGGTAATTTGATGATCACTTTCTCCATGAAAAGAATTGAAGTAATTAACATGATGATGCACTTTTGAAAAGCCTGGTATATACCGGTATATTTAGATGCTCATTCGACCTTGACACACGGCAATACTTTTTGTTATTGTGAAAAAAGATTTGAAGATGACTTTTCGAAGTAGCATCAAATGGGAGGGTTGGGGGGGGGGGGGGGAGGGGGGGGTGCAGGGATGTCTGTCCTCCTCAGTATTGATGAATATGAAGGCATTTGTTTAATATAGTTTATATGCATGTTCTCGTATATATCACTCATTTTCATTTATCGTAATAACAATGCTATATCTTGTAATAACAGTTGTAAGTTTTGTATTGTATAGTTTTTCTATTTAATGGTAAAGACCTAGTAAGTTGACAGAACTTTTGTCCGAACCATTTGTGTGTGTGTGTGTGTGTGTGTGTGTGTGTGTGTGTGCGTGTGTGTGTGTGTGTGTGTGTGTATATATATATATATAGATATGAAGGTAGCGACATTGCAGAAAAAATACATAACCCGCGTTAGCGGGTTATGTAAATTATTTCTGCATTGATCGCTACCTTCATAACCTGAATGAATCATCAAAGAAAGCATTTTATTGTTTATATCAATATCTTTCTTTTAGCTAATTGATAAATTGATTATGAAAAGTAAGTAAAATTCACTAAATTACTGTAAATGTACGTAAGTACGTTAGCTAAAAGAAACAGCCAAATCGTCTCCTGTGAGACTTTGAGTCTGACATCGTTATGATTATTTCGTGCAGTCCGTGATTTTTTTCTAGGTCACTGTAGGTTTGGACCAATCGATAAACAGGGCGTGTCTATATCTGTCCTGTCAGTTTCTTATCAGTTTCAGCAGCTGTAGATTTCGACCAATCGATAAACGGGGCGTGTAGATTTCAGTCTGGCTGTTTCTATAGAGCTACGAATTAACTATAGGTTTCCGTAAGAAATAGAGGGAATAATACTTATATACTAATATATATATATATATATAATGTATATATATAATAATATATATACTATATATATATATATATATATATATATATATATATATATATATATATATATATATATATATATATATATATATATATATATATATCATACTTGTAGTGTATATAACCTGTGTGATAATCCTTTGCTATATCAAACGGGTGACGTTTTATCAAATACTTCCGGTCCGTACTAATTTTGACACAGGCCCTCGCTTCAACGCTTCAGTGACCTATTTTCGAAGATTTGCTAGTACTTTCAACATAACTATATCTACTACAAAAAGTGATATAAAATGGATTTTGTCAAAGACTTTAATTACTTACAAATATGAAAAAAAAACAACCCACATAACTGCGTAGCATAGGCGTCGGAACCCGGTCCTCCCCCCCCCCCCCCAACTCTTTTTGCAAAGTTACACATAACCCGTAACCGTAACCAAAAGACCTTTTTTCTTGTTTGTCAAGATTTTTTTTATAAGTTTAGCCCCCTTCAAACTTTCAATTTGCTTTGTGTAGTTTATAAAACTGCAAATTACGTATCATGGAGTTCATCCTGACGACGCGATTGAAACTGAGCGTAACACGTTACTGGTTGTGTTTATATACAAGAACTTACCGAAAAAATGTTTCATAATACCAGTAAGCATCCTTATTCACTTTTTCAATCCCGAATCATAAGGCTGGTGTTTGTTTTATAAAACATCAACAACTGTTCCTCATTCGAGTCAATTCTAACTAATGAGCATTTGCAACTTTGTGTAACGTTATGTCAACAAACTTTATTATTCAAGTCTTCGAATCAGTATTTTCATTTAATCCAATGAATAAGCTCTAAGAAAAATTATTTAGAGCTAAAAAATTATTTCAAGGTTTATTTCAGTGAAACTTTACATTAAAACAGTTAGATTTATCTCAGAAATGACGTACTAAATTGTATTGTGCAAGGTCACAATAACCGCATAACACAACGTTGCATCATCGTTAAAATATTTGAAAAAAAAATAATTAAGGGACTGTCTCAAAAGCTTCATAATATAAATGAAATTGTATGAGATAAATAGAACATCTATAATTGTGTGATTTTATATTTGCTTTATCCAACTCGTTGTTATGGTTATATTCGCTCGGCAAGCCTCGCAAATATATACCATTTCAACTCGTTAGATAAAGCAAATATAAAATCATACAATATAGGCTCTCTCTCTCTCTCTCTCTCTCTCTCTCTCTCTCTCTCTCTCTCTCTCTCTCTGTTCAGACAAGAAGGCATTAAACTAGGATGTGCATGTCTTTGTATTGTACTTGAAGAAGTCCATGTGCAACTTCATGGTTTGAGCGAAAACATTTAATTGATTAATTGTATTGATGTCTAAATTGTTTGTTCCCGTTTTGCACACATTTGAAAATTTGGTATCGAAAAAATGTGTGCGAAACGGGAATTTGACCAGCTGAGATAATTGCTTAATTGCTATAGTCTATATCACAATTCCTGCGAGGGCATAAATAAAACATATCTACTCGCAATTGATATTTACATGTTTTTTATGTTACAATATAACTTGCATAAAAGCACATTTACATATAATAATTTACACCCTTATTCATGAATTTGATTTCAAACATCAATTTGGTCATGAACAATTTCATTATATTTTTTAAACAAGAAAGCTTAAGATTATTGCAAAAATGTTGAATATGTAGCGCCTTTGTTTAACTTACTGCCTATAGGAAGTACATGCTAAAGGTTTGAAGAGAAAATATCATATGTTAATATTTAATTATTGCTTTTGCTGACACAAATGGAAGAAATGTGTCTCGTGAAAACGCTGCTAAATATTTTTCATTTATGTTGTGTTATATCTTCAATAATCGAAGAAAATAGACAAACTGTATGATGATAAATCGGCAATTTTATATGCTTCAAAAGATTATTTCACAAAACCTATCAAATGTAGACCTAATTCCTGCATTTTCAACCTTTTTCAGTTTGAGGCATATCGAATCAATATTAAGATATTATTTTTGTCAGATTGTTTATGTATTTAACCTCTTATTTGATAAACTAGAAAGTGGCCCGCCATATACTAAAGCGGTGATGTCATAAGAACTACTGTCAAGGTCGCTACTTCAAAGATTCAAATATTTTGTGATAAAGATCTGTTTCTTTCATGATATTCTTTCTGTTGATACCAAACAATCAATTATAAACATGCGTTTTACATAATTTGCAACTCAATTGTAAAAAGAGACATGGAGTAACCTATGACTGTCTCTGTAGTGTTCCCCTTCATCATATAATTATCCATTGAATCAGCTTCCTATTGGCTCTGGGCCATTAATTTTTCCTAATTCAGTTGGTTTCATATTTAAGGTGCATGGACAAAAATGTAAAAGTCAATTTATCTAATCTAATCATTATTTTTTTGATCAGACTTTTTAAATATATCATTATCTTTATTTTATCAAACGAAAAAAAAAATGGTGATAGTTATTAGTTATTAGACCTAAAACACAACAAAATATCTGTATTCTTCTTGTTTTATCATTAAGGCGCTGATAAAACAAAGGTAAAAATCCAGGTAAAATCTTTGACAGAAAGCAGACTATAATTGCTATCACAACACAAATCACACCTATTGTTCTATACCCAATTAGCAAATGTGTGCAAAACGGGAACACACCGTCTAAATATGAGAGCGTTTGCTATTATTTCAATAATAATAATTATCATGAGCTAAAGCGACAGATGTCGGAAGCGAAATGATTGACTTGAAATGTGATTATACATAATTTATGTACAGTGTTTTAGATAATTAAATCAATTATGTTCAGTAATTGGTGTAATTGTATCCGAGGTGAGCAAAACTTATTTGTGAGCGATTGATACAAATTGTCACTCAAAAAAAGCTGATTCTAAAATCATGTAAAAGTATATCAAACAATATAGTTAATTCTAAATTAAAATATATCGTTTTGAATTACAATTATTTCACGAAAAACAAAAAAAATAAATAAAAAAAAATAAAAATACTAAATACATGTACAGGAAAATTATACTAGATACATGTATATAAAAAAGAAATCAAATCATAAAATACATAAATTATTGATACATTTAAATCACACAATTAATTGCCTTTTAAAGGAAAAATTCCTTAAGAAGTATTACTATATCAAACAATTGTCTTTAAATTAACTCAATTATTATCTTCACAGAATGTAAATGAATAAATGAATTGGGAAATTTATTACAAGCGCGGATCTAGAGGGGGATTAGGGCGGTCCGGACCCCCTGTAAAATTCAATTTTCCTTAAATTACATTATGAAAATAACAAAAAAGTGTCTAGGACCCCCCCCCCCCCCGGGCAAACTGAAATAACCGTCGGACCCCCCCCCCCCCCCCCTTGAAAAAAAATTTCTGGATCCGCGCATGTATTATTCATATGCATGTTTACGAATATTAATAATGCTTTTGTCATCAGAAAACTTCATATGTAAGCTTGCTTTCTTTCGACTGACCTGTTTATTTTTGTTTATTAAACATCAATTGTCTTGTACGTATGAACTGTATATATAGCTGTTGACTAATAAACAACACAAACGCGTTTGTTATTCTTAACACAAATTCGTATTTTAAAAGGACCAGAGGAAAATTAATTTTCAAACTTAAATTACGTAATGTTATTTACTATGATGATTATTAAAAGTTTGTATATGTCTTTTAAAATTTCATCATTGATTTATTAAAACCTCAAGCCCATTTTGGAAAATGGGTTTCATTTACAAACAGTATGTAAATGAGTAGACAAGAACCTCTTTTCAAATCACTATACTTGTACACTGCGATTTTCGGTGTCTTTTGAAATGACAAACATGCACTGATAATTTCGGTCATCTAAACGTTTGACATTGGGATTAATATGTGTTTCTGTAAAGTAAACAATTTCTAAACCGATATGTCTCAACTATGGAAAGCCGTTATGGAAAGCCGTAGGGTACCCTTTCCACACTCAACGTATCATAACTATAATATTATTTTAGCACTTAATAAAAAAAAAGAAGGAAAGAAATATTCAAAAATCAACTCAATCCATTCCTGAAATAACAATATATTGACAGAAATAAAGTGTTAACGCAAAAGATAGCCAAAATAGGAATTTAATCTTTTCCTTTTTTGCAAATCGTTTGCCACTACTAGGATTTTAAAGAGTTTGTTTAAATAGTTAATTTTGATCCTAACGAAGCATTATGCATGCAATGACAAATGTTCAAAATGAAAAAAAAAGTGATCATAAACCTGGGAGGATTTTACATACATAGCACTTCATATATTATACTTGTGTTACTAGCACTAGAATGAAAAGTCCGATTCATATTGTAACATTCAATAAAGTTTATCAATACACGGAATAAAGAATTTGACAAATAGGAACTATTTTCCGGATATGGTTCGTTTAGCCCGAGACCGCCGTAAGGCGTGTTATCAGAGGCCCTACGCGATCACTCTACCCACTATAAAACGGACTTCATTTTAAAGTCATGTCTATATGCTTGGCTTCCTTCGGGTACATGTACGGAAATCGTTCGATATGCTGAAATCTATACTTTTGCTTGCTGTTCTTGTTATACAGGTGCTATGTAATCACAAATTTGCAGGTAAGTGTAATTTAACTAATATGATTTGAATTATCATGAAAACAAAATTTATATATGAGTTTTTGGATCAATTTAATTAGTTCGAATATACAAGTCTGGGACACTTCATTTTTAATGAAATAAAAAGTTAATAAAGAATTAATTAAGGGTGAATACACGATACGTGTAATCAGTTATGCTAGAACGTTTACTGCATAAACTATCTTTTAAAAAATTTTCAAGCCAGTACAGGTTAATAACCGTCTGTGTGTATATGAATTCATTAGACCCTTGGGTATATATAAGTGACAGCAACGATCGCTGGACTCCCGACCTCTTTTCCTTTCATATTTTTGAATTTTAAATGCATTTGCCTCGCAAACAGTAGGTGTCTTTCAGCTATTTAAAGAAATATGAGTTTGTTTGTTTTTTTAATCATTTTATTTAGCTGCAACAGCCTGTTTTAATATTAATTCTCAATGTCGCTTAAACCTTTGTCATAAAGATTAAGATAAACAAGAGTTAAGATGATTCATTAAAAGTTATCAGAAGAAAGATTTCTCTATTTAGGAATGTATGGCAAACCAGTTTTAATACAGGATGACAGTAATGTATAATTTTTTGCTTCAATCAGGGCCCCTAACAAGCTTTTCCCACAAAAATAAGAGGTGCTGGATCGACTTCCACTCCACCCAACAAGTATAGATCCCGAAACTTTACTCTCTCTCTCTCTCTCTCTCTCTCTCTCTCTCTCTCTCTCTCTCTCTCTCTCTCTCTCTCTCTCTCTCTCTCTCTCTCGTAACTTACCCTTTCATGACATATTTCTGATCTAATTTATACATTCGTTGCACAAGATTACCTAAAGCAAACTTTTTTTTTTAAAAATCAGATCCTCTAAATGTACGGAGGTTCTGATATTTTAAAAATGTTTGTTTATTAAGGTATTTTTGTGCAATGAACTAGAATAGAAACATGTCATTAAAGTATAATTTAATAAAAAAAAAAATAATTAAAGTCTCGGGGTCTATACTTAGGCAGGGGAGGGGGGGGGGGGTGCTGTTCTGTCCTCAAGCATCTGTCTGTGACAAAAATATGACTAACAGATGTTTGTAAACAATAACGATTTTATCTTTTTTGTCATTTTTGAAGTAAATCACATTTTCACAATTAAAGTTAATATTCATGAAAACTGCAGCTCATATTGCCTTAACCCCCACCTCCAAAAAATTGCCAGACTCCAAAATCTTTTTTATAGGCACTGGGTGTCTTAAAAGTGTTATTGAAAACCCTTTAAAGATTGTTAAAAAAAATTTAAAAGACTGAATTCAAACGACTATTGAATATTCCACTACCAACTTTCCCGTAAGTCAGTTAAGTAAGCTTATATGCTTAATAATTATTTTTGATTGCATATTAAGTTCAAATATTTGTCTAAGGTCCGCAGACGTACATTGTTTTATCAGCTCGCAATTTGATATTCGTGTCATCCATTATGTATTACATAATTTAAGTGACATAATTCTACTTTACAAAATCTGCATGTTTACAAGTATGGGGACTCTTCGCAGGAGACCTGTCAGAATCTACCAGGCACAGAATCACAGGTTTTTAGGGGGGGGGGGGGGGGTTCAAGGTTTTTCTAGAGATGCCTAAATTGACTTTGGTCAGCAAACTTGAGTCGCTCATTCGTGGTATTTTTAGCAGTCGTTAAATTCATTTTACGTTAACGAATTTTACATGTACTCGTAACATCTTAAAAATGTTGATTTAATATATATATATATATATATATATATATATATATATATATATATATATATATATATATATATATATATATATATATATATATATATATATATATATATATATATCGATCTTTGAACAGTTTATATATATTTTAATTATCTTTATTCGGCACGCTTAATAAACAGTTTTAATGCATTCATATATAAATTTCTGTTACATGATCGGAAAATCTTTTTAGAAATGAAGTATACATAAACGCACAAATTTATAACAAAAGAAATCTTTACGTCGATCGTGTAAATGGTTAAATCGCGTTAATTGTCAGATCATTGAGTTTTGTAACGAAAAAGAATGAGCAAAGAATAACAATCACACAATGTCAATTAATTCAGATAAATATCACCCAAACAGGCATATATACTAGGGACGTTATATACGTCCCCGGCGTAACGATAGGGGAATGTGTCCACGGGCAGGGTATGTGAGTTTGATAGATAAAGCCCCAATTAAAGCACTTTTAAAATACCGCTATCTTGATCTTGTTTTGAAATTATTGTCTCACAATTGTAAACAAGAACTGGTAGAGTGACATGGAGTTCAGAGGAAGTGACGGACGCTAGTACTTATTAGATAATCTAACGCTTTCCTACTGTCTTGTTTTGAAAAGTTTAAAAGTTCACTGAGACATTCAAGAGAGATCCAGATAAAGGAAAAAATTTCCACAGTAAATGCTCTTAATGTTAAAAGATGTGACTTGATTTGATATCAAATTTAAATTTTTTTTTTTTTTTTTTGCCTCTAGTAGATATCGTAAACATTAGTTTTTTTTAACATACAACTTTGCTCGGAGGAAACCTTTCAGATTTTTAAATAAAATGAAAATTTGTCTCTAATGAACTCTGGAATAGCAAACAAAAAAGAAAACTATGAAATTAAATAAAATACTGTAAAAAATCAACACACTTGTAACAAATCCTATTCATTTCCTGCTGTCGCCTAAAAATTAATGGCCTTCCTTTCTGCTCACAATTCTCTAAGTAGAGCCATAATGACAAGCAATTTAAACACAAAACTTTCCCACCAAATTATAATTTGATGTACTACCCACTTAAAATGCTGCTCATCTTGGATATATATATATTGTATTGTATTGTATTGTTTATTAGTCAACAGCTGTACAGCTCATAGACATATACAATTGATATACACATGTTATAACACATATACTGGTCACTTGAAAAAGGCAAGTTTATACATGAAGTTTTCTGATTACAAAAGCATTCTTAATATATTTACCTAAATTGCACAAATCCTTTACATTTTGTGTTGACAATAATAGAATTAATTTAAAGACAGAGGGTTTAATATAATAAAACTTCTTAAGGAATTTTTCTCTTAAGTTACAGTAATAGGGACATTTCAATATAAAATGATATTCATCTTCTATATCTAAAGTACATAGAGGACATAAACGTCTTTGTAATGGAACATTGTTATATCTGCCAGTTTCGATGGTAAGACAATGGGATGATAATCTTAATTTACATATAAGTTTCTTATATTGTAAAGGAATTCTTTTTGTTAGATATGACTGCAAGGTACAATGATCAACTAAATATCTATAGATTGTACATTTGGAAGAGGCATTTATGTCAGCTAGTATATATATATATATATATATATATATATATATATATATATATATATATATCCTTTTCTTTTGAACAGATTACAACAATCATCCATGCAGAAGAAAATGCGACAGCCATTTTCCGATGATATGCGAGTATAACTTCACGGTGGAGTACTACCATACTTTGGCCAAAGCATGCTTCGATTGTCCACACAATGCTACTGACTGCGACCGCCCTCACTGTGTCGCGGCAGATGGAACAAAAAGGGGGATAATCACAGTGAACAGAATGGTACCTGGACCCGGGATCCATGTACGTAATAAAGTGCACAACGATCTCCAAAGCCATTCGTCATTTGTTTGTGCAACCATCCGAAAAAGTTTTAAATATTTGAATGAGGCTTAAAATTCCTTCAAATCGTTTTAAAATACAAGCAAACAGAGACTTCTTATTCTAAAGCACATGCAAACCCTCATAAAGAAAAATATCATTTTAATTGTTATAACTCTGTTCTATACAGTTAAAAAGAACCATATTCTTTGTTTTTTAATAGAATGATAGATTTTTAAGCACGTGTTTCACCTTTGCAGAGTGTACGGTGCTTTGATAACTGTGACATATTTAAAGTACAAGTTAATTACATAATCACTGTCAACCAAATGTTTATTTATATGGTAAAATGTACTGTTATGTAAAACATATTATTGAAGCTGAATATAATAAACAGTCTACACACACACATGCGTTGTATATGACATGGTGTCAGAAGTGGCTGCCAAAATCGGCCAGAAACCCAGACCAAACGAAAACATCCTTCAAGGAAATTAAGTGTTCGACATTTACAGTGACCATTTGAAGTCATATTTCATGTCATTTTGAAAAGATGGCATCGGACAAGGAGCCAAATCCGAAGATGGCCTGGGAATCTCAGGACCTCCCGAGTGCATTTAAGTCATTCAAAGCTCACTGTGAATTTATGTTTGGTGGACCTCTCAAAGGGAAATCGGAGGAACAACAGTGCAATTACCTGATGTTATGGGTAGGTGAAAAGGGCAGAAACATTTATTCGACTTGGAATCTGCAGGGTGATGACAAGAAAACTTTAAAAGTTTATTTTGACCGTTTTGAACAATATTGCAAGCCTAAATCTAATGTGATATATGCACGTTACAAGTTCAAGTGTCGCACTCAAGATGAAGAAGAAACTTTTGAACAGTTTTATACCGATTTGAAAGTGTTGTTCAATGACTGTGGTTATAATCCTGATATTGAGGATGAGATGTTGAGAGATCACATTGTGTTTGGTGTGAAATCAAAGAAAGTTCGTGAAAAACTCATTAGTGAAGGATCAGAGCTGACCCTACAGAAATGTACAGACATTGTAAGAACATTTGAGCTGTCACAGAAGCAATTGAAATCTATGAATTCATCAGGGGAAGACCCTAATGTGAATGTCATTGTAAAGAAGAAGCCGCAAGCAGTTAAACCTCGCGCATTCAAGGCAAAACAGAAGAAGTGTTCCCGATGTGGATACGAACATTTCTATAAAGATAGATGTCCTGCTATTGGTCAGTTGTGTAATTTGTGTCAGAAGCCTGACCATTTCGCAAGTATGTGCAAAACTAAAACACAGTCATACTCCCACAAGCATGTTAAAACCAAAGAATATCATAAACAGAAGAAGAAAGTGAATATGGTACAAGAAATATCATCAGATACAGACAGTGAAAGTGACGAAGAAAGTGATACATCTGCTGAAATATTTATGGGCATGATACATGAAGTTAACTCTGTAAATCCAGAATCAGACTGGACAGTAAACTGTAAAGTGAATGACCATAGTGTAACAATGCATGTGGACACTGGAGCCAAATGTAATGTCGTTAGCCGGAATGTTCTACAGCGCCTGAAATTCAGTGAAACAATACAGAGATCAGAAGCCGTATTGAAAAGTTTCAGTGGACATACCATGAAATCCACAGGATTAGTAGTACTTCCATGCATATTTCACCATGAAACATTCAACATTCCATTTGAAGTTGTAGACATCAAAACTCCAACAATACTTGGATCAGAGACAAGTCAACAGATAGGACTAGTTCAGAAGATGTTTAGTGTGGCACAATTTGAAACACAGGCCTCACAAAACCTTACCGAACAGTTGATACGCAAGAACTATTCAGATTTATTCATTGGTGTTGGTCGTTTACCTGGCAAACACAAGATACACTTGAAGGAGGATGTGCAACCAGTCGTCCATCCACCGAGACGTATCTCAGTAGCACTTCGTCAAAAGGTGAAGGACAAACTTAGAACCATGGAGAAAGACGGAATCATTATTCGGCAGATAGAGCCAACTGAGTGGGTCAACAGTCTTGTTACAGTCATAAAACCCAATGGTTCAGTGAGACTTTGCCTTGATCCTAGAGATCTCAACAAAGCCATAAGAAGACCCCATTATCCTATGCTAACCATTGAGGAAATTGTCACTCGCATGCCAAATGCCAAGTACTTCTCCAAGTTGGATGCAACTTCCGGTTTTTGGCAGATTCAGCTGGACGAGGACAGTTCCAAACTTTGTACATTTAACTCACCACTTGGAAGATTCAGATTCTTAAGGATGCCATTTGGTCTAAACTGTGCATCGGAAATATACCAAAGTGTGATGTCACGAATGGTGGAAGACATTGACGGTGCTGAAGTCATCGTTGACGATATTCTTGTGTGGGGTGAAACTCTAAAAGAACATGACGAAAGATTAAAGAAAGTCTTAGAACGAGCAAAAGACTATAATTTGAAATTGAGTTCCGAAAAATGTGAATTCCGCAGAAAGGAAGTGACCTATGTTGGACATGTTCTCAGTAGTGAGGGACTCAAGGCAGATCCAGAGAAGATCCGGGCCGTGACAGAAATGACACCGCCAACTAACAAAAAGGACCTAAGGAAATTCATGGGATTCATTCAGTATCTTGCAAAATTTCTTCCAAACTTGTCTCAGGAATCGGCACCCTTAAGACAATTACTCTCTAAGGATGTTGCATGGCATTGGGATGGAAACAAGCAGAAAAGTTTCCAGAAACTGAAGGAGATGGTAACCAATACTCCAGTTTTGACATATTTTGATCCTGAAAAACCAGTCTTACTTACCGTGGACAGCAGCTCAACAGGTCTTGGAGCAGCAATAATTCAAGATGGTAAACCAATTGCATTTGGATCCAGAGCTTTGACTACAACACAGCAGAAGTACTCACAGTTGGAAAAGGAGACCCTAGCTATAGTTTATGGCTGTCAGAAATTTCACCAGTATGTCTATGGAAGACGAATTCAAGTTGAAACTGACCACAAACCTCTTCAGTCTATCTTCCGTAAACCATTACATGACATTCCAGCCCGACTGCAGAAAATGGTTCTTACATTACAATGTTATGACTTGGAGGTAACATACAAACCTGGGAATACTCTTGTTGTAGCTGATCATCTATCCAGAAATTACTTGAAAGAGACAACAGAGAAGTTAGTTGATGAATTCTCCGTCAATGCTTTGTCGTACTTACCCCTATCACCTGGAAAGTATGCAGAATTACAAAAATCAGCTTCCGCAGATCTTGAAATGATTCTACTCAGTAAAGCTATTCTAGAAGGATGGCCAGAGAGTCGCGATCAACTTCCCGTGGAAATACGCACCTACTGGAATTACAGAGATGAACTTGCATGCATAGATGGCTTGATCTACAAAGGTCTTAGACTAGTGATACCACAAACCTGTCGTAAGGAAATGTTAGCGAGGATACACGAATCTCATTTAGGCATTGTAAAATGCAAAGCAATGGCACGTGAAGTCATGTTTTGGCCATCAATGGGAAGTTACATTGAAGATATTATCTCCAAATGCAGCATTTGTGCTACCCATCAACGACAAAATCCAAGAGAAAGTCTTATTCCTCATAAAATACCAGACCGACCTTGGTCTAAAATAGCCATGGATTTGTTTGAATTCAATGGACACCAGTATCTCCTGTCAGTAGACTTTTATTCAAAATGGCCAGAGATAGCGAAACTGGAACAGCCTAACTCCAGTTGTGTGATTCAACATCTAAAGAGCCTGTTCGCACGATATGGTATTCCTGATGAAGCCTTGTCTGATAATGGACCTCAGTTTGCTAGTGCTGAATTTAGGAAATTTGCCCAAGAGTATGAATTTCGCCACTTGACGTCTAGTCCCCATTTTCCCCAATCAAATGGACAAGTGGAACGAATGGTTCAAACAATCAAACACTTACTCGAAAAAGCAAAGGATCCTTACCTGGCAATCTTGGATTATAGGAACACACCTTTTGAAGAACTTGGATTATCGCCAGCTCAGTTATTTCTAGCGAGACGATTAAGGACAAAGTTACCTGTATCAGCAACACTTTTGAAACCACAAAACGCTGAATTTGTCAAAGAAAGCTTAAAGACTCGCCAGGCCAAGCAGAAGAGGAAATTTGATAAACATGTTCCAAAATCTGACTTGAAACCATTGATTCCAGGAGAAAAGGTTCTGATCAAACACAATGATCAGTGGATACATGGATCAGTTGCAGAGAAACATAAATTGCCACGTTCATATGTAGTTAAGGGAAACAATGGCAGGAAATATCGCAGAAATAGAAGGGACTTAAGGCCAACGAACTCTAATCCTGCAGAAGTGAGGGAAAAAGAAGAAAACCTGGAAATTACACCATTCCTGGATCATGCCGCCCAACATGGATCGATGGATCGTGTGGATAGGAAACCCGAGAGGAAACCTACTATTGGTAACACAGAGGAGATACAGAAGGACGCGCCTCAAAAGATTCAGAGTCCAGTGAAGACCAGGTCGGGACGTGAAATCAAACTTCCATCAAGATTCCGTGATTAGTTGTGAAATCAGTGATAATGTGTTTAATATTTTATTTCTTTATTTGAAATTATCAGTGAAAGTTGTAGTGGCTCAGACAGAGCATCGGTGCAACTTGTGTATTGATTCATAAGGATTCAGAGATGGAACCTATGACAGCAGAACAATTTACAGAATAGTAAATTTTCATTTATTAGACTTTTAAAGTAAAATTCGAAATTCTTTTCGTTTAATATAATTGTATGTAGATTGGCTTAAACTAAATTCTTGAAAGAAAGGGAGATGTGACATATTTAAAGTACAAGTTAATTACATAATCACTGTCAACCAAATGTTTATTTATATGGTAAAATGTACTGTTATGTAAAACATATTATTGAAGCTGAATATAATAAACAGTCTACACACACACATGCGTTGTATATGACAATAACCTGTAGGAACTAAATTTACCTTTTAAGAAATTATTTAAATCTGGTTGTAGATTTGTGAGGGAGATACGGTTGTTGTCAACCTGTATAACAAATTAGAGGGCGCTGATGGAATAAGTATACACTGGCACGGCCTTCACCAACGACAAACGCCACACATGGACGGGGTCTCCATGTTAACACAGTGTCCTATAAATGCTCATTCATCGTTTCAATACAAGTAAGAAAATAAGAATAGTTGAAACACGGTCCCGAAGAATACATTAAACGATATGATAATTGTGAACGCAATCTTGCATTTATGAAAATAATATTATTTCATACATGTGTATGAAATAATGTAGAACAATTTGTAAAGACAGTAATCAGTCATTCATTCTATTTATTTATAAGATTTTCTAAATATAATATGTGAATTGATTTGCAAAAGCAAAAAAAAAAAAAAAAAATATGCAAAACAAAATGCGTAGTACTCCATGCCACTACATGTAAGCACTTGAGCAACGTAGGCATAATGTAAAAGAGTTGATGCATACTTAAAAGTATTATAGGATTAAAAAAACAAATAAAGATACATTATTCCTTTTCAAAACATATCAGTTTTTTTTAGATTCAAACCCGACTATCCAGGAACCTACTTTTGGCACTCTCACTCTGGAACGCAGAGAATGGACGGTGTTTTTGGACCATTAGTGATTCGACAAGAAGACGCGGCCGAACCCCATCTTGGACTTTACGACCATGACTTGCCTGAACACACAGTTATTATAAATGACTGGTTGGTGGAATTATCTATCAATCGATTCACCAATCATCACTATGCAGGCGGTGATAATAAACCCGCCTCTATGCTGATCAATGGTGAGGTCTAAACTCGATTTTAAAAAAAATTATTGAATTCTTTTCCGACATTTTAACTCTCACATCAGTCTTCCATTTGCTTTAAAAGTTCATACTTATTTGAAAAGTTTTTTATTCTTCCATAAATTTTACGTCATTATTTTATCTACTTGCAGGCAAAGGAACTTTTCGAAAGTTCGAAAACCGTGATGGAAGCAATGAGACAATCTACACACCTCATGCAATTCTAACGGTCGAGCAAGGGAAACGCTACAGAATGCGTCTGATCAGCAACGGCGTATTGAACTGTCCCATTCAATTCTCGGTGGACAACCACTCTTTGACTGTCATAGCTACAGACGGTTTCCCAGTGAAACCTGTAACGGTTGAGTCCTTGAACGTGTTTGCAGGTGAACGGTTTGACGTTGTCATCGCTGCCACACAACCTGTTGGGAGTTACTGGATTCGCACGCGCGGTGAAGCAGATTGTTCCGTGAAATCAGCCCATCAAGAGGCCATACTGCGGTACCAAGGAGCTTCCGATAGTCTGCCGGAACAAAATACCGGATATGAAGCAGGACGACGCCTTGGAAAGGTACATGCAAAAGAATACTATAAACGCACATATAAATCAAATATATATGTCTGCTTAATAATACTAATATCTGTACAACATCAGGTATATTCAATGAAATTATTTGATACGTTAATCAGAAACTGAACCCTTGGAATAAAGAAGAAACTGATGACCTCGTTCCCGTGTCCCGATTGATTTCTCTTCGGGATAACGACGGCGCTTTGTCGAAAACACCAAACAAAACTATCTACATGTCTATGGACTTCAACAAGATCGACAACTACCGGTTCCATGATCCTTTGCTGTATCCAATTTCGGCCGTCGAGAGATCCAAACATTTGTACCTGCCCCAAATCAACAACTTATCGATGATACTGCCTCCCGCTCCACCCCTCACACAATTTAAGGACATTCCACAGGTATATACATGGATATTCAACAAATCAGACCTTATTCACATGTTTATAACCTTGGATTATCACAAGCAATTTTGAAGAAAAAAAATCGTTTGAATTGCGATTTGCACAAAAAGGTAATAATAAGAAAAATCTTTTACAGGAATTATTCTGCAATTCTGACACCGTTGGTCGTGACTGCTCCTCAGAATACTGTGAGTGTGTGCACGTTGAGAAAGTTGGACTAGGAGACGTTGTAGAATTTGTTATGGTTGACGAGGGTAAAACATTTGACGCCAACCATCCGATGCATCTTCATGGCTATAGTTACAGAGTGGTAGCAATGGGAAAGGTACGTGTGCAAAATGTAAAAAAAAAAGTTGTTGAATAAACGTAATAAATGTATATTCCATATGATATCTACATATTGGTAATCTGCTCGTTGTTTTATTATTATTTATTTTTTTATCTACAGATTTTAGTTAAATTATTAACCGCCGACTTTTTAAAGAATTATTTTAATATGAAAAACACAAGCTTACAAAGAAATGAGAAAAATTGTTGATTAGTTGGTTTATACATTGTGTTCGAAGTCATTTAATTGCTGTATGCAGCGATTGCTTCATTCATGTCATATGCTTATATGCAGATTGGCAAATCAACCACCATGCAAGAGGTGAAGGATTTGGACGCAGCCGGAAACATTACCAGGAATCTAAATATGTCAGCTTTAAAAGACACTATCACAGTTCCTGACGGTGGATATAGCATTGTCCGGATACACGCCACTAATCCAGGTACACTTGAATTTCGAGTATATGCAAACAAGTCAATTTAAAGTATGTATCGCTGAGGAATTTTTTTTTTCATATCGTTAGAAATGTGCAAGAAAAACGCCCAAGTTCGGGTGATTCTGACATTAAATATAAAAATGAACCCAAATTCCTATTCATTTAGTGGGACTTTATTTTCATACAACAAAAAAAAACTAATAGGCTCTGGATTGAGGAAAATTCTGACATGGTAAATATTTTCATGGTTTGCATTACGAATCATATGTCGTTTATACACAGCTTTTTAAGAGTACGTATTTTAATTTAATTCATCTGTATGTTGTGCGTATTAGGCAAATTTATTGTACACATATAAAACTCTTGACAACTTTTTAACATTTTATTTGACAATCTGTTTATTTTGGTTTCGCAGGGTTTTGGTTTTTCCATTGCCACATTGATTTCCACGCAGAAATAGGGATGGGGTTTGTTTTGCAAGTCGGAGAATTGAAACAAATGCCAAAAGCACCGCATAAGTTTCCAGTGTGCGGAAATTGGAAATATACAACTCCAGCAGAGGATGAGGAAGATGAGGACAAATGCCCCATCAACAATACCGGAAGTGTGCATAAAACGAGATCTGTGGCGCTGTTCATGTTCGGTTACTTGTGTTTTGTTATGTCATGTTTGTTGTAACAGTTTAAACACTCGATATGATACCTAATAAATATATATCAAGGGGATAAACATTGATATGTTTCTTGTAATTCTGTGGTGTGACTGGCCGCTACGATTTCACTTCGAGGCTACCCCGGACCGACTTGCAATCAATACAGGGACCATATGTGACGAGATCTCGATAGGTAGATTGTGCGATGTGTAAGCGAAAGTGAACAAACGTCAACAATCATTCAAAATTCGATCAATCAATGCAATAGTTAGATTTCATGTAATGTTTAATAAGATAGGCATAATGCACAAAGGCAAAAGCACATATAACATTTAAAATTGTTTCATTCAATCGATCGATCGATCAATCAATCAATCAATTAATCAGTCAGCAAGCAATCAATCAAATTCAATGCAATTTGACTGTTCCAATTCAATTCAGTTTATTTGCTCAAACCATGAAATGGTACATGAGGACAATCATTATATACAGTTCAAAAGTCAGAAATGAATAGATAAGTAGTAGATAAATAGTGAATAAGCATAAATATACAATATATACAAGGAAATGAATGGAGGACAGACTGTATATTTGATAATAAAATAACAATTTTTTCAGGTTTGTTACATTAGAACAAGACATAAGTTCACAAAACTTAATAGTATTTAGAACTGAACAATTTTTATCATCAAGATATTTATGTCTAAATATCAATAGCTCTTTACATTCAAGAATATAATGGAATTCGTCGGCAATTTGACCTGAATTACACAGTTTACACACTCTTTGGTTTAAACGAACATTGTACCATCTCCCAGTCTCCACTTGGAGATGGTGATTTGAGGTTCTAAATTTCATGTGGCAATATCTTAATGCAGTTTTAGTAACTTATTATTTTTCTTAAAAATCTTGTAAATTTGCTCTTTTGTCGAATCATTAATTTCACTAGACCATTTTTTGGATATATATTGGTCTTGTAACTTTTGTTTTACAATTGCAGAAATCCACTTTACATTTACGATATTTTGTTCAACACAAATATTTGAAAAACCACATATATCTAAAAAAAAAAAAACCCTCCTGCAATCCAAGAGTTTGACATGTTTCCCCTTTGATATCGCAAGACCAAAAACGTACCAAAAAAACAGATACAAATTTGCTTTCAGAGTTTGTAAATAATTGTGACCAGTAGGAAATCATTCTGGTATATACATTGCGCAGTCTGGTTTATTATTAATATGTACACGGTGTGACCGTTGGACCGAGCGCAGATTTAACACAGTGAAGTTTGATTTTTGTATAATAAAATCTATTTAAAACGCACAAAGTAGGATCCGCCAGTATGGTTGCCTACTCAAATCATTCGTCAAAGTTAAACTAAACGTCGCGTGCTCAGTCTACATTATGACGTCATATTTCAGACGTTCAAGTTTTGTCTTCGGAAATAGCCGAAGAGAGTTACGTGATTCCGATTTTTTTTTTTTATTTCTTCTTTCATTGTTCATCAATTTATTTCATATGAATGTCAATGTAATAAAATTGAATACTTTATTCAGAATCTAAAAGATCAGTTCCTTGACGTTAATGTTTTTATTTTCCATCTGATAATTGATAAGACATACATAGAACAAGTCGTGTTTCTTGATTGAAGCACTATTGAAACTTATCTGGTTTTCTTTTTAATGTATTTTAATTCAATTTACCTTCTATTGAAACACTGGAACTTAATTAATCGAGTTTAGGGGCAATAAACATCGATAAGTACCAGTCAATCAATGATCGAACTAACTTTTTAAAAACAAAATGGCTGCCAATATGGCGGCGCCCAGGGCTGGAAGAAAATTTTTTTGGCCTTAGTACCCCTGATTCAACTTTCATTTTTCACTGATTTTCTTATATATACGTGTTACCATTAATCCTCGCTTCGCGAGGCGGGCTTCGCCCGCCTCTCGCTGCGCTCGGTATAAACAATGTATGACACAAGCGCGTGCTTGTCATGTACGTATATGTTTAAGCATATAAGATTTATATTTAGATGTCGTCGGTCCTATAACACACCAAGCGGTACAGACACATCAAAAAGACAAGATTTCTCTGACATGGTCATAAAAACCACACACACACACACACTGCTTAACAGTTCTGGGTTTATAGTTCTAAGAGAGCCAGATGTCTATAGTATTAACATTTTTCATACCTGTTGAACTACAGTTGGATTCGACCCACAACTACATATATATTTCAAAGTGAGATGAATCTCAATATCTCAATTCAGTGATATATCATTTTCGGCATCTCCGTGTTGTTAATTACATGTTCATATTTCAGGAATTTGAGGAAAGCCCCAACTTCCGCTTGTATGGCGTTTAATTTAGGCAATAATGTGGGAAACAATCCGTAAAATATACGAAACAGTAAATTAAATAATGGGGTGAGGACAACTCCATTTCATAAATGCTTTCTCTCACAGTATCGATGTGCAATACCGTATAAAGCACGTTAAAACTACAGTTAATTAATGATAAAAAAAACCGCCAGCTTCTGAGCTGTACGTCTTGACTTCGAGTACCGCCGGAACTTTTCCAAAATTTTACCTTCGTAAGAACTGTATTAGATGCTATTTAAAAATGAAAAACTGCGGAAACAGTTTGTCTTCAAATCCATTGAACATAAATTTCATATTTACTTTGGTTAGTAAGGATACAATGTTATTATATGCATTTTCCTTATGAACTTAGAAGTTTTGGCATTATCAAATATACTTCCGAAACTGTTTACTAGTAACAGTGCAACTTCTCCATGCGCGAATTTATAGGGACCGGGGCTGAAAGTACTTAACAGAATTTCAAGATACAAGTTTCCGTTGATAAAGACATAATGTATGGACATGCACATTTGCTTATAAATTTTGATTTGATAATTTTCTTGGATTTTTTTTACCTTTTTACACTGTATTTCAATATCTGTTATATTTATGCCTTCATGTTTATTACCTTTTATTATGCCTTGTCATTTAATGCAGGGACATTGAATTTGTAAGCGTTTAGTTCATGAATCGAAAAAAAGGAATATTACTCTCAATGAGATCAACGGCTGCTATAAGGATATTTCTGTCAAGTTATGCGCGCAAAGTATGCTGAAATTCAATTATAATTTTTAAAAATATCTTTCGGAATATCATTTTCTCTATGGAAAACATGAATGCATGTATGAAGGGATGATGATTAAAAAGAACTAGTATTTGTGCATTTTATATTGAGATAACACTACAAAGTAAGTTTCGTGTTCATTCTTGATAAACCGCAATTACATAACACAGGCACGTGCGATTTCAACAATTGCAGTTGATAGACGAACACTCTGGCCTGTGGGACCGGTGGGGTTAGGATAAAGATTTAAAACGGCAGTTTTATTTTATTTCACCATACAATAAAAGGTAAATATTAATCAGTGTACATGTTGTACTGTGGATATGAACTAACCAGTCACTTATCGAGGTTACAAGTTACGAAGTACATGTATCATCAAAAGCATTCACAACTATTTAGTATACGTAATTCTTTCCTTTATCATAAAGTCTTGATCGTGGATAGAAACATTATACAGGCACGTAGCATTGTTTTTTAAGTGGAAGGGGGGGGGATGCACAGACCTTCCAAAAATCTTGCTAAGCCAAAAATACTTACTAGCTTCCTCAATCTTTAAAATCCCAATCCGTTGGGATTGGGGTGGTGTCATGCGTCGTACCATTTTTAAGTCTATATGTCGAGATTTCCGATAGTTTTTAATTATTTTCAACACTGTCCACAAATAGAGCCCTGCCCCCTCCATCCTAATTCTACATGCGTGCTATATATACAAATAAATACTATGTACAACAACAATCATCACTTTATTAGTTCTTGATTTAGTTATGTATATGTATATTTATTCATTAAAGTATGAAAATGATCAATATGCATATGTACAGTACATACTAGTATATAAAAATAAGTCAACACATTTTCGACGTAGAGAAAAATATATCTGTCCAATTTCTATACACTTCTAGTTCTCCAGTCAATTTAATTGAAATTGATACTGCACAAAAATACTTTTGAAATATTTAAAGTTTTCGTATCATTAGATTCCAAAAGAAATTCCGCTTCTTGTCAATAAATACTAATGAAAGTAGCCTAGTAAGAAAACCGTCACGAGACTGATAGATATAGCAGATGCATTTAGAATGGTCTTCAATTTCGAGTCTTCCTCTAATGACGTCATCTTTCTACGCAGTGCTTGTAGTTCCTGTGCTGTCATATTCTGTTTTGCATCCTCGTCAATTCCACACACCCAGTTTCTACACTTGGTCTTAAGTCGTTGGAAACCGCCTGACAAATGAGTAACATTTAAAGGAATGTATCATATCTGTGAAATTTCTACCAACATAAAAGGTGCATTATATAGTTGTACTTTCATCTTTTGGAAAAAAAAATCAATTTCTATATGCAGAGAATGCCATATTGATTAAAGTTTATGACTGCAATGTTAACTTGTAACTGGGTCATTTAAATTGAAACAAAAAATTATGCACATGTGAGTAAAAAAAATCAAATTCAAATGGAAAGAATTTCAACTAAACAGTGTCATGAGTTATCTCTCTTTTTCAAACACTGAGGTCACACTGCATGGTGTCTTTCCATAAAATATGTCAGTTAAAGATCGGGATAGACAAAAACAATTAAATTTTTTTTAGGTATTCATAATAACGTTTATTGTAAAAAATTGTTTGAATTCCATAACCCCCCCCCCCAAAAAAAAAATGAAAGCTTACAATGGGCGGAGTAGTCAAGAACAATGCCCAAAAAAAACCAAATTCTAACCTTCCTCGTTCTCAGCTGCTGGATCACTCTCCTGTATCTGCATGGTTTTAGAATCTTCTCCTTTTACATGGACAGAGATATGGACTTCTTCATCCTCGTCGTCAGTCAGTTCCGGTTCCTCTTCATCATCTTTTGTCCACCATGTTAATCGATGAAGCTACAGAAAAATCAAGTGTACTTATCGAAGGTTTATTGGGAAATCTTTCATCATAAAAAAATTCTGATTTACAAATATAATTTGTTTTTACCTTTAACTGTTTAAATTATCTTGAACCACCGTAAACATGTAAATTTATGATAAAACATGTTTTCAACTAAAATATTTTTCTTCTGTAAATTCTAACAAAACCCTTCCTGTACATAATGGAACCATAAAAATCTGCAACATCAAGAAATTTGTTTCATAATTGAAAAAAATTTAATATAAATAGAGTAACATATACCTTCTTTTCTGGGCGTGGTTGAGTAAACAAACTTATGACCACCATAGCAATGGTTGAAAACAAAGCCAAAAGTGTTGCAAAATGTAGAAAATCCACTTTGGAAATGATTTCTGGTCTTGGGTCCACTTCGTTACTGCCACACGCAGGTGCGAGAAAAGTAAAATCTAGAACCATGCGTACAAATCCAACCACAATACTCAGCATCAGTCCCCAAAACACGCCCTATGAAAAACATTGTACAATAGTGCATCACACTGACAGCTTGTTGAAGCAATATGAGCTTAATTTATTTTTTTGGAAATTTTATTGCAGAACTGTAATATATACTACTTACATGACCAAAATAAATTTTGTATGTTATAAATTTTTGTTAGTTACATTTTTGTAAGAAAAGCTATTGAGAGTCTGCGCAAAATTACAGTACTGTTGTCTTGTATAGACCACGTTTGTAAAATGTTTGTTCGCAAATAAATTATTCATTTGCTTTAAACTTATCTATCATAAAACATTGAAATTACATGAAGAATTATCATAACATCGAAAAAGAAAGTTTGGATAAAAGCTCAAATCGCTAAGACTTGAAATTGAGATTATTAGCACTGGCGTCGGAAGCAAATTGAAAGTGGGGGGGGGGGGCTAGACTAATCCTCGGAAATCTTAACAAGCAAAAAAAAAAAAACCTAATTCCCAAATCCTAATCCGTGGGGGGGGGGGGGGGGGGGGGGGGGGGGGGCATAGGTATACCTATGACTCCAACTTCTCAATATTTCAATCTTTTCAAGGTACATTTATGTTTCCTGAGATAAAAAGTGGGGGGGGGGGGGGGGCTGAACCCTCTCTGATGCTATGTGCCTAATGGTTACGTCTTCCTTTGCAAAAAAAAGTGGGGGGGCTAAGCCCCCCCCAGCCCCCCCCCCCGGTTCCGACGCCTATGATTAGTATAATCATTGTGAGCCCACCCCTCCTTCCCTTGTCCCAAACACACTTTCAGAATATCTGTCACGAGCATACAATTTTACCTGTTCTGTTGTTCGCTTCCAAAATAACCCCAAAAGAAACATCATACAAAGTGGTGGGATGAGATAGGACTTTACGGATTGCATATAGAACCAGAACCGTCCACCTTGTGTCTGCTGTAGAATGGGCAGCCACAGTATACTGAGGGCAATAAGGACAAGAACAGTAACTCGTCCCACGATCATCAGCTCCGACTGAGAAGCTTTTTTGCGGAACTGGTGCCAGATGTCCAGGGTCATGATGGAGCTCGCGCTATTCAAGATGGAGGTCAAGGAGCTCATCAGTGCAGCCAACAAAGCAGCCAACATCAGACCACGGAGGCCTGTCATAAAAAATAAGAAGTGAGTATTATGCAAAGAATTAGTCTAAGATGGGATAGGAGACATACCTGTATTTGACACCCTCTACAAATCCATTAATTCTACTATGAGTAGTGTTAAACCCAAAAGGTTTGCATTTCTTATAAATATTAATTGTTACATGTGATTTTATATTTTTCAGGTCACAATGTGTGATTTTTTTTATCCATTGAAACAATGTATGTAGGGACTGACAACGGACTTCTTCTAAATAGTTGTAGTTAATTCTAATTACGGTAAAAATCGGGGTTTCTTTCCATGTAATTTGTTCTAGATTGATCAGAACTTACATGAAAGACGTGAATTAAAAGAAAAAAACACTATCTTTTGGTTGTTGATTTGGGCTATACATGTAGCAAACATAAATGTAGTAGAAAAACACAATGTATTTTCTCTGCTATGAATGATACCTTTATACCCTCATGACTTACAATAACAATAATGAAACAAATTTATTGAGTAAATTAATGATCGGAAAATTGTCAATGCTAACACAAGGCTCGTAAACTTATGTATAGCTTCTCTTAAAAAAAAATGGGCTTGCAATTATAGTATGGTAATGTTTAACAGCATACTTAGATGTTTATTCTATAGTTAATGCATTTGCATTTTTTGTGGCCTATTTTGTGTTGTTACAAGTTGCCGCTATGGGTCGTAGGGTGGCAGCAGCTTACAGAAGTCTAAATATGAGAATATGTGTGTTTCTGTCAGAGAATTACATGAACCTTTTGGAAGCAGGCGGAGAACCATGAGCGGATACGCAATGTTGGTACATCCACTTTTGTTGTTGCAGAACGCCATGCATTTATCTGGATCCGAACATGCCACCTCCTCTGTAATATAAAGAAAAAGTAAAACGATATGACTGAGCGTGGAAATCAGGTACAATACAGTTCGATAACTTATTTCATAAGGCTTTTATATGATCATATGTGTATGTGTATGATGAAAAGAGAAAGAGTGAGAGAGACAGATAGGCAGAGAAAAGTAGAAACCTGTGTAGAGAATCCGACTGTTCATTCCAGGAATTACGAACATCAGGAACCCCGTTAATTTTAGCGCCGCTCCAAGCAGCGCCCCTGCCTTTGCGTGTACCATATTTCGAGCAGATAGTGTTCGCTGAACGATTATCTATTGTATAACGACATTAAAGACAAAAGTAACGCACAAAAGAAGACACATTCATACATAAAAGCTTGATTTGATTAATGCTACGTGTAGCCATTAAGTCCATATAGTTTAGTTCATACAACAAGCAAGATTGTAGATTTTTTTTAAAACAATTGTTTAAATCGGAAACGCTAATAAATATAACCTGATCCTGGTCCCATGTGTAGAGACCCAGGGTAGAGAGGCCGAGTAAAGCACCAGGCCAGGGAATGTCCCCTGTGACAGCATCTCTAAAAATATGGAGCGAATCTGCTGGAGGCACCCCACAGGAATAGTGAGAGCGATTGTATCTGGTTTCATTTGATATGGCATTCATAAATTTTGTTTCCATGGCCTCGTATCCTCCTACCTCTATAATAGCTAAAAAAAGTTAAGATTAAAGTTATTAAAATATGGAATAAAAGAAACATGAGAGAGAGAGAGAGAGAGAGAGAGAGAGAGAGAGAGAGAGATGTTACTTTGCTTCATCCTCATTGGAACCATCATCATATATGACCATTATCAATAACATATTATTAGATGACTCTTAAGTATCGTTATCATATTCGTTACACAGTAATATGAAATACGAGAATATGTAATTTACTAACACATGAAGAAGAGTATGGTTGCACCAATGATGAGTACCACGGTTTGCAAGGTATCTGTGTAGATTACAGAGGCCAGACCACCTGAAAGTAAAGTAAAAAAGACATAGGTATATTTGACACATTAAATAGGTCATTGATCAGTTAAAACACATGCAAGAGCATATATCGCGCAGTGAAAAAACCTTGGACATTGCTATGTATATAAGCACTACATGTTAAAGCTTCCGTTATCTTTGATGCAGTTTACATAATCCAACATTTACCTACCAACTGTGGTATATAGAGCAGTGATTCCAAGTATTATGCTGACACACAAATAGATATTCCATTCCAGCATTTGTTGTAGAAAAATTGCTCCTGTATAGATTTCACCCTACAAAAGTGTAACTTAAGATGAAAGCTTTGATACGAGTACCGATCATTTTTTCTGTTCCAGCGAAAAATGTGTACATGTACAAAAGACGGCTTCATTTCTATTATTGTAAGTATATTGAGGTACATGCAAAACATCTTCAAATCAGCTGAAATGAGTGAACTCAATGTATGTATTCTCAAAAGCCTATTTTTTTTCCCGTTCCAATCGTCTTGTCACAGTTGGTTGGCTACATATAAATTTTTTGATTGTTAAAAAAATGTTGGCATGTGATGATGACGGAAACATGTACATTGTGTCCTCGTTTTCGAACAAAAAACTTTAAAAGCTCTATGCAATATAAACATTTTACAATAACTTACAGAGACATTAAAGAGGATGTAGCCAAGTAGAGCAAGGAAGGACACGTACATGCGCAGTCGACGTCCTCCAAATCGCTTCTTTACCCATTCAGGTATGGTGTAGGCCTTTACATACGATGAATTGCGTCATTTAAAAAACGATGTGAACAAATCAATTGTTTAATATGTTAAAGATGATTTAAATGTAATATATTCACTTACCCCACATGCAACATACACGGGAAGAAATACCCAACCCAGTAAAATCAGGAAAAACACCGCCTATAAAGAATAACATATATTTTGCATCTTCCACACTTCATCCGAATATTAAAAGCCCAAAAACATTTTATGTAAACAGTGAAATTTTCGTCATGGAATAAAATTTAAGTGAAATCTTACTCGCACTAAAATTCAAAATATGTTTTAAAAAAGGTTTTCTAATCACAAATATGAAAAATGATAATAGTTTTTTGTGAGAGTACCTTTCTCTAAAGATATATTAAGAACCCAATATTTATAACATTAAGCCATACCTTGCAAAAATAGTATTTTAAAAAGGTCAATTAAAACTGTTCCACATTAATTACATATACATACTATATACAGTTTATAGTCTTACATGCCATTCATATATAGTGACAGCTATTCCAGATCCTGCAGCTGTACCAGCCAAACCAATGAACATAGGGGCTCCTATGTTACTAGCATATATTGAGGCACCAATCTGGAGAGAAAGAATCGCCTGATACTGTAATATACTTTTATCAATAGTATAAATAGGTAAATACATGTATACAAACAACAAAAGTAGCTTTCTGATTTTAAATGCAACCGTTAAACAAAAACTTAAACATTTTTTAAAAATCCCCGCAATTTCCACGTTATAAATTAAGGTAATTTCTATGCAAGCACTGGTTAAAAGACGTGGTCGGAACATTATCAAAAATAACGCGTATTCAAAATCAGTAATGTGATACTGTATAAACACATTTATTTAGCATTCCCTATAGGGTTTTTTTTCCCGCATTAAACCTGTTACCACTAGTTAAGGGTCATGAATTTCAAATTTCTACATGACTGAACACGGTTCTTTAGTTGCTGAATTTAGGTTCGTTGTAAAACTCACAGGTATCCAGTGCATGTCTTTTCCCGCCAAAAAGTAGCCCTTCGCATTGCCTTTGTTTGGTCTGAACGTCGACTGGATTGAAGATTGAATGAAACATGAATATGTGCACTGTTAAGTCAAAAGAACGACTAATATATCATTATTTTAATGAGATAAACTTGAAATCAGAAGCACCGTAGCATGCATAAAGATAAAAAACAATTTTTATATATAAAAGGCAAGCTAAAACAATACCCACAACCCAACAGCCAGAACAATGCAAAAATAAACACCAAGGGTGATATAGTCTTCCAAGAATAAGTTTTCTGCCATAGTAGCTAACTGTAAAATTTCTAGTTTCAATTTGAACGTTTCGCATTCAACCGGAGGTCATGCCTAAAATCTCAGGTAAATGACACTGCGTTAACGCGATGTCGTCTGTTGATATATACATAGTGCTGTAGTCGTCTGCCTTTATTTTTCACAGATAAATTTATTGTTCGTACGTATGTGATCGTTTTATCTACTTTTGCTCTTTCTTCTCAACCAATATATATTTATAGATCAGGGCCCGGTTTTTCGAAAGGTGGTTAAATTTAACACCGTGTTAAGGATAAAAACAGGTTAAATCCTAATCAAGTGATTAGCTAACACAGTGGTTAAATTCTGTTGATCAAAAGCAATTTAACGCATTGGTTAGCTAACACTGTGTTAACTGAGTTAACCACTTGCTAATTACTTGGTTACCCATAATGCATTTCTACTTCCTATATATGAAGAAAAAAAGATTTTGCTTTGGGATTTCAATAAGTTTGAATTTAGTGAAATATTATTATATTTTAGGGTTTAACTTACACCAACATTCTATGAAAAGACATCTTGTTTTAGAATAAGAAAGCTTATGCAATTCTGAGAAAAAGTATACCCCATATTGCCAATTCCATTGAGGTTTAAGACATATATGGTCATTTAAGTGAACCCACCATTTCCACTTTACTCTATAGCAATTAAACATAAATTCATAATTATGGTTCTTCTTCAGCAAAACATCTTTACTTAATTTTTTAGAGGTCAATTGTTGTTCAACCTCTTTTAATAAGAAACCTTATTCAGTACTGCATGTATCTACATGATATTATCATTATAAAAGCACCACATCACTTAGATATACCCTTGCATGTATACCCTATGTATTGATTTTCATAAAAGGCAGGGGTTTGAAATCTTTTTCTTAATATAATGAACCTTGTGGCAATTTCCTTGTGTCACTTCTCACGCATATTTAAAAACAAGTATCACCGACGCTAAAAATTGACCTATTTTGATAAATTGGATGAATTGTAGCATTTTTAGTGACAAATATACATGCTGTCCTGCATGTAATTTCTTGTTTTTATTAAAAAGTAAGCTAAGCTAAGCAATCATATTTAATGAAAATCTGATTTATTCTGGTTCCTAATTCTACTACCTTTTCAACCATTATAAAAAAATAATAAACCTTCAAGTGTGATGCCTGTTTTTAAAAAAAATAAAATTCAAACACCCGGGTAGCTGGAGACAGATAAGAAATCCCCAAAAATGTTCCAACTTTACATGTTTTTCTACTTATTTGATGCATAAATACAATACAAAGATAAAAATATTGTTGCTTCTTGGTCATTTCAAAAGTAGTTATTATAGCAGATGTTATTTTAATTTATGTAAAATGTACTTTTACATATCCTACATGTAATGTAAATTGAGACAATTGAAAGGAGTGGGTGATTTTTCAACTATGTAAATGTATATTTCACCTTTGGACAAGGAGCAAAAAGATTTGATTTTTTTTTTTTACATTTTGTATTCAATGATAACTGCATTTGTCTCCATGGAGAAAATATGCCTTAAATAAAAGGGTAATTATATCAGAGGCTTACTAGTATTAATGCATATTTTTATACAAGGACATTATAGACAAAAACATACAAAATAAAGGTAATAGATATTTAATCTAACATGGGTAATTAAAGACAACAATTTGTCATTAAAAAACACAACAATATAACATTTACCCCTAAAAACTGTGATAAACAAAAATTGAGTCATCTATGCATGTGTAACATTCTGTGTATACTTTAGTTTATTTATTGGGTATTTCATATTTGGATGAAAATCTCAACTTTTATATTATAAAAGTACAAATATAAAGTAATCAACATACTGTGTTAAAGGAGAGAGAGAGAGAGAGAGAGAGAGAGAGAGAGAGAGAGAGAGAGAGAGAGAGCAATGGTTTACATTAGTATTGTTTTACATACTTTAATAATTATCATTTTCAGTTTATGGTATTTTAAACAATTTCATAATAAAAACATGTTAGACATGGTAATAGTAGAGAAAGAGAGAGAGAGAGAGAGAGAGAAAGAGAAAGAGAGAGAGAAAAAAACCCAAAAAATGTCAATTTTTTGGTCTAATGTGTATTATGATTTAAGCTTATTAGGATGAAGAAATTAGATCAAATGATGGTCCTCTGGTAAGATGGATACCGATCACTGAGATAAATAACCATCTGTTAGTCTTCGGTTTTTTGTGTTTTGATTTTTATTAATTTTCTACATAACTATCTGGAGTTTTTTAACAAGAAAATTCAAAGGCACATGGTGCATAGATATCCACCCTTTATCTACTGAGAGATATAAAAAAAACCCGAGGCCAACTCACACTTATTTCTGTTTTTTTATATGCATTATACTTTATTGATTATGTACCTTATTCGTCTTTTTAAGTTTGTTTTTAAAAATAGCTCATGGAGTCAAATAGGTAAATTATAAATAAATGTTGTCAAGATATTTCAGTTGATGTGTTTTTTCTGCATTAAAGAAAATGATGTCAGAAAGTTATCAGTTTTTGACCGATGTTTGCTGTTACTGATCATTAACTAAATTTTCGAAGCAAACCACATGTTTTTAAATTTATGTAACGTCTGGTTTATTTCTTAACATATCTGTGTTATCAAATAAATATATGTGAAAATTGAACGGGTTCATTGTTATTATTTAAAAAGGGAAATTTTGAATTGATGATCATTTGCATGTCGACCACGCTGCAAAAAAATTGTTCAACAATTTGCAGCACAATTTGAGGAAAGGGCCATAGGTACAAACGCTTCTTAAAATGTTAATCATCTTTAAATGAAGATCCGGCTGTTGTGTTGTCTTCGAATAAATAAAGACTTTCTTCATTTTCTCGCCTTTCGTGCTCCGCAAGTTAGTGTCTGTTCAAGATGCTGATGTGTCTGATGTGTTTTAAGCGCATATTGTACTGGTGCAAGAGATCTTTTAACATTTTGAAGATCGATTAACAGATTAGCACAAAAGAATCAATATAATCGAGAAGACATTTTTCAAAAAAAAAAAAATTCACTTGTTGATTAGGCACAGGTCAACGATTTGTATACGGATATTACGATATAATTAATAACAAAACAATGAACACTAAATTAGTACGTACATATTTTCTTTTATGAAAATATACATTGTATGCAACAGAGGCATTGTTTTGTTTGACAAGAACGTACACTGAATAAAAAAGTGATCTACTATTGCTCAACTAAAGCCCAAAATAAATCGACTCAGCTATCCATGTAAAAACCCAGATAAAAACGGTGTATACCGTATATGCTAAGAAAAATGTTAAATATAAATACATTTTTGCAAAATTAGCTTTCAAATACGCAGTCAAAACTTTAATACCTGCATTTTACGCGAAATAAACCAATAAAACAATAGTCAAAATGGTGATGAAAATAGCAGACACATTTAAAATGATCTTCATCTTTGAGGATTCCTCTAGTGACGTCATCCTTCTCCGGAGTTCTTGTAGTTCCTGAGCTGTCAGTGTCTGCTTTGCATCCTCGTCAATTCCACACACCCAGTTTTTAAACGAAGTCTTAAGTCGTTCAAATCCAGCTAACAAACAATTTCAAGGATAAAGAACTATTAGTTGAAATATGTTACAGTATTGGATTCCAAAATGTTGCGTTTAGCAAATCGTTATGGTCTTGGAACTATTTTCAAAACTTTTAAATTCATACAAAGATAGCTGGTAACAGTCTATAAAGACACCTCATACAATGTTTAGCAAAGAGTGTTTCATCAACACCCCTAGAACTGTAGAAAAAATGACAATAAGCCCGTCCCATCCCTTCCGTTCGACCATGTGGTAACAAAAACGTTATAATTATCATAAAAGCTTACTTTTTTCATTTTCATTTGTTTGATCATTTTCCTGTATCTGCATGGTTTTAGGATCTTCTCCCCTTTTTATGAATGAAGTATGAACTTCTTCATCCTCATTATCAGTCAGTTCCGGTTCCGCTTCATCATTCCTTGTCCACCATGTCAATCGGTGAAGCTACAGAGGAGTCTCCAGTGAGATATCTATCTGGTACTAAGCCAGTTTTGACTTCAAACTCTTCGTTGTAAAGTTAAGGTCATATGAGATTTAGGGTCAAAACGGGTTCAGCCATGATGGATTTTTTATACTTTAATATCAATTGATAGAAAAGGTAAATATAAGTACAAGATATAAGAACTCATAGTAATTGGAGGGGTATAAATTTAATGTTATGACAACCAACAAAGTAAAAGCCTCCCTCAAAAAAAGGAAAAAAGGAGAGAAGATTACACTTTTAAGACCACCTTTTAAACTAAAAACTAAAACGCGAAACAATAAGCTCTATGAATATTGAAAACATTGACAGAAAGAAGGCCTTAAGTAAACGGACTCATACCCCAACATAGTGGAGAGCAAATAAAAACTGTTAATAGAAAATGACGTGGTATTTGATTATCTGTTGTATCTAGACTATTCATAAGGGTTGTCTGTAAGTAAAGGTGCTTCATGTTAAAGTTACTTTAATACAAACCATGTTTAAGATTAACGATTGTTTATTAATGCATTTCCTTGTGTTTTATATTCTTTAATTGAAAGCCGGATTTTCCTGCCGTTTTGCCCCCTCCCCCTTCCAAAAAACCTTTTTGCTAAATCAATCATTTATATTACATGGTAACAGAATGAAAAATCTACAAATTTTGTTCATACAGTTGTATGTCTAATCAGTAGGTACCTTCTTTTCTGGACGGGGCTGAGTAAATAAACTGATGACCACCATAACTATGGTTGAAATCAAAGCCAAAATTATTGCAAAGTGTAGAAAATCCACTTTGGAAATGATTTCTGGCCTGGTGTCAACTTCGTTACTGCCACATGGAGGTGCAAGAAAAGTAAAATCTAGGGCCATGCGTACAACACCCACTATGGTGCTCAACATTAGTCCCCAAAACACGCCCTATAAAACAAAATACATGTAGTTTCATAGTATATTTAAAAAAAAACCTATCGAACAATACTTCAAGGCAATTGAAATATAATGTCAATAATTTCCAATTACCTGCTCTGTCGTTCTGTTCCAAAATAACCCTAAGAGAAACATCATACACAGTGGAGGGATGAGATAGGACTTTACGGATTGCATATAGAACCAGAATCGTCCACCCTGTGTCTGCTGTAGAATGGGCAGCCAAAGTATACTGAGGGCAATAAGGACAAGAACAGTAACTCGTCCCACGATCATCAGCTCCGACTGAGACGCTTTTTTGCGGAACTGGTGCCAGATGTCCAGGGTCATGATGGAGCTCGCACTATTCAAGATGGAGGTCAAGGAGCTCATCAGAGCAGCCAACAAAGCAGCCAACATCAGACCACGGAGGCCTGTCCATAAAATAGAATACTGAAATATGTATGCTAAATAATGTATGTGAAAATCGTACATGTTTCGTGCTGTAACAAAAGCTTTAAATTGTAAATCAAGAGCCTCTGGGTTTTTTTATTTGTATTTAACAATCTAAACCTTTCGGAAGCAATCGAAGAACCATTAGCGGATAAGCTATGTTGGTACATCCGCTTTTGTTGTTGCAGAACGCCATGCATTTATCTGGATCAGAACATGCCACCTCCTCTGTAGTACAGAGAATGAAGAATATTATTTACTTCGATAATATTTTCATATGTACTTTATGTGCATAAGAGAAAAGGAGACAGAGATAAGGAGATAGAAAAAAAATTAGACACCTGTGTAAAGAATACGACTGATCATCCCAGGAATTACGAACAACAGAAACCCCGTCAATTTCAACACAGCTCCCAGCAGTGTCCCTGCCTTAGCATGTACCATATTTCGAGCAGAGAGTGTTCGTTGAACGATTATCTATTTTATGTTCGTAATGTAAGAAAGTACAAGCTTTCACAACTTAATTTGAAAATTTACTCAGATTATTGCTACTTATGTAATTTGGAATATTACAAACCGTTATATACAGACGAAAAAGAACATTATCTTTTTCATAGCATTTTCATTTAATAACATGCATAAAAATGTCTTTTCATTAAAGTCTTGTAATAGGATTCATAAATGTTCTTGCAGCCAGATTACAAAATATTACCTGATCCTGGTCCCATGTGTAGAGACCCAAGGTAGAAAGCCCAAGTATTGCCCCTGGCCAGGGAATGTCCCCTGTGACAGCATCTCTGTACATGTGGAGCGAATCTGCCGGAGGTACCCCACAGGAATAGTGAGAACGATTGTACCTGGTCTCATTCGACATGGCATTCATAAACTTTGTCTCCATGGCGTCGTATCCTCCTACTTCTATTATCGCTAAAAGAGGACAAAATATCGGAAGAAGAAATTGAAATGAATGCAAAGAGATTAATATATGAATTACTTTCACGAATAACTTTAACAATCGCCATCATCGTCATTATCATATCTTGATATACTACCTATAAGCATACTACTTATTATTAATATTAGAAATACTAGTAATTCTCTCTGTAAGAAACGTGTGTACATGTTCTCAACTAACACAAAAAGAACAGTATAGTTGCACCAATAATGAGTACCACGGCCTGCAAGGTGTCTGTATAGATAACGGACGCCAGATCACCTGAAAGAGCAAAAGTTAAAATAAGTATATCTAACATTAACCAGTCGTCAATCAGTTTTAAGTTCCCTCAAAGTACAAAATACAGTTAAAAAAAGTCTATGAATTACTCTGTCAGTGTGCACATACTGGGTTTGAGCTTTGTTATCTTTCTTGCAGTTTACATAATCATACATACCAACTGTTGTATATACAGCAGTGACTCCAAGAATTATGCTGACACATAAGTATATATTCCATTCCAGCATTTGTTGTAGGAAGATTGCTCCTGTATAGATTTCACCCTAGAATTTTTATTAGTTAAAATAGCGTATAAAATGCGTGTAAAATGCTCCGGTACAAAAACTAAGTAATTTGACCGTCGATATCCAATTACAAATGTGTCTACAAAAGAAGGCATAATTTCTGATATTTTTTGACATCTTTAAGGTATAGATCCTGAAAACAGTGACAACCTTCTTAAACTTAAATTACGAATTTGATTTATGATAATGACAACAAAGATCTTTGCTTTTAAGTAAACTAACACCATTCGTTGTGCTTTCACAATGTTAGAAATAAACAAAAACTTACAGACACATTAAAGAGGATGTAGCCAAGTAGAGCGAGAAAGGACACGTACATGCGCAGTCGACGTCCTCCAAATCGCTTCTTCACCCATTCAGGTATGGTGTAAGCCTTTATAAAGAATGAATTGTGTCATTCTTATTAGAATACCGATATGGACAAATTCAATGACTAAAGGAGCCGTCAAACAGTGAGTTTTGTTCACTTACCCCACATGCAACGTAAACAGGGAGAAAAACCCAGCCAAGTAAAATAATGAAAAACACCGCCTTTAAAGAAATATACGTATAAATGTTAACATCTGTTATGCTTCATTTAATTGCCAAATTATGAACAGTTTTATTTTTGAGTAATGGGAAATCATCTATAGAGGAAACTATAACTGAGCATTAGCTTTGACTTTAGTTGTTTCATAATTTTTTATTAGTTGAGGCAATCCTCCCCCCCCCCCCCCCTTGAAATCTTATAGTTAATAAATCACACATATCATGAAACGCTTTTACAACGAAATAACATGACATGCACTGTATATCTTATATTCTTACATGCCATTCATATATAGTGACAGCTATTCCAGACCCTGCAGCTGTACCAGCCAAACCAATGAACATAGGGGCTCCTATGTTACTTGCATATATTGAGGCACCAATCTGCAGAAAATGTAATGCGTAATTCTAAACAATCTGTGAAAAGTTGTAAAAAATCTTATCGATAGAATAAACTCAATCATATTTTCATTTTTCAATACAAGCATCGAATAAGCTGAAGTTGTTTCTAAAAAGCAAACAATTTGCTTCACGATGTGATTATCGACTAGCAACATTCAGATTATTATGTGGAACGAGAATCAAAACATTTGCCAACTTTGTAATATTTTGATTAATGTTATGCATTAACGTGGTTGTACGTTAAAAAATCATTAAAATAGAGCCTGCAATATATAAAATCCATGCAATTTATTGCTGTCTCTGTACATTTGTATTACACGTTTTTGCCTCCTAGTTTTTACTTTCGTATTTAACATTTGATTAAGGGTCATTGATTTAAAATTTCTACATGACTGAACACATGTTCACTTTTATTGTTGATGAATTTGCTTTCAACTCACAGGTATCCAGTGCATGTTCTTTCCCGCCAGAAAGTAGCCCTTTGCATTGCCTTTGTTAGGTCTGAAAGTCGACTGAATTGAAGATAAAATTATTTAAAATTGTTTGTTCAAAACTTCGACTACTGCACTACTGATTTAGATAAGATACAATTTAAGATAGGATATATATAGCATGGTATGAAAAATACATTTAATAATATTTGAAAAGCATGCAAAAATATTTTGTGCTACAATACCCATAATCCAACAGCCAGCACAATGCAAAAGTATACGCCAAGTGTTATGTAATCCTCCAGGAAAAGGTTTTCTGCCATAATGCCTAGATACGGATATTCTAGTTCGAACCTCGTTCATTCAACCTAGGTCAAGCTTAAATTCTCAGGTAGATTTATCAGAAGGTTTGTAAACATTCTATATATCGTAAAAACATTATGCAAGGATTTATGTCCGAGTATCTCTCCATCCCTTTAAATAAATGGGGCTGAAGGCCTAAGGTCGCCAAGGCCCATTGCTTTTGAGGAATGGGGTTGTAAAAGACACTACCCCACTAAAAAGCTACTGATTTGTTTCTTATTATTTGACCATAAAATATGCAAACATGATTTTTATCATAATATGAGAGATATCGTTATAGGATGTAATTCTTGGAAGAAAACAACAATAGGTTAAACTTTCACTGTCTTAGCCAATATCCGTAAAATGTTTGTAGTTTAATGATGCCAATGAATCAGCAAAGTCAGATATGAACAAACTTTAAATTACAACTTTTTTCCTACAGTACTAGCATGTACAAATATGGTTTTGGCAACACTGACAACTGGAAACGGAGATAACAGTAACTTATTGGTTTATTGAGATATATGAAATTCTACATGTGACATGTAAATGTGAAACTTAAATTTCTTTATAAAATTAAATTTGTCTTTATTTTCAAACATCAATAACCAATACATGCTATTAGAAATTAGTGTAGTCAACTATAGAATATAGATTGTACGTCTATGTAAAATAACTTACAAACATGTACGTATGTTTTATATGTGTTTTAATTTCAGTATAACATTTAGTAATAGTAATTATATCATAAATTTATATGCGAGACATGTATCATATTTGAATTTTGGGATGAAAATTGTTTTGCATTAATTTTACATTTTGTATTGTTAAAAATGTGAACCTTTTACATTGTATAACGTATCTTCATTTCTGAGTACTATGAGGGTTTATTTACTTCATACAGGTTTACATTTAAGGTGTAAATACCACCTTTATTTACTTATCGAACATTTAATGTCAATTTTTTTTTAATTTAAAAGGCCAATGAACCTTATTCATTTTTTGATGACATTCCGTATAAATTGAATTGTTTCTTATAATGAAGTGTGTTAGACTTAATACGGTTAAAGAGCTTACTAACATTCTGGAAAATGGTTCTTTTAGTAAAAAGAATTTCAGTTGAAAGTTTGATAAGAATAATATTCATTTACATACATTATCAAAAATTAAGATGCTATTTCATGAAAAATTGTTCAGTTTATTAAGTTCAATACAGTTATAGAAAAACGAGGGAATATAAAAGTTTGGCTTTTCAAATATTTATTTGCACATGCATCAGCATAATATCATTTATCTAATTATCATCAAGCATCAAACAAAACAAACATTCTGTTTCAGAGATCATGGAAATTATATATGATCCAAATTTAAATGTCGAAATACATATATTTAAAAAAACATGTTTTGTGGTACTAATAAGTGAATATACATTAAGAGGCAGTAGGATAGCTGAAATAAAAATAAAGATTCGTGTTCATTAGAACATGTAAGATAATTTAAATGTCGAAATACAGTTTTGTTTCACTTTGGCTAGTAACCGTGATATTAGTCATCAATTGATATGAAAATGATATACAGATAGTTTTCATACATTTTTGTGGTTCTACATGTATCTAGTGAATATACATTAAAATGTAGTAGGATAGCTAAGCTAAAACTAAAAATTCGTGCTTAAACATTTATGATAACGCATTGTTATTTTCTTTCCTGCAAACATTTCAATGAGACTTAATTAAGTGTTCCATGTACTAGCATTTTATGGCACTTGGTCTTTATTCTTCATTGAGATCAATTACCATTTCTTTAAATTGTGGGATGAATTAAGCTAAAAGCTTTCCTTTGGATTTCATAACCAACCCTAACCGAGTTACCATCGCGGTGAATACTTTAAATGAATATATGAAGTTAGCTTGAAGTTATCACGCTGTCTTATAGTAGGCCAGCTTAAGTTGTCTATTTCTATAGCGTAATTGGTATAGCCTGCAGACAATTTACTCGCAGGACCTGAGTTCGAATATAGCGGGGCCTTTCATGTTTAAAAATGGCGATACATTTTAAAAAATATTTTTTCCTCCATAAATTATTTTTTTCTGTCATTTTCAAGTCGTATGCATGCTAGAATTCCCTATCTCTATGGGATATATAAATTTGGGATTGCATACGAAACTTTACATTGAAAATTGTAATTGAATTTTGTAGTCACCATAGACCTTATATTGCCTTTTAGAGATTACATTTGTCTCTAATACATCCCATAAAATATGTTAAAATATGATTGAGATATCTTTAAGAAAAAATATTGTCATCAATCAGATAAAAATAAAAGGATAAATGTATTAAGAGAAAATGATCGAAAGAGAATCCTAACAGGCACGTAACAGGCACGTAGCATTGTTTTTTAACGTGGGAGGGGGGGGGGGGGCAGACTCATCCAAAAAATCTTGACAAGCAAAAAAAAAGCCACCAAAAGGGGGGGGGAGATAAAAATTTCTCCAAAATCTTCAAAATCCTAATCCGCTGGGGGAAGGGGGGGGGGTGTGGCTGTAGTATATCTATTACTGTAGTACATGTATATCTATGTACATGTATCTATAACTTTAATTTCACTCTTAGTTTCCTTATTTTCATTTAAATTATTTACATACTCCAAACATATGTAATTTGAAGAAAAATGGTTGCTGCTAGAAAACGTGCTACGTGCCTGTATCAATAGTGAAGTCAATGTAAAATGGAACAGGTTCTTCTTATGTGTGCTGCTGCTTCCATAAGCGGTACAGTCTAATAGTGCAAATCTGGTCAGTATGTACATGTATTTGTTCTATAATTACTGTTAAACATTCGAGGGCAAGTCGGGTTATGCTATCACAGTTGATATTTACACTGTACTGGCATTTTTTTTAGAAAAGTAAAAAATGTATAGATATTTAAATAATCACAATAAAAGATTTCGATCAATTTACTCATCCGAAAGGTGAAAAAACAATTTTCTCTAATTTCATTAGTTAAGTCTTTGAAAAGTTCTCTTTTTTATTTCGAAACGGAACGCAAATGTGTGGTTTCGTAAATTCTAACCAAAGTAAACTAGTAAAACAATAGTCAAGATGATGATGACAATAGCAGACGCATTCAGAATGATCTTCATCTTTGAGTCCTCTTCTAATGACGTCATCTTTCTTCGGATTTCTTTCAGTTCTTGTGTTGTCATTGCCTGCTTTGCATCCTCATCGATTCCACACACCCAGTTTCTACACTTAGTCTTTAGTCGTTGTTCTCCAGCTGACAAACAGTTCAAAAGATTTTTAACTACATCTATTGACAGAAATGCATATATATCAACTGAACTTCAAAATATTTTTTTTAAACAATGAACATAATTCTTTTCATGAACCTTCAAAAATTCATACAAAAGTTGCCACGACTGTGTCATTACATAACAACAATGGATCATAAAGTGTTTTATAAATCAAAACCATTATGCACAAAAAATTCAAGGAAAATAGCCAACACCACCTCATCCAAAATCGCGTTACCATCAAAACATAACAAACAAAGCTTACCTTCATCATTCTCAGTTGTTTGACCATTCTCCTGTATCTGCATAGTTTCAAATTCTTTTCCTTTTTTAAGGAATGACATATGAACTTCTTCATCCTCGTCGTCAGTCAGTTCCGGTTCTGCTTTATCATCCTTTGTCCACCATGTCAATCGATGAAGCTACAAAAGAGCATAAATTATTCTTTAGATTTGGATCATTGCTGCAGGATCATGGTCCGCAAATTACGTTCAACTGTATTATTCATGAAAGCCACGAAAATAAATGCCCACGAATTTCGATGGATATTACAACTGGAGATCGGTACTCCAGCGTAAAGAAGAAGCTCAACTTCTGAGGTGACATGTAGTATATACTAATATATATGATAAAAAGTGTACCTGCTTTTCCGTACGGGGTTGAGTACATAAACTGATGACCACCATAGCAATGGTTGCAAACAAAGCCAAAAGTGTTGCAAAGTGTAGAAAATCCACTTTGGAAATGATTTCCGGTCTTGCGTCCACTTCGTTACTGCCACATGCAGGTGCGAGAAAAGTAAAATCTAGAACCATGCGTACAAATCCCACCACGATACTCAGCATCAGTCCCCAAAACACGCCCTAAAAACAACATAATTTCATTGAATGCATAAAAAAATATCACATTGTACAATTTTTCTAGAAAACGGCAATACATGTATAACAACAATTAAAATCATTTCTTAGGACCTGTTCCGTTGTTCGCTTCCAAAATAACCCTAAAAGAAACATCATACAAAGTGGAGGTATAAGGTAGGACCTCACAGACTGCACGTAAAACCAGAACCGTCCACCCTGTGTCTGCTGTAGAATGGGCAGCCACAGTATACTGAGGGCTATAAGGACAAGAACAGTAACTCGTCCCACGATCATCAGCTCCGACTGAGAAGCTTTTTTGCGGAACTGGTGCCAGATGTCCAGGGTCATGATGGAGCTCGCACTATTCAAGATGGAGGTAAGGGTACTCATCAGTGCAGCCAACAAAGCAGCCAACATCAGACCACGGAAGCCTGGAAGGAATAAAAAAAAGTAATTATTTAACTTTCAAAACGATCCAATATTAAACTTATGGTTCACTAAAAGATATTATACTGTTCAATGACAAGAATTATGATTTAGTTTCTAAGATGTTCACTTTTATTACATCCACCATGTTGTGTATATAAGTATTTTGTTCCCCAAACAAGAAATCAATGTTATAATTAACTAAAATGTGACTTATATCACGATATTCAATTTGAGAATACCTCGTTTTTAAGATAGTGAGTCGTGTGGTACTTTAAAGAAGTGATTGTCTGGGCTTGGTAGAATATTTGGACATAGCTTGTTTGGAAAAAATCCCGAATGTTTACATAGGCATATTGCAAATTCATGTGTTTAAGAAAACTTTAATTATACACATATGACCTCCTTAAAGGTCATAATTAATGACTTTTAAAAAAAAAATAATACATAAAGCTGCATAAAAGATTATCAATCCCATGCCAACGACAAATTAACATGATTTCTGATTGCACAAACATGTGTTTTTGGTGAACAAGTCACAATTAAAATCCTTAAATCTTATATCTTCTTAAATAGTTCGTTTGTGTTATGGTATCACTTCATAGACGAATATGAATCCGAGTATTGTATGCTTTAGGTTGAACAAGAAAAAAACCTCAGATAACTTTAATTCCAAAATTATCATATTATGGGACTCTTTTGCAGAGGTAAATCATTAGTACATGTGATTCCCGTCATAACGCACTCGATGTATACATGGTAAACAACACGTGTTTTCTTGATTTTAGATTCATATCATAATTATTATTTATTAATTGTTAATAGATATTGAAAATAATTCAAGTGTAACTTTTACAAATTTAAGAATGAATTGTACAGATTAAAGTGTGACTTTTACAAATTGAAGTGTGAATTGTACAAATTAAAGTATGAATTTTACACATTTAAGTGTAACATTTACAGAATAAAGTGTAAATTTTACGATAAAAGTGTAAAATTGACATAATAAACTACAAACTTTACAAATTAAAGTGTGGTTCTTAAAGTGTAAATTCAGCAGATTATAGTGTGAATTTTAGACTTTAATCTGTAAATTCAACAGATGAAAGAGTAAATTTTACAGATTAAAGTGTGAATTTTACAGATTAAAGTGTAAATCTTAGGGTGTAAATTCAACAGATTAAAGTGTGAATCTTACACTTTCAAATGTAACATTTACAGAATAAAGTGTAACATTTATTGAATAAACTGTAACATTTACAGAATAAACTGTAACATTTACAGAATAAAGTGTGAATACTAAAGTGTAAATTCAACAGATTAAAGTGTGAAATTTACACTTTAATCTGTAAATTTTTCAGATTAAAGTGTAAAATTTACAAATAAAGATGTGAATTTTACAGATTAAAGTGTGAATTTTACAGATTAAAGAGTGAATTTTACACATTTAAGTGTAACATTTACAAAATAAAGTGTAGAATTTACGGATTATAGTGAAATTTTTCAGATTAAATTGTGAATTTTACAGATTAAAGTGTTAATTTTACAGAATAAAGTTTGAATTTTACTCTTTAAAGTGTGAATTTACATTCTGAAGCGTAAATTTTACAGATTAAAGTGAACCAAAATAAAAGAAAATTGTGGAATGCATATGTGGCACTAATACGCTTCCACATGTACCTGTACTTTAGTGTGTGAAAGAATATAGAATTGCATTAATTTAATTTTGTTCATTGCTTTGAAAGCATCGAATATCGCATCATTTGGCGTCAGGTACAAGTTAATCAGAATTATCGGGATTTTTATTTAACAAGTTCTATAAAATTATTTGATCACATAGTAAACTTAAGTTTTTTAATTATCTTTTCTAGATTATGATAATGATACAATTGATTAGCTTTATTGAAAGAAACAGGAAGTTTCATCTCATCGTATTTTATATATTTGTTTTGTAAATGTTAAATATTTAAACAGCAAGGCAAACAGGTTGCGCGATGATGAATAGATAATTACTCGTTAATATTCAATTAAATTGAATGACAATAATTTCTCTCTAGCAAATCTTTATTTTTTAAATGCACCGAAGTATCATCGCTTTTTCGTTCATATCAATTTAATGACTTCACACACAATTGTTCTTTTACAATCGATGATTGTGTTTTTAAGCCAAGTGTGTGTTAATCTATTTCTAAATTATAACAAATCTTTATTATTAACAGTCCTTTCCTAATAGGCTATGAACTATGAAGCATGGATCTCATTTCATTAGTAAATTCAGATGTGAGCTCGATACAGTATCAGTTATGGATTTAAGGGGTAAAGCGACACACCAACCTTTTTATTGATCTTTTTGGGAAATATTTTATTTATTTTGAGAAAAAAAACAGATCATAGATCTTAACATGTATGTTAATTATTTAAATATATTTATAGCATAAAAAAACTTCTTTTTTTATTTTTCAGATAGGAAAAGGTGTACTAGCTTTAATTTTAATTTTAATATATAAAAAAAGAAGTAAGTATTTTTAATTATTATTTCCATCTAACCTTGACCTTTGACCTTTTGATCTTTGAAAATCCTTAGTTACATGCCCCCCCCCCCCCCCTCCTTTCAACATGCTTACTTGATTACCCTGAACTTCAATTTTGGTCAGTTTATAATTTTTTGAAATTCAGGAAAAAAATTTAAGAGATTTAAATTCTACGAAAAGCTTAAAAGCTTGGATTGGGATTTCAATAAAATCCCATATGAAAGTAATATTTCTTTAATAGTTTTGTGTTTTACCCAATCGTAATAGAAATGCCAAAAAATCAAACGTCAGTTTTTTTTAATATAGAAAAACCATGTGAACCTTTTGGCAGTAAACGTAGAACCATGAGCGGATAAGCTATGTTGGTACATCCACTTTTGTTGTTGCAGAACGCCATGCATTTATCTGGATCAGAACATGCCACCTCCTCTGTAAAAAAAAAGTAAGAAAAATTTCACTAAGTAATGCAGAGAGAGAGAGAGAGAGACACACACACACACACAGACAGAAAGAAAGACAGAAAGAGACAGACAGACAGAGAGACAGACAGAGAGACAGACAGACAAAGAACGAGAGAGACAGAGACAAGGACAGAGAGACAGGCAGACAGACAGATAGAGACAGACAGATAAAGAAGAGAGAGAGAGAGAGAGAGAGAGAGAGAGAGAGAGAGAGAGAGAGAGAGAGAGAGAGAGAGAGAGAGAGAGAGACCTGTATAGAGAATACGACTGATCATCCCGGGAATTACAAACAACAGAAATCCCGTCAATTTCAGCACAGCTCCCAGCAGCGTCCCTGCTTTAGCGTGTACCATATTTCGGGCAGACAGTGTTCGCTGAACGATTATCTATTGTATATAATGATTTATAGGTTTAATCTATTTGAGAAAAAACACATTAACAGGACAAACTTAATATTCATTGCAGGTAATTCCTCGATAAATGCTGATTTTATTTCAACTTTACAAATTTTCTGGGGGGGTTTTCTGGGGCCAACAAGAATGATTATCATTGTTTATCTCATCTTCAATATGCGTACTTGTTTGCTTCATTAGATTTCTATCATTGTATTCCCAGTGAAAACAGGTACCCTGATATACCTGATCTTGACCCCATCCGTAAAGGCCTAAGGTAGAGAGCCCAAGTAAAGCCCCAGGCCAGGGGATATCCCCCGTTACAGCATCTCTGAAAATGTGGAACGAGTCTGCTGGAGGCACCCCACAGGAATAGTAAGAGCGATTGTACCTGGTCTCATTTGACATGGCATTCATAAATTTTGTTTCCATGGCAGCGTATCCTCCTACTTCAATTATCGCTGAAACAGGACAAAAAACATGAGAATCCGAAAAGTCTTCTGCAATGAGAGAGAGAGAGAGAGAGAGAGAGAGAGAGAGAGGGAGAGAGAGAGAGAGAGAGAGAGAGATGCTTCATCATTGTCAACATCATTAATTCTCATCATTTTTTACCTAGGGTGATATTACATGTATACTAACACATGAAGAAGAGTACGGTTGCACCAATGATGAGTATCACGGTTTGCAGGGTGTCTGTGTAGATGACAGAGGCCAAACCACCTGAAAGTGCAGAGGTTGGTTACATGTACTATACATGCTATAATTGACACGTTTAATATCCGAGATTCGTGAAAGTATTTGACAGAAAGGACAACATTCACGTTACTACACAGTATGTATATATAAAAGCACGACCAGAATTATTTGACTTTTAATATACTGTAAATTCCTAATTAAACGCGAGGAATTTATATCCGCGTAAAATCACGATTAAGCCTGTCTCGCAAATTCTAAAATCTCGCTTTTAATTTTCGGACACATGTAAACTACATGAAACTATGATAACATTTCGGCATTCGCGATTTGATGGAAAATCGTTGAATCGCGGAAATAAGTACTCGCGTAAAATAAAGAATCTACAGTATTTGATGCCGTTAACAATGATCATACATACCGACTGTGGTATATACAGCGGTGACTCCAAGTATTATGCTGACACATAAGTAGATATTCCATTCCAGCATTTGTTGAAGGAAGATTGCTCCTGTATAGATTTCACCCTATAAAGCGTGCAGTTTTAATAGGGAAGAGATGAAAAAATCGTCTCTTTTTAAGTGTGTACAGAAGATAGAAACATGTAGCTTAGTTTTTTTTTTAATATATCTATACCAGTTAGGGATCCTCATTTAATGTCTTAAAGTTGGACATTTTTTCTAGAAATTGATAGTTAGTTAATACAATTCATTTAACAAGCTCACATACATTTTCGAAAGGCTAAGTATACGTACATGTAATTCTGACATTAGCATCATAAGCCATTAAGCACATAATGATATACTGAACTAGAACAAAGACACCTGACGTTTATAAATGGATGTTTGTATAGTAAAAAAAACTTTCTGCGCTGTGCAATTTATAAAATAATTATAACTGTTACATCTATTATCATAGTAGTAGTACAATGCATAAAAAATATTTTTTTTTTACGTCAGGTGCCTACGGACCACAAACCGTGGCTTATGGTATGACAGCTTGCAAAGAGATATTTATTTAAAGGAAAACCTCTCTGTTTCGTCTAGACAATCGGAAAATTTAGACGTAACTTACCGAAATATTGCAGAGGATGTAGCCAAGGAGAGCGAGGAATGACACATACATGCGCAGTCGACGTCCTCCAAATCGCTTCTTTACCCATTCAGGTATGGTGTAGGCCTTTACAAACGGTGAATTATGTCATGTTTTGAAGGAATTGTTCGATTATCAAACGGGCATCCAAAAGATAAGTCATATTCACTTACCCCGCATGAAACATACACGGGAAGAAAAACCCAACCCAGTAAAATGAGGAAAAACACCGCCTATAAAGAGAACAAGTTAATGTGTGGCAAGATTCGTTGGATGATACAGTTTCAATTTTAATTGAAATATACACATCTTTCGGTAATCTTTTCCTGGCGGTTTTTTTTTATTACAAGAAACGGAAGCCTTTTAGTTTATGTTTTATGCTCACTCATTAAGAGGACATTTTACCTTAATATAATTTGATTGTAAGCCACAAAAATGATTGAAAAAATCTCTGTTTATTTTTGTGAAACGCCGTTATTTTGATTTCACGTTCTACAAAATAGCCTTACATGCCATTCATATATGGTGACAGCTATTCCAGATCCTGCGGCCGAACCAGCCAATCCAATGAACATAGGGGCTCCTATGTTACTTGCATATATTGAGGCACCGATCTGAAGGTAAATATAAAGTTTAATTTTGCAAGGCGTTGTTGGAATTTAACAATGAATCAAAGGGAACACTCTTTTAAGGTTGATTTTTCAGTTCGATCGATATTTCATAAACAAATTCTAAAGCCTGCTTTTCCGATCGGATACTCCATTGTTCATTACACAACTAAAAGTTTGAAATTTAAATATTTCGTATATTGATGTTCTTTATGGAAGTAAGTTATTTCATTATCTAACTCCAAGCGTTAAATACAAATGAGTAGAACGTTTTGATTTTAATTTTTCAAATATACATGTACAGGAGAAGCATTTAGAAAGTTCAACACAGGTGAATGGGTCTCCAATGTTTCTGCTATGTTTACTACGTATAGAGTATGGCGTAGTATCCCTTTAAATTCTGCCACTCGTGGAGGTGCTATTCAATACTTGTACATTTAATTTCTATAAAAAACTATGACTGTTGTGTATGATTTTAATTTTTTCTCCAATTATTGCTCAAGTAATGTATACTCCGAGTACTCAAATAACATATGCATTTTCTTCTGTGACGACTCTTTGTATTTGTCAATATATGTTTGAAAATAATAATAAACAAAACATATGTACAGTTAACTTTTATTAATGGCTACTAACAATCTTAAAAGTACACAAGCGTTATCCTTAAAATATCCTTTACATTTATCATATATATCGTTTTGCTTTTGCCTCTTTTTTTTGCAATTCCTTTTATGCTTATCACTGACAACTACGAAGTGTTCCGACATTTGAGAACATGGTGAAACATGATACGTACATAACTATGCAACCGGGCAACATTATCTATTCTAGTTTTTTTTTTTGGGGGGGGGGGGGGGGGTGGGGGGTGGGGGGGGATGAATGAATTGTGTTTTTATTTACAATATCAGTGATTGTACAAATTGTTTTTGTACCATACGCGGCTGTTCACATTAGGTAAAAGGTAATCAGTTTTAAATCTCTGATCACAGAGCTAGTGTCATTGAGAAACTCACCGGAATCCAATGCATGGTCTTTCCCGCAAGAAAGTATCCCTTGGCATTACCTTTGTTGGGTCTGAACGTTGACTACATAGAAAATGAAATAAATCAATCTAAATAACAATCAAGACTGAAAAGAAGAAATTTCAACTTAAAGGACTTAATTATTATTATATAAGTAAGAGATATAAAAAAAGTGAATGTTAGGAAACATTAGTAAGGAAAAAAGGTTCAACTTTCTTTCAAATTAAAAAGCAAGTAAAATTTGTTGTGCAACAATACCCATAATCCGACGGCCAGCACAATGCAAAAGTATACACCAAGAGTAATATAATCCTCCAAGAATAAGTTTTCTGCCATTTTTCGGATTGATAGTTTACGTTAAATTTTCTAGTTTCATTATTAACCACACGTCAAGCTGTAACTTGTCTTTTAAAATTCGGTACGTATTTAGTCTTGCTAGCCGTCTACTGTCTTTTGTGAAATTCTAGACATAAGTAAAATTTTTATTACGTATTTTATTCACAGAATTGTTTTGGTATAAACAAAGATGAAACCGAAAGTTCGGCAAACTTGTGAGATAGCTTCTATAATTAAATTCATAATGACAGTAAAGTGGACAATTGCAAAGTCACGCTACTTAAACGTATAACAGTGAAGAGTCCCAATAAAGTGCATACCATCCTAAAAACTTCTAACATATTATGTGAATTTGAAGAGAAGATATTTAACCACGAAAGTGAACTAAGTTGAAAGAAATTGTTTCTGCATATAGAATATTTACACATGTAAATAAATTTAAAAGATCTATGTCCAATTCTTCACCAACCATTGACCACGGGCATTTGCAAAATAAGAAATACAGTGATGATCAGAGAGGGACAGCATCCAAATTTACATATAGGAGACAGGAATGTGTTACAAGGCAACATTTTGAGAAAAAGTGCCGCCGAAATCAGATTTCCGGTTGTTATGACAGAACACTAGTCCGGTGTAATGAATAATAATGACCCCCGTAGAATAATGAACAGCGGTCATTTTTCGACCTAGAATAATGACCCCCTTTGCTGTAGAATAATTGGATTTTTCTGAATAAAAAAGGCCCTGAGGTCATTTTTCTTTATGTCAAACGTGAAGAAAAATGACCCCCATAAAAAAATGACCCCTGCTCTAAACAATAATAAAATTTGTTATACAGTATCCCGACAAGGTATCTGACTATGAAATTACTGGAATTTTCACTCTGTTCAGTTGATTTTGAAGTTATAAACACCGAACTTGTAAAGAAATCGCTGTATATATTTTTTTTTATATCCGTAGCAAACACACACACAAACACACTTATATTGCCACAAATTGTTACGTCTCTTCTCTCGTCGACATATGGCGGGAAAACCCTGCACTTTTATAGAAATCTGCTGATCTATACTTGATTCTTTACCATGAATAATTCTTAACAAAATATTATATAGCTTTATTACTTAAAGACGATATTTCATTTATAAAATGTATGTATACAGTTTGCTTAACTTTATATATCGCGATTTTACAATTGCATCAGCAACAAATTGCCAGGTCTGCACGTGTGTGTTTAGAAATCTGTGCAAATGGTGTTACTGTTGCAAAGTCATTCCGTAATTAAAAAAGAAAACAAATGAAAAACAAATTCATATATATTGAGGAAATAAATTGTGTGATAATTAACGAACAACAATCAAGAAAGAATAAGTGTTGTAATAATATAAGCAATATTCATTGGTGAATAAATTGTCAAACAAAGAATGATTTATATATTTTTGAGCTGGGGGAAAGGGATTTTTAAGGTGGAATGTTTATCTGATAAGAGAGATAACTTCTGTAGAAAATATTCTCACTTTGTTTCTGATAACTCCAACAAGGCAACATGGACAACAAGCAACAAGGGAGGCGGTACGTACTAGACCCCCAGTTTATGCTGGAAGGCGACATTTATTTTAATTCAAATTTTAAAAGATGAAATTTAAACGGAACGGAATCTCTATAAAGGACATATCTATAACCCCTCCCCCCTCTCCCATCCTCCAATGTATTGTTGTTGTTTTTTTTTTTCAAATATCTTATTTATATGTACTTGTACAGTCCACCAACAATACGTGTTTGATGGTTTAGGCCAGAGAATCTTTAGATGGACATTTTTTATTTCTCTCTTAATCGCTTGTTCACAAAGGATCAGATCAGATATGGGGAAACAAAATTAAGAAAAGAAAAGACAAACCTACACAACAAAGTGCTCTTCTGAACTAAAAAGCAGCGCTTCACTACATATATGTTATGTAAGATTATTTGACATTATATCTCAAAATAATTTTAATGGGTTGTCACTCGTTAAAATGAGATATATACATGTAAATGTAACTCGTCAAGATGACAACCATACCCCTATGCAATACGTCAGTATCTTGTAATAACAGAAGGAGTTTTACTTTCTAAGATATACCCCTTCTTTCACTTTAAGTTTATTTGAATATGAATTATAATTTTTGTTACTTTCTGTTAACTACAGTAAACATTACAATATTGTAAAGAATATTTCACAATTAATAAAAAATTACACTGAAAAACTTTAATATTTAAGGGAGTCATTATTCTACAGGGGGTCACTTTTCTTCATGTAGAGTGTGCTCATTTTTGTAAAATGACACTTATTCTTCAGGCAAAAGGGTCATTTTTCTACGTCGAAAAATGATCGGGGGGTCATTTTTCTGCGTAGAATAATGACCACGGGTCATTATTCTACGTCGAAAAATGACCCCCGGTCATTATTCTAAGGGGGTTATTATTCTACGTTACACCGGCACCCTGCTATCCCGGTCACTACATAAATTTATAAAGCCGATCACCAAAGCAAATCAATATACATGTTCAGTAGAAGACTACGTTGAAAGTTAATTTAAAAGAATATTTTTAACACAATGAAAATAAATTCAGGACCTTTTCATAGAAGAGCTTTTAGTATTAGAAAGGATAATTTGATTTGGATGTTGTGACATCAACCTGAGCATTTATTTTTTTATGTTAATGGAAAGATAAAGACCGAATATTGTTTTTAATTGATACCGGGCCATCACTAAGCACAAGTAAAGAGTACAATATTCTTTTCAATTGTTTGGAAATTTCAAACATTTCTGAACTTAAAAAATATAACGTGATTCCTTCCTTAAAATGCTTTATCTTTCTCTCTTTAAGATGCTTAGAGTATTCATTCAGCGGAAACAATTTCATCGCAGATGAATGGCCATCATATCTATAAGCATACAGTATTAATTTTGATTTATGTGCGATGCGTAATGCGAAAAATCTGATTTGCAATCTAAACAATGGCGCTCTAACCAATGCCATCAATTAGCTTCTCGGCATAATGACGTCAAAAAAGAAACATTCCCAATCAAGAAGACTTATAAGAGTTTAACAGTATACTTAGGATAAAAGCCATTACTGATAGCGTCGATAAAATAGCCATTTGAAAACGCCAGAAATTTTCTGGTTTCTCGTTTGATTTAGTCACTCTTTTCAGCATTGGGTTGTCTATATATTAGAACTGAATAAAATCTCAAGTCACCAAATTTGTGGATTTCTTATATACATTAATTGTAGTTAAGATGCCCCAGAAAATGCATATTCAAGTAAGAGGTAATTGGTATAATCTTTGTCCACGAATTTGCGTACAAATCTCCATGAAATCTAAGTACGTACTTTTAATCCAATCAACATTTCTTCCATTAAACTTTTGACGATCATAATAAATCGCTGATTAAAAGAAATGTGTACTTTATCCTAATCCAATCCAGTAAAAATAATCTCTTAATGTTGGTGCATTTGGGTACATGATATGATGATGGGTTTAATTCACCCTAGTACATCTTGTCCAAAAAAAAACCACCTGATTTCCTTTAATCTATAATGCAATTAAGAAGTGCTTGCAAGCTAACAAGCACCTTTGTAAGATCTTTTATAAATCCCTAATCAGAATTTCAGGAAACTAAACAAAAACTGAATTCAGAATAATTCTTTAGATTATATTTGCTATTTTAGATGTCTCGTTTAGTGGTGACACTAAACTTGTTGACAATATCATGAATTCGTGTTTCGTCTTTATACTCTCCTCTTTCTCTCCCTTTTATTTTCTTTTTAAAATAATCTTTTGAATACTATTGAATTTATTGATTATTCAATCCTTATACATATATACAGAATCTTTATTTCTAACTTACATGTACGTATACTAGTTCTTGGGTTGAAAATAGTACGGACTTAAATTTTTGATGACATGATCCGCTACAACAGCCCAAAGCTGACCAATCAATAGGCATGCTTTCTCTCGGCGTGAGCCCGCGATCGTCGCCCTGCACGGAAGTACCTGTCGGCTTTCAGATCTTTTATCAATCCATCACGGCTTTATCCTTAAATACTGCCTTAAACCCTACAATCTGTGGCCAATCTCAGATTTCTCTCCCAGAACATTATTGCTGCTTCATTCTTTTTTCCAATGGAGAACGCTTATTGAATAAATTGTATATATTTACTCGCACGTGATTGGGACTCAAGGAATGACCACGTGTAAAATCTGGAATCAAATGATCGCAGTGCACGTGCTGGGTAGCGATGGTGAGCATTTTCTCGAGGAAGAAAAGTAAAGTTAAGTAGGATAAAATGAGCGCTGAATCTGTGATTCTGAGAAACGCACAATATATATAGAGAGGAGAATTTTAAAAATGGTTTTATTCCGCGGTTTGATGTTTGTTTGATAAAACTCATTGCTATCGGATACAGCTAAGATACTTGCATTGGCAGGAAGCGTATGATAGATAATACCTGAACTCTTTATATTTTGATCGGATTTATCAGGCCCGTTGACAGATGATGCGGTCCCGCTGCTAAACAAATATTCAATTTGAGGATGAGGTACACCAAATGCCACATTCCTTCCAAGGATTATGATCCTAACCATTCGTACTGCATTTTGTGAGACAGAGAAAAAAGGAGGAGCGCTATTTCTGTAGATGAAGTGTAAAAAACGGTAAAAATGGAGATCGTTATCACGAAACGTCAGCAGAGTTTCTGAAGAAAAAAAAATAAAAGAAGAAAACTATGCACAATAGTGATATGGACGTACCGGGTTCTCTTAATGGAAGCAGTAATTTTGAGCACAACCAAACGCTCAATGGATCAATTGTTACCAAGATAAACGTATCAGTGGTGTTGGACTCGGATAACAGCCTGTTGACAGAGTACTCTGGGTCTCCTCCCAGGGACCCACCCATTCCTCTTTTGATCGCTAGCTCTGTAGCGGCAATAGGTATCCTGATTTTTATCTGTCTGGCTTATTACTGTCATTCTTTACAATTGGATTCCAGGGCCCGACAGCTGGCGGTGAAACTGGCTACAAAGACAAGTTTCGTCGGAGTCCCTCCTTCCTACACCTCAACTTCCATCATGTCGGCCACCGACTCAGAACTTTCTTACCAGAAGCGCCGGAACACGCTCCGGGCTCCTAGCCTCACCCCCTCAGTCCCCAGCTCCCGGTCCCTGAGGGGATCGGTCAACTGGAGCGCTTTAGCGGACCACGACGTTGTGACGTACTCAGCGCCGAGGAGACATTCCACCTTCATTATATGACTCGTGCGTGCTTAATTTTAGTGTTCAAAAATAGAAAAAAAGCATGGGAAATATGTGATATGTGTGAATATACATTAATATATCTCAAAGGATTCCATTTTATGTTCAAACGCTAACGTCTTTCGTATCTTTCTAATTAGTGAAATGAATCGTGTTTAGATGTGTGATCGCAAGGAGTCCTGTAGCTGGAAAGGATGCTGTATGTATACGTGTATGTATAGGTGTAGTAGTGTTTCATTAAAACAAGGCGCCACCATGATCTCATGACTTGGAATCAACCTCATCGACGCTTTAATTCATATACAAGTATTTTGTTGATTGAATTTCTGAGTACACGGACCATGATTAAAATCTCTTCACACTTCATTCCTGTATTTATTCTTCTCGGAGACTTGATTATCTCTCTATCTCTTTACGCAGACTGGTGAACGAAAAAGTGGATCCTTTGATTATATTTCTGAGTTCTGTCAGTTTCATTTAAGATCTTACAACTTCGAGTAAAAACATGCATTGAAGATATTTCGACTTTTATCATAAGTTACGTTTTTTTTAACTTATAATTATCTTAACAAATGCCCCCATTGAACCAATTACCAAAAATAATCGTCGAAAAAAAAAAAACAGGCAGTAAGAACAAAAAGTCTATTATTTAAGATAAAGATCGAGAAGGCTGACGCACATTACATAGTTTGTTCTTAACTCCAATCAAAACAATGGCTGTGTTCGGGAAAAGGAGAATGCTTTAAAACTTAAACAATCTGCCAATCAAGCTTAAACGACCAGATCTCAGGGATTTCGGTAATTATACAAATTACTCGGTAAAAATAACCCACCCACCCCCCTAAAAAAAAAATGAACATCTAAAAATTTAAGGACATGAACTATTTTACACATTGCTTGTTCGACTTTTAGTGATAAGTTTCAAAATTTAGTATGAAAAATGCAAAATTTTACATTCATGCCTTATTTTGATAGTCTACAAATCGCCCATTCGTTGTAGTGTTATAAATACACCCGGTTTTAAGAAGAATTTCATGCTTCCGATCCTGATTTGGTTTTGTCTTTTACAAAAGGGCATTGTTCACATTCAAATGGGTATTCGGTGTTGTTTAATTGAAAATTATTAATATTCCCATTCTCTCATATGTACACTCTCTCATTATTGATTAGTAATAAACATGTCCCAATTAGGTACTTGAAGCGATATTGTTGCCTTTGGCATGCAAGCAATACACTCAGTATTTGTCGCTCTCGCTTCTGTTATATATGATATGAATTATTCGATACGTGCTTTATTCAACCAACACATGCAGAAAAATAATGGTTTCTTGGAAACAGTGCTGATTAATTTCTGCAAACGTTATCAACGTTGGGAAACCAATGAAACATGCCTTTTCTTCATTTCAGTTTTACTTTTTTTTGTATGTCTTTAAGATCATTTTTTAAAGATCCGTTTTTATACTCTAACGTCATAAAATACTTTTTTTTTTTTTTTTTTGCTGTTGAACGACTGGAGCTAGATCTCATGTCGATAACAGATAAATTGAGAAAACCCTTAACCGTCTACAAGAGGTCATATCATTAAAAAAAACAAAAGTCTTCAGTTTAATTTGAAGTATGCAAACTCGGCTCGTGACATTATGTAGCACTTAAAGATATGACAAAAAGACCTAGATATGTTCGCAAAAAAAGGAAGGAAAATTTCAAAGACTGGAACTGACTGCGTGTGTTTTGTACTTTTAAAATAAATTATATACGGTTCTTAATTTAAGCGTCTACTGCGCATACACTATAGAGCTAGTCATTCGTACACAGATATCAAAGCTACATCAAATCCATATAAGATAATTATCAAGCCACTTTTGTTGACAAATTGGGCGTTCATGTATATAAATTATATCTGCTCCAACAGGGAATTGAAATGCTTTTTTTAAATTTTCAGACAGCTTAATTTTTTTAACTCATTCAGTCACATTTTTAAAATGCATTTTCCTGATTTTTAATTAAAAGGGCTAATTGTCTGTGATACTATGTAACCATTTTTTTTCGTTTTTCATATAGTTTGTTTTTCCCAGAAGTACTATAAAATTCATAGTTTACTTCGGGTTTACTAGAGTGGACCCAGCGTAAACCCAAAGTAAACCCAGAGTGGACACAGAGAGTAATTAAAACCTCGATTAGAAGTATACCCCTGAAAGCAGACACTACATGTGTATTCGGAATATACAAGGGGCAGGAATTACAGGCAGTAAGATGGTAAGATAAAATACAGGTCTTCTTCACACTTCAGTGCGTATAGTTGACCCAAAAAGCAATTCTCGAGTAAACCCAAAGTAAACCCAAAGTTAACCCCAAGTGGACCCAAATTTTCAAAAAGTAAACCCGTAGTAAACCCAAAGTAAACCCGGGGTTTAGTTGGGGTTTACTCTGGTGTAAGGTTGGGTCTGATCGGTACTGTAAACTCATGCAAATCCTTGCATTGCATTGCAAAACGGAGGGAGTGATTTCTTCATGTCATTTTGTCAATCATCGTACACAGTATGGTAGTATCGTAAACCACAGAAACTAATTAAATAAGATGTAATTTGATTTAAGGACAAGTAAACTCATACAAATCCTTGCATTGAATTGCAAAAACGGAGGGAGTGATAGACTTTGCTATTGTTCCAAATTATGACATACATGTATACTATAAAAAATGAACACTGGAAAGTTTAATCTTAGTACATACAGCTATCTTAGTTTAGCATCCAGGTGATCATTCTACGTCATTGATATTTTTCCTACTATTGGTCAAATGTTCAAAACATGTATACATGACTTGTATGTTTTATATATTCTATACGTCTGTGTTTATCTACACAATCATGTATTGTTTCGTCAACGTTTGTCTGCATAAGGAGAATGTTTAAGTAAGGAGATTGTATGCTGTTCAATTCTTACTATACATAATAAAGTATTGTTAAATTATGTTTAAAAATCATTTATTTGAATTTACCGCATGATCTTGCTCAAATGCTTTTTCCTACGTACATGTATATGGGAAAAGTATATGGTGGCAAACGAAACATTGTAATGCGTTATATTCGTGATCATGGGAACAAGGGACAGTGCAATTATGAGTCATAATCTATATAAAGGAATTCTTGAAATAATCATTTTTTTTTCGCCTAGATGTCTTGCAATTTGTCTTTCTAAATTACTAATTAAAACTTTAATGAGATCTTCTTATGACCGTTTCCAAGCTTAATCACTTTTGCTAGTCAGTATAAAAAAAATATTTTCTTCTGCTTCAAAGAAAAAAAACAACAAATTAAGTATAACTCTAATAAATTCCCATGTGATAATGAAACATGTTCAAAGTAAATCTTTTTTAAGAAAGTCTTAAAGGCCAGTTCACTTATGACGTAAATAGATAGTAAGTACCAATAAATAATGTATCTACAGGAACACGTTAAAAAAATGACGCCACATTAGAGATTACGAAAATCTGTCTTCACAAAATATCTTTTCTTGGATACTTTTCAACTTGAGTGTCGAATTTTATGATGGAGTCGTTGAACTTTAAGTTTGCTGTACTACATGCTGGGTAGCACACTAATTTTGGGATTACATGATTATTTAACTGCTTGACTCCGATTACGATGACTCTGAAACGTAAAGCTGCGATCGTAATCTTGCACAGAGTGTTAGGTCTCACGATAAAGTTAAGGTAATTCTGAGGATAAATTATTCTTTTTTATCGTAAAATCAGAAATGAAGGCCATCAATCACGCCATAAACTTACAAAAATAACAGGAGAATCAAACGCATCTGATCAGTATCCGAATTGATGAATTGCATGCGCAGATTGCCGGTTACTGAATCTCACCGGCTCGGGCGTTTGAAGAGCCACCTGCCGGTGGAATTGTTTATGTTTCTTTAGCAGTTCTTTCAATTCTCTCCGCCGAAGTTTAAAATAGCTTTTTGTGCTGAAACTTTTTGATGGAAGTAATTACTCTCTTGATTTGTCTCTCACCCGAGGAAGATTTGCGTGTTTCAATCATCTTGATCGTCATCAGCTCGAACTCTGCTAGTTTTTTCCCACTTTAAAAATCTGAAGTTTTAAGGCTTTTTTGATTTTTTTTTATCCCTGTGACGTATCTGAAGTCAATATGTGCAAAGTTTGACATCCGACATCCTCTCTCCGAAGCATTGTCTGTTTTCTTGTTGATATACCACTGACGTTGGAAACCAGTAAAAATCGCATTTCAACAGGTTTTAATCAAAATTACGTAGTCGTAATATTGATTTTGTAAAGCAAAAGTGCATGCCCGTAGAGATTCAACATGCATTTTGCATGATGCTTTACGGGTTTATTTTTCTTAAATTTGATAAGGTAGAAGGTTTTCGTCATGGATTTTTCTAAATACCGACAATAAAAAAATGATAAAAGATTTTTCCTACTTTAATTTACACGACTTGTTAGAATCTCTCTTTCTCTCTCTTTTTTTTCTTTTAACGCAACACCTGCCATAGCCAATCAAACAAAACTTTAGTTAAAAGAAACCAGTTACTGACTGAAAAAGTTATTTTAAATTGAGATCATGTGTGAAACTATATCTCCAAGAAAGCACTTTGGAAACTCGTTCTAACACCTTTTATCACAGAAACTCTTCAACTTCTCACAATTTAATGTATTTGAACTCTTCTTTTTCTAGCATTTATAAGTGAACTAACTTGTATTGGTGTTATGTTCATCATAGCAGATTAGTCTGTTAACATGTATTTTACATGTGTTTGATCATTGACATTTAGCATGACATTTGAAGGTTCGTTTTGAAAAATGTAGAAATAGATATCAAACCAAAAATAACAACCAAAAAACAAAACAACAGCAATAATCTTTTATCGTGCTGTATATCAAATAATTTCTACATGCATGTAGTAGTTGTGTTATCAAAGTGCAATGTTCCTGTACGGTTTTTATAGAATTTTGAATTGGGGTGGGATGTTGTAATCAGACTTACTCACCCTTTTTGTAAACAGTATTTTGTCCTAACACTTGTCGACAGAGCGATTATAGCTGTCTGATATTGACTTCTATTCCTGCGATCCTATTCCGTACAGAAGGAATTTCCCTTTACCTCATATATTTGTAAACCCCTTCGCGTAAAGTTTGGCAATGTCTTAGTATGGGTTTGAATCCCAAATAAAGCTCGCACAATTGACGTCCATTTTCAGACGCGAATTTCCTCGATCGAAATAACAACAGTAACAGAAACTTTTCGGCGAAAATGACGAACTGGATTTGAATATTACAATTTTAATTATTTCAATTTGGCATGCAGTGTTAACATGATGTACTTTTATATTCCATATCAATATATATTTTATTTAAAGCAATATGAGCTGCAATTTTCATGATGAATTTTTTTTTAACGAAAATGTTGTTTTCTACTAAAATGACAAAAATATCATGATTTTTTAATTTCTTTTCGCCGAATTTTTGTGAAAAGGGCCGTTAAGGAGCCTTAATTAGAGCGAAATTGAATAATTGTCGTCCTGTACAAAATTGATTTGCTATATATTCTTTAGAAGAGATATATTTCCTCTGACAAAAATTAATGATTTTTAACAAACTTATTTATCATAATATTCTAAGTTATATGCAGACTTACCATACTAGCAGGTTTTTACAGCAAAATAAAATTCTAAAAAATACTGCTCATATTGCTTTAATCATACATTGTTGGTGTCTCAAAATCAGATGGATACAAGTGTTTGTAGGTTCCATAAGCATAACTTTAGGGGGATATACGGATTATGTGTTGTTTACTTACTTAGTAGATGCTACATCTGTTTGCATTATTTATCACGAGCCGTGTTATTTAGAATGCATCGATGCAAGTCTTGATTCTATTCAGGACATGCAGCGGACGATGGTCTGTCGGTAAGATCAATCGATCCCAGATTGGACCAATAGATTAGACATTACTTATTATCCTAAAGTACTACATTGGATCATTACAACCATATGTATATATAAAGAAAATATTAACTAAATTCACATAATCAAAGAGATATCGACGAACAAATGAAAAGAAATCGAGTGCCGCAATTTATAAAGTTAGAGAAAAACAAGGGCCTGCGGGACGTACGTATCCAAAGATTACTCGGGCAGTTTACAGAAGGTCAACGTTCGAGCCCTACCAGGACAAACCTTGAGTTAGCTTACTTAAAATTTTATTAAAAACAACTTTTCTATTATTCAAAGTCTGTCAGCTCCTTTAAGGGATATGTGCGGCCATCTTTTACATTTGAGAAGAAAAATGTAAACATTTCTTGAACTGGCTTTTTTCTGTCCAAAACTTAACCAAAACTGTTGTCAATGGCCGCACATCCCCCTTAACGTCAAGTGTTGTTCAAGAGACTTTGCAAAACGGCTTCGCTCCTTAGACTCCTTAAAGCTGTAAAGTTGTTGTTATTCAGCTTGGTTTTGTCTTGGAACATATTAAGCATTCTCCAATTAATTATGCTTATGTAGGGCCTAGCTAGGTGGTTACTTTATACTGGTTTTCTTGTTTATACTAACTAGTCGTTTTACTTGTTCAAATATATTGGACTATATATTCTCACCTTCTGGAATAAAGAGCTCTGTATAGAATATATAGGTAAAGGCTTGAACATACGGGTCTTTCTGGACCATATGATAATTTTTGATTAAACGGTTATACAAGGTAAACTATAGATGAGATGCGGATCTGTTGGGTAATCTGTTGACCACTATCGGCAACTGTTTTATAACATTGCTAAAGCATATTGTTTAAACATACCGAATTACACAACTTTATCGATATGGTTTAATCTATCATGTACAGATAGATACAGAATTTCAAATTTTGACTCAAGCCTCGTCCAAACCAAATTTAGACAGAAAATGTATCCATGACCAAGAAGAGCATGTACTGCAATGAATTCAAATACACGTACTTCATAAAAGACTTGTTAAAATTGAATTGTTTGGTTTAAAAGGGCATAATCACGATTTTGGTCAAATTTTATCTTTCTATTTTTAGTGTTTATAATGCTTTAGAAATGCATCTCTGATGATCAACCAAAATTTGAGTGTTAGTCGTAGAGTTATAAGCAAGACACAGAGCTCACAATTCTTTGTCATGTTAACAAGGCTCGTGTCCTGTTTTTGTTTAAATCGGTTCAATATATACCAGTAAAAATCTGTTTCAGGATAATTGTTCTATCTTCTGACTCCTCTTCAGCATAAATAAACAGTTCCTATGGTTTATCACATTCATTTTAGGTTTAAAAATGAAATTTTTCTTCATTTAGAATGTAAACAGAAACATAAATTAAGCTTTGTTTACATATCGAAAAATTGTAAACTCTGTATCTCGCTTATAACTCGACGACACTCAAATTTTGGTTGACTATTAGAAATGCCATACTAAAGCATCGTGAACATTAAACCGGAAATATAATTTTTGACCAAAATCGTGGCCATAACCCTTTAAATTTCCAATTTATGTCTACTTTTTCTACCTGAAAACATTAGTATATGTAGTATAGGCGTTAGCAAGCTTATAATTATCTTTTTCGTGTAGCGTATACACATGTATATGGGTTGCAGATTTGGTCCTTTATAGATCTGGTGGCACTCTTATTTTGAGCAATGCAGGAAGAATATCACGAAAATCTGCAATGCATCAACTCCATGCGGCATCTAAAGAGAGTTACCCTTGTAGATGCAGACTCTTGTACTATTTTCTTTCAGCTTTGCAGCATTTCATAAATGAGACAAATCATGGTGTCCCTTCTGATATACAAATGTAATTCATTTTCACACATAACAAATACATGTACAATTGACTATTTTGGACAAGAGGCACGTAGTTGCATGTATGTTCCATTTATAAATTTAGTCATTTAAAAATGAAACAATAAAAGACAATCTTGACATTTCATCCCCCAAAACATTACCTTGAAATTTACCTATTTCCAATTTCAGTCTCGAGCAATTATGACAGGATAGAATAATGTAAACATACATGTATCTACTACCCCCCCCCCCCCCCACCCCTAAAAAATGGAATAATATGAACACAGTCAAGATTGTAATTAAAAATTTAAACAAAAGAGAGATAATGTCCGATTGGTGCAGAACTTTTGATCAACCGATGAAAAAGTGGTTTATGTTCTAAGTAAGTTAGATCATATCAAGTAAAATTTACGCGATCGATTAAGAAGGGGTTCGATCGCTTCGATTCGCTCTTTCCGCACCTTCTAAATCGCGTAAATTTGACTTAATATGATCTAACTATTACTTAAAGTGTCCCAATAAACGTATATGTATATAATAACTATTTTGCTTAAAGCACTACTTTGTTCTAAATTTAGTTGGAGGGATATTTCTAAAATTAGTTGGAGGGATATGCCCAGTTATTTTTAACCGCTGAGTTGACTTTGAATATTTTTTCTACATGTACGTAAAAGTTGTAAAAATCCTACAATAAACTAGATACATTTAACATACAACTTAATTCTCAACCCCCCCCCCCCCCCAAAAAAATAAAAAAATAAAAAATCAGATGAGTTTTGGTGGTTAAATGGTACTGATATTAATTGGCTCCATTTTAAAATCAGAGCAATCTCCATAATTAATTTTATGTGGAGGCTTCAAATGTTTTCATGTTTTGATTTGAATTTTCATTAATGATTAAAAGTATTAAGTACAATTAATGGAAGAATTCATAAAATAAGGATCAATTTTGAGGAAATTTCCATGATAAAAAAGGTAAAACCTAATCTAGCAGTTATAAAGCCTACACAATAGCTATCACAATTCCATTACCTACATGTAATCAAAATCAATTTATTTGCAACAAATATTTGCAACGAAATCTCTGTGTGTAAAATCTGAAACATGTAATTCATTTAGGCGATTCAAAATAAGCACTTAAGCGTCACACAAGTCACTTATGTAATGGGTCTGTCCTTAAATAGCATTTCATGTTATGATAAAACTGATTTCGAGGAAAAAATTAGATATCATGAATCCTGCTTACTGGAGTTAACAAAATAATGACCGCCCCCTCCACCTCCTCCCTAGGAAACGAAATCACCCTCCATTGTATCCTCCTTGGGGAACACTTGTGCTAGGATCCTTGCCTGTTATGTGCTGATGAGGATGCTCTTTTACGTTTCTTGTTTTTCTTGACCATGTAGCAAGTTGATAAATAAATCACACTTGTGTATAGTTAGTTCATTGAGTTGTCTTTCTTGCATTTTGCAAAGATCTTTTTTTTTCATACGCGTCTATTTGTTTCCATATTACACAAGGAGAGAGACACAGTGCATTGATTTATTCCTATTGTTTTACTGAAAGCAATTAATATTATAATTAACATTATTATTATAAACATATTATTAACGTAATATTGCAACGCTCAAACAGCATATAAAAGACATTTGATAGGCATATTTCAATTGAACTTTCGAATAATAAAGGGTTGTGTATTGTTGTTTGGAATAACATATTCCAACATTATGTCCAGTGTCATTGTCTGCATGTTGACGTCGTTAAGTTTTCATCTTTTCCTGCAAACAGACTGCGCAAATCTTTTAACATTTTTAAGGGCGATGATTTAAAGTTAGGAGGATGGATGGTCAACCAAGTACTCATGAGATCTGCCTTAATTTTTTAATATAATATGTTTAGTCATTAATTATTAATGAGTAAACAATTTTTTTTTTAATTGTGAAATACTTTTTTTATGTTTAAGAAGAGAAATAACATAAACCATCCATCTTGGATGTAAACTTTACTTTCAAAATATTAATCTTTTAATACAAGGCTTTAAAGAGGGGGTGATAATATATAAATAGTGCCTGTTTGGGAGGGTAACAGTTGAAATTGACACCCCGAGAAAACCATTGTCAACCGACGCGAAGCGGAGGTTGACAATGGTTTTCGAGGGGTGTCAATTTCAACTGTTATCCTCCCAAACAGGCACTATTTATTTTGTTATACTGAATGTCTTTTTTAAAATTTTTAAGAAAATTTTACTGCTTTTATATAGGAATAACGTGAATTCTACAGCGAACCGTACGCGCATAATTTTCGCGCATGTTACATTTTTTAATGTTACCCGTTGCCAAGTGCGTTGCTAACGCTGAGGGTAATAGTAAATATTATTAACTGCGTCTTAACCAATCAGATTTCAGTATTTAACATGAAAGTATAACAAAACATTCTAACATTCTATCTCATTCATGGTTTTATTTTTTACATTGCATTGTTTTTGTGTATCAACTTATGAGCAAATCGTTTAAAATCCTCATCTTCGTGATTGATTTGTACACTGTTTTTATCATAATGTACATATATGCATTTGTAATCTTAAACTTAAAAGACACGCGAAAAAATCGCCGAATTCCTCACTCCAAAAGCAAAAATTACAAAAACGTATATACCGGTAAATAAAAAAAAACAAGAAAAAAAAAATAATAAAAAAAAACGATCACAAAACATGACAAAAAAAAAAAAGATGGAAATGCCACGAATATATATCCAAGAAATCATTACAATATAAATTTTCTAAAGTTTGCAAGTTTAGCACCTAGACTGAACTGTTAAAATGTATTAAGCATATGTTTCTACAATCAAATGCTCCTTTTATCTTTTAACATACATGTATTTGAAACTTAATCATGGTTTTAAAAAAAATCAATTTTTTGCAGATACATTTAAAATGTATATATAGTTCTCTGACGACCTCTTGAATGGACATCTAATTTTTTTTTTTAAAGTGTCATTTTTCCATATTTTTTTTTTCGTGAGACTGTAAATCGATATTTATATCTCTTTTACATGTTGTTCTAACTAATTTATGCTGGCATTAATGCGGTTAATACTTGAGGGTATGCATATACAGTATAAAGATAGGTTGGTAATGCGTTTTTATTCAAGAAAACGAGATCTCATTATTGATTACCCCAACGTTATGTAGAAATGTTCGACGAAGAATATGATCAGATATACGATCGTACAAATAGCTTTTTTGTCATTTGTCGATGGTAAAGCGAATGGAAGTTAAACAAAACAAAAACAATTGAATTGAGCACAAAACAAGAGATTGAGATGAGTCATATGGTCCACATCCTTCACTTGAATGATGGATACGGTTTCTAAATCAGCTTTATCACATTTTTTATTTTATTTTCATTTAAAACTGAACTATACACGTGGCCTCAATCTGGGCTTCTTGTTCAAGATTTCAACTTTTATCATAGCAGTAAGCTTCTATGTCAATGCCTATTGGGATATTTACTAATACACTTTTCGGATTTCTTTCCATTTTTTCTTATAAACAGTGGTTTCTATATCTTTGCATCCTTCATGGTGCCCTGAATCAAATCAATGGTAATGGTTTGAACATGATGGTTTGCTTCAGTAGTTTTAGTCATATCACAAATCATACCCTTGTGGCTTTTATGACGATTTTTAAAACAGACATCTCCTATATAATCCTTGAACTTTGCATACCTCGTGGGTCACATTGGGTCCTTTTTTGATAAAGAGGACCCGGTTTGAACAAATTTGAATTTGCGCTGCATACATGTAGGTCAGAATTCTTGAATAGTTATTACACCAATCGTGTCTATCAAAGATCGGTCCCTTTGTTTCAGTGTACTTGTTTGTGCTCAATATTCCTATATATTCCTATATATGTGAATCTTGTTTCCATCATAGAGTCCCATTGTTAGACCAAGGGACTCTGTCTATAGAGACTTAACTAAGAGGGCTGGATGGCCGTTGTCATTTTTAGGCTATATTTACCTTAATCAGACTAAGAGTTTATGAAAATGTTCAAATTTTAAAACTAAAATATATGGATTTTTCTGTACTCAATAATAGTTAATGACCAAAAATATATTTTTTTTCAAAAATTTAAAGCAGATCTCATGAGTATTTGCTTGACCATCCATAAAAGATTTGCGCAGTCTATTTGCAGGAGGAGATGAAAAGTTAACGACGCCATCATGCAGACAACGGACATAATTATTTTAATCAGAGAAGCTCGTTGAGCCTTCGGATCAGTTGGTCTAAAATTATAAGCCTTAATTAAATTATATGAAATATTGAACCTGTTCGATTTGGCGACTCTGACCTGTATTGTAAAAAAAATGAATTCACTAGTTTTTATATTGCCCATAAATCTGTTCAATATCTGTAAATCAACCTAAGGTACAGATGATGATTAAATAATCTGTATTTACTTTGGCGTTTGATTTATAGAATAGCTTTCATGAAGATATAATAAGACAGAAATCGTTATAGATTCATAATCCTTTACTCTCTTTGGCACATTGAAATGTTATACAACACATACATATATATATAAAATACATCCCTGAGGTAAAAAATTCAGTTTGTGAACAGCATGGTAAAAAGATTCCGTGAGGGTGAAATAAATCAATTCTCCATTAAAACAGAGCACCGTTCTGCTTCCTGTACAATAGAATCATGGGTAAAATTCTGAACTTTCGAGAATTTTCACTTTCTCCGTAACGACACACATCTTTTTCCTCCAGGAGCGAAAACGAGACCTGTTGATTTCAGGAGGAAGAAACGGCGCGGACTTTTGATGAGCATGCGCTGCTATCGTTTCCGTTTTGTAATGGTAAAACGATGTCTTAGGAGAGACTAATAACATATGAACACCAACTGGCAGAAAAGAACGATGTCATATCCAAACCACATCCACCGTAATTGAATATCTGTCTGGCATATCTCCGGAATATCTTTGACTGTAATTGTATCTTTCTGAATGTTGATTCACTGTTTGCACATTGTGACATAGTCCAATTTGTCTTATGTCTATTGACCGCCTGTCCTCTAGTTTTGGCTGCGGGTATAAGTTTTCATATAGAGGTGGATTTAACTCTTTACACGGGTCCGATTCAGAATAAGGTGGGAGATGGACACCGAATGGAAGCTCAAATGTGTCAATATCGTATTCCCGCGCTCGCCCCATGGAACGACGATTTCTCTGCAAAGCAAATTACAAAACTCTTCTTTAAGGCTTATCATCAATATTTAACACAGATATCAATAAGAAAATGTATTTGAAATTCAAGCTAATATTATTGAGAACCGTTTCATATACTTACGGGTTTGTATAAATAGTCATAGGTGCCCCTTCCTTCTGATAGCTCTTGATACTGCGAAACCACACAGGCAAAACAGTAGCACTGTAAAAGTATAAGTATCAGTTATTATAAACTATCAAAAGTAGATTTTAAAAATTTGAATTATCAGGCACGTATTTCATAACAGAATGGAAATTAAAATCAAGTAACACTTACATTTGCTATGAGTTTAAAACAATAGTAAAACATCCATACGATTTCCCAAGCATTCAATGTCTGCAAAAAAAAAATGAAGCATGATTATTTGTAATGCTACACATTTGGAAAACTCGATCAAATCATAATTCCATGAATAAAACCCTGAACAACCTTAATGAAAACCAAATGTTAACATTCTCTCTCTCTCCTCTCTCTCTCTCTCTCTCTCTCTCCTGTGGGGTATCGGGGGACCTACCTTCTCCCTCTCCATGTGGACGGTGGTGAGGAGAGCTATTGAGCCTGTCTCGTACAGTACGTTGAGGATGAGGACGTAGACCCAAGGTAACAGGAGATATCGCTTGTCCTGTAAAAGAAGTCACGGAAGATATAACTATTTCAGTCGGTGCATGACAAAGATAATTTCTAAATCTTCTTTGACGAGTTAAAGCCTCTTATTTCCACAATATGTTCTTTGTAAGAAGTTTGGAATGTGCATGAGATGATTTATATATCTTAACATAAAATATAATTACAGTAGGGTCATATTTCATAGGGCTGTACAGTATACCAAAAAAAATTCAGTTTCATTTACAACTAACGAAATTTCACTTCACATGTACATGTAAACATTTGTACAATTTTAGATAATCTAGTAATCCGTGCAATTACTTTCATGCACCTACTTTTGTTATATTTACAAGTACATGTTACATGTACTAGAAAACCTAACTTTTGCTATTTACAAGTAACTTAAATACACATGAGCAAAATAAAACGTTTGCAATACGATGTCCCAAGGTGGGTGTCGTAATAAGATATTTAGCCTTTAGATAGCATTTGTCAGTGAAGTGACAAGTTCAGATGTTTACACGCCACTTCGTTTAAACATACGAAATGTTGTAAAAGCAATGCCGTGTTACGAGACAATATGATGCTATCAGGGTTGTTTTTATCGCTTTGGAATTTCGAACTCATAACAGCGTGAAATAGTGTATCACTTTAATGAAACTTGCCTACGACAAAATCATATCGCAGTAATAAATCTCATGAATAAGAGTGAAAAGGGCAAAAAATTCCCAACTTTCTAAAATTGAAACTTGTAAACCTTTTTCATAATTTGTCTAAATAATGAGTTTCATATTAATTTGTTTATTTTAAGGCAGTTGGGGTGGAGTGAAACAGCCATAACCCCCCCCCCCCCCCCCCCCGGTCCCAAAATAAAAGAAATTAAATATACATTGAAAATACCTTAAAACGTAAATAATGTATATATTAACGGCAAACTTCGGCATGGTAAGTATTTTTCTACAAGACAAAAAATTCCACTGCCCTGAATTTCATCATTTTAACAACACACTTACCAACTGTACGCCCGGGATGAGGATAAGGGATGCTGCTATCATCAGTCCATACAAGACAAAACCAGCATACACGATTCCTTTGTATTCTGTTAATAAATGAAAGAAAATAGGAAATTAAGACAAATAGCTTACAGAATGGACACATATTATGGCATGAAATCGTCGATTGTTTTGCGAGCATCCAAATGACGAACGACTTCGCAAAGCCAAGGTTAGCAGAGTGGGCCGAAAACCCTTGGTTTGCTAAGATGATTGACGAAAGAAAATCTACATGTACATACCCTGAGAGTCTTCAATGAGTTGGTACCCGACATAACGGAACAGATAGAATACCAGGCAGATCAGGGAATTAACCTGTCAATATAAACGGTCATTATGTTATACATATAGACTACTGTGTGCTGGAATATATAACCGTCATATATACCAAAAAATATTTGAATCATACGAAGTACATGTATGTACAGATGAACAAATCAACACTACAATCGTACAATTCATCCAATACCACCCCGTCCACCTCAAAAAGAGGGTGGGGAGGCAAATCAAAGGAACCCTAGTCATTTTGTCATTTTTTTTTGTGGTCATCTTATTGTAAGTTGTATAGTTTTCATTTTAATAATTTCAATAAAAGGGAGCCGTTTGATAGGAAAAATTATTAAGATATTTTTTTCCTCAAAGTTGTAAGCTGTCAAGATTCCGTTGTCTTATTTTATTTAGGAGAGTCTATTAAGTGCATCCTACATTAAAACTGCCATGTAGGCATTATGTTGTGTCGGGTCTTGTAACAGTTTACCGGTCCTCTTCCGACCTATAAAGTACATGCTAACCTCGTTTTGATGGACGACGTGTCCATCTCGACTTAATGGTTAATTAATAAAGTATTTCCCTAAAACATACTGATATGGGGCTATCAGTTGTCTTTTGTATAGCCCCGGGAAAACTTCACAAATATTATGTAACTACTAATGAGTAAAATACAAACAAACATGGACGAGGTGTGCCGAGAATCTTTATCCGTGTCTTATCGTAATCATGTCGATGTGTCACTTGATCGAGCCTAATCAATCTGGCATCTCCATATTTATCTGTTTTAAGCATTGAAATAAACTAATGAAATTGTCCTCTACTAATGGAAATTCAATCAGTCCAACCAATTGTTAAGCTCCGTTGCGCGGCCGGCATTTTATAAACCACTGTATAATTCGATACGGTATTGTCATACAATTGAATTCTCTCGGCTCATTTCCATATAAAACTGATTGATCAAATGAATTCCTGGCATGCTTAGTTTCCAAAAAATCGATATCTCAGAGAGAGAGAGAGAGAGAGAGAGAGAGAGAGAGAGAGAGAGAGAGAGAGAGAGAGAGAATATTATATGTGCTAAAAATTTACAACAACACTTTTACGTCTTTGAAAGAATACCCCTTTAAAGAACATGGGTAAATAACTACATTTAGGATTCTTTGTTATCTGCCGTGACAGTTTGAATTCAGTCCTTCTACAAGATTTATTACAATTTATTGCAATAAAATGATCAAAATTAAGCGTCTATAAAAGACCCATAGAATCGACGGCGCTGACATCCTGATAAAATGTCAATATTTGCCAAGGTTTTAAGTTTTCACATCATCTCTGAAACTGAAGCAAAGATAAACACTTGTTAAAATTCCCAATAAATGAATCATGGTTGCTCTGAATTTCAGCAATTTGTATAGTGACAAAAAACGTTCCTCTCTTCTTGAGTTTTCAAGTAAACAGATTTCTAAAAAAAAAATTTCACCCTTCGAATTGTCTGATTTATACTGAATAATCGATTACCAATATTACAAAAGTAGACATAATTTTTAGACCGTTGTCCAGAACGGGTCGTAGCCAGACAGGACACACAATGCTACTTTGTCCACTGAATGTTTAATTTAAGGGGGACCACGTTTGCTTTTTTAAGGCGGCGTGTCAATTGAATAGGCGAGAATTCCCGCAGTGAACAGACTGGACCGTGAGAAAACTTGTCAATTACCAGGACAACAGTTCAAGTTGTCAACAGTCTAAAAAAAAACAACAAAATAACCTCAGAAGATATTAACAATGTCCCCATACCTGAGTCGCTATGCATTCAAAACTTAACAAAAAATGTTTGTTAAAAACTAGATAATTTTACATAGCGCGTTAACGTGCTAACAATACAAAGGACACATTTAAATGAAAAGTAAATGATGAACCCAGGACTCAGTACGTATAAATTAGAGACACATTTAGAACACAGAATATACACAGAAATGAAGTAAAAAAAACCCCAAACATACCAGGCTGTAACATCCACATATAAGGGTTCCAACCCTAGTATTGGAAAAACACAGAAAAGTCTTCACAATGGCCATGCCACCGTGTTGTTCTTTTTTTTTTTTTTTGGTCGTGAACAGCCCTTAGATTCTAGCCACCATTAAAACGTGTCTCCTTCCTGCTCGGGCTCTATCGACCATGAGTCACGGTCGGGACACACTACCAGAATACACCTGAGCGCGTCATCACAGGTAAACTGAAATCAACGACTGTGTTTATATCCTATGAGCGATTCGGTTTCTCAACGACAAAATCGATGAAGTAGCGCTTCACGTTTGTAAACTTCTAAGAAACAACCTGTCTTCTATCAAGGACAGTCGATCTCTAGCTATTTTTTTTCTTCCATCCGATTTCGCTTCTCTGTACACTTTACTGAGTGAAAAAAAACCATAATCGCATTATAGGCATTGGAATGTGGTTCTATTCAATTTTAAATTCAACAACGGAAATTGAACAATAGGGACTCTACATCTAACTTATAGCGCTTGTTTTTCTTTGATATTTACACGTAATCTGGGGGTGTATGTTTAATTACATTCAAAGTTGTATTTTTATAAACACCGAGTGGTGTTTGGTTAGGATTAAAAACTCTCCCCCTTTCACCTATATATATGTCTTGTTCGCTGTCCGTTAAAAACCGAGTCTCCTTTTGTTTCCCGAACAAACTTTACACTGTCCCTTTTCCGGTCAATGCTCGCTATCCGCACTTCAAACAATTACGATTATGTTATGTTAAAATGATTCATTCCTTTACCAAAGTCAATTCTTTAAATATTATTTCAATGAAATTCAGCACGAAAAGGACCACCTATTATAGACTTAAGAATTTAAATAAATTTGTAGAGAAAACTGGAAATTGTTGTGGTTCCGAGTTTATCGAGATAACATCTGGAGCAAGGCAAAGCGAGAATGTCTCAATTACCCGAAAACACACGTCATTATGATGTTACTTTGTCAACTGAGTCACTCTGATCCAGCAAATATCAAACAATTTTCAATAATATCTGATACAATTTTCAACTTATAGTATCAAAAAGATTTAAAGTATATAAATCTATCAAATACATTTTAAAAAAATGTCAAAACTATAATTAGATTCAGCGTACTACCCATTGACTGAATATATCACATCTTTTAAATTAGATAGATTTGGCTATAGAATACTGGATATTCATGCATTCATATATATGATAAATTTATTAAATACGCTATTTAAAATATAAATAACTCTAGATTTTTTCGTCTTTTATTATGAATATATTACGACAACAATTCAATTATTAACTAAAGACTAAATCAATAATCCTTTATCACAATTTTAATTTAGCTATGGCCTCGTCTGTGTTTCGTTGTATTTCATAAAACCTGTGTTCATTCATTTTATCGTTGCTCTGCTCAGAATCTACTTTAGATCTAAATGTCGATTCTTTTCGTTTGCGGAAGTTCTCCCTGATGTTGTTTACAAGAAGGGCACCACTAACGTCACTTTCAGGAAGTTCCGGATCCCCCAAATGGCAGCTTCCGGTTGCGTTTTCGCGTTGCTTAGGTTTCGTTATCTCGATTTCTCTCCTAATTGCTTCGATCGCTATCTGAAGCCCTTCGTGCTCTTCTTCTCCTTTAAGAAGCGACATAATGACAATGTCGTCTGCTAACCGAGCGTATAGATGATGGATCAGCAGCATTATTTGTTTCTCCGAGCTACAATGTAAAATCCATACATTTGCAATTATTGTCTCATTTGCATTCGGCTTCAAGATACATCTGAAACCTTTTTAAGAAAAAAAAAGCAGTCTGAATTAGAAATTTTATTTTAAAAACTCTGTAATAAACTACTAATGGTAAAAAAAATCCTTCTCCAATTGACGGTTGTAAAATTATGATTCGTTTGATATGATTATTAACCGCAAGTTTATATAAAAATCGAAGTTTAATATCATAAGTAGCATTTAACATTCTAGAAAAATTTGAAATACATTCTGAAACACAAAAACTCATTTTTTCAGCCCATGTTTATATATTTATTTCATTTTTTTTAAAAAAAGAAATAAAATATTTGTTAAATAAGATCGAAAAATTCATTTTTTTTTTGGTGCAAATGCACGTGAATAACGCCGTATAAAGCCGTAAACTACAAGTAACCTTCTCCTAAAATTCATCTACATTATTAAATAAAATTGTAAGTTTTCTTTTCATATAAATAACACTTTGATTCATTGATAGCAACACTCCAGTACGTTTTGAACAAACTCATTTTCCGTCAGTTTTTAAAAAATCTTTAACGGCTCGAACACCTTAATGTGTTTTATTGTTACAGTGCTCTTTGGTATGTTGAAATATGACGGATTAATATATCCCCTTTTAATTTAATTAGGGTGAGCCTGAAAGGAATTTTAATCTGATAAAATCGACCAAGTTTCACAATGTTGAATTTGGTTCCAAGCACTTACGAACGGTACAAAGGGATTTTAAACCTCGTAGTATCATAAACCACATTTAATGAGAAAAGAAACAGATTGAAAAGCCCTTCCGCGTGACTTCAACAAGTGTTTGGGTTCACAGTATCACAAAGCATTCTAATTTGCACAGAACAGAAGCAATATGAATTCTGAAATTTAATTTAAAAATTGTTTAAGAAATTGATATTGATTACTTTGCGTGGACTGTAAACTGGGCCTTGCTGTGACTCGGATGTGAATTAATCACTAGTTTCATTCTAGAGAACGCCGTTGCCGTGGACTGGTAGACATTCTGATCTGCATTGTAGTGGAAATCGCACAGCTTCACCAACCAGTCACTCAACCGTGAAACGTTGGACCACGTGGTCTTCATTTCAAGATGACATGTGACTTGTGTGAGCAGCGATACTGCTTCCTTGCACCAATGGTCTTAAATAAAAAGACGAGGAGATAATTACTTATTAGAAATACATAAGAAATGAAAGATATGATAAATTAGCAAACAATTTTGGTGAAGGAGGCTGGATGCTACTAATTACAAATGAGATTTACTTTAAAATATTAAATGTAATTTTTCGTCATAAACTTTACAGTGGCGTCGGAAGCAAATTGCAAGAGGGGGGGGGGGGGGCTAGACTTATCCTCAGAAATCTTGACAAGCAAAAAAAAAAAAACCTAATTCCCAAAATCATTAAAATCATAATCGGGGAATCCTAATCGGGGGGTGGGGGGAGGGGGGTGTTACGGTTACCTATAGTTCCAAAAAAAATCTTAACTACCAAAATTTATTTTCCCAAAATCATGATCCGTGAGGGGGGGGGGGGGGGGGGGGTTATATATAGTTCAAAAAAAAATTTCTAAATTCTTCACTACCAAAAATTTCTTTCCAAATCTTCAAATTCCTAATCTGGGGAGAGGGGGGGGGGGGGCTAGTATACCTATGACTTCAACATCTCAAAATTTCCATCTTTTCAAGGTAATTTTAGGAACAATTATCTTTCCTGCGAGAAAAAGTGGGGGGGGGGGGCGTTCCGACGCCTATGCTTTATCATTTAGTAAAGAAAAAATTAAAACCTTTTATGCTTAAAATTTGAATCATTTTCAATATTCTTAACTGAGCTCATCATCTCCAGATGATAAAAATAGTCTAAAACTGACCATGACTTTCGGTCCTCTTTTAACAACTTGTTTGCATGAAACAACGAAAAACAAAGCTGTAAGAGTTATAGTTCTTAGCTTTGAATTCAGCTACACACCTAGAGTTGTCTTCCCTGATGGCTCCTCCAAATTGTATTTTCCCTCTATCAAACTGGATGTTTCTAAAACAACAGTCCCACAGCACTGCTGCACTTGGTACTGACGCTGTTCCAATTCACTTCCATCTTTGTCAGAATAACAGCAAATGATATAAGTCAGAACAACTTCACATCTAAAATCAGGGTGGGAGACTAAACAAGGGATGTCGGTTCTACAAACCACTACCCCCTTCTCGCCTGGCTGAAGCTCTGAGGGAGGGGCTTTGGATCGGAGGACCTTACTAGGGCTTCGTTTTATGACCTTTGAACTCCTGCATTCTGGGTTTTCTGCAATCAGCCATTGGCTCTGACTGTAGAGGACATTTTGTGGCTGTTTGCCATCTTGGTCGACAGAGGAGAGAGAAAGCGAGAGGTTGTGAAGTGGACTAAATAAACAAAATATGAGTAAATGAATTATTAATTCAAAGGTTTCTTTCCGGCGTTAAATTAACATGTAAGTAACTTATTGCAATGGAAAACAAGAGGCCCAGGGGCCACATCGCTCACCTGAGCAACAATTGCCTTAATTCTGATCAAATTAGCATTACAGTATCAAAATATCTTGACAACTACGTACAGTAGATCTTGCTAAAAAAAAATAGAAAATCTGTCAATTTTTATCCACCTCTTTTTTTGGGTAAATACCAAGCCCCTTTTGTTGTTGTACCTGTAAGAAGATTTTTCTCTATTCCAATTTACCCCCCCCCCCTCCATTTCGTGGCCCCCCTTTTCTCTAGGGAATCATGGTTTCATCAAACTTAAATCTGCATAACCTGTGCTTTCACACTAAGTACTGAGTTTTGGACCGAAAACTTTCCCAGAATATTTTTAAAGATTTTTCTCTATATATTCCTATGTAAAAATTCAAACTGCCGTCACGGCCCAGCCCTATCACTAAGGACTGTGATTTTGCAAACTTGAATTTACACTATCCGAGGATGCCTCTACACAAGTTTAGGCTTTTCTGGCCAAATAGTCTTTAAAAAGAAGATATTAAAGATTTTCTCTATATATTCCTATGTAAAAATTCATCCCCCATTGTGGCCTCACCATACCCCATGACTATTATTTAAACAAACTTGAATCTTTACGATCTTGGGATGCTTCCACTTAAATTTGGGCTTTCCTGGCCTTATAGTTTTGAGAAGAAGATTTTTAAAGATTTTCTCTATATATAAAAATTTATCCCCCATTGTGGCCCCGCCCTACCCCCAGGGACCATGATTTGAACAAACTTGAATCTACATTATCTGAGGATGGTTACAATTTGAGCTTTCTTGGCCATAAAGTTTTGAAAAGAATTTTTTTAAAAGATTTTCTCTATATATTCTTATATAAAAATTTATCCCCTAATTGTGGCCCCACCCTACCCCTGGGCACCATGATTTGAACAAACTTGAATCTACACTATCTGAGGATGCTTCCACTCAAATTTAAGCTTTTCTGACCTTATAGTTTTTGAGAAGAAGATTTTTAAAAAAAAAATTCTGTATATTCCTATGTAAAACATGACCCCCCTCTTGTGGCCCCACCCTACCCCCGGGGACCATAATTTGAACAAACTTGAATCTACACTACCTGAGGATGCTTCCATTTTAATTTGAGCTTTTCTGGCCGGATAGTTTTTTAGAAGAAGATTTTTAAAGATTTTGTCTATATATTTCTATGTAAAACTTGATCCCCTAATTGTGGCCCCACCCTAGCCCCGGAGACCATGATTTGAACAAACTTGAATCTACACTACCTGAGGAAGCTTCCACTTTTATTTGAGCTTTTCTGGCCTAATAATTTTTTAGAAGAAGATTTTTAAAGATTTTCTCTATATATTCCTATGTAAAACTTGATCCCCCCATTGTGGCCCCACCCTACCCCTGGGGACCATGATTTGAACAAACTTGAATCTACACTACCTGAGGAAGCTTCCACTTTGATTTGAGCTTCTCTGGCCTAATAATGTTTTAGAAGAAGATTTTTAAAGATTTTCTCTATATATTCCTATGTAAAACTTGATCCCCCCATTGAGGCCCCACCCTACCCCCGTGGACCATGATTTGAACAAACTTGAATCTACACTATCTGAGGAGGCTCCCATTTTAATTTGAGCTTTTCTGGCTAGATAGTTTTTGAAAAGAAGATTTTTAAGGATTTTGTCTATATATTTCTATGTAAAACTTGATCCCCCCATTGTGGCCCCTCCCTACCCCTGGGGACCATAATTTGAACAAACTTGAATCTACACTACCTGAGGATGCCGCCACACAAGTTTGAGCTTTTCAGGCCGAATAGTTTTTGAGAAGAAGATTTTTGAAAAATACCAACAAATTTTCAATAATTCTCAATTATCTCCCCTTTAAAGAGGGCGTGGCCCTTCATTTGAACAAACTTGAATCCCCTTCACCTAGTGGTGCTTTGTGCCAAATTTGGTTGAAATCTGCCCAGTGGTTCTTGAGAAGAAGATGAAAATGTGAAAAGTTTACAACGCCAACGCCAACGCCGACAACGACAACGACGACAGACAACGGACAAATTGTGATCAGAAAAGCTCACTTGAGCCTTTGGCTCAGGTGAGCTAAAAATCAAAACGTTCAATGGTAAAATGATGTTACAAATTGATTAATTATATTGAAATACATTTAAAAAATATTTTTTATAATTAATAAAACACTACCTGTACCTTTCACAGGTGTTCACAATCCTCACTCCTACAAACCAATTATCATCAAGCACCACTTGCCAAATCTTTTCTACAGAAATCAGGGAGGTCTTTGAGATCTACAGAGACAAAAATTCAAACTCAGTGATTATATGCATTTTACAGGATTAAAAATGTTTTCAAAATAAAAGAAGAGCTGGATGAAAAAATAGCTTTTCATTGAAATGCAAGAATAAGATTTTTTTGAAAAAAAAAAGGTATTTAAAACAAGACAAAAAAAATTGATCAAATACTGTAAAACAACTTTTATTCGCATGCGAGAAATATTCGCGAGGTTAGCGATAGCCTTGTCGTCGCGAATATTTCTCGCCGCGAATCAGTCCTTTGTCTATAGTTTTTATAACAATACAGGTCTGGATAAGGCTTGGTGGCATACATAAGTCACCGCGAACCAGTTTATCGGCAGTTAATTGCGCAATAAAGTCGCCGCGAATAAAAGCTGGTTGACAGTATCCAAGTTTCAAATTTTTCACTGCATTTTTCAAAGTCTTTCTACTGAAACTATTTAAGAATATATAGTTAATATACTTATATACATGTACATACCTGTAGTGGTTTTTGCTCCTCTATTGCTCTGTTGGCATGTGAGAGCAATGGCTGGTGCAGCAGAGATTTCCAAGTATTCCTGATGAAGTCTGACCTCTCTCTCTCAACAAAGTAAGATTTTCTGTGAAATGATACTAACTCACTCTGCAAAGAAAATGTAAAATTCTAGGTTTAAAGGAAATACGTGAATGTAAAGCTGATCTATTTTTCCCTTGCTGTATGAATTAAAGTAATTAAAGTATATGCAAAAAGTCAACAATGATTAACTAGAATTATCTAGAAATACAATATACATGTATATTGAACTTGCTTGAAAGATAAAAGGAAATACCATCAATAACAAACAAATCATTTTTAAGGGAATAAAATTTTGTTGGCTTGCCTGTATTGTAAAATGCATATCAAACTTTAATTTAATGGGGTGAAATTTTCCAATTTTCATGTAACAAAGTGCTAATTCTATATTTTTTTAAAAATAAAAAATTCCCAAAATGTGTAAAACATAATGGTGTTGTGTACATACTTCAGAACATGTAATAGTTTTGCTTTTATAGACCAACTGCTATCTATTCTAATCCAACTTTATACTTTCAGTTTGTATATGTCCCGTAGATGACAATACTTTAGATTCCCAATTAAACACATATAAAATTAATTAATGCATCTGCTTAAATCGTGAGAAGCAAATCTTCCAATGTTCTGTATCTATCTGGTTTTTGTTTTTCAGACAGATGTAAGTGAAATGAAACTACATGTATGATAAAATTCAGCATTTGCGATTAAATCTTCTCTCGTAAAATGAGGAATCTACAGCCTAAATTTACCTGAAGTCTTTTCTGTAAAGCAAACACAGCAGGCTGATGCTCCGTGTGGCATTCTTCAGTTGTACTCTTTTGATCAAACAGCCACACCCCTTTGTCTGTGAGTAGCCAATCAGAGCTGGACTCCAAAGAAAACCTTGGGAGAAGACACAGGATCTGAGTTCGTCCACATCCAACGAAATCATCCTGGTACACGGCAGTGACATCTGTCACTTGATCTAAAATCTGATAAAATAACATTGAAAGAAAAATTGAAGTAACAAATAAAATAGTGTTACATACATGTTGTCCATATTTATTTCCAATGATGTCAAATATGATGATGTCATACATATACCTTCCTTTCCTTTAAGTTGATAAATGTTATGATGTCATTATTGTATATTGCTGAAAACTGCGTATTCAAAGAAAATGCACTCCATGAAAACAAAGCAGGTCTCCTTAGATTAGAGATTGTTGTAGGCAAAGCCCACATAATTCTTCCCTCTTGTAGATAAATAAGAAAGCCTTCGCTGGTTAGTGTTATGACTTCTGAATAATAAGCAGATGCTTCACTCCCTCCTTTGGATATCTGGATAACATTAGCGGCCACCAAGTTCTGTAACTCTTTTGGGAAAAATACAATAGAATCTACCGTCTCGCAATCCTCTGAATGTGAATGAAAGAAGAAAGTGAAGTGTTCTGTCTGGTCATTTCTAATTATGGATAAAAACACTGCTACACTCCCTATTTCTTTGCAATACCCAGACCACAACATGGATTTCACAGAAACACTTTCCTTTAGGACCAACTCCTTTTGTTTCTCCGCTAGTCTGTGGAAAATCAAATTTTTACTGGTATTACTTTGAATTACACCTGGTCCATCAATAAAATAAGCATCCTGTGTAGAGGAGGAAGGAGAATTTAGCTGTGTGATGACTCGATAAGAGCTAAAATGTCTGTCCAGCACCAACACAAGTCTACAAGCATTCTGTGTTGAAGCGTGTAAAATCACTGTATAAAATCCAGTAAAAACGTTGAGCTTTACGTGTATCCCTATAATTTCTTTGATTTCATGACTTACATCAATTGAACAAAATTGCAATTTCTTGAAAATCCTACGATGTTGACAAAATTCATACACAGACACTTTTAGAGCTCTGCGGTTAGATGAAGATCTTTCGATCAAACACTGGCAGAGCCTTCCTTCGAATATAAACAAATGATCCATCTGAAAAAGATGCTGTCTGTTTCACAAATAAGCATAATATTGGTTGTTTTCACTACTTACAAGCATTTTTGTTTTCGAAAAGTCCGCGAATGTATAGAAAGTGAAAGTAGAACAAATAAATGATAAAATTTGGCACGGCCCTGAGAATTCCGAATAAATTATAGGTTAATGCTTCATAAAAACGTGCATGTCAAAGGCGTTGGAACCGGGGGTCTAGGGGGAAGCCCCCCCCCCCCCCCTCATTTTTTTTTGTTGCAAAGTTAGACCGAACCATTAGGAACTTAGCTCAGGGATGGTTCAGCTCCCCACTTTTTCTCGCAGCAAACAAAATTATTTCTAAATTAACCTTGCAAAGATTGTAATAGTTGAAAATTGGAGTCAAAGGTAACCACCCCCCCCCCCCCCCCCCCACACACACACACGGAATAGGAATTTATTGATTTGGGATTTATTTATTTTTTTGGCACGTAATATTGGAGTTAAAGGTAAAATCTCTCCCCCCCCCCCCCCATTAGGATTTTCATGATTTTGGGAATTAGTTGTTGGTTTTTTTTGTCAAGATACCTGTTATAGGCGTCGGAACCGGGGGTCAAAGGGGAAGCCCACCCCCCCCCCCCCCCTCATCTTTTTTTTTGCAAAGTTAGACCTAACCATTAGGAACTTAGCATCAGGGAGGGTTCAGCTCCCCACTTTTTCTCGCAGCAAACAAAATTTTTCCTAAATTAACCTTGAAAAGATTGTAATAGTTGAAAATTGGAGTCAAAGGTATACCCCCCCCCCACCCCCACACACACACGGATTAGGAATTTATTGATTTGGGATTTATTTATTTTTTTGGCACGTAATATTGGAGTTAAAGGTAAAATCTCTCTCTCTCCCCCCCCCCACCCCCCCCTCCCCCCCCATTAGGATTATCATGATTTTGGGAATTAGTTATGGTTTTTTCTTGTCAAGATTCCCGATGATAAGTTTAGCCCCCCCCCCCCCCCTTTATTTAAGAAGGCAATCGATAGAAATCAAAATCGATAAATAGTTCAGAATTTAAAAAACATCAAAGACATAAAAAAATTACCAAAACATCCATTTTATAGTAATAGTTTGTCGTAATTAGTCTGAGTTATTTTTTGTTTCTTAGTGTTTCTTTTCTATCAAGCATAGACACACTTTCTCATTGCTGCATGGAAACTTGGGTTTCTTGAGGCTAGATATTATGCAAATCTTCCTTACCTAAACCAAAACGGCAAAACGCTCAATAATGCAGTGCACTCTGCTGTTGAAATAGATGTGAAATAGATAGTGATGAGATAAATGCTTATTAAATACAGTTGTATTCGCTCGTAAAAAAGTTCAAAAGGTCCTTGTTTATTGACAAATGGTGAATTTTGCACATGTTGATTTTCATCAAATGGACCCCCCCCCCCCCCATTCCAAATAGCTGGATCCGCCTCTGGACATAGATTAAACCACACTATACGCTTCAAATACAAAGGCCTAAATCTGACGCAGAGTTATCAAACTTTGTCGAGGTAACCAATAAATTTATATGTACTACACGTACGTAACTTGCATGGCGTAAACTTTTATTACACGGAGAATGCATGTACATGTACGTAAGATGACATTTGCATACAAATTTATACATAATCTTTTTTTATATTGGCCAGAACTGCATTGATTTGACACGTACGATTAAAATTAAAAAGGATCATTATTCATTTTAATGAAATAAAAAGAAAGCTTCAAATTTTTTCCTACCTAATGAAAAAAAAAAAAATATGTAACCATACAATGAAAAAAACCCCACCAAACACACAATCCATTCACGACCGGCTTGTCTTAGGTTTACCATGTAGTGCGTTTAATGACTATATGTCATATACATTTGACAGATAATTTTAAATGTCATGCATGTGCAAATAAAAGATAAAAAGCATATCATATCACAAAGCCCTGCGCCAGTATACAGCCCATTAACTTAAGTATTTGTTGGCAAAAACCGCAGGACTATCTTACCATCAGGCATTACAATCAAATCGTAGCCACATCAGAAGAAACAAAGCGTTAACAAAGTGACCAGGTGAAGGTCAAATCAAATGCCAAAACATGCCATGAAATTCGAATAAAAAGAAAGGAAGGATAAATAAGCAGCGATTCTACGGCCACCAGATTTCTATATTTGACAGCGCAGAGCCCCCGCCCTTCGAAACTGAAAATAGGTTAAAGAATCTCCACGAAGACTTGGATACAGATCGATAATCACAAATTTTTAACGAAAATCTTTCATATAGATCTGCAGACACGATGCTTATCTTTTTCTAAAAAAAAAAAATTCCAAGATATAATCAACATTTTGATTAATGAAAGTCGTAAATGATAGAATGACTTGTTTACACATTGAAATGAAGGGCCCGGGAGAACGGATGTATTTGACACAGAATTTATTCCATTTCATCAGTCTTCTAAATGTCACTTTATCGCGGTGTATTCGATGTACAATATTTGACACAAATCTAAAGACGAATATGTAAATTGCTGCATAAATTTGTGATAGATTCACAATGAAAACCACTCTTCCGCCAGTAACACCCAGTTTAAAGAATAAAGATCACAACTATATTGTGTACCATTCTTCCTGGTGAAAAAGCCGGTCATTGTCAATTTTGAATCTCCCTAGTTCAAGTGCCTACTTCAGGTTTATGATATACTTTAAAGGCGAATAATCTGCATACGAGACAATTTAAATGCATGGGCTAAAGAAATGAAATTATATAAAATTCGGTTATTTTATTCAATAATACAGTTCGAATTATTGGAGTGACCTAGGTGCATTTATCATTGAGTCATCGCATTCAATATCGGTTTATTTTGCAGTTCATAGGCATGTCAAGACACAGATGCACGCCAGAACGAACCAATGCACGCGAAGCATGTGATTGAAGCACACCTGATGGCGCGAACAAGCCATTTGTTTTTCATCAAGAAACGACTTGCGATCAAACGAATTTCATAACACATTAAAATGTTTTGAAGGTATATAAGACATTTATTTCCCTCTAAGTACGAATTGCATAACACTTCTTACACGACGTCATACGATTATACACGAATTAACATCAAGCGAATTAGAGGTAAACAAATGTGGCCTATAAAGCTATGTTTATGAGGGCACAAACAGTAATCAAAGTACTGAAATACTGACGGGAGTTGATTTTATTTATTATATTTATTTTAAAATTACAATATGTAATTTTGCATGGCAAGTATGTGTATTTGAATAATTGCGCACATTTCTTTCTAATATGAATTATGGGGCCTTTCCGAGCCATAGACGGAAAATACCATATAAATCATGTCGCATAATAGAAAATAGAATTAACATCAAACTATACGATGCATTTTTTTTTTTATCAGTATTCGAAATAAATCTGAAAATTGATGAACTCTGGCATAGGAATACATATACAGGGTAAAATATGTAAATTATTCTTACCATTTAAAATTTGACTATTTTCAAGGAATTTATAAATACGTTTCCTCGAAAACAATGCTTCTAAATATATTACATCGAATTTATCGATTATTTTCAAGAACTTTCTCTTATCAGCGGTGATGATTTGTGTTTATGCCCAAACACTTTTTCACTTCCGGTTTGCCAGAATAACTGCATAGGAGAGTTGATTAAAATTAAATCTTAAAATATGCACGAAATCTAGAAATAAATCAATTAATGAAATAATTTTTTTTTCAAACGGAACTTGAAACGTCTGTCTATTATAAGCACCAGTTTTCGTACATTTAATTTAAGAATAATCACTTCTTACAAGTTGAATAATTGTAAAGAAAACGCTATGCCTATATTTGTAATTGAAATTTTATCTCTTTTTTTTACAGAGACGTGTATGATTTTGTATTTTGATAAATAGATATTTTATTTTACATCAACACAATTTCACCAAAACGCAAAATCAGTTAACGTGCGGGATTTTCTTTCTTTCTTTCTTTCTTTCCTTGATAATCATATTACTGCAACAAGGTTCACTTGTTTTTCAAATATAGTTTTGATTTTTTTTTTAAAAACTGACGGAACAAAATGATTTCTATATAAATGTGAATACAAAGAAGTTACTATAAAAACAGACAAATGATTCCGTATATGGAAACCCGATCTGGAGACACCCTTTCCGTGTGACAATAAGGTGCTATGTCAATATACATTATCCACACTTGACAGATCGCACAGTTCAGGTGTCAGAGCAACAACCTAGCAAAAGGGTGGAGTCCATCACTAGCGTTTACTCTGTAACTCTATACTTGTGTGTAGTTATTTTTAGTTTCGCGTGTATTTCAACCATTATCCGAGGGAAGCTACATGAAGTCGGGTTTTTGTCTCATCTTGTATTTGCCTATTCACCAGCTTCTTGTAGGAGAAAAAGACAAAAAAAAAAATGTAAACAAATAAATCCACCAACATTGCAAAAAATAAGAAAGAGAAAGAAATGAGGTTATTTAATGATAAAAATATTGTGTTGCGTGAGTAAAATAGAGATTTAGGTTTACTATTCGGTGTAATGTAATTGGACCTGAACATCGTAATTCACGCATTACGATAACGAAGATAAGCACTTTTTGGTGGTCGAAAATTCGTTAGGGAGCATTGAATAAATTGCTTTTGATACGATATGCAACTATTTAATTATGTTGATTTTCTACCTATTTATAAAATGTATAAATTATCTCTCTCTCTCTCTCTCTCTCTCTCTCTCTCTCTCTCTCTCTCTCTCTCTCTCTCTCTCTCTCTCTCTCTCTCTCTCTCATCATTTGCTACTGTCGAGTGCGAATCTTTTTTTTTTTACATACGAAAAATTTTTTCTGTTAAAGAGCGACCTTGAAGAAACACGTTCGTGTTTAGGAACATTTCAAAAATCAGATTTAACAGCAATGATAATCATTTTCTGTAAATTAGGCATCCAAAGTATTTTAGTCATTATCGTATCTTTAGTTATTTTTTGAATTTTGGTTAAGATATCAGTTGTAATATTCTGATTCGTATCTTTTTATATTTTGGATGGGGTTGGTGTAGGCTAGGGGTATAATTGGACCACACGCAAATAGACGAAACTCTGTACAGGTATATACTTGTGCATTCATGTATGAATAACACCTAAACCTGAAAAACAAAACAAAACAGATCACCTAAATGTCATGTAAATGTATTAATTAATAGACTTCACTGTGCAATTTGCCGACCAATTTTTTATCCACGTTCGTTTTAGTACCAAATGCAGGATCAGCACCATCGTATTCAACATTTTAAAAAAATATATGATCACGCAACACAATTTTAAAATTATGATTTTGTAAGAGAAGCTATTTTAATAAAGTCCACTTTCATGTAAAAGTTTATGTTCAGAACCACATCTGAAGTTTGGGCAATCTAATTAAAATTTGAACAGAATGAACTCAACATATAAATTTATTGATTTTCAATGTTTGGCATCAAGACAAGAATTGCATAATAATGACGCAGGCATATAGTCACAAACGTTTAATTTTTTTTTATATATACGACATAATTTCTAAGATTAAACTGTTTAATTAATTCTTTCGAAATACATGCTTTTTTCTATTCTTTTTTTTTTGGTATGTCTTTAAGATCCTTTTTTAAAGATCCGTTTTTATACGCCAACGTCATAAAATACTTTTTATGCTGTTGAGCGACTGGAGCTAGATTTCATGCCGATAACAGATAAATTGAGAAAACTCTTAACCGTCTACAAGAAGTCATATCATTAAAAAACAAAAGTGTTCAGTTTAATTTGAAGTATCCAAACTCGGCTCGTGACATTGTGTAGCACTTAAAAATATGACCAACAGACCTAGATATGTTTGCAAAAAAAGGAAGGAAAATGTCAAAGATTGGAACTGATGGCGTGTGTTTTGTACTTTTAAAATAAATCATATAAGGTTCTTAATTACAGCGTCTACTGCGCATACACTATAGAGCTAGGCATTCGTACACAGATATCAAAGCTACATCAAATCCATATAAGATAATTATCAAGCCACTTTTGTTGACAAATTGGGCGTTCATGTATATAAATTCTATCTGCTCCAACAGCGAATTGAAATGCTTTTTTTTTTTAAATTTTCAGACAGCTTAATTTTTTTTAACTCATTCAGTCACATTTTTAAAATGCATTTTCCTGATTGTTAATTAAAAGGGCTAATTGTCTGTGATATTATGTAATCATTTTTTTTTTTCTCATATATTTTGTTTTCCCCTGAACTACTATAAAATTCATAGTTTTATCAAAAGAAAATGGCACAAATGAAAAAGATGAAAAGTGAAAAAAAAATTGCTGATATAAAAAACAAAAAACCTAGATTGCTATTTCATCATGCATAAGCAAGAATTTGGGGAGGGTCATGGCACCATTAACATAAATTACGACTGTGATTATTAGTATGAAGTAAGAAAGCACAAAAAGTTAAGAAAAAGAAAATTAAACTCCTTAATGGAAACTGTGACTTTTTGTGCTAATCAATTGTCAATGTTTAATTTCTTTATATCGAAGATAAGTACACTGTACATGTATACAGTATGCCAAGAAATCAAACTTTTCTTCATTTATTTGATACTGCAAACCGTTACACCCTAAATTAATTTTTAACAATTTAACAACAACGAAGATTTATTCAAGAAAATAAATTAAAATTTACAAAATGATATGTCTCTAAAATACATAATATAATGTAAAAGATATATAAACCAAAAAAAAAATAAATAAATAAAAAAGAAAGAAAAGAATACTACGTTCTAGAATTATAGAGAAATTCCTACGGCTAAAGACAGAAGATGTATGGGCAGGAAATACTCCAGATGGGTGAACACTGTTGTTGTTCATTGTAAATTATTATTCCAAACAGGTTGTTGACAATAAACAAATTGTTGCATGGTGATAAAATAATGAATTGTTAAAACTGCTGGAAGGTGTCCCGGCCCTTCTGCATCTGTTGAACAGGACACGAAAACCACACCGGAAACCCCTGTATGGACCCTCCCTTTTCACACGAGCGCAAATATGGCCTCTTTCTGTTGAAAGTGCATGATGCATCAGTCTTTTTAAGTTTGAATTTATCATCATGATCTTCATACACGTTACTAGTTCATCGTCGCAATTGCAAAATATGCATGGTCAGTATGTTTGATTCTCTCCCATGTGTCGGGTAGGTCAGGAATATGTACATGCATGTACGTACTCTTGACCATGGGTTGATAGACGATGAATATTTTTAGTTTGATTCCTTGTATAAGGACAGTGTTGGTTATGTATAGTTACAATATATGTATATAGCTACGCATTAGCATGCACATATAGCGCGAGTTTATCCATGCAAATGATTTTGGGAATGACTTGGGAATCCATATACTAAGACTTGCACGAATGCTTCGTAAATAAAACAAATAAAATCCACATAATTTGCAGAAACCGTGCATTAAAGGAACATATAATATACATAGATGTACTATCTAATAGTGAATGCAAAGTGGAAACGAAATTTGGACTTTGTTTTCAACCTTTGAAGTTGATGCTCTAAAGTTATTTTTATAATTTTATTAACCTACGCACTTTTGTATCAAACAGAAATTTCATTTTACAAAATTTAATCATTAAAGTGATTCATTTGGCGACTCAAGCGGGATATGAAGGTGGCGACATTGCAGAAAAAAATACACGATCCGCTTGAATCATTGAAGAAAGCATTTTATTGTTTATATTTACATCCTTCATGTAGCATAGTAATAAAATCGTAAAACGTAAGAAAAATTAACTAAATTATTGCTAATGTACATTAGTATACGTTAGATAAAAGAAACAGCTCAATCGTCTTCTATAGGAATTTGAGTTTGATATCAGCATTATTATTTTGTGCTTTGCGTCAATTTTATTAATTTGCTGAAGATTTCGACCAATCGATAAAAGGGGTGTGTAGATTTCAGTCCTGTCAGTTTCTACAGAGCTATGAATGTACAATCAATTTCTGTAAGAAATAGAGGGAATCATACTTGGCGGATGTAAATATTTATTTATGAATACTATCTATCTATTACAAAGATGCAATGTGAGCAGCTTTATTTTGGTTGTCATGTATTGTATTTGTCATTCTCATGATAACTGTCTAAAAAAGCCTCTGATTGAAACAAAATTACAAAATTGGTTTGCAAAAATTCAGAAACGAGGAAATGCTTCTTCTGCATGATAAAATCAATCGGGTTTTTTTAAAGTCCCACTTCTTATAAAGGTTATTAAAGTTTGATGGAGAACTTCCATAGAAGCACGTCTTTCCGGAAAAAAAAACCTTGCTCATATTACTTTATATATTTGCAAAATCTACTGATATAATCTACTTGTTTATACATTTCCTGCAAGCAATTATTTATGCCTGTTATAATATACATGTAATATGTTTTTTTTTCAAAAATCGGAATTGATATAACGTCATGACTTCATTGAATTGTGGTAAAAAAAATTTAATGCCACGGTATTTTAAAAATGATTTTTCTTGATAATATAATATTTCCACCAAAAGAAACAATGTTTGAATTTAAAAAAATCAACAAAACACCCCCCCCCCCCCCGAAAAAACCCCCACAAACAAAAACAGCATCAATACAATGTGAGAAGGTCGTGCGGCACCGAATTTGAGAACGAGGCACGGCAACTATTTGGAAGCCGCCCACATTTTTGACGTTATTATGATAAAAGTAAAACCCTTCATTTATGATAAATCCTTTTTACAAGCACCTTTCTTTATCATGCGGTTAAACAGGGGGGTCGTTTTACCCTTTCATGTGAAAAAAATCTCATTACGGTATAATATCTTTGGCTTTTGTAAGGGAACTTCATTATGTCTCATTCTATGTACAATAGTATATACGCCACTGTTCCATTTACACACTGAATGATCGTACACTTTTGTCCGGTTTACGTAAATATTCAAAAACTGTTTGTGCACTGCTAGTATTATTATGACAATTTGAATATCGTTGTTGTAAAATACCTTACATACCAGAATGCCAAAATATAAACGCCTTTAAACAAACAATGATAAAGCTTTTGTGAATTGATCGATCACAGAGATGTTAAATAGAGAAAAAGGGTGGTGTTGGTGTAAAATTTTACTAAATATAGATTACGAAGTAAATAATTTATTTGGCATTTTTGTAGAACTTGGCAGATTATCATTCTTAATCATTAACAACTGCAGGAAATAAAATTAAATTATACATGTACATTGACATATCTATTATGTTTTTGATAAAAGCTTTTTATCAATATTTCATTATGTTTTATTAACTCTTCGTAGTCTTTGTTTGTGATATTAATAACTAACGTATTTATTTTTCAATACAATTTCATCAGTGACGCAAATGACGTCACTTTTTGGGCGCAAGCGTTGTTTGCATTATCACGAGTTTGAAACGAAAATAAAGTTAAAACGTCGATAAAATATGTATTTGTATGATTCCTAAAAACCATATGAATGTAAGTAATAAGCAATATATTTTTTTTAATATTGTGAGGTGCTCATTTTACATGCGGTCGGAGCATGAATGAATCTCTATTAAAGCCTTTCCGGCTTTTTTGGATTTGATCACGCCCCACCATAATGATCACATCATCCTTATAAAAAATGTTAAAAAATTAAATATAACTGAAAATTCATTTTTAAAATGTATCAATACAGATTTTGTTGTTTTATAGTGCATGTACATATAGTTCAGAAAATAAAAATGTAAATTTTTGTTATTGTTTCTTGACATCATATGAAACAAAATTGTAATTTATCAAAAAAAAAAAAAAAAAACCAAAAAAAAAAAAAACCAAAAAACTTTACAATATATAAATACGAGAATCTTAAAAAAAAAATGAGTCAAAAATATTGAATATAAAATTTTAAAACTCTGTTGGTTATACATGTAAGTGTACTTAATGATATGGAAATGCTGGATTCTTAATGGAATGGTCCGCGTAAAAATAAAATGGATAACGTGAGATTTTTAAATTCAGTAAAGATAATAAAATATTAAGGAAGACGTTTTTTGGAGGGTGTTCAATCATTCCTTAGTCACGGAATGGGCGCGAGTGAAGCCTGGATCACAATGTATTGTAATTAGATTGGTTTAACGATTGCATTCAAAGAATTTCATTTTAACATATAATTTAAAAAAAAAAAGATATACAAAAAAACCTGCAATACCTGCGGTGTTCTGCAGAGGAGAAAATAAAATTAGAACTGTTACTCATCCTTGCTTGTTTTCTTAGAGTTTGTTCAATGCCGCTTTGTTCTGTCTCTGTTGATCTGGTTTAACTAGAGTTCGAAAGTCGTATAACTTTGGGTGTAACCCCCATTTTTTTTTTCAGATGATTGCTAAAGATATCTGTAGACAAGAGAATGTTGAGGACTCATTTACATCAGAATGAACAATATAAAAACAAGCCAACAGACACGGGGAGTTTAAGTCAATCAATTGTACACTTTGATGGATTTTCTGGCCATTAAGTTTGAAAGGTACCAAGAGATTACCATTGGAAATGAGATCAAACTAACGTTATTACTTTAAACCCTCCTTTCATTTTCTGCCACATATTTGAATATTTTCCGCGCACTTAGCGCAATCTTCCGGAAAATAGACATTCTTGTGTTTGACGGAAGGGCAGAATAAATCACACACACTGAAAGGAAAAAAAAAAGTCCCACGCCCAAACGAGAAAACAGCAATTTGCATTCAACAAACAAATAATTATCTTTTTATGTCATACGATAAGGTCTGAATGCGACTTTCAAAACTTTTTATGTGCTGTAAAACCAAGTTCATGCGTTCTGTGGGCGCTTGTATATGTTTTCGGACTTTCTATTACTTTTACAAAGACAAGCGCCGTCTCGTACAAAGAAAAGCAATATACCACAAACGCGTGTGTGTGACTGATCTAAAATGAATGTCTTGTTTGGGTTAACTGATAGAATTTCTGAATGACTTTCGCAATGAAAAAAAAAATCAATCCCATAGGGCCATGTCATATCTTTTAAGATATCATCTAAAACTCTTGCCAATATTTATTTTACGCAAAAGTGAATTTATGTATGTTTTTATATGCATACACATACATGTATATAATTTCAACGAAGGTCAGACATTTAAACTTTCCCTTTAAAATGAAAACATATATATATATATATATATATATATATATATATATATATATATATATATATATATATATATATATATATATATATGCTTTGTACTATACCATCGCAATAATAATCGCTGTTCAAGTCATTTTTATTCAATTCGACACCCCCTCTCCTTCTACACCAAAAATAACGGAGAATTGATTACAAAATCAGAAAATGATAGCTAACCCTAATAACTACATTATTGGAATGTAAAAAATTCAAACTTTTGATTTTTCCTTCCTTTTTCCTCATTTTAAACTTATGTGACCTGAATATAGTAATCCAATTCTATGTACCTTTAAATATCGATATTCATTTGTCGATTCTTAGCCAAGGGGGCCGACGTTATTGCACTGTGATTTGCCATCTGTCAGTGCATTTAAATTGAACCACACCCATCGCGGAGATTATTCAGTGAGCCGAACGCCTGACCTACATTAGCGATAACGCAGAGAGAGAGAAAGAGAGGGATGACTAGGCTCGCGTGTGTTGTGTACATGCAGAAGAGAGAAGTAGTAGTGAGAGAACTGGCAGCTACGCCGGGACGAAATGTTTTGGTTTTATTCAACTTTCTGTGAAGGAATAAGTGAATCGATTCAGTGAAATTTGTGTGTGAATATATGAAGTTCGTGACTACCTGTGTTGTTACTAACAGAAACTTACAAAATACTGACCGGGTCTTGGCAAAAAATGTGGTTGGACATCTGGAGGCCAGGATGTGATACGGGCGTACTTCTCAACTCCATGCCTCCTATGGTGTATAATGTGTTCACATGTTGGGAAATGTAATCGGAAAAGTGTTGTCAAATTGGTCTTTCTTTTTTACGCGTGTTTATTTAGTTGTCTTCCGGTTATCCAGAGTCTCTCCGTGTCCGATCTTTATCCTTTCGGGAGACCCACTTCAGACAACAAAACTGACCCTGCCGACGACGGAGGCTCACACAAGATACTGCTCAAGAATCCATTCAAATTCTTCGGCAGAAATAAGTCTAGTCTGTTTGTAAGTATCTGTTAATGTCTGGGAGCATTTGGTGTGTAACATGCCATTGCTTCCGGCAAGGCAAGACGAAAATTATATGAATCAAACACACTGATTGACTCCCGTATTTACGGTTGAATGGTGCATTTTACACCTGCTATAAGCCGTGTGGATGGAGTGCTTTGATGTATCATGAATACGGTGTTTATGTGCATTGAATATGCCCCTGATGTAATGTCAAAATCAATTTCCGCTCCCTTTGGAGATTACTCTAAAGGCGGATGGCAAATTGTTTTGTTTTTCGAAGCCCCCGTCTTTTGGAAATACAGACAGCACGCTGGGATTCATATGACGTCACTATGAAGTTTTTGGAGGTTGTTCACAAAAACACCGTAATTCCGATACACACCCTCGTGTATTATAACTCATTTATCTGTAATTAGAGATTCCCAGCTGTTCTTAAATAGGATATATCGTTTTTTTATCTTTTACATCTTCATACACTGTAGCTTACCCTTAACAAATCTACAACAAGTTAACGAAGTCACATACATATATGAAATTATTCAGATATTTAAAGACTGAACTCACTAAGGGCCTTTCCCTCCTATTTTTTAAGTTGATGCAATGTCCACAGATACACAAATTGTGTCTTGTCACATGTCATAAGATTCTAGTTTTCGGGGCATTTTATTAGTAATCACTCAAAACACCAATAACTGGCAATCTGCCCCTTGACTACATCAGCTGTATATATACTGCTCAAGGGCCCTGTCATGGAGGCGAAAACTAGTACATGTAATATTCTTTTCAAAATATCTTTTCATATTTTGTGTTCTTCAAATTTTTCTTTACTTTTCCGAACAAGAAAAAAAACCCAACAAACCCACCAGTAAAAATGGCACTTGAAGCCAAAAAACCAGATGCTTTCGGTATGGAGAAAGTAGGGAACGGTTAATTATATGAACCAGTGGAATGATACGATCCGACCCAATAAAACACAAGTGGGGGTAGGGAGGAGTCTCTCCAACCGCACAAATTACTTTAGATAAACAGCGAGGGAGAAAACTAATATTTGTACTCGTGAGTCTGGTAGGCGAGTAGTCAATGGTTCCCCGGTATAAAGGCAATACAATAATGCAAAACTTTTAAATAAATTCTTATGAATATTTTTTAAGATTGGTTGTTTTTCTATCCCCCTTTTCTCTCTCTCTTTGTCTCTCTTTTTTTTTTTAATACAAATTTCAAAAACTGAGCTTGGATTTGGTAAAGAACTGTCATGCTCAAGTTAAAGTATTTCACAATAAGTAGCAATATAGGCCCAAGGTCAGTGGATTTGCTGTGTTGGTCTTGGTAAAATTGACACTGATCCAAAGTTTTCAGATAAAATCAATGGATTGATTGATTTTTGGGTATCTCCAATACGTATAAACCCACTGTTTTTTGAAGGGGTTAGATAAATGTATAAAATCAGGAAGAAAATGTGTACAAGTATATCATGATAAAGTAAAATTATGACGAGTGGTAATTACAGTTTTAATGTTGTAGTCTTTACAGAAAAGAAACTCTCCTTTCTTCGAGAAGAAATTTATTAAGACAAATTACAAAATTTGCTTTTAAGTAAAGTAATACATTATATAACCATGCAAACTTCGTTTTAAATTAAAAGGCAAGGTTGTATAGTCAATAATTACAACCCAAGTTTATTGTTTTTTCAGGGTGCAACATACGCTCTTAGAAAATAAAACAAAAGGGCGTTCCTAAACAAACCCATTTTCAGAACTCGATGCCAATTTTTAATGTCGAAGGTTCTTGTGTGTGATTATAATTACCGAAACACGAACAGAATCCTTTGCTTCCAATAACTGATAATCTGCTTCATTAATACTAGACGTTAGCCTACGTAAGGAACTTGGTAGCTCGTTCATCCCGCCTTTCAACTTGATGCTATTATTAGAAATTTAAAAGATTTAAACTTATCCCTGGATCAAAATTGATTCCTGTTAGCTGCTGCTGCAGAAGTTGAATGTTTACGGTTCTCTGTGAAGATGGGATGGGTGGAAGCACCGTAAGGGGGAATTCATTAATTTTCCTGAATGTGGCGACAATAGGAAAATATATTAATGGTTATTTTCATATTTTAAAAAAACCGAAACAAAACAAGCTTATTTGAAATTAATTTACAGTGAATAATTTTTCTTGCAGAAAAAAACGCGGATAGAAGATAAAAATGAAAAGATGAATGAATGAGCCGTTACTCTGCTTTTCAACCTAAACACGCCATTTTCTATTACTAGAATACGATTTGTTGCCGAAAACTTCGATGCTCATCTATTACCAATGTTATTTTTTACTTTTAGTGATAAAAAGAGACTAGGGGATTTTGTTTATTTGAAAATGAATATGGAAAGTCATATATTTAAACAAGAACTTTATACAGTCGTGTATCACTCACAGATAAATATTACGTAATTCGTAATGTAAATATGATAAATAAAACGTATGCATAGAAATCCAGTTTGTGCTCAAACGTAAAATGGAGGAAGGGGAAGGCCAAGGTTTTGGTTTTATTTTACATTTATTAAAATATTTCATCAAGGACGAAATTTTCAACGCATTGCTTTGAATATTATATAGCTTAAAAAAATAACTTATAATCTTATATTAGTAATATCTATACATGAGCACCAGCCCCAGATGCACTTTGTTCAAGCCAGCACTATGAAATACCGTTTGACCTTATGGTATAGATCACTGCAGAGGTCAATCGAGACACGTGACCTTCTGTCGTCTGCCACAGTGTGTCAGCACGTTTTTCAGTGTAACTAGTAATTAATGAATCCTCCCCGCCTTTCTTGTTTTTCTTACACGACTTTTCGTTGCCAGAAACAAGACTACCATTAATTAGTACATGTAACATGACGTCACAAGGACGTCATGAATATACCAAGAAGGTTTTCTCTCACCTTTTTATTTTATTCTTAAAAACTTGAAATTGAAAAGTGAACGTTAAAAATAGATCTTTTTTATACTTAAAGAATTGCAGCGAAAGATTTTAGAAGCAAATAAATAGCATGATATGCATTTTTTGTATTATCATTAGATGATTAACATCTGATAGGCTTGGTCTCTTTGATCTTTATTTTAAAAAACGTAACCCCATTGGTTAACTTCTTCTTTTGTAATATACTCTACAATGTGTGAGATACGAATAGCTATTGTAATAGCTTGAAGGTCCCTAGCGTAAAGTACGCGCATTCCATTGTAGAATAAAGACCCATTGCCTGTCTTCAGTAACTTTATGAGACTTGTGTCACATTGAATACGCACAATAAAGGCCCTGACCATTCAAGTGTTGATGAAATACCCGCTAACGTGCCGTGTAAGGTCATTAAGATCCCAGCCCCCCTACCGGCGCTCATTCCGTCTATCAATTTTATGTTTCTGTCTTGCATGGCTAAGTTCATATATCAGAGTAAAAAGAAATCAGAAAAAAATGACCCCCCCCCTTCCCAAAAGAAAAAAAAACACCTAAACGTATGAAATATTTTGTAAACGTAATCATCTTAGTTAAATTTTTTTTTACAAACAAGTGTTATCCGGGTCCTTTGATGATTTATTAATGAGCAGTGATCACGACTAAAGAATGTACTTTAAAGTAATTTAAACCTCTAATATAACCGCATTGATGCATATTTTGTACGTTTATAATTTGGAAATATGAATAAAATATCAATTTTTAACTTTGAATGAAAATTAGACATATGAATATAATATTTTGTAGCAGTTGTGGGCCTAAAATAGCTAACAAATGACATAATATGGGTATATAAATACGCTTTTATTTTGCAACACATGTATATTTAAATGCAGTAAGCATGCCCATTTTTCGATTTGTTATGGAGACAAACAAGAGAGTGTGGTTTTCGACGAAATTGGAAGTTCGGGAGGGCTTATGAAAATCTTTATCGGTGTTTATCTTCATATCCCAGTGCACCATGCACTACAAACAGTTCTATACAAATACTAAGTCGTCGAATCTGTTTGCTAAAGCTTTCCACACAAAACTTCCTCGTGGACTTCTCTGTTTATCTTGCCCCCTCTTCGGGCCTTGATAGCGGAAACGCCGATAAGAATCCATTGTAAAATAGAGAGAAGCTGTTTTAACACCCAAATCGAGGCTATTTTACTCCACCCTTGTTTACATGGCAGAGAGGTGAAGCATATTGGGGCCCACTAAAGGGGGGCTAGATTTGTATATTGCCAGTTGCAAAAGCTTGGAACTATTAATATTTACAGAAATTGATTTTCAACTTATTTGTATCTTAATCTTCTTTCATTTAATAGAAAATATATTCAATTTTTTTCCCCATGAAAATCAATATTTTAATTCAACAAAGAACGGAATTTGTTTTTTTAAACAAATACTATTAGTTTGATTTCTTTATTTTTTTTCTTTATTTTTGTTTTTTGTTTATGCCAATTCAAATCAATACATATTGAAAAGTAAAAATACAGGACAGAGTTCATAAAGTTAGTTTGTTTAATAGAACAAAAAAAAAATATTAGGAATTAAAATATTTATTCATCGTGTGAAATTCTGTTTAAGCGTAAGGAATTCAAAGCTTAACTTTAAAAAGATGAAAGTGATTGATATTAATGAAAATATACCTGGTGTAAAGGTCTATTTTGTAAAGATATAAAGGCTTGATCGAATATACACGTAACCCGCTGTAGTTGGAGACGTCATTTTTCTAAGTAAGAAGTTTGTCAATATTTATTTTTTACTCAATTATTGTGCAAATTTCATAATCGCTGTGTATTTTTACACAATCTCGTCTGTCATCCCCGTCAACAACGAGGCCGCGATAATTTCTGGTCACCACCCTTTAAGGATTTTTGCGACACCCGACAACAAAAATGTGGATCGTTACCCAGAACCTGACGTCCAACAGCCATGATTGATCACAATTGAAATGGGCAAAACGCCGGCAAATGGTGAAATAGCCAGGCGGAGTCCGGCTTCTGTCAATAAAACGATCTAGGTGGCCGTTGTCGGCCTATACCAGAGTGTTTACCTGGGGCTAATTGAATGCAGCCGCTGGACTCGCACCTCGTGAACCTGGCGTTATATATATACTTACATCAAGCCACAAGGACATCGACTCTTGATTTATTCAGAGATATATTACATGTATATAAATCCGCTCTCTTACGCCTTCCAACGAGAGTTTAATAACGCGCGAAGATATTCTGAGGCATAAATATAGAATCCAAACTCTGTCCCAATATATTAAGTACATGTATTACATATACGTATAGACTTAGACATTAAATGCAAACCCTGCCCTGTCTTTAGAAATGTTTGTACACCCAATTAACATGTACGTTTGAATTTATATTTTATTAATCTGAATTTGATTAAACGTGTTACCAGTTATGTTACATAATGTTTTATACATTGTACGTGTAAATAAAAAAAATGTTCTTTTTCTCTCCTTAGGTTAACAACAATGGGCTTATAACCTTTGATGCACAATTAAACGAGTACAAGCCTAAACGATTTCCCTTGGCAGAGAATACGCCATTGATAGCACCATTCTGGGCCGACGTAGACGTCAGTCCGGAGTGGTCGAAGGGTAACGTGTGGTACCGCCAGGACCAAAGTTCGAGTCTCCTGACCAAAGCATCAGAGGAGATCCGAGAATACTTTATCTCTCAGCGAAACTTCCAGGCTAACTGGGTGTTCATTGCTACCTGGCATAAAGTGGGCTACTATGCAGCAGTTGGGTCAGGCCGCAGTAAGGTAAGGGGATCGTGTTCAAATATTATCAAAAATATGTCATTCTTCCTAAAACAAAGGGTTTTGTAAAAAAAAAAAAAAAATCGTTAGCTCAATTCCTTCTAAACAGAAAGAAATTTCTTAGCCTTCATCTGTATAACGCTAAATTGTAATCAATTAATAAAAGTGGATATTTTATTTCTCTACGTTAGTATTAGAAGCTTATTTGATTTCTTTGTTACCATATTTTACAGGTTAATACTTTTCAAACTGTTCTTGTGAAGAACGAAAAGAGGTCCTTCGTGATTTTTAATTATCTAACTATCGAGTGGACTACCGGAAGTAACAGTTTGGGAGATCCCCAAACGGGTCTAGGAGGAAGTCCTGCACAGGTAACAAAAAAATCGTTCAATGCCGTAAAATAAAAATGTTAAAAGTTCAAATTTAGGTTTTTTTCTGAAAGTTTTAAACCAGGATAAACAAATCGATATGAAAAAAAAATTATTACATCACCTACTATTCACAAGAAAACGTTGACCATATTTCAAAACAGGACTAATAAAAAAAACTTCAACTTTGTAAATAAAATCTGTTCACAAGAAAACGCAGTAAAATAATGGAACGCACATTCTAGATTTTTACATGTGTAAACCCATTTTTTTAACAGGCTGGTTTTAACGCCGGAGACCAGAAGAACTATTACTCTATCCCGGGAGCCCAAACGGACGCCGTCATCAATCTTACTCGGACAAGTAACGTGGGGATTCCGGGAAAATGGGTTTTCCAAGTAGATGGTGACAGCATACTGGATATAAAATGTAGCCATGCTGGTAAGTCCCGCATATAGGAACTGTAATGACATTGAATATCAAATTAAACATGCAGTTGCCTAACTTTATACAAATGAACAAAAAAAAAATATATTAAAAAAACCCTCAACGATCAATTCTAATTTGATATCCTTGTGTCTATTTCAGTACAAATTAATATATATCCGAAATCCGGATCCATGTTTGGAGGCGAGGAAATTCGAATTTCGGGACCGTGTTTTAATTCAGAATTTAACATTCTTGCCCGCATCAGAGAAACAAATGACACTTTTCAATGCACAGCTATCAATGACATATCGGCAGCTTGCATCATGCCCAGTGTTTTCCGAACAGGCCAGGTGACATTGGAGATTAACCCATATGGAATGGGTTGGAATTACTCCTCTACCTATCAAATAGGTACGGCAGTATATATAATACTTCAATCATGCACTCATCCATCTTGATATAAATTCATAAGTGTATTGAAATGCTAATTGGATGTTCTGTTCTTAATTATTTAAGGATCCCCCACACTTTTGGATAACGTTTCTTTTAGCTCAAGCTGATGTACTTTTTAAGATTCGAAGCTTTCAAAATTGCTTATCCATTTACTGAAAAGACAGAAAAAATGCAATTTGTGATAAATATGTATTATATATTATTTTCAATGCCCGTAAAAAGTCATTAGTATAATGCTTTATCATTTGTGCTCAAAGTTAAAAAAGTTTCTCATTAAAAAAAAAAAAAGTTCTTCCGTATGCATCAGTACACTATATAGCATTTTATCTTTGTGAATAAAAATGCTCTTTCAACTTAACAATTTTACGAAGCAGTGATATTTCCCCCCTTGTCAGAGTTGAATGAAATAGTACCTTTAACCAAAATAAGTATTTTCCAGCTCATTAATTTGTTTATTTTTGTGTTTTTTTTAAAACAGAAAACGTAGCGTCTCTGACGCCAAAAATCACTCGACTCAGTCCCGACTCTTGGGTCATTAGTCGCAACGTGACCTTGTCTTGGAACTCCTCCCTCACTCCGTCCCCCTCGCTGTTTCTGGACATTATGGCATATCAGGTACATGTACTTTTTATCTGCAGTAGTGCTTTTGACGAGCCAGCCCTCTTTTCAAACTTTTTAGTTGCACTCCAGTAGTGGTTTTGGCGCTGTGCTCACTTTAGGCCTAGTCCATTTTTGCAATAAAATTGTTGAAAATTAGAATATTAAAACACCAAGAAACTAAATTATTTGGCTTGTGTCAGAATGCTCACCTGCCAAAAAGATGCTAACCGTTAATTTTTATGTGCGAAGTATTTCTTTTTTTTTTTTTTTTTTTTTTTTGCTTAATTGTACTTGTGTACTCTTGGTCAATTATCAAATTTACATGAGAAAAAATATACTTTCTCGATACTCTTATATCTCGATGTTATTTTTACAAGCATATTATTGACCAGTTTTCATTACAATATTATTTAACAAAATCAATACCTTCTACATATAAGAAACAAATTACAAGAATTAGATTGTCATCTCATAGACTTGCAATTGAAAGTGGACGACACACTAATGTACCAAAAGAAAGACGCTTATGTAAATTTTGTTCAGATATTGAAGATGAATTCCATTTTGTTTTGAAATATCAGCAGTATAGAGAAATCCGAGTAAAATATATTAAGAAATTTTATTGGAAAAAACCTTCTGTATACAAATTTATACAATTATTAAGTGTTCAAAATTTCAAAGAACTGTATAATTTGGGGAAGTATCTCCATCTAGCTTTCAATATTCATGATAATTAAGAAAAATTTCTCTGGTTTCTTCGCCTGTTAGTAAAATTTAATTTTATATACATTATCAATGTACTTTACATGTTCATGTACCATACCATTATTTCAATATTGCTATTATTTATATGTAATAACCTATGCCATAAGATGTATGTCTTGTGCAAATAAAGAATATATATGATAATCTCTGCTTACCAACTTTTCATAGTTGATATTACATGTACTTGTCATTTAGAAAAATTCAAAAGTGTGGTAATAGTATATACGCTCTCTGTACATATTATATATAGAACATGTAGGTTTAATAGATCCACAAGTATATTAATTTTAAAATGTTTTCATTATAAAATCTGCAACTTCCAGAAATAAAAAGTTAAGTTGAAATCTGAGAAATTTATGTGTTCAAGTTGCCCTTCGTTTACAATAAGATTGCATTGTAATTCAAGATCAGTTATATATAAATAAGATGGGTGGGACCCCGAATCTCTCATTTGCTTTTCTTATCTTCTCGTTCTGTTTGTATATCTCGTTTTGATTGAACAGATGCAGGGGAAGTTTTTATCTGAACTATTTAGCATTTCTATTCTTCCAACTTTGCCAAAAACTCTTGAAGTTTTCCTAAATTACAATGCAAAAAAAAAAAAAAAAGTACGACGATGCTTGTTTTTTTTGGTGTGGATTAACTTTAAAAAACCAAAAAATCTTATTGTTTGGGAGTTTTTATCGTATAGCAATATATAGTTTGATCTTTATCACACGAGTAACTTGCGTCACTATTTGAAAGTTAGAATTTTAAAAGCATCGCGAAAACATGCATGATCTCTTTAATAACAATTCTATTACCGTATTAAATCTGCCCGTTGCAGGAGAGATTTTCTGTTTATTTTTTTATAATCTAAAAATACGCAAGTGAAATTACCGGAAAAAAAACTTGCAGCCCCTTTCTTGTACCTCTTCGGCCAAAATCTTCACACCTGAAACTCGTAAATATTTCAAATAATGATCTTGAGGGTTTACTTTGTTTGCGATAGATAATCAAGTTGTAGATTAGCCCTTCAGAATTCACTGTGTTGTAGAAAATGTAAGAATCGATCCCTAAAGATGTGGGGGGAAAAAAGGCAAATTGAATGGGATAATTGACCATCTCTGTTACAGTTAACTAATTGTGTTTTCTAAAAGAGGCTAAAATGTAAATTTTATCCGAAACTTTAAGCCTTTATGATTAATTAGACGCCCCCTGAATTAAATGCGTCGATCTTGTTTTACAGAAGATAGATTTTTGAACTATGGCACGTAACTCTAAAGGTGTTGAAAACTTTTACACATAAAAAATGAAAAAATATTACCAAGAAATCGTTAGAAAGGTATATTTATAAAATGTTTGTACATTGTGTTTTTGAACACAAAAAAAATATATTCATTTTATTCAATATCTTAATATATATGTATGATTGTTTCAAACTATATTTCTAAATAATTTAATTTGTTAATTTGTCCGGCTTCGCGGATTAGAAAGCGTAAACTGCCCCAACCCAGGTTATACTCGTATAACTTGGGTAGACATTGAGTTCATTTCTGTTTGATTATGTACGTGTAGTTTAATCTTGATATAAACTGTATTTTTTTATATTTTAGTATTCAAATGACAGCAAACCATCCTTTGTTACGGTTCGCAGTAAATCCTTTGACCTCTCATCTCCTCTCAATTCATCAAACATTGTATTCACTTCCATCGTATTAGACGGGAACTTATTGCATGAGAATATGACGTCATTAGTACTACGCATCCGAACCAACATCAGTGCTGGCTACAGGTATGTTCCTAGCTTGTTGCAAAGTTTTGCACACCATGCGCGCAATCAATGTGATATCAAGTTACAAAATATATTTTAAAACAAAAGATTAACTTAAAGCTTGTTCGCATGTTTTAATTTTTTGGAAACCGGTCCAAATTTTAAAAAATTAACATTTATCCATGTTTCATTAAATTAGTACTCATCATAGTTTAAAACAATTTACATGTAAAAATGTCAAACACATGCATGTTTTGTTTTAATTTTTAAGAACTCTTCCTAAATGATTGCAAATCATTTTTTTTCTGTTTGATTTTATTCAGTTCCATATGGTCAGACGTGTTTCCGGTTAGGTGGCCTACCGTTAAAGATGCTGCAAATATGTGTCAAAACTGGATGAAGTTGTCCCCGTCTCTATCTAGTGATACGCTTTCCACGTGTCCGTGTACCCTTAGACAGGCGTCACGTGACACCGGACGCTATTTTGTGGACCCTCTGTGCAATTTGCAAAACGACAAGATAGACACAAACTGTTTATACAACAAAGGAGCAGCCCAGTGCTTTCGAAGATCTCTGCATGGGTGAGTATTGCCATTTTTTTTGGTTTTTTTTCCATAATCTATCAGTTTTCCATAATCTATCAGTTTTCAATTGCTAATAGGTGTCACTTACCATATCTTCTTTATCAAGAAAATATTGCTTCTGACAAGTTAAATTCAAGTGTATCCTGAGGATACCGTAGATTACCTATTCAAAACAATTTTGGCGTTATCATAAATTTTGATCGAAGTTTCATCTCTCGCAACACTTTCAGTAACCCCCCTAAAAGTAAATATAAGTGTTTAGATAGCCTTGAAAAAACAAATTGGTTGACTTCAGCAAATTATGTAACCACCATTCTTATTATCCTGTTACGCAGTTTTTCTACAAGTGGAGAGACCTGCTGCTACAGCTCATCCGGGGAACTTCTGGATGCACGTGAGGTGCCGCACGCAGGAGGGACCCGATCTCGATATCACATACACGCACAGGGCGAGGAACTGGTGCCGTTTTTCTCTTACTTCCAAAACGATTTGGTGCCTTTTCTACAGTGCTGCCAGTATGCTTTCAATAATTCCTTGTGCCAACGCTTCTTGAAGCTCCGACCGCCGACGACGTGCCAAGCCTATACCCCTCCAACCCCTGGTAATTACATTATCAGAATAATTCATCATTTATGAATATCATTGCTGCAAGCCAATACTTGCCAAGAGTACATAAGTTGTTCAGTTACTGCTCGAAAACACGAACCCCATAACGGAAATTCAAATTTTGTGACAAATTTAATCATTTGTGTTTAATAGATTAACAAAATCAAAATCATTTTGACTTTGTCAATAACTTCAATGTATAAGTATCTTTTCTTCAAACTGAAACTATTTTATTTAGGCTGGAATGCATTGACATATTGAAAGTTAGGCCGATCAATGCTCTTTGTTGAAAATAAAAATATAAAATGAAGTGATTTTTTTAAGAAAAGGAACATCTGGTCTAGGAATTTTTCAGGTAATATGTACTTTTGACGTGTCTGTTTTCATCTTCACAGCGCAAGCAGCGGGGGATCCACATTTGACAACCCTAGATAGAAAAGATTATACTTTTAACGGTATCGGGGATTTTGTCTTACTGAAAGACGTCAATTCTTCAATGGTTGTGCAAGTCCGTGCCGTTCAGACGAGAGACACTGCCGGTGAGTCATGCAGAATTTATAAAAATCAAGAAAAAGTTTTATCAGTTTCTGGCATAAAAACATTCATTGATCAAATAATCTTAGCTTGCTTATCGCTACAGTTGCTCTTTTAACCAGAAATGCACATTTATTGCGTAGATGTAATTTTTTTTATTGTTGTTGTTGTTTTAAAAATACTAAACTGCTTGGATAAAGAAAAAATCGCTATTAAATTTAGAAACACGAAATTAAAGCCGAAAATATTCAGTGTATTAACATTCATTTTGTAAAAAAATATCACTTTGATAATATACATATATTTTTCTGTTGGCATAACGTTTTATGCAGCGAACTTTTTTTTTAACAAACATAACATTTTCTTCTCCTTCTCATACATTTTTAGGAATTCTACAAAACGCCACTGTATTTTCTGCATTGGCCTTGAAAACCGAAACCTCTGACAAGATCGAAATCTACAAAACGTCTGACGGGGCGACAGACATTTTAGTGAACAGTGAAATCGTAGAAGTTGTTGACGCTACCTCAAACTTTAACGGTGTGAAGTTAGAGAGAAGTGTGGGGGACGACGAGTCTGTTGTGAACTTTCTGATTGTGTTTGAGAATGAGGATTTATCCGTGTCCGTCGATGTATCAGCTGATCTCCTCAACGTCCTAGTCATGATCAGTGGCGAGAGATACAAAGGTATTACTATTCACCTGGAATTACCTGACATTTAATGCCTGATGATTAATTTGACCTTACTAAACTCAACTGCAAACGAAAATTACCCCCCGCCAAAAAAAAAATAAAAAAAAAAATTTAAAAATCTAATTCATTTTTTAAAATATAAATTAAAGTAGGATAAAGGAAAAAAGAGCAATGAGTGACATATCAATCCAGTGTTTATTTTCCGATGCTAAGACTAAAAGTCTTGTTAACAAGATTTTTGTTTGAATTCAGGTCATTCAAGAAGAAGCCTTGACCTCAATTAAACCTATTTTACCTTTTATTTTAGGCCAGATTCGTGGTCTGCTTGGTAATTTTAATGGAGATGACAATGATGACTTCATAACTCGACACAATTTAGTGCTGCCGTCTGACTCTTCAATGAGAGACCTACATTACAAGTTTGGCATGACATGTAAGTTGTCTCCTAGTTTCTAATCGGTGTTTTCTAGTTTTTTTTATGTGAAACAAACTCTCAGGATGCCCTGTGCATTTGATATAAATTAATGCAAAATACATTTCTGTATGTAAAAAAAACCCATCAGATATTTTTACAATCGCTATTGTTGACAATGTTTTTTTTATGTTATTAAACCATCACTAATAAGTTTAAAATATTGCTTAGTTAATTTATCTTGGACATTAGAGTTCCGATGTTGATGAATAATAGTATTGAACCATATTTGTAAGTTTAATTAAGGTACCTCACTACACTGAGACTTATACTTTTAATTTAAGACACTACGTCACAAGACGGCGATTATAATGTTTTGTTAAACTGTTTATATCGTTCGATTGGGTTGTATATCGTCGTAGCTGAGTGGTTAAAATATTGGGCTTCTGAACCGTAAATCATGAATTCGAATCCGCCTGGAGCTTTTGTTCATGTTTACTGAATTAAATTTTCGAAAATGTAATTTTCATCCAAAATTGCACATTTTTTGCCTATTTGACTTAAATACTTCTTATCCATTATGATATCTATCACAATCAAGTAATTTTCTGCTGATTTGAGAAAATATCTCAAGGTGTAGTGAGCCACCTTAATATTGGAAATAATTTTTTGCGAACAAAATAATGGCGTCACGGCAACGTTTTTTGCTGGGGTTTTATTTTCGCCTCACTTTAACCAAACAAAACGAGGACCATTATAGCACAATATGATACATGTATATTTATATGGTACTTGAGTTATTAACTAAGGAAGAACGAAATTCCTCCCCCCCCCCCTCTCTCTGTTGTAATTGAACTAAACAGTGTTCACTTCTGATGCATTTTATTATATTTACAGGGGAGGTACAAGGAAACGAATCGCTGTTCAATCGTTCAGGGACAGTAAACAATGCAATTAACTATGAACCGATTTTTCTGGAGGAGATAAGAAATCCGGAATTGAACTTTTCTGTTGTGCTAGAGTTGTGTGGTGATAATAAACAATGCCAGTATGACTATAGTGTGACCGGAAATGAAAAAATTGCCAAAGGGACCATGAAGTTCATTGAGAAATTCAAGGAAATTGAAAGTGATGTGCAAAAAGGTACAGAGTTAATCTCCTTTATACATAGATTATAAAGAGTATTTAATTTTCACATTAAAATGTCAACTTTTCTTTTACTACTGTAACACATTTTGTTTTAAACTAAAGGAAAGTTTATCTTGGTTTGACCAAAAAAAACCCTTTAGACTTTGATGTTAAACATCCCGTCAAGTATTTTTTAAAATTTTCAGTTTTGAAAGAACTATTTTCTGGTATATTTCAGTGGTAAGGTGTCCGTTCCTGGAGGTGCCCGTGAATGGGAATCGCTCCGCCAGTGGTTATGCTGTCGGTGACAACGCCACGTTCTGGTGCTATGAGGGCTTCCAGCTCCTCCAGGGAGCCTCCTTTGTTGTGTGCAGGGAGAACGGGCAGTGGTCAGTGGGAGCGCCAGTCTGTGTGGAGAAAATCGGTAAGTGACCGCATGGATGCAAATTTTATGATTTCCAGTTTGTTATTTTGATATATGATTAATCAGACCCAACCAAAATAAATATCAAGTTGTTTTTTTTTCCAAACTATTATTACATGTAGATAAAGATCTAGCTTAACAGCTTGATATAAATCTAATACATAATTTTCTTGTTTTCGAGGAGGTTTTAATTGTGTAACCGGATCATTATGAATACGCCTTTAAAGCGTTCGATATTTTCGACTTTTATAAGTCCAATTTATTTATTTTTTTATGCATTACATGCTTTTTCCTTCATTTTTCAGTTGAGGATAGTCCAATCAGTAGCTTAGTTGTTTACATAGGATCGGGCTCGGGAGCTCTGATAGGCGTCATAGTAATTGTCATAGTCATCATGGCCGTCCTCAAATGTAGGCGAAAACCCAAACCTGAACCGGATCCGGAAATGTAAGACTTTATGAAATACAACTAAAAACTAAAACCAATTTTGTAGTATTCCGACCAGTTTCCTCATTATTTTATATACATACATTAAATCTCAATTATTATATGTTTTAAATCCTGTGCATTTCAGAAACGGACCCATCTTTGAAAATCCAATTTTTCTCGAAAGGTAAGTACAAATGTAATAAGTACATGTATCTGATACGTCTTGCTTTCGTGAATATTTGAATTGGTTTGTTTCGTAGTACTATAGTCTGTCCCAAGTTAATGCTTCCATCAATTTTTGATGATTTTTTATAAAAATACACATACCTATGAAAGAAATACAATTGAAATCGATGAAAGGGAATATATCCAAGATATCTTCAATGAACAATTATCCCTTTTCACTCATAAAAGGACTATGTGCGGTTTGGTCAAATATCTGCCCCCGATTTCAACCAATTTTTAAATAGTATCGTATAAGAATGAAATCTTCACAAATCATTGTAAAGAGGATGCCTATAACTTTAATCTTGATTTTAGTCAGTATTGCTCACTCGCTTTTTATCTATGACGTCATCTAAATGACCTAATTCCCGCAAAGTTGCAAACAAATGAAGATATTCTCATTTTTGCTCTATATTTTGCATTCGGAAGTATAGAGCGCAGGTCTGCTCAAGTGCAATTTTAACATATGTTTTTCTTCAGATAGTTATACATATTATACTAAAAAATGGTACTTGAGCAAGCCTGCGCTCGATGTTTCCCAGTCGAAAAACCATCGGAAAACACCCATATTTTGCTACAAAACATCAATTTATCAAAATAATGCAATATTCATGACGTCATTTCTACGTTATGACGTCACTGTGGTGATAACCTTTTACACCTTTATTTCCAATATGATTTTAACTATCTTTCATCTTATTTTAAAGCTCTTTCTAAAACTTTGATTTTGGGGGGCAAAAATTGCATAAAACCGCACTTAGTCCTTTCACAGGAACGAAAACAATTTTCTTACGGAGATTTGTAATGGGAAATGTTTACATCTTTTCTCCATTCGGAATACACTCGGAATACATCGCGCAATTTTTAACATTATCATCCGGGCTTATTAATGGCTGATGCAATGCAAATTCTCCGTAGACTTTCAATTTTTGGATGTGTATTGAAACCTGAAGCGGTAGAAGGGGCGTTTCAAAACAGATAATCTGGACATTTTTCATGTTAGTGAATGAACGTAGTTTGAGCACAAAGGTATTTACTATCATTGAAATATCAGGCAAAAACTGGTGGAAGCAAAAACTCGGGACATAGTATAAGACTTAATGTATGCGAACTCACTATCGTTTTTTTTTGGAGGGGAACATTCCAAGGTGTAACCTAATATTTTTTTCTTCTCACAGTTTATCCTCATTGGGGCAGGGAGGAGCCTTTAAGATACCCCGTCCTACGTATGTCGACCCAAATCTTTTGGACGACTATTTCTTCTAGTGACCTGTGGTGATTTTATTTTAAATATATGAAGAAAGAAAAAAACATTAAAAGAACAAAGACGAACAAAACAAACATTTTGTGTGGTGCATCACTCTAGTCGGCAGATATCAAAAGGAGTCTTTCAGAAATTATATTGCAATATTTTTACTGCTTTTTAAATTTTATAGACAGTTGCTTCATATTTGTAGCTAGATGTATGATATTTCTTGTTAATTGTTATTGCATTTTTTTCCTATGAAAAAATGTGATTTTTTTTTAATTTTTGCAGTCATGTAATTATGATTTGTTTAAAATGATGTGTGTTGAATTTTGATTTTCTGTAGGATGATTCAAGTAAAATTTTATCATTCCAGTTATTTTTCAATCTCATTTTCATCGTCGTCAGTGTATATAATTTCATTTCTTTTCTTTTCTTTAATCAAACTTTCATCGGATAGAAGATGGACGGATAAAAGATTTAATATATGGTGGTGTGCATGTGTGTGATCGAATGAAAAAAAAAGAATATTGAGTATGTGATGTAAATTATTCATGTCTTTACATTTTACATTTTGTACAGTCATATACATGTGTATAATGACAGATTGGATCTTTAAAAATGAAAAATAAAAGACGAAACAAGTACATTTATCTTGCTATTTTCTGTGCTAAAATTTCCAAAGAAAATGTAAATGAACTTGTAGCAAATGAAGAAAGAAAATGAATTTATATAAATGACTTTAATGATGACATAATAGATCTATATACATTACTAGTATTTGGTTTGAAACAATCTTATCACTTTGAAAACTTGTACATTGAAACATTATTGTAGCAACCATTCCTTTTTCTAATAAGAAATATTTTTAATGAACAAATGTATGTGAACAAATAACAGTTGAGAAAAAAAGATGTACATGTTCTTGCAACACATATTTCATTTTTTTAATTTTTTATTTTACAAGGACTAAACAATCAGATTGGATAGATCAATTGCTATATTTTGCTCTCTCTCTCTCTCTCTCTCTCTCTCTCTCTCTCTCTCTCTCTCTCTCTCTCTCTCTCTCTCTCTCTCTCTGGTAAGATTACATGTACCTAGACGTAAATGCGACTCTACATACATCTGCATACATGTATTTTATTTGACAAGACCTGCATTACATGATAAACATCAATCAAACTCAGTCGCTCGGGACGGGCGGACGCGTACGTCAGGCTTGTAATTGTCCCTACAGCCGTGTGTCAAGAACACCCAGGAGGCACTAGGGTCTAGGGAAAGCATCCCCACCCCCTACGTATGGAGACTTGCCAATGTCCAGAGGAAATCGTACGGTTGATACAGGTTGAGCCGAACATATATTATATTCACGTTTCACTGCAACGTAATTTTGATAAACACATATCTTTTTAAAAGCGAATTAATCATCGTTGTTCCATGCATAAGAATTTCAAAATCATGCTATCATTTTCCATATCATACAAATCCGATACTTTCACACCTAAACCAACGCGGTGTGCAACTAATCTAGACCAATGGAGTATCGCGATCGAGATATACTTTCAGCAATCGGACTGGAATGTCAACTCTGCATTGGACAAAAAAAAAACCAAACCCATCTCCATGTGTTACGTCCACGCCTTCATTCAGGTACTTAAAACCGTGGATATATTTTGGAGGACCTTTCAAAGAGATCAAAGTTTCTGATCGTGTTTCAGATACATGTATAGTACTGATATTTTGGTTGGCGAAAAATATCTCTTTGCAATTCTCAATCAAGATTTCACTTATTTAATATTTCCGAATACAATTACACAGAAGTTATATGGACAGTACATATTGCTTTTGAAATGTACACAAAATAGATTTTATATAATGAGTAAATATCAATAATGCACAAATTTATTATTCTAATCTTCCTCTTAATTTCGTGATGTTCAGTACAAATATTCATTTGAAATCTGCTTGAATACAAAGTTAGAATTGAGGAAGAATTCAAATAAAAAAAACACCCTGAAAAGTTCAAGTTGGGTGGGGTCGTGAATAAAAGTTGCGTCAGATTATAGTATTTAAGGAAAATATTTAAGCACAATCATAAAGCAATCTCATTCAAGATGATTTATCAACTGAGTGGAAATGAATAGCGTTATTAAGCTTCAAAGAAATGTAATATTGATGTGCGTCAATATGGGCTATCTATTCAGCTGAACTACGTCGTATTTAATGTTGCTATTTTTTTTTTTTAAAGAGCAAATGTGATATAGTTTCTTTCATTGCACAAAAACGTACATCTAATGGAAAATGACGATCTACTAGTATGTTCTGGCACATAGTAATTTTGCGTTCTGCAGTGAGTGAACGGACTTACCACCTAACCCCCCACCCCACCCCACCCACTCCACCCAACCCCTAGGTCGCAAATCCTAAATTAAAAAATCCAATCAGTTAGGATGAATGTTGACATGACATTATATATAGCGTACTTATAAGACTATGGCTCTGATCCGCATTAAAGTTTCTATATATGTGTGTGGTGATGTCACATATCTGCACGTGACTGCTCCGATTTTTTTTTGGTCCAAATTGTTGCAAATTGCATTTGTGTATTAAAGATTTTAACATTCGATTATTTCATAATCAGCATGCAGATAATTCATATTTATTAGCAGAAAAAAGCATCAGTAGGTAGGAGTTGATATTAAGATTTACCTTTCGCTATGTCATTCAAGATGCGATAATTGAGATGTGGGGACATTTAGCTGATTTTGCTCCATAAAATTTAGCTCATGTTCAAGTTTTTATGATGGCAATATTTGAGATGATACAAATATCTATTTACATTCGCTGAAATTGCTAGAAAATTTCGCTCTGAATTCAACACAGAAACTTAGTTCATAAATGAATATTTAAACATTGAATCCTCATTTTTTGAAAGATATAGATTAGTTTAATAACTACAACGGTGTGTATACAAATTAAGTAACGCGCGTTTCAAAAGATAAGGATATAATGCTTATATTCACATTTTTGTACTTTGTTGCCTTGTCTGCAAATGCGATTTATACGTCAATAATTTAATTCTGGTTGTAACGTGCTTTCTGATTGGCTATAAAAATATTTTATATCGTATAAAGAATGTTGCCTACGTTATAGTAAGACTAACGTCAAAAACATATCAATACACCTGACGTTACGTTTGAATTTTGTACAATTTTACGTCATTTTAAAGGTCAAATAACCGTTTTCATTTACAATAAAGAGTAAGAAATTAAATTATAAGCAATGAATTCAATATTTTGAACTTTGATTCTCGCTTGTGACGTTGCATTTGACGTTAAACGTTTGTGCATTGCGTTCAACGTTTGTGACGTCATAATAAAACTAGTCATTCTAACCTGTGAGTACTCTGTGTGTGTTAGGGTCTTATAACTGCCACAGGTGCTTGAGGACAGGATCGACCCCCCCCCCCCCCCCATGATTATAGACCCCCGGGACTTTAATATCATTTTTTTAAAATTAAATTATCCTTCATATCCTACATATTTCTAATCTAATTTATACATTAATTGCCCAAAATAACCTAAAACAAATATTTTTAAAAAATCAGACCCTCTATATGTGTTGAAATGTACTATCAAACTACATCTATACCAGTAAAAACGGTGACCTCATGTCGTAGCCCGGTAATTCCCTTCAATGAATATCTGCATGCCATGCCTGTGTTTTAACATAGGACAATTTTCACCGAGAAGTTGCAAGTTTTGAACCGATCCATCTAGAACCAACGGAAATAAGGGTTTATTGCAAGGAAGATAACTCCGAGAGATTTACGAAATTGCATGGCAAACTCGAAAAAAGTACAATTCGTAAGAAGTATGAAGTCTAATCAAGCTCCGAATTTTTTTTTATCGTCTTGGGTACTGGAAAATCTAAAAGCTAAAAGAAGGTACTCATACTGAGTGTATTACAATGGAAGACATAAAAGAGAAAATAAAAAAATAATGTTACGAGTTATCTTCCTTGCGATAAACCCTTACTTCCCTGTCCTCAAGCACCTTTTAAGAAATCTTACATTTGAGGGTGTGCATCAGTCCATTTATAGAACTGCATCATCAATACTTTTATCATTTTCATTTTCATGACTATTTTCTTACATTTCAATGTGATCTCAAACAATCTTCAACTGTGCTATTGCTTACTATAAAATGTTATTTGAATGGTCAACAACATAATGCATTTTTTGTCGTTATCTGGAGAGTCTAAAATTTTTCCAGAATAATTTTATGTCTATTACATAAAATTTTCGAAAAACAATGTTTTACCTAGATGGTTAAACAAATGCGCAGAATTTAAAAACAAAAACTCCCATATGATTTGAACACCCTCTCAGCCGGGATCGGATACTGTTTAAATTCCTCCGCTAATCACACTGAGCTACGTTGACACATACCGATCAGTGTGAATAACTTTTTTAGTATAAATTTTTGAAGTTTTGCGAAAAATTTGAATTTTGACCCATAATGGGTCTAGACTCCAATTTAATAAATCAATGAAGAAAGGAATAAAAACTTATCCTTTTCATAAAAGTACTTTTAAGATAGAGTCTAGACCCATTTATACCAAAATATTGCAATCTATCACTGTAATTGGTCAAGCACAAAACGTCGTGTGGCTTAATTTGCAAACTTTTCTTGTGTTTTTAGAATGAAAACATGTTAACATGCATCGTGAAAATTTATAGCATAAACAATGTATATACATGCGAGGAAAAAATCTTTATTAGCATACAAACAAGTTCTTTTTTATTGCTTCAAGTGGGATATGTGACGCCTTGTACGTCCCTGTCCTTTAAACCAGTAAAAAAAGCTGTCAATGTGACAACAAACCGGGTTTTCTTTCATGCGAATTGTACCCATAATCCATGTCAACTCTAAATTGATAAACACTACCTACCGTATCCAGTGAAGTACTCATATGCAATATTTTGCCAAAAAATGACCAAGTTCAAAAGCTGGTATTTTTTCATAAATGATCAGAAATCAAAATTCTGCTAATATGCACACCTCTGATATATGTACAGTTTATTTGCAAAAGAACAACTTCCTATCTTGAAAACTATAGGAGGAGTTATCCGTACAATGAGAGTACCCTATATGCAATATTTTGCCAAAAAATGTCTAAGTTCAACCAACATTTTAATAACCGGATTTTTCCGTTGGAAAACCCGGTTAAAAAGTGGAATAAATATTTTTTCGCAAACATTTATTACTACTATGATGATTTATAATCAAATCAAAATGCGAATTTATACTGGTATAAAATGTACCATTGTTTGCATATCTTTGTAAATACTTTACAAATATGTTATTTATTAATAAGTTTATTGTATTCTTTTTGATAGAAGTTTGCAATTGACAGCATACCCCCCCCCCCCCCCCCCCCCCAAAAAAAACCCAGAGAAGCACATGTACTTTGGTAGTAATCTTTTATTTCATTAACATAAAGTATATTTCAACAAAATTTCATGTCAAATCAAATTTTCAGGTCAACTCATATATATATATATATATATATATATATATATATATATATATATATATATATATATATATATATATATATATATATATATATATATATATATATATATATATATATATATATGTGTGTGTGTGTGTGTGTGTGTGTGTGTGTGTGTGTGTGTGTGCGTTTGTATCATGCCGACACCTACGACATGTACTAGTTTACACACGTGCAACTTACTACATTTTCAAAACCTACGACACAAATCCGTGTAGTAAGTTTGCAGAACCCCGTAAATCGGGTTTTTCGACCATGATTTACCCAGAAAATACAAAATTATAAAAAGTGTGAGTTTCCGGTTTACACATGAATTTTGTTACACACGATATCGAGTCTTAATGGGGATGTTACACACTTTGCCCCCTTGCCACATTTGCGCATGCGCAAATTCAACTTCCTATGGAAATAATGGAAACGCAAAAGAAGGTACGATCACTTATTTCTTTCATGAAAAATTAATCTTTTGTTGATTTTTACACCAATTTTCTTTCGAATATATAATTTTAGATCATTTGTTTAAATGCGACATCTGATTTTTCGTTATTCTGCAGCTAAATTGAGGAAAATTTACATGTCTTTGTGTGTGTCACCTCATAAAGTTGTAGATGGTTAAGATGGTTTTCTTTTACGTTTAACTGGGTTTAATTTCGGTAGTAGTCAAACACATGTAGTGTGTGCTTTTTTTAATTTGTGTTTTAAATAATCATTTATTTCATTACAATTTTAGTATACCATTGAAATTTTTGATGAACTCTCAAAAAGTTAGAATTTCCTCTAGACTTTAACAAGTTGCATGTAGCACAATCGAGAATTATGTGCCTCCTGCATGTTCTTCTAAACATTTTAGGGGTTTTAATTGTGAAAATGTGTTGTTATTAGTTCGGGCAATTAAAGAATAATGAAGAAAAAATTAACATTAACTTGGAACTTTTCAAATTTAGACTCTCTACTGAATATACTTTTTATCAAGAGGAGAAAAATATGGATTTCCTCAAGGGGGTCAACAATTTTTCATAGGCCTTAACTGGGGAATGTTTTAATTATAGTCTCTTTTGGAATTCACAACAAACAATTTATCATGAAGAAATAAACAATATGTTTCTTAACTTTCAAATTTACACCCAACACATTTTATCCAAAATAAAGAAATATTTTCTGTTCAACGGCTTTAATTGTGGAGTTTCTTAGTAAAGTTCTCTTCAATCAATCAAGAAAAAATAGCAAATTGTTGCTCTATATTAATCACATATTAATTCTTTCATTAAATTACACCCTCATGAGAAAACTCTAAGTTTCAATTTAATGCCCCCCAAAAAATCAGTACGGTAAATCACTTATAAAAACCCTTTAATTTCATGAGCTTAATTTTTGCACCATAATTTACTCTTCCTTGCATTAAAACAAAGAAATGATTATTAGAATAATTATTAGGAAAAATCCTATTATTATTTACATAAACACCCATGGGGAAACGCAAACTTTTCATTTTAACGTTAAAAAATCAGTAATGTTAAACCCTAATTTATCCTTAATGACATTAAAACAAAGTAATAATCAGTATTAGTTTAAGGGAAAGGCTCATTTACAAATTGCACCCCAAAGGAAAAACCGTGTTTTTCATTTTAATGTTAAAAATCAGCATTAAATTGAAAACCCCTTTTATCCTTTTTTTTGAAAATCCTATTATCATAAACTATGACCCATATGAGGAAACACATTATTTTCTTTTTATCGTTGAAAGATCTGACAGGTATAGTTAAACATTTAGGAAACCACATGCATCTTTCAGGACCAGAATGTACACCCTAATTCCCCCTAATGACATTATTACAAACAAATAATCAGCATTAGTTTGAGGAAAACCCTTTTATTAAGAAATTACACCCCCATAAGGAAACCAATAATTTTTAATTTAATGTTTAAAATTTAATACATGCAGTAAATCACTTAGAAAACTCTCTAAATCTTTTTTTTTTATTATTATTATTATTATCATTTGCACTCTTATTTATCTTTCATTACATTGATACAAAGAAATGGTTCTAATAAGTTTAAGGAAAGATCCTATATGTAGATATATATGAAGTTTGATCCCCATGAGGAAACTCATTTTTTTTTCATTTTAAAATTTAATAAATCATTATAAAAACAATACCCCCCCCCCAAATCTTTCGGGATCAATTTTTACACCATATTCATCCTCATAATTAATGACATCAATGCAAACTTGTAAAACAAAAACAAAAAACCTACAAGAGAGCTAAATAAATACTGAATCTTGTAAACACTCTCCAAAAGTAAAAAAAATATTCTTTAACAAGGTAATTATTTAAACAATTTTACTCTGCTTCATTTTCAAATTCATTGAAGTTTACCTCTTTTTTTTTAAAATTGAAGTTTATTGATTTGAGTGCCTGTAATACATATGAGAACAATTCTTTGTATACGAGTTGACCTGTATACGAATTGGTCTGTGTACGACTTGACCTGACAGTGTTACGACGCGACATATCCGGTAAAAAAAAATGTCACAAAACAAACCCCTCCAAGGCTCCATCCTGCATGCTTTATACGAATTACTACAGCCCCCCAAAAAGGAAAAGAAGCTACGTAAGAACTGTAAGTCGTTTGAATAATTAGTGACAATCTTGTAGGAGAAGTTGAACGTGTGAACAAGTGTAGAACCTCTCTGCGTTTCGTCAGCATGTGCATGTGTTTAACAGCTGCACTTGTAATGTAATGTCCAGCACAATCTCCTAATTTAGCTACATAGCTAGGTTATAACACTTTTTTTTTTTAAAATTGACATTTTAAATAACACATGTCTTTTTTTCTTGTATTATTTTCATAAAATTATTTTGCTAAATAAATGAGAAATGTTTGGAACATATTAGTATGATTTTGATCAACGAAATCGATGCAATGCAATGATAAACAATAATTATTACCGTCGATTGACTAGATAGAATGGTCTTTTCTTAAAATGACACATGTCCAACTAACCCGGTTAAATGATAGAATTTGTGCCCTTTACTGTCATTCTTAGTAGCAAATGAAAAAAGAAATATCTCGGTTGTATCTTGCCTATATTTTCATTTGATTGGTCTCAAATACCTACAATGTTGCTCATTTATAATCCCATTTTACCACATTAACGGTTTTGGCAATGAAATCACTGGTCGCCATGTTAATGATAAAATCCGAGATATTTCGAGTGCAAAATGGCAGGCAAATTCAAACAGAGACACTTTTTGCCTCTGCTGGGGTTTGAACCAGGGTCCTCTGGCACGCCAGTCAAGCACTCTACTGAGCGAGATAAAGGGTTAACCCACTAGCCAGAGCTAGTAGGAATGCAATATACCTGACTCTACCACAGATATATTAACAAAATGCCTTTGTATGACCCATTATATTAATAATGAATATTTTGTGGACTTAATTACATATGCATTTTCAAAAAGGTTTGTAATATAAATGCTGTGTTTTACCCCTGCAGATTGTTTTTAACAGACTTAAAGTCGATGCGAAGCAGATCCGCTTTGCAGCTGCTACATTGCAAGTATATGGGACGAATTCTTACTGTGACCTGAGCGTAGCCTGGTCACGGTAAGATTATTCTTTCTATAGAATGACCAGTACTGAATAGGGTATAGATTTGGCGGTGCTTTAAATGTTCCTGGGTGTTGTTTTGAAATCTTTTTTTTTTCTTTGGCTGATGTACGCTATATTATTGCTGATAGTAATGCAATATTGCTTTATTTAGAATTTTGTCCTAAAAACTTATATTGGAAGCCATTTTACCATTTACGAATAAATCAATAAGTTCTGAATAGCATAGCTGTTTCCATGGAAATCGAATGCAGATAAAAAGTTTTAGCCCTATTTAAACACCATCAATTGAACCTATTGAAAAAGAGGTTTGATGCATACCAACCAGCTATTGGCAATTCTTTTAACCTATACAGTTAAATTAATTTGCATGGATTTAACAAACAAGATCACTATAACAATACTTTACTCTACATGTACTTTCTAAATTCTAATATCTTGTCGGCGTACAGTTGCCGCACCTCCATTTATCATTACTGTGGTTCAATATGATTTATTTAAGACTTAGTAAGAAAATTTAATGAATTCCAGAAGTAATTGTTTTAATCTATTTCTTCATATAATCCTGAAACATACAAAAACAAATTGAGTTTTTGGAATTTGTAAAATGGCAGCTTAATAAGATTTTTCATCCTTCTGCATTTTTTAAAATTTATATCCTGCATGCTTATATGGGTATGTAAGAATAATACCAAAACAACTTTTGATAGAAGAAATCTTGTTACATGTGAAAATATAAGGCGTCAACAGACTATTTTATGCACATAATAACGTTGCAATGACCTGGCAAAGCAAAAGTTTAATATTGGTTGACTAATGTAAGACTGTAGTATTGAATACGTACATGTATATGACCGCAAAAAATGAAACTACTGCAAAATTTAAACAAGCATTATAAGTGTATTATATTAAAGGTAATGATTTTTTCTCCAACTTTTATTTCCATAACTATTTGCTATTCAACATATGAACTATTCGGAACTGGTCAACGACTGTATGAATAAAATTAAAGATTTACTATAAATTACAAAAGAGGTAGCCTAAGGGGACATTTACTTTTAAGTTGAAGTTTCTGACTAGCTTAATAATAATTCGGATGCTAAAAAGTTAAAGTCAAGTGAAGAAAAAGAGTAAAAATAGATATCAAAAACAGTTTCTGTGGTTAAGGAATAAGGTGCACCATCCAGTCTTTAATCTATCTTTCTATAGACTATCAGATGATGAATCAAATTGCCTTAAAAATAAGCCCCTTTCTGAGTTTCACATCACTTTATAGCAAGATACAGGAATGCCTATTGGGGGCAGTCTGCAGAAATCCAACCCAGAATATTGGTAACAAAAAACACTAAATTCCTCTCTGACACAAACAAATAAAACTATTTCAGGGGGAGGGGATTGTAGCAGCTCATCTCATGACTTGAGGGTGGTACATTTAAAGGAAAAATTCAAATTCTAGATGGGGAGGGGGTGGTATACCTGGATGGAACAATGCATATAAAAAATGGCAGGTGAATAAACAAGGATGTTTTGCAAATAGGGCACATGTTGAAACATTAGATTGAAGTCATCATGGTAATACATGCATGTAATTCATGAATTGTTCATGTCTAGTTGTCTATTTCTTGAACACCCAGCTAGCTACATGTACATCAGTTTGACTATATCTGTGGTTATCTGAATCTAAGATCAAGCAAGAGGAGATTTGATATTAGTATTGACCCAAATTGTTGTTTTAAAAATTACAAGAGCCTTTTTTATTTATATTACAGAGATAAAACAAATACATACATGTATGGAGAACTCTCTCGGTAGTGTGCACATGATGTATGAGTTGTCTAATTGTATGGTCTAATTTCAATTTGGTTGGACTGACAATTTATGAATATGAGCATTTTTACTTTCTAATTTTCTGTCTAAAATTTTAATCAATTAAACCTTAAAATGAGTTATTTAATCTGCGCAATTCTCATCTGGTTTAAGGTTGAGGCTGACTTTAGTTTGCATGGTTCATGTTTTTGTGCATTCTGATCGAGTAAAATACAGTGTATTTCAACCTTTTATGATTTTTATATAGATATAGACATTTATTAAATTGAACACAATAAACACATGATAAACAATTTTTTTTCAACAATTTTTCTGTGGTTTGGTAGGTGAGCATTGCCATTGATCTTGCTTTATATGTCGACATTATGATAAAATGAAGCTTTGTAGGAGTATATAGGAAAAAAGAAAAAGTAAAAATCGTAACCCTTTGAAATTGTATACACTAAATGATGGTATCTCCAGGGTTATTTTGCTTCATTTTGAATGAATCCATCATAGCAATTAATCTACATTTGTAATACATGTACCCAAAATACATGTATATAGCAAAATTTATCAACTGTTCATATTTTGAGATGACCCTCACTTAAACTAGATGGTTGAATTTAGTATTTTTTACATATAAGGTTCAAAATGATATTGCTAATCGCGATATCACAATTCAAAGAAAATCTCTATTGTAGTATTTTTTTAAATCTGCTACGAAGTGCGGAAAATGAAAATTCTCTAAATATTCCTATAGAAAAATATACCTGTATTTTGAGATTGCCCCCCCAAAAAACCAGATGGTTGCTTTTTCTTTTTTTTAAAACTAGAGCTGATGTAAATTACATATGGTTAAAAATAAAGCGGTTTTCTAATGTTTTTTTTTTATGCACCCCCCCCCCTTCCCAAATCGACCAGCTTAAATTATACTTGAGTTCAGGAAATCAGGGACATATACATGTATGTACACTCAGGTGCCAAAAGTAGGTCAATTTATTTTTTCTTTTCACCATATATTAATTGAATTTTTTTTTTTTTTAGAATTGTTAAAATGAAACCCTTTGACCATGTACATTGAAAAGACTTGGATTGATACATTAAGAATTTTTCTAGCTCTTTTTGCATCTTATTTGAATATTTTTCCAACCTTCTATTACTGAAATTTAATATAAACAGTTCAAAGTAAGATTTTTCGGCTCATACATTGCAAAAAATATATAGTAGAGCTCTTAAAAACTATCTCAGTGTTGTGTTTGAAATATTCAAATTTTACAAATGAGTTGTCAAAAACTAATGTACGACAACAAGTGGAAATTGAATCTACTATGCTGGAAATCAATATCAACTTCTTCAAAATCTGACCAATAATCTGACCTGAAAACCTTTTAAAAAAAAGTCTTGTTTTCGATGAAATATATAGGGAAAAACAAAAAATTGACATACTTTTGGCGCATTAGTGGACAATCATGTAATAATGCCTGATATTCATGGTCTGTGTGTTGCCTCTTTACCAATCTTGTGCAGTAAGTTTCAATTGAATAACATATACATTATTTTATACATGTGAATCAACCCACCTTGTGTAATGAGTTTTCTTGCAACCAACATTTACCATGGTTGGTTGCATTGCCAACAATTTTATGTATTTCATATGCACATGTAGTGTCAATTTTCTTGCCAATATAATATATATTTCCTAGACACATATAGCAAGTTTCCCAATTACACCAGTATAAATTCACCTCACAGATGTAGTGAGTTTCATTGCCAATTAATGTACATTCCTACACACATGTAGTGAGTTTCTTGTCCATATTCATTTAAATTACCACACACATGTAGTGAGTTTCCTTGTCCATATTCATTTAAATTACCACACACATGTAGTGAGTTTCCTTGTCTATATTCATTTAAATTACCACACACATGTAGTGAGTTTCCTTGTCCATATTCATTTAAATTACCACACACATGTAGTGAGTTTCATTGCCAATATACAGGTAACTCTCAATGGCTCGAACTTTGATTGGATCGAAGTTCTTGATCGCTGGAAGTGAGTCTAGGGTCCCGATTTTTCCCCTATATAACTAAGCAAATTTACTATTGATTTCTCAAACTCTTGATCTCTCGAAAACCCTAGCTTGATCTCTCTAAGTCAAACTGCAGTCCCGTTCATAATCTATAGTTTCTTACTCTCGATACCTCAAAGTCTCCATGTATCTCCAAGCGCTATACCTAAATAACACCTTAGACGCGGGACTTGTGTCACGAGTTGTTTGTTCAGGCGGCACTTGTCCTGCAAGGTGATAATTGTTTGATGACTGACTATACCAATACCTAATCTATAATTATCACAACCGTTTTACGATAATTTGGAGACGCAATGAAAATGAGAAATTAATTGAGATGAAACGATAATATTGAGCCATGGTCAAATTTTAGAATTATAAAACTGTTAAAAGTATGCTTATCAGCATCATTGTCATTGTAATGATTATATTGCTGAACAAGTTCTTAAAGCTGGTGAAGGACCCTTGCGGTGGGAACAATGGGTGATACTTAGTTATCACATTTATGACATGTTAATCGTCTCGCACTCCAGTAGTACTGAGCAATTTGGTCTTAATATGATGCATAAAATAAATAATTATATTATGAATTTATTCAATTATAGTTGTTTGAATTTAGTTTTAAAAACATCCAGTTCTGTATATTTTACTGAAAAGAAAACGTTGTTTAAGCATGAGCGTAAGGTTAGCACTAATTAAATGGCTTAATCATAACATCCGGTAAGACTAATTTTAAAACCCATTGGTCAACCCAGAAAATTCCGAACTCTTGAAAACTCGAACTCTTGAAACTTCAAAGTTTTTCCTTGGACCCATGGACTTCCAGCTATCGAGAGTTACCTGTACAATCCTACACACATGTAGTGAGTCTCCTTGTCCATATTCATTTAAATTACCACACACATGTAGTGAGTTTCATTGCAAATATACCTTTCCACACACATGTAGTGAGTCTCCTTGTCCATATTCATTTAAATTACCACACACATGTAGTGAGTTTCCTTGTCCATATACATTTCCACACACATCATGTACATGTATAGTGATTTTCACTGAATTGGATTTCATGTGATAAACAATAGTCATCATGAGGTGATAATGATAATAATAATTAAGGTGAAAAGTTAATAATTATCCACCTTATATACATTTAGTATAATATCTCATAACTCACATTAATGAAGTATGGCATATCTCATATAACTCACATTTTAATTTGTATTGGCATTCATGTACAACTTCTTCTTCTTCTTTTTTTTTAGCTTATGTAAGTTATAAAGCAGTCAACTAAAAAGATGGCAGCTTATTCAAGGGGGAAAATTGCAGTAAGTGAAATTTTTAACATTGTACATACAGTTGAACTTTTAAGGTATATTTCAAACAACAGTACATGTGTATCGAATACCATTGATATGTTAAAGTTATTTGGGTGTGCATATCTCTCATTCTTTAAGTAAACATTTTACCGGTGATATCTCAAATTCTCATATTTAGATGTTTATTCTTGTTTTTGCTTAGTGTGACATATTGAAGTTTTCTATAATTGTCATACAGTCACAATATATGCTCAAATTGTTTTATCAGCAATTTGAGCAAAATCAGTTGCTCGGTCTGTTTTGTTTGTTAGTGAAATTATCACAACAGAAAAGTGAATTAATCAATGGTTTTATCAAATTTATGATAATAAAAAAACAATGCGACAGTATTAAGTATTACAGTCCCTTAAACCATCTACTTTCCCATTTTTTCGTGCATTCATCATGCGCTCACCGTGCATTCACCGTGCGCTCACCGTGCACTCACAGTGCGTTCACTTGCACTCTTCACTCCGCTCCTTTTGTGCACACTGTTCAGAAAGCGCTCATTGTGCGTTCACCTTTGTTCACTTATCGTTCACTGTTCACTTATCGTTCGAATTCAGTCCGTTTTCATTCATTTTCATTCGGAACTTCAAAAATGAAAGAATCGATCTCAGCAAAATGAGGAAAAAAACCTTGCGTTAAGGTGAAAGGAAACTAATATTACACATAAAGCATCATTTTAATTAGAATTTAATCCGTGGAATTTAAAGTACACATTCTTGAGCAGGTCTGTTTTTTGCTGTTGCTGTTTTTTATCACTCTCCTAAACAGGCATTTTTTTTGTTGATCCCAAAATGGCTTAAGTATGCAGTTACTGTGAAAATTTTATGCTACACAATACAGCAATAAATTGATACACAAATAATATTTAATGATTCATTTTAAGATAGTCAGTCCAGTCGTTTAAAAACAGAAGAATTCAATCAACTAACGATTCGACACATATATATAAATATAAGAAACAGACATTGTATTTGTGTATTTTTCACGATTCAAATAATAATTCCTTCGATTCCAAATCACAAACATATCCATGTTCGACAATGAACTGTCTTACTGAACAGATCAACTTAAGATAGTAAACATAAATGTGTGTTAATTTATAGATTAACAATGGTTTTATGTATTATTTAGACATTTTTATCATTACATTACTCGATTATCTGTTGATAAAATTAATATTATGGTCTTAAATTTGGTTTTATTTAACTGTTATTCCTAAACATGCATAAATGGTATGGTATAACTTTAAAGATAATACAGGATATATATTATTTGCAGGATAGTCGATAGGATAGGACTGTTTTGTCAACTTTCAAGATAGCAGCACTGTACGTGTAGTTTATTAGCATGTTTTTCCTGATTTCCGTCAAAATACAATGTAAGGATAACCATCGAGACACTCCGAATAAATCGTTCATCTTGCGTTCACATATCGTTCATCGTTCAGCGCTTTATGTGCACTCTGCCTTCGCTCATCGTTCACCTTTCATTAGCGTTCACCAGATTCCGTTCAGCGTGTGCCTACGTAGAATGTTTCAGGGACTGTTTGTGTAAAATTAGCATTCTAATTTATGTATGTAATATATCTTTTTTATGTATGCACGGTGTCAGGGCTCTACATTAACTTTTTTTCCTTCTTGTCCATTCGGACAAGTGATTATTACCGTGTGCATTATATAAGTAATATTAATAAAGTTTTTATTTTGATCTTGAAATAGTTGAAAAGGAGTTTGCAAACCAAAATGGAAGGCCTTAAGATAATTTGATTTTAAAATCAATGTGATAGTTTAAAAGACAAATTTTGCATATTTTGAAATAAAACTTTTTTCTAATGAGTAATTTATTTATGTGCTAGAAACAACGAATAAGCCCTAAAAGAGAGGCAGAATTTATGTGTCGTTCTGGACTGGACTGTGATGCATTAAAAGTTGAATTGATCAACAGAAGAATTGGTGAGTTGATACACATCTATTACTACTATACATTAAAATAAAAGACTCGAATTTTTGGGCTTTAATATCGAGAAATCAGAAGAGAACTGTCTTTTGTTCTTTATTTTTTAAACATCATTGGTATTTGAAGATTACCAGTTTGTTTTTATTTTTTCTCAATCAAGCTTCGCTTATTAATAATCAATGAAAATTCCTTATAAAAATCCGGAATCATCTGGATTTTTTTTATTCTACAATCTTGCGCATGTGCATTCCATTCACGCTAAATCACGGGAGGCTCTTTAGTTTATGTTTCCACAATATCACACTTGCATGGATAAACTCAGAAATGATAATACACATATGTTTAAATTTTCATTGAAAATTTGCTATATCCTGAGAGTTTGAATGTCAACATGTTGTGTAAATTCGAAGTGAGTAAACAACATTGGTAAAAAAGTGTTGAATTCTTCATTAATATGAATTAAATTTTTAGAAGAAAGGTATTTACAGCCTCAAAATGGTTTGTTATGAATAATTTGACTGTTAATCACAATGCAGCTTCAATAATTTTCTCCAAAACCGTTTCGAAGCGATTATGCAATTTTTTGCTACATTACGGGTATATGAGAGGCATTTCAACTGTGGTGAAGGCCTGTCCCGAGACATATTTAGATTATTCTAACTAAGCAGAGTGTAGTGAAATTAATAGCATTATTGTAGGCTTAAAGCTTGGTTATGTAAATATGGTGTGTCGATGTATCTATTTCGTGAATGTCCGATATCATATGCAATATGTCAAACCGTGCATGCACGGGTCAGAGTCTAGTGTAATAGAAAATAGTATCATTTCTTTGTTTTTATGTACCAATCTACTCAGTTTCACACATTTGTTTCCCTTGATTATGCAGATCCTTAAATGAAAAATGTCATTAGTTTCTGGAACAATTTTAGCCCCTTGAATTTGATAATCACAATTATACAAATAATTCCATAATAAAAGGCATTTATAAATAAATTAGGTTTTGTACATGATTTGTGAACACACTGTACAATCATGTAATGCAAAATATTCACCAATATTTTTTTTCTTATTTTAAGGATATGGGGTTTTTGCAACTCAAAATTTTCCAAAAGGAAGCTTTTTGGTAGAATATGTTGGAGAGAGAATTGTGCCCAAGGAAGCAGAAGAAAGAGAAAAGAAGCGCAAAATAAAACATACTAGTTATATGTTTTACTCTAAGTGGAATGGTCTGAAGTGGTAAGCAAATGTAATATATTTATTGTGATTGTTATGAGAGAGAGAGAGAGAGAGAGAGAGAGAGAGAGAGATACAATTGTTTTATTTACCTATTTTAGATTTTTTGTAATACAACTTTTTCTGGTTCTTATGAGAATGTGAAATTGATATCGATATACAGTTTACTAGATGCTGGGAATTGTACAATTTAGGTCAGATTTTGATGACAGAAAATTAATTAGAATTTAATAAAAAAAAAATTGTGTTTGAATATTCTCACCACCCTGGCAATTTGTTTTTAGAAATTGCAGTGTTTGCGGCAGGTTATGAGTTCTGAGAATTGGCAAAAAACCATTGTTACGTACATTTCAACTAAATATGGAGATGAAAATGATATCCTGTATAACTATTTGCACTTTATAAAGGAAAGTAAAGTGAGCATGAGATGAAAAGTTTTATACAATGATTAGGTATTTTCTATTACCATGATTACACTATAATTCAGTGAATAATTCATTCTGACATCTTTGCTTGATGACTAAAATAACACTATGCATACATAACAGGATTGGAAATATAATGACGGCCAAACAGAGATTTGAACCAGGGCATCCAGAATCACTAGATATGTACTCTACCAACTGAGCTATATATAACCACCGATGATCAAACCAGTCCCACTTTCACACATATATGTGTAAATTCATTTTCATTAAATACCGGGTGCAACCCTGCAAAAATCTATAAAATTGCTTTTTTTGTTTGTAGCATTGATGCAACTAACACTGAAAGAAAGGGGAAGTATATAAAGGACGAGGAAGTCGGAAGTCCGTTGAATAACTGTGTTATGCGCCTTTTGGTTACCGAGAATTATCCAAGGCTCTGCCTCTTTGCAAATAGAGATATTAAAGCTGGAGAAGAGTTAAGATATGATTATGGGGAAGCCAACCTACCTTGGCGACAAGTATGTGACAATTTTAATAATTGTTGATGTGTTAATGTGATTTAAATGTCAAAAGGATTTAAAAAAAAATGCACATTGTTTAACATTTCATATTGTTTTTTACAACAAGAATTAGTATAATCAGTGAATCAATTAATTTTTAACCTGTATAATATTGAGTTTACTGCGCAAGAGTACATGTAGTTCAGAACTGCACAGTAATAAATACTATATAATTTAATAATAAATTGTTACAACTATTGTTCTCTGATTCACCTGATGATAATCCATTTGATGATAACCCATTTGATGTCAACCAGGACAGTGAGGAGAACAATGAAGGTTACTTTTACTTAATGTTTCTAGTGTTCATTTTGATTTGATACATGTACATGTATTAAAATGTATTTAATATTTATGTGTAACATATGTCATAACAAATACTGGTACACATTTCCTGCACATGTGGTGAATTTCCTTTCCATTTTGAATGCATTTCCCACACATATGAGTGAATTTCTTCGCCAGTGTACATTTACTACACATGTAGTGAGTTTTCTTGTCCATATTCATTTAAATTACCACACACATGTAGTGAGTTTCCTTGTCCATATTCATTTAAATTACCACACACATGTAGTGAGTTTCCTTGCCAGTATACATTTCCACACAGATGTAGTAAATTTCCTTGTCCATATTCATTTAAATTAACTTTTTCAGTGTTTTTGCTTGTGATAACATATGATAACACAGTTGATTTTGTACTATACAGTCCATTAAATTCAAATAACGTATGATTTGGGTGCAAGCAGGGTTTGCTTATTTATATTCAAATATTTAATTGTACAACTGCTGGAAATTGTCAAATCCATCATAAAGCCCTCGAGCTTCCTTGGATTTGATCATGCCCCGACCAAAATTATCACCCCATAATACATGTACTGAAAGAATGATTCCTTATTCCTTAATAACTACCACACATCTGTAGTGAGTTTCCTTGCCAATATACATTATCTTCACACACGTAGTGAGTCTTCTTTTCAATATACATTAATCATGCACATTTAAAAAGCAGACTTTGATGAAATTGATTTCGCTGACAAAGGTGTGTTTATAAATCATGTTTTTATTTTCTGTCTATTCCCCAAGAATTTTCAAGGCTGTTTATTGATGTGTCTTTTCTTCAATATAGAAACTATTGATACTGAAACCGAGAGTGAAAAAGAAGTTGATGATGATTCCAACACTGCATCCCCCATGGAAGGTACTTTTCATTCAGTTGATTAGATCCAGATCTGTTTTAATATTCCAGAGTTAGGTAGCTTATTAAAGTAGAAGGTATTGCAAAAAATGTTTAAATATAAGTAGGGTGTGCACTGTTCAACCTGCCAACTGTGCAATCCCGTACACTGGACATTCTGACCTCATACTTGTATTTTATTCCCAATTTTTTTTTATAATGTATCTAGGATAAAACACTACACTGTAAGTTTCATAACCAGCTGAGGTTTTATTTGGTCAAAGTACTTTAAGTAATTCAACACATTACATAATGTACATGCACAGTAATTGCTTGTTGGCTAGGTTACCGTTACAAAGATGTCCTGTAAGGTTAAAAGTTATGGTCGTTTTAGAGCATAGTTAACTACATTTTCTAGTTAATAGTAAATAGTGTATACTGTGTAATTTCATACCTTTTGTGCTACTTGAGGTGAATTTTTATCGAGATGTAATTAACATTGTATATTGTATCGCAGTTCCATGTAAAAGTAAAAAGCTAAGCACAGAGAGATCATCATGCCCACCCCATGCAAAACCTGAGGCTCAAGGACAAGGTGTTATCTTTGATTATATAAATTTAAAACTTTTTACGGACACCACCTGCCAGTTGCCATTAGTGACAGTAACTTAATTGCATATAAATTAGGTATTGTAGATTCAAGTTTGTTCAAATTATGGTCCCTGGGGGTAGGGTGGGGCTACAATGGGGGATAAATTATATATAGAGAAAATCTTTAAAAATCTTTTTCTCAAAACTATTAGGCCAGAAAAGCTCAAATTAAAATGGAAGCATCCTCAGGTAGTGTAGATCCAAGTTTGTTCAAATCATAGTCCCTGGGTGTAGGGTGGGGCCACAATTGGAAGATCAAGTTTTACATAGGAATATATAGAGAAAATCTTTAAAAATCTTCTTTTTTAAGACTATTAAAAGTATTTGGCCAGAAAGGCTTAAACTTGTGTAGAGGCATCCTTGGGTAACTATGTAAATTCAAGTTTGCGAAATCACAGTCCCTAGTGGTAGGGCGGGGCCGTGATGGCGGTTTGGATTTTTACATAGGAATATATAGAGAAAATCTTTAAAAATATTCTGGGAAAGTTTTCGGTCCTAAACTCAGTACTTAGTGTGAAAGCACGGGTTATGCAGATTTAAGTCTGATGAAACCCTGATTCCATAACGAAAAGTGGTGCCACAAAATGGGGGGGGGGGGGGGGGTATTTAGGAATAAAGAAAAATCTTCTTACAAGTACAACAACAAAAGGGGCTTGGTATTTACCAAAAATAAAGAGGTGGATAAAAAATGGCAGATTTTCAAGTTTTTACTGTACTTAGTTGTCAAGATATTTTGATACTGTTATGCTAATTTGATCAGAATTAAGGCAATTGTTGCTCAGGTGAGCGATGTGGCCCCTGGGCCTCTTGTTTAAATTCTTGGATACAATGAATGAATGAATATCTTTTTACTATTTTTCATACAGTTTTAACATTCAAAGGAAGGATACCAATTTTTAAATAAAGACTATACATTTGGGCTGAAGAACAAATAACCTTAATGACAAAAATATGATAAAGATACAGCAATTTTAAAATAATAAAATCTTATTTTTTTTCACAGTCAGTGTTCAACGTCACACATGGACTGCTTTAGAAAGGCATCCTTGGAGCGACAGTTTAATAACTTTATCAAACTAGGGAAAACTCCTGGTCAGCTTGACTGTTTAAACGCCATTAGGAAGGAAAAGGCATATCAGGCTTCACGTGGCGCAATGTGAAGTTTGCTGTCAAAAACATAATACCTCTCGTCTGAGAAGTTGCAGAAAATGAAATTCCAAGTGGTCGCAACGTTAAATTTCTATGTGTTATAATTATGTTACCGTAATGAAGTTCGAATGCATACTGTTTGTGCTGTATTATCAATTTGTTAATAACATTATGCCAGTATCTAAATTTAATACAGGGTGCATGCATTTGTGACAAATGCTTATTGGCTTATACAAATGTACATTTATTTTTTTGTCTGTTATTCTACTTCCTATTCCATGAAACATTTTGAAATGGCAGAAATGGGTAGACATTATTTGATATTTTAATTGATAAAATATGATCAGAAATGTAAAGAAGGGCACGCATCATGCATGATAATGTCAATAATTGATTGAAATTATTTGAATTCATAAACAAAATTCCATATATCATGAATTGCTATGAAATTATGTACTTTTAAATTTTAGATTAAAGTTGTTTGATCCTAAAATAAAATGAATTATAATTAAGATTCTGCAGTTGATTTATGTTTTGTTTGAAGAAGTGTTCAAAGTCCACAGGTCTAGATTTTACAAAGCAAGTGGCAAATAGGAATTTATTTAATTTAAACAGTATATGTTTTTAAAGAAATGAAACACACATGAAGACTTTTCAATTCAATTAGATTTTCTTATAAATTCAGTCTTGATAGGGTGCGTAAAAATTAGCAAGAAATCCTAATTATTTAAGTCATACAGTGAAAGTGTAAAGTGTCTTTTATAGGAAAAACAGTTAATAAAAGCATACAAGTTGCAATGGTATAGACTGTGCATGTCCTTTGACAAGAAATATTACTGTCTCGTATATGTTTCAAATTACAGTACATATAACATAAAATGTTGAATGAGTTTACATAATTGAATTATATATGTAATTAACATAAGATTCTTTGTATCGAAGTAGGGTCTGGTGCTAAATATAATGTAGTTTAAATAGAAAACGTGCATATGTGGAGAAAAGTGTGAAATGCAGTCTAATCTTATTTATCCAGAATTCACTTAGTATATATTGTTCTCCACAAATTTGACAATATATGCATCTTGAGTATACCATAATGAATTGATTAGATTAGCCTGAGTATTAGAATTAGTATTAGAATAATTCGTCTTGCAGCTTGCTGAAATTATTAGATCTCTCTATCTCTCTCTCTCTCTCTCTCTCTCTCTCTCTCTCTCTCTCTCTCTCTCTCTCTGTGTGTGTGTGTTCAGTAATAAATGGTTTATGTGGTAAATTTCCTTTGAATCTTCAATCGATCACATGACTAGCTAGATGTATTGACTTTGGGGTAAATTAGGAAGAAATACACACTGTAGTGAGTTTCTGGTGTGTATTCACAATGAGTCATGTGACCTCATGTAGTGACTATCAGGTATAAAATCATAAACTTTTACAAAGAGATTTTGCCTATTTCAAATAGCAGAATAGTAAAAAGATGTCTTATATTACTTAAAAATATTAATATATATTGAATAGCACAACTAGAACATAGTGTAGTGAATTTCAGGTGTAAAGTCTGATGTAGTGAGTTTCGGCATAATGCAAGTATGTGTGTGTGTTCATGTTTCTTATTTCTGCGTAACAATTTATAATAGTGTTATTTCATGTTTGGTTTTGTTTCAACATATTTCACGACGGAGTATTTGACTCAGAACAATGTATTTTATGTATAAGAATTTCAGGTTATCTGAAATTTTAGGTCAACTCCAATTTTATATTTAAGTCTTTCACACTTCTGCGTAAATAACCGATAATAATGCTTTTTAATGGTATACATGTATTTCAACACATATGTACCTGGAAATGTGATTAAAAACTCACAAATAGACATTGAAATTGGTGCATAACATAGAAATGTATCAATTATATAAAATTTCAGGTCAATTAAAATTTTCAAGTCTCTTGTATTCCCGCGTAAATAACTGATCAGTATGATACACTGTAAGTAACACATATATACCTGGAAACATTATTTTAAAAAAACTCACAAATAAACATTAAAATTGATGCAGAACATAGAAATGTATTCATTATATAAAATTTCAGGTCAGCTCAAATTTTCAGGTACATGTATTTTGTATTCCTGCATAAATAACTGATCGGTATTACATATTTTAACAAATATTTACCTGGAAATATAATTAAAAAACCAATAAAGTATGACCAAAATCTTAGAAAAATATCATTAACATATTAAATTTCAGGTCTTTTATGCGAATAGTATTTTAGGTCTTTAGTATTTTCCCGGTCGGTCAGGATGTTGTACAAACAGCAAATATATCGGCTCTTTGAAGATTGGACGGCCAAGCAACTGGCAAGGGTGTATAGTTTGTACTAATTTTTTATAATGAGAAACAATAATTTCTTAATTAGCTTCCAAAACAGGTGAATCACATCTATACTGATGTTATATTCATTTCAACATGTACTATCACCATGTCGAAGTCAGATTTTCTCTCTTGGGATGATGGTATAAATTTGGATGCTTTGCTTGGAGATTACACAGAGGATGATGCCGAGACCCCAAAGAAAAAGGCAAAGGATGACCAGGGTCCAGGTTTCAAGTGCCCAGTATGCAGCAAGGCCATAAAAATAATTGCTGGTTTCAGAGGCCATACATCAAAACAGCACGACCAGCCAAATTTGAAAGGTATATCTATTGTAAAAGTCATTGTTGTATATCATTAGACTACATTATGTAATTGTAGAATGGTATAAATCTTTAGTTGAACAATTTCATCTCATTTTTTATTTCAAAGATTTTTATATACAGAGAACTAAATACGGTACTCTGTTACAAATGTTATTGTTTTCATTTTTAAGTAATGGTCCTTTACTTTTTTTCAGCCCTTATGCACAAAGTGAGGAGTGATGCAGCCCAGAACACCACGGTAAAAGAGCTGAGTGAAATCCACAGCAGCATCACAACAGTTTTCACAGCTGCCTTCAGATCAACAATTGAACTTGTTGCCAATAATCCGATTCATCATCTTTTCGGGGATAGTGCTGTGATGATTTGCCAAATTGTGACAAGTTTGTCAGGAGTTGAACAGTTTTTTCTGGACATTTTTTTTAACATCACTTATGTGAATAGGCAAAGAGAGTTCTTGAGCTGGGTAATTCGATAAAGCCAGAGTCCCTGAGAGCATCATAGGCTGCTGAAGATTTTTGTCGTATATTCAAACACCATCTTATCATAGTTGGATCCCACCGCATTCCATTTTTTCCACTCTTAATGGCTTTCATTTGCTGCTTCCAGAACAAGTTTTGAGAGGAACTGCAATATGAATAAACTGTATCTATATCTTTTTCACAAGTGGCCATCAAGTCCTTTATCTCCTCATTTTGAATGGGATTCTTTCTAATCTCTCGATCACAGTCTCTTCTCATCTTGTCAAGTTTTTGTTGCAAAGTTTTGATTTTGGCAGTTTGCTGATTTATTTTCTTTATGAGCATGTCCTTTGTCATGTCAGAGTGTTTGTAGGTACTGCTTAATGGCAGAGTCCTCAAGGCCATCTTCTCAAGTCGGCTTTTTCTGGCTCGCAAGTGTCGTCGTGTACTGGAACAGTGGGGACATCTAGCTCCTAAGACAAGCATGGTACACTGAACATTTCTTATTGTTGAAGAAAATGATAAATTTCCTTGCACTGCACAAAAGTGTCCCTCACGGCATGCAGTTAATTCTTGTGATGAGGCTGCACTGAAAAGTCCACATCCATCAGGGGTCAATTCTTGAAATTCTTGGTCTGGATTTCCCACACACACTCCATACGGCATAAGTTTGTCCAATATTTTGCAGACATCATCAACATTCTTAACACTACTAGAAAGTTCAGTCCAAAACTCATGATTTTCTGGGATCAACACACGATGCACAAACAAACTAACTTTAAAGTCTCGTCCAATCACTAAAGAAAGTTTCACAGATGTCCTATTTTCACTGCGAGAGAGCTGAATAATTTCAATCAAAGAACTAGGGCCATTACAGTCAAGTATGAACGGAAAAGTCACTTTTCCAAGTAAATCTGATTGGAGTTTCAGGTACGGATCTGTAATCTCCACTGTCTCTACTTCCACCCGCTGTCCCAAAGGAATGTCATTATGAACAACTGATTCTTGACCGTTTGAATCACTGTCAATGTTTAGTTCACTATCACCATCTCCAAGTGGTAAGAAATCTGAGTGGGGAATCTTCTTTAGGTCTTGGCATCCATCACTGATGACATGATGTGAAGTACTTGTCCTGCAGAATTCTTCTGGGTCTGAACATTCATAACTATGGTCAAGATGAGTAGAATTTACGACCGAGACTTCCTCTGGATCCGAAACACCATAACTGTGATCTAGCTGTGATGAATCTAAACAGGAGGAATCTTTTGTCTCTAAGCATACACCATCTTCGTTGGTTGGCGATTCCTCACTCTTGACCTTTTTGTAGTGGTATTTCTTCTTCTGCATCACTGAACATCTTCGTTTCCGAGGCATTCTGTAAAAAAAAAATAATTATGTTAATATCATAAATGACAGAAAATTTGGGAATTAAGGAAACATCTTTACTCTGGAAACAAAAAACACCAAAATCAATAATACATAATGATTACAATTTGAACACTTAAAGAAATCACTATATTTATTTCATTAAGATATTCCTCACTCCTTTCCCATCATAATTTAATTTGCTGCATGTTGATTCATGTTGAATACATCACTTGTCTAAGTTGTCTAAATTAATACTTCAGATACAGAAAATGTAAATTTTAATGTTCAACACATGTATTTCTCCTTCAGTTGAATGTCTGATCCCCTCCCAATACATTTGTAAAAGTTTGAAAATATATATTTTTTAAATTAATACATAATGCATAGGTACATCATCAGTTTCAGAGATTGATATAAACAGCAATCTTAAAACAGCATGGTGATCATGAAAATTATTTAATAACTTTTGAAAGAAAATCAAACAAGAGGCCCATGGGCCACATAGTTCACATGAGTTACAATCGTCATAATAAAATCAGCCCCATGGAGTCATATACAATTATCTGGAGAATGTAGTTAAATTAATGTAATCTGTATAAAAAAGTTCAAATTTTTTCACCTGAATATTCTAATGTTTATCATTTAGCCCCTTTTGTAACAGGGTAATTAGTCATATCACATATTCAGCATTGCAATTCTCAAGAAGATCTTAAACAATTGTTTTTATATAAAATATAAACATATGAACCAAACTTCGAATTCCTTGGCCACCCTTAGGGTTAGCCATGGTTTACCAATGTAACCAATTTAAAAAAGACCTCCTTTAAACCATGAAAATGACTGTCACCACTGTTACCCTATGTCACCAAGAGAATATAGCTTTACCACTGTAGGCATTGTAATCAAATAAAATAAGATCCTCTGCTAAACAGAAAAAGGCTTGTCACCTATGTGTACTTACCTCTTGTCACCAATAGGTTACAGCTGTTACCATTGTAACCATTGTAACCAAATAAAATAATATTTTTTAAGACATTCTACTAAACAGAAAAAGGCTTGTCACATATGTTACCTATAGAATATAGCTGTAACCATTGTAACCAAATAAAATAAGAACCCCAGCAAAACAGAAAAAGGCTCGTCACCTCTGTTACCGTTTGTTACCAATAGAATATAGTAAGTTGTAACCATTGTTACTGGAAGAAATTTAGCTGCAGGTCTGTAGCTCCCGGTCTAAAAATTTTTGAATTAACGACCTTGGAGCTACAGTGCCTCTCATAGTAAAAAACTGCAATTTACTGCGCACAAAAAATTGCGCTTGTCTTATTTCCGAACACATTCTGTACATATATTTGCAGATATTGTCACTTTACTTGCCAGTGTTTTCCCCAGTCCGTTTTTACATAGTGGTACATGTATCGCCATGCATTGAAGATCCCCCCCCATGCATCACACAGTGCTGCCATGCTTCCCGCTATGCATACTTATTATAAAGCAAAAATCTTTTTCCAATTATTTCACATCTTAAGGCTGTTCGAAATTAATTTGACGTTTAATGTAACCTGCGCGCGTAGGTTACGGCGAAATTGTCGTTTTGAAAAAAACAAACAAATCTGGATTTGAAAACGTCGTTCCAATTTGGGTTTTCATTTAGCGACTTAATTCTATATCCTGTATGAGAGAAAAACATGCTCAAAGACAGCATTGAGGTATTCAGTTTTCACAATAAGAAAATTGAGAGTCTACGCCACTATCAAAGTAAAAGAAAAAAAAACATGTAAAAACGAACAATAATGGATCGGACAAACACATGATCGAAGTTAATGGCAGTAAAAATCTTATATCAAGATTGTTTAATGTCGGTTGTCAAGTCACAGAGTCTGAACCATGTTGAACCAACTTCAGCCCAAAAAGGCAAAAACGGGGTTTGTTGTATACCGGTATATATATAAGCGGTCCATCAACAACTGAAATGACTACCCATCTTTTTTAACAAAAACTCAAAATGTGTACGGTTAAGTTATTTTTGCATTTTTTTAAGAAGGGGAAAGCTTAGCAATTTCTTATCACCACTGTACTGAAAAGATAAAAGAAGACTTAAAAAATTATACCTTTCTATATAGACTTCAATGTTAGCTTCAAGATGTGATAAATTTGTTCCTTTTAAACTTTTGTTCAATTACCGGTACAAAGGTGAATGACCCTATAAAATCATACTAAGATTTTAGTGTTCGAACTACCAATATTTGGTTTTAAATATAATAATCATGGATGTAATACCTTGAAGTGAAGCTATGCATTAAGTCAGCATAATTTACTGATTTAGATAAGAGTTCTGACATGATATTGACTGCAAATCCCTTTCATTTGAAATGTATCTACATTTTTAATAACATGTTCAGGAATAATAATTCATTCATAATATATAATAGTAAGAAACTAACAGGTGGCCCAGCTAAAGTGGAAGATGCAGTTTGTTTACATGTAAAAAATGGCGACTCTCGATCTCCATGTGAATTTAACATAACATATTCCGAGGTCGATTAGCATGTTTCGGGGAAAGTCTGAGGCAAGAAAAGAGACAATATCTGACAGTAGGAAATTGCATGAAGAATTAAATGGTACTAATTTTTTTTACAGAATTTGTGGTAAAAAAGGTTAATCAGTTCTTAACTAGCGCAGATTTTCGTGCACCGAAAATTGTAGATTTTTACTATGGGAGGCACTGTAGCTCCCAGGTCGTCCATCTGAATTTTTTTTACAGACATGCAGCTAGATGAAGTTAAACCATCCAGCGAAAAGAAAATAAACAGTTTTGTCATAGATTATGTTACTTTTGTCACAAGAAAACAGTGGATAAAAGTCAGGACTAATTTCTGGCCATATCTAATGGGGCAACCCACAGATCAAAGGCATAAATTTAATTTAGAGAGATTTCATCACAGGACGCTCAAATATTTGGTTGAATAAAGAAGGGAAAGTTGGCTGTTTTCCCTTTTGACCTTTGGGTTGACACCGCAAAGGGAAACAACTTTTGTAAAGTGTGGATTGGACTTTCTTTCACATGTAACGTTATCCAGGATATATTTTTATCAAAAATCCTCCATCAGCATTGAGCAGATTCTTCACATCTATCAGGAAGTTCTACGAGTCAGTGACCGCCAAGATGCTGGCAAAGTTTCCCTTCAAGGATCCTGTGATTTCAAGCCTGAGGTTCCTTAACCCCACAATTTGAGGAGACTTGCAGTCATCTATTCTGACAGACCTGGCCAGATGGTTTCCTTCCTTAATACCTAAGGACAAGTGGGACCAATTAGAAGCGGAGTTCTTGGACTTCCAAACCATTCCTTCCATGGAGCTCCCCAACTTTTCTAAGGACACCAGGACTGACATCTTCTGGGGTGAAGTCATTGCCATGAAGAACAGCTAGAATCACCAACACTCCAGGGTTCCCACTGATGGTTAGGATTGTGAGGGCAGTGATGACCATTCCTAACTCCAGTGCTGAGTGTGAGAGGATCTTTTCCATGATGAAGAAGATACATACAGACACAAGGTCAAACCTGGACAATTCCACTCTTTGTGCATTATTGACTGTGAAAGTGAACAATACCCAGCTATGTCATTCTTTCAAGCCATCAAAGGACATTCTTAAAACTGCAAAGAAGACCTGTGTTGGATACAACATTAGCTGTTCATCTAGTTGATCAGAGTTACTTTTTAAGACTTGTTTTTATTGTGATATTTATTTTGTTGATGTCCTTATGTGTTATGAAAAAGTTTACAATTGCCTGTCATGTATGTATGTATGTGCTTTTGAGTTATGTTCTGTTGTGAATCATATGACAATGTTTATATGTGCTATATGTTCATTGATGACTTCAATGATAAATATTTTTTTTTTAAATTGTTGTTGCTTTTTAAGATTATAAGAAAGTAAAATGCAATTTATGAAAAAGTATAATATTTGATACATAGTGCATTACAACTCATTATTTAATAAGAATGGAAATTATATTTTCACGACTAAATGTCGCGAATTTGTTGACATGAAAAATGACGTTCGCGAAAAATCCCCCATGAAGATTTTCAAAAGTTGGCACACAAGGGCTCGTCACGAAGTTTTTTCAACCTTTTATATCTACCACCTCTATACAATAAAATACATTTATTTTATTGTATAGAGGTGGTAGATATAAAAGGTTGAAAAAACTCCGTGACGAGCCCCTGTGGTTGGCATGTCTGAAATTGACCAAATGCATAAATATCTTGGGACAGACTGTAAGTCAACTTAACACTAACCTTGACCAATCGCTGGCGAATGCAGTGTTGTAATGTGTTTTTATAGCTATTATCGTTTTACTAACAGCGTGCCAGTTTGCTTGTCGGGCCGTGCTAAAATTTTGTACGCTGATTTTTATATTACTCATCGATTGGTTGTTCGATTTCATTGAAGTTAATTCTAATTTGCATATCAAGCACAGAACCCAGAAACGCACTGACCAATGACATTACATAATTTTTTGGGTAGTGAATAACAACAGGTGGACAGTCCAAAGCTTGTTGTTTGTTAATTATAGTAGTATGCCTAAACCATTTTACTCGGACCTCCTTGACGGGATCTTCTGCATATGGTACTAACAATCACATACTGTTTCATCCATTTTCTTATCGGTAACAAAACACTAGAAATGGCCAGATGAACAATGTATTCAAATGAAATAAACGTCCTCCACTGTTTCTACTTTTTTAACGAGCGTCGCATTTAATCGAATACTCCCCGGTAAATCTATTTATATTGGGAGCGGAAGCGCTCTTGCATGAAATAACCTGTCTTGAAGTAAACAAAATATTACGAAAACTATCAGATATTAACGAAGTTAAAAACGTTAAAAAATATATTTTACAAACAATAGGCTTTGGATATTACAGAAGTTAGAAACGTAAAGAAATAAATTTAACAAACAACAGTCTTTGGACTGTCCACGTGTTGATATTCACTACCAAAACATCATGTACATGTAATGTCATTGGTCAGTGCGTTTCTGGGTTCTGTGTTTGATATGCAAATTAGCATTCACATCAATGAAATCGAACAACCAATCGGTGAGGAATATAATAATCGGCATACAAAATTTTAGCACGGCCCGACAAGCAAACTGGCACGCTGTTAGTAAAACGATAATAAATAAACACTCAGTATTCTCAGTTGGAGTATCTTGTCGTCTCGTGAAATCTCGCGGGAGTGTGTCAGTTGCATATCCCATATTATATATACATTTAACATAAGAAAATCTTTGTACTAATTATATTTGTATACTGTATGTATGACTTGCGTCACATGTGGTTTTTATCAGTAAATTGAATTTTGAGTTGAATTATAGGCCTAAACATATACGGTGTCGATGGAATAATTTAACGATGAAACTATCTAACGCGACAAACCGGAAGTAGTTGCCACGAGAAAGTTAAAAAGGTGAAGGCCACTGTAAGATCCACCTGACGCTCTATAAATAAGGGATTTATGTGTTTATATGGTTGGAAAATGACCATTGCCTTATCACCCTGAACGATGTCTTGTTAGTATCTTTAAGGGGCGTCAGTGACTTCCTCTAAAATGGAGGGAGTGCTGCTGAAATGGACCAACTATCTGACAGGTGAATGAATGTTCATGAATGATGACTTGGAGTTCACTTGTTTAGATCGATAAGTAAGATAAACACTCGATAAGGGCGTGTATATTTGTTATTTTTAGTATTGTGGCAGGGGTAGTTTCGAACGACGGATTCTGTCAAAATCATAATTAAACGAGAGAGCCTGATACTTGCCGGTAACGGGACGTTTCGCTCCTATAGACGTTTCGCGCTGAGACGTTTCGCACCTATATTATTTATTATATATTATTATTATATATATTGCGATGTTTTAAAAATAATAATATTTTAGATAAATATTTATAAATAGGTATATAAGCGTGTCATTAATATTGACTTTATTGGAAACATATGATCATGTTTAATGTTTATTGTGGCACATTCACGGATAACTTTAATATTGTATAAAACGATTATCCACGTGAAGATTTATAATTATGTTTATTTAGCAATCGTTATTAATTTCTGAATCGGTCGCCTTATAAAGGTGTGAAAATTAAATTGGAAGCGCTCCATGACAAGCTAAAGAGGAGAAATTAATTATGAGACGGGTGTTAATTATGAGAACTAGCGGTTACATATACATATGCGACATGATGAAATACATCGTAATTCATCATATAAAAATTTATAACGATATATACAATATACAACTTGAAAACAATGAAAATTTAAAAAAAATATATTGTTAATTTTGCTTAGTTTTAGTGTCGCTTTATCCAGGTTATATATATAAATCATCGGAAAACATTTTTTTTTCATTTATACACAGTGTTTTAATTTAAGTAAATATAATGAGTAAATATTAATATGAAATACATCGCAATAATCATATATATTTTTTAGAACGATATATATAATGCGCTGTTTTAAGATAAATATTTATACAAAATATTAAAATTGACTGCATTAAAAATCCTTCTTTTTAAATTGTCTTTGAAAAAATCTGAAAAAAATCTGAATTTATATAATGTACCAAATCATTATCTGCGTGCGTATATAATCATGTTTATAAAGCAATCATAATCAAATGTCTAATCAGCTTTCCCTTTTTTATAACTAATTTGGAGGCCCTCAATGTCCAGCTAGAAGTTAATGGTGTTAATTAGTTTACTGCATAATTACCACATAATTAATAGGTGCGAAACATCTCGGGGCGAAACGTCTCGGAGTGAAATGTCTTTCGGGGCGAACCGTCCCGCATTCATACTTGCCAGTCTTGTTAGCTCACCTGAGCTGAAAGCTCAAGTGAGCTATTCTGATCACTTTTTGTCCGTCGTCCGTCCGTCCGTCTGTCCGTCCGCCTGTCTGTCCGTCTGTAAACTTTTTACATTTTGAACTTCTTCTCTAAAACCGCTTATCCAATTTCAACCAAATTTGGCACAAAGCATCCTTATGGGAGGGCGAATATAAATTGCAGAAATAAAAGTCCGATCTGTATTCAAAGCTGAGAAAACCTTGAAACTGTAGAAAAAGGGGGGTGCATTTTAAAAAATCTTCTTCTCAAGAACTACTGATTCCAATTCAACGTAGTTTAGCATAAATTATCCTTATGGGAAGGAAAATATAAATTGCAAAAATTAAGGTCTAATTCTGTTTCAAATCTGAGTTATTACGAAAATAATAATAAAGGAAAGGCGTGTTTCAATCAGTTTAATAGCTTCGGATTCGGCATCCGGTAAAATGGGTAGACAAGACTTGGCCTGGGCAAAACAAAAGATTGGCAGTTATTAATCTGCCAATCTCATTAAAATTTCAGGATATATGATGGACCAGTATATTTGTATTTGCTGTAAATATTGCTGCAAAATAATGCGTATTTGGAATTGACGATTGCCGATCTGCCCCGGCTTTTATTTTGCCACGGCCCGGGTTTGCGTACCCATTTTACCAAGTCTCGTATTCCATACATCTAAAACGAGGTTCTTTGTTTAAAGCAGCCATGACATTATACGAAAAAGGGTCGATCTGACTATGATGAATTTGCTTGTTGTGCAACAGTTCGCGAATGATGGGAAATTTTTGAAACATGCAAAATATATTGGTGCCGATTTTGTGTAGTAAATTGAGGCTAAATATTTCAACGCGTTGAAAGTTTTCACACATGACGTTGGTGTTAGCTTGTTCTGATTTTCGTTTCGTTTTCATTATCTATGCTTTGTAACCTGGGAACTATCGTCTGTATTTCGTGATTTTTACGTATCAAATCAAACAGACTTCGGTAAATCAAACAGTTAACTGTTTACCTGCGCAAACTAAGCAAAATCTGATGTATCAAAAAAGTACTGAAATACAATTCATTCAATTCGGCATTATATTTTGCGTACACTCAAACTCAATAAATGAGTGCAAATAAAGGTGGGTATTGGAAGAAAAATGAAACAGTGTCCTCATCGGTGGAATATTGTTTTTCCAAAAGATTAATATATAAGCTTTATTTTTCTCAATTTTTTTCAACATCAAAGAAAGCGTTTTATTGTGAGCTCATTTTAAACATTGACCATTTTTCTGTGATTAAAGTGCTAGGAAATATCCGTTACTAATCCACCTGTAGCTTGTAAGTGCTTCAAAGAGACATAAAAGGGAAAGGACCCTAATAAATTTTATTTTTTATATTAAGTACATAAAATAGCTGCAAACCAGTATTAGGTTTTTGCTGATACTTCCGATTAATTTCTATCTACTGTCAGCTAAAAGAACGGACCCGAATATGTTTTTACAAAATCAAATGTCATGTCATATAATTTAATCATACAAACTATTTCATATTTGATAGACAAAGACTAAACTACCGGTTTGCTCAAATTTTATTCATTTAACTAACACCAAAACATATAACCATTTAAAGAAAATCAAAAGCTTTGATAAATCTTTCAAACAGAGATTGAAAAAATAGTACCTCTATTGTAACGCACATTACAGAATAAACAATTGCTATATCAAAATTAAAAACATATCTAAAGGGTCATCTTGCATAGTATTTATGTTCATCCTACAAATACAGTGACTGATACTTATCCTATTTTCAATTAATATTGATACTGATACTGATGGGTATAAATCGATTTTATGTTCATTTGTGTATGAAATATTGCACAGAAATAAGTTTAGATACATGAATTTTAAAATAAGTTTAATTTCTTAAGCAAATGTTTTGTTTTTGGAAAATGTAGTACACTTCGGATTAATTACAAAAACATCTTTAAAAAACCAACATATTGTTTGTAATATAACAGAGACCAGTGTTGTAATTTTCGTTACAATGTGCAAAATGTATAAATCTTAATTAAATTCTTTATAAAACTTTTTGTTTCTTGTAAATGATGAAGTATTTAAAATAGAAATAGCAACTTAAACATCAACAAAACCATAGTAGCTCAGAGTAACATATTTAAACTGTTTTTGAATCAGCTTTAGGAAATGTCCGTTACCTAAAGATTATCAAGTTTTCCCCAAAATTCATTATCGATTAGAAATAATCTTTAAGACTTTCCCAAGGGTTTTGGCTTTTGATTTGGCCTATTTGCTGTTAACAAATTAGATGATTTCGCTGTTTACCATTTCTTTGAGTGTAAAAATGTCAATGAAATGTTTGTTACTTTCGTATGAAATGTACGTTAATCTAGTTTACAAGGATAAAATTGGAAGATACTCCATTATGCTCACGTATTTCCTATTGATAGGTATAACATAATTTCAAAAATATATAAATATGTGTTTATTCAGGGTTTTTTAACAGCTTTTATTGATACGTTTGTTTTAAATGCTGAATTATATTATGTAATTTTATAAGTGCCTGTCCTACGTTGATCTACGATGCAATTTATGAGATAAATGCCACTTGAGTAGCCAGAAATTAATCAAATATGATGCTAAAATAAAAATGTGTGTTTGATTTCAATTTAAAGTTATTTATGATTGCAATAGTTGTTAAAAATTACAATGCTTGTCTATTGAAATGTTCGTTACAATAGGTAACGGACATTTCATTCTTTTTTGAGATATACTACAAAGATATGAATAAACATGTGGATCGTTTATAATATAAGAACTGATCTACATGACTTTTGTTTTCTGTACCCATTTAAAATTGTTCGATACACATAATATAAACTAATAAATCCTTATGAAGGTGTATGCATACTGATGGGGTCAGACGTTTAGATGGTTTTAGCAGGAATCATGCTGTCTAATTGTCCTTGGCCTTAATGGCGAATATTGATGTATCAACAATTTGTCACGTGTTTTATTTGCATCAACCAATTTGAGCTAGGATTGAAATTACAAAGAGTTTCGTAAAAATATCATAACGAACATTTCGGTAACGAACATTTAAGAACCAACACTTATGTACCTAGGCGGCTTCAAAATAAAATTGTAGTGTTTATCAAAGACAGTTTTTGATTGCGACAAATGCTTATCGTATGTTCAATACTCAGGTTGAACAGTTGTTGCATTTACTTTCTCAGTTATAGCAGTAACGAACATTACAGTCTTAAATCTACGCTCAGACTTTTTTTGTTTTTCGTACTGATATGATTAGTCAAAAGGAATTATATGAATTTTTTTAACATTTATGTGGACAAAAAGACCTCGTAATGTTCTTAATAAGATTTTTGTATTTCTTAATGGAATGTACAACTCTTGCAGTGGTTATATATCTAAAGTAACGGAGATTACATCGAAACTGGAGACAATGTTCATAATAATTTAAGTAATTCTTGGACTAGTGAAAATAACTTGTTGTCTTTTAAATCATTAAATTTTCATACTGAAAAATAATATGTAAGAACTTATTCCGCACATTGTCCAGTTTATATGGCAAAACATCCTCTTCAAAATGTAATTATCAAAATGGCGACAGTAACGAACATGTCAGTTTAGGCATTTTGTATAGATTTCTCGCTGAAAATAAACGCATTCCATTGATCTTTTTATGTGTTTTGGAAACACATATGAACTAACTTTGTATTACAAAATCAATAACAATTCTGCTGATTTTAATTTTTTTGTAATTTCATGGCGACATCAATTGCACCCATTTATTGAGTTTGAGTGGTAATGGTAGATTAATGCAATAGGTTTTGTTGAGATGCTCGGCATTTTCTCGAGTTTATTCAGTTTGAATAGAGTTTGATATCGCTGTCGGAAATATGTAGGTATATACATGTACATGTATATATATGATTCATTTCGAAAAAATAAATTGTGTTCTTTATTTGTTATAGTGCATGTTTCTTGTGTTTTAATTGTGTACAATTTCTATTTACTAACCATATTTGAGTGTTAAGCTTCGAATTATAAGCAAGATACAGAGATTTGCTCACAATTCTATGTTTGTACACAGATCTTAAAAACTAAAGATTAAAAAAGTAAAAAAATTGTCAATATTTATTAAGACATTTTTCAGAAACTTATTGTATTGTAAACTTAACCTTTTTTAGCTCACCTGAGCCAGTCTTCTTCTCAAAAACTATTAGGCCAGGAAAGCTCAAATTTGAGTGGAAGCATCCTCAGAAAGTGTAGATTCAAGTTTGTTCAAATCATGGTCACCGGGGGTAGGGTGGGGCCACAAAAGGGGGATCATGTTTTACATAAGAATATATATAGAGAAAATCTTTAAAAATCTTCTCAAAAACTATTAGGCCAGAAAAGCTCAAATTGAAATGGAAGCATCCTCAGGGAGTGTAGATTCAAGTTTGTTCAAATCATGATCCCCGGGGGTAGGGTGGGGCCACAATTGGGAGATCAAGTGCTACATCGGAATATATAGAGAAAATCTTTAAAAATCTTCTTCTCAAAAACTATTAGGCCAGGAAAGCTCAAATTAAAATGGAAGCATCCTCAGGTAGTGTAAATTCAAGTTTGTCAAATCATAGTTCCCATGGGTAGGGTGGGGCCACAATTGGGGGATCAAGTTTTACATAGGAATATATTGAGAAAATCTTTAAAAATCTTCTTCTCAAAAACTATTAGGCCAGAAAAGCTTAAATTTGAGTGGAAGCATCCTCAGATAGTATAGATTCAAGGTTGTTCAAATCATGGTCCCCGGGGGTAGGGTGGGGCCACAATTGGGGGATCAAATTTTATATAGGAATATTTAGAGGAAATCTTTTAAAAATCTTCTTCTCAAAAATATTTGGCCAAGAAATCTCAAATTGGCATGTAACCATCCTTAGGAAGTGTAGATTCAAGTTTGTTCAAATCATGGTCCCTGGGGGTAGGGCGGGTCACAATGGGGGATGAATTTTTATAGATAGAGAAAATCTTTAAAAGTCCTCTCCTCAAAACTATTAGGCCTGGAAAGGCCATATTTGAGTGGAAGCATCCCCAGATCATATAGATTCAAGTTTGTTTAAATAATAGTCCAGGGGTAGGGTGAGGCCACAATGGGGGATTAATTTTTACTTAGGAATATATAGAGAAAATCTTTAAAAATCTTCTTTTTAAAGAATTTTTGGCCAGAAAGGGTTTAAACATGTGTAGAGGCATCCTTGGGTAGTGTAAATTCAAGTTTGCAAAATCACAGTCATTAGTGGTAGGGCGGGACCGTGATGGCGGTTTGAATTTTTACATAGGAATATAAAGAAAAAATCTTTAAAACTATTCTGGGAAAGTGTTCAGTTCAAAACTCAGTACTTAGTGTGAAAGCAACGGTTATGCAGATTTAAGTCTGATGAAACCATGATTCCCTAGAGAAAAATGGGGCCATGAAATGGGGGGGGGGGGGTATATAGGAATAGAGAAAAATCTTCTTACAGGTACAACAACAAAAGGGGCTTGGTATTTACCAAAAAATAAGAGGTTGATAAAAATTGGCAGATTTTCAATTTTTTTTAGCAAGATCTACTGTACTCAGTTGTCAATATATTTTGATACTGTAATGCTAATTTGATCAGAATTAAGGCAATTGTTGCTCAGGTGAGCGATGTGGCCCCTGGGCCTCTTGTTTTAGCTGTTATTCTATTGGGATCCAACCTATATCTGTACCAAGCATGTTCATTTCAAATAGAAAGAGGATTTCGTGAAAATAGTATACCAATATGCACAAATTAATTAATTTATAACACAAAATTAAAACTAATTTCTCTCACTGTTCTTATAAGGTTGGCAGCCCAGATGGTTTGTGTTGGACAATGGAAATCTCTCCTATTACAAATCCCAAGAGGAAGTTAATCTTGGATGTAAAGGGTCATTTCGAATGGCAGTGTGTGACATTAATGGTAGGTGCTAAATTTTTTGGAATGAATGAAAAATCATAACTTATAGTCTATACTCTAAACATGTTTTCTTGATTTCACTCAAAAAATTTTCCTTCATAGTTCACTCAACAGACAAATGTCGGTTAGATTTAATTATACCTGGAGAGTCCCATTTTTATCTGAGGGCTTCAAATCCCCAGGAGAGACAGCAGTGGTTAGTTTCCTTGGGAACAGCTAAAGCATCACTCACTAATGGAAGAATTAAGGAGAGTGCAGGTAATATATTTCAATGGGAATATTTTTTTATTTAAGTTTCTTTAAAATAGTGTTAAATTACATACTGACTCTTTGAAAAAAAGAGATATTGGGATTTGATTACATGATAAATAAATGAAAAAAAAAAATAAGTTCAAAACTTTTTTTCTAACTATTGAACTTCTAGAAGAAAAATCAAACTTGTTTCTTTTTTATTTCACTATTTTTTTTTCTTTTTTGCAAAATTCTTTCTTGATATATATAGATGAGGTTTCCCCTGACATCATCAAGACAAAGAAGTCAGAATTAAGACTGTACTGTGATTTGTTGATGCAACAAGTTCATTCTGTGAAATCTGTAGCCCAGGCAGGTGATCCAGTGGATATTGAGGTATGCACACATGTATACATGTATGGGGTCTCAATTTTTGTGGATTACAAATGATGTGGATCCTTAACAATCCTTTACAATTTTTGAAATTCCATCTTTGTTCATAATTCCTCAAAGCAAAGTCTACTGTAATACATTCTAATGATCCCTAAATATTGACAACCCACAAAAATTGGAGCCCACAAATTTGAATGATAAGACAGAAATAATTCATTGCCTTTGAATCACTTAAAAATTTAGGAGGAAATCTATCCAGCCTTTTAAGATATTTAATTGTAGAAAAAAACCAAGAAAAGAATTGCAAGTTTGAAATAATAGAATAGTTATTATGACTTTTTGAGGTTAAAATAGTCATCCTTTATAGCATTGAATGCTTTTTTCTAAATATCGATGGTCCTATAATGCACCAGGATGTGCAGACAAATTAAGTGCTGCATGTCAGCACTGTAATTTTCATGCACAGCTTAGGATATCTATAGTGTTTAATGCTTATATTTAGATTAATTTTAATGTTTGTTTGTATGGTAGAAAGTAAGCCTATCATAGTTTAAAAGCCATAATATAAGCTTTTAGTCAGAGATATGGATATTAGATGAAAAAGCCATAAAAGAGGCTGAAAAATGTACTTCTAAAAATTTTAAAGGATTAACTTTTTTGAGACCGGATTAATTTGTTTTAATTTGTTTTAATTTGATATTTCATAAATACATGTACATATCAAGTTTGTAAATAAGTTGAAAAGTTTCTTTGATTTAAACATTAATTATTGTTTTCCCTCGGACTGAAATGTCGCATTCTCATTGGTTTAAAATTGAACATGACGTGACTGCTGGATATATTTCTATGTCCTTGTGTTGAGAATTAATATTCGGCAATATGGCCGACACTTCGCTTACTCATCTCAACATTTAAACATTTAAAACTGAATAGGAATAAAACATTAAAAATGTGCAGCGACTATTTGAAAGGTGAGGATGAGAATTTTGAAGAGTTCAAATGTGTTAAATTGACAAGATATAAGATTACTTTTACATTGATTTTTGCAGATCTAAATATTTATGAAAATTGAATTTTTAAATGCTTCCTGTTTTGTAGAAGTTGAATGAGGCTACATCCCTATTAGGTCCAACATGTGATACATTTATATCCACTTTGGAGGATTGTATGAAGATTGCAAATGCAAGCAAAGCGTATGATTCCCCTCACCAACACATTAGTGATTCACCTTTCCCTATGGTTAAACTGAAACACCCTCCGAAGAAGGTACCAATACCAATGCTTACAGTTCTCCAAAACTGAGAGATTTTAATTCTTTTAAATACTATGGAGTGAAACCCATGCACAATTCTGAGCTTTTGAATCAAAATTAAGGTTTTTTTATTCCCAGTATTAATTACTTTTAAATTTTCAAAACGGATTGGTTATTTCTCAAACTTTAGCCTTTTAACAGGTTTTCCTAACCCTTTACTAATCTTTTAACATTTTAAAATGATTTATATGTATAAAAACCTAGTAACTATTTTAATGTAAAATGTGTCAAAGCTACCAGTATATAAAAGACAATGAGTTCTCTAAAAGTCAACAGATTTATATTATTTATAAAACAGAAGTTCACCTCTCAATCATTTTGTAGGAGTCAAGGTCATATTCAGTGTCTGACAAATATCCCCCTGCAGTCTCCTCCAGACGACGTACGATCTCGGACAACTCCCCAGAAAAACTCAGCCCTCGTTCCCATTCTGCCCCGTCTAATTCACCGCAGCCACGAGTAACAGAGGATAGGCCAGCATTAAGAACAGAGACCCACACTCAAGAAAAGGAGCAAAACTCCTCAAGTGAAAACCTGAAACGATCCGCCTCCTTGGAGAATGGAGATGAAGAAGAGTTCAAAGATGCTATTGATGAAAAAATTCCAAACTTTTTTTCCACAATGCAATCCAGGTAAGTTATTTATTTTATTTTAGGTACCATCATTGACTTCAAATTTCTGGTGATATGTTTATTTACAAAAGAAACTTATGATAATTTCCATTGCAATTTGAATTTTCAGTTTTATGGATTTGCAGTTAGAAGCTGATGGTGGTATTCCTATTGAACATTTTCTGTCAGCTTGTAGATGCATGGTTCCAATATTTGGTAAGGCTATGTCTCTTTTGCTTGAATTGAAAGAAATAATGTATATAATGACTTACACGTATACACATTTTATTTTATTGAATTCTATTATTCAAACTTACATATTAACTGTTTCATCTGTTAATCCACATTGTGAATTGTAGACAAATTAAATGCCACAGCATTTGCCCCAGTGAAAATGGACTTTCAAGGAAACATAAGAGTAAGTTTTAATATGCATGTATGTCTTCTTTTTTTTTATCAGTAGGGAATAAAACATCCCTTTGAATCATTTGAATGTATTTTTAAGTATTACATTCTTGAAATATCATATTAGTACTTTACTCATATGGATTTGAAAGAAATAACTTGATATTGTATGGATTTTTAAAAAAAATTATTAAAATCTAATCTTACTATTCATGTAACACCTAGATTTTTCATGTTTTCAGAAAATACAGCAGAAATATTCCACAAACCCCTCTTCTTTCACAACACTACAGAAAATGGTGATGGGTGAAGTGGACTGTAAACACCACCGGGTGTCCAGCTCAGCCACAGTGGCTCTGTTGTGGATGAAGAGGTAAACAACTCTCTTGATAGTTATCTTCCAGATTTTTTAAAGCTTGGATAGTTTATATGAATAATCATGAACAGTGCCTTTGCCAGCATTGTTGTTGCATTTTCAAAGGTAAAATTCAGAGTTTTTTTTCCACGAAAACTATATCTTTGATATATTGTTCCCTGATTAGTTGATTTTTCGTTGTTCATAGCATATAATGTAAACATATTACATTAGACTATGACTATGGATTCATTTAGCGTTCTGGACAGAAATCCGCTTTCAACTAAATACCAATCATATATGTATAAGAATAGACACATTTAGAAATACACTAATTAAAATCCACACTAAATTGTTAAAAAATCATATTTTGCCAAATATCATACACTTTAAATATAAAATAAATACGTTTACAATACCCATGTTACATGTACTGTTGAACTTTGATATCTCATTTGTCATTAATATCTTGATAATTGTGGCTATGTAAAAGTGAGTTGGAAGTCCTCCCAACTGTTTTTTTATGTATTTTATCCTTTATACCTTGAGTTCTTGGATATCTGCTACATGTATTTAGATGGGTGTTTTTGCCCCATTGAGTTCAAGATAATGAGGTTTTACTGTCTCTTTCTTTGAGTTACAATACATATATATGAATGAGGATACTCATAAAAGAATTTTAACCATCAAATGATCCATGTATAGTTGTCAATGTGATGTATGTTTATATTTGCAGAGGCCTGCAATTCATCAGAGAGTTCCTGGTGGAAATCCTGAACAACCAGCAGGACCTGTCATTAGCTGCTGGCAATGCGTACAGTAAATCCTTGAGACCTTACCATGGCTGGGTGGTCAGAGGAGTGTTCGCTGTAAGATTCACTTAATGTTAATAACACACAGCATTGTACAGTACCTAGTAAATGTATGAGTGTATGAAAATGTTTAATGATTATACTTGAAAGTACCCTAGATCTATCAGTTGTTCACTGTGAATATCAATGAATTTTGCTTAGACAATACAGTAAAACACGGTTATAGCGAACATGCTTATAATGAAATGACGCAAACAGCGAAGTGATTTCTATTCCCTGAGACTTTATTACATGTTTTAAACTTGACAGATATAACGAATTACGCTTATAACGAAGTAAAATCACCCGCCCCTGGCAATTGGTTATTAGTTATACTGTACATTGTTATCTGCATATAATTTTTGAGAGAAACTACATAGAACTTTTACATAAATCATATGTACACCCTGTTTAATTCAATCAGTGTTAAGTGTTCCATATGAATCAACCTGTCACACACACTGTAAGCAAGCTTTTATCATCATGAAAGAAAAACTGGTTTTTGTGATGTTTCGGAGAACTTGCAAACATAACGAAACTTCAATTCTAAAAACTATGCTACAAACCACTTAGCTTTAAAAGGTACCTGGTAACTGTACTAGACAATCAGAAATGGTTAAATGTTTGTGTAACCAGCCAATATGAGTAAATTACCCTTACTAATTCCAAAAGTAGAAATATTCCAACAACTTAATTTATTTCAAATTTTTTTCAAAATCAATTTATAGGATGTATGATTTACAAGCAAAACTTTAAAAAAAATCACATCATTCAAACTTGTATTATATGCAATGTGTACATCTTTCTTTGATTATGATAATAGATTGTTTTTAAAATTTGTAACAGGTGGCTGTGAAAGCCCTACCAAGCCGTGAAGTGTTCATCTCTCTGTTAGCGGTCCCAGGAGGAGAGAACAAGGGGGTAGACTTCTTACATTCCTTGATGTCTGACATGGAGAACTATATAACTGCCCTCGGTGAAATCCTGCGCATTCTCAATGACTTTTACAAGGTTCATACTCTAGACAATGAGGAGCCTGTTTGAGAGAGGATGTAGAGCTCAAAACTGCCCAGCTTCTTACAGTTTTAATTATTCATTTTTTTCCTGAATCACTTACTTTTTAGCTCACCTGAGCCAAAGGCTCAAGTGAGCTTTTCTGATCACAATTTGTCCGTTGTCTGTCGTTGTCGTCGTTGTTAACTTTTCACATTTTCATCTTCTTCTCAAGAACCACTGGGCAGATTTCAACCAAATTTGGCACAAAGCACCACTAGGTGAAGGGGATTCAAGTTTGTTCAAATGAAGGGCCACGCCCTCTTTAAAGGGGAGATAATTGAGAATTATTGAAAATTTGTTGGTATTTTTCAAAAATCTTCTTCTCAAAAACTATTCGGCCTGAAAAGCTAAAACTTGTGTGGAGGCATCCTCAGGTAGTGTAGATTTAAGTTTGTTCAAATCATGGTCCCCGGGGCTAGGGTGGGGCCACAATTGGGGGATCAAGTTTTACATAGGAATATATAGAGAAAATCTATAAAAATCTTCTTCTCAAAAACTTTTTGGCCAGGAAAGCTCAAATTTGAGTGGAAGCATCCTCAGATAGTGTAGATTCAAGTTTGTTCAAATCATGGTCCCCGGGGGTAGGGTGGGGCCACAATAGGGGGATGAATTTTTACATAGGAGTATATAGAGAAAATCTTAAAAAATCTTCTTTTCAAAAACCATTAGGCCAGAAAAGCTCAAATTATAATGGAATCATCTTCAGGTAGTGTTGATTCAAGCTCGTTCAAATCATGGTCCCCGGGGGTAGGGTGGGGCCAAAATGGGGGGATCAAGTTTTACATAGGAATATATAAAGAAAATCTTCTTCTCAAAAACTATTAGGCCAGGAAAGCTCAAATTTGAATGGAAGCATCCTCAGGTAGTGTAGATTCAAGTTTGTTCAAATCATGGTCCCTGGGGGTAGGGCGGGGCCACAATTGGGGGATCAAGTTTAACATAGGAATATATAGAGAAAATCTTTAAAAATCTTCTTTTCAAAAACTATTTGACCAAGAAACCTCAAATTGGCAGGTAACCATCCTCAGATAATGTGGATTCAAGTTTGTTCAAATCATGGTCCCTGTGGGTAGGGCAGGGCCACAATGGGGGATACATTTTTATATAGAGAGAAAATCTTTAAAAATCTTCTTCTCAAAAACTATTAATCCAGAAAAGCTCAATTAGGCCAGGAAGCACCCTCAGATAGTGTAGATTCAATTTTGTTCAAATCATGGTCCCCGGGGATAGGGTGGGGCCACAATTGGGGGATCAAGTTTTACATAGGAATATATAGAGAATATCTTTAAAAATATTCTTCTCAAAAACTATTTGACCAAGGAAGCTCAAATTGGCGGGTAACCATCCTCAGATAATGTAGATTCAAGTTTGTTCAAATCATGGTCCCCGGGGGTAGGGCGGGGCCACATGGGGGATATATTTTTATACATAGAGAAAATCTCTAAAAAATCTTCTGCTCAAAACTATTAGGCCAGGAAAGCCCAAATCTGAGTGGAAGCATTTCCAAATTGTATAGATTCAAGTTTTTTAAAATAATAGTCCAGTGGTATGGTGAGGCCACAGTGGGGGATGAATTTTTACATAGGAATATATAGAGAAAATCTTTAAAAATCTTCTTTTTAAAGACCATTTGGCCAGAAAAGCTTTAACTTGTGTAGAGGCATCCTCGGGTATTGTAAATTTAAAATCACAGTCCCTAGTGGTAGGGCGGGTCCGTGATGGCGGTTTGAATTTTTACATAGGAATATATAGAGAAAAATCTTTAAAAATATTCTGGGCAAGTTTTTTGGTCCAAAACTCAGTACTTAGTGTGAAAGCACAGGCTATGCAGATATAAGTTTGATGAAACCATGATACTCTAGAGAAAAGTGGGGCCACAAAATGGGGGGGGGGGGAGGTATATAGGAATAGAGAAAAATCTTCTTACAGGTACAACAACAAAAGGGGCTTGGTATTTACCAAAAGAAAGAGGTGGATAAAAATTGGCAGATTTTCAATTTTTTTAGCAAGATCTACTGTACTTAGTTGTCAAGATATTTTGAAACTGTAATGCTAATTTGATCAGAATTAAGGCAATTGTTGCTCAGGTGAGCGATGTGGCCCCTGGGCCTCTTGTTTATTTTGGTGTTCAAAATTAAATTGAAATTTTTTTACTGTTGAATACTTATAGAATACATCTTTAAAACATCTTTAAAAATCAAAATGCGGTTTAAAATTATTAAGTCACAAGTTATACAAGTAAGTTTTTTAAAACAAAGGTGATACACTCTTTTTTTAGATAATTTTCTGTTTCTGTAGAAACTGTCTTTGTGTAATATAAGAGGTTCCTATAATAACAGGAGATTGAAAAGGTGGTTTTTTGGGGGGGGTTTTTATTGGACAATGACAATGATTAATTGCATAGAAAGTATTTTAGATTTGATACATTAGTGGTGCTTGAAATTCTTGTTGAATCGTACATGGTGTATGCTTTCTACAAAAAAATAAGATGTTAAACTGTAGATTCCTAATTAAATATGAGAAATTAATTTTCGCACAAGATAGGGAAAAGCCACCCTCGCATATTTTAAAATTTCAGACAGTTTTGAACTATAGGAAATTGTAACAATAAATTGGTAATCACAATTTTATATTCTCGTGATTTGATACAAAACAAGGGAATCGGTGAATGAAATACTCACATAAAATAAAATTACATTATTAATAATGGCAAATATTAAACAGTGAGTTACCTGTATTTTGCTAGGAATTAATATTGACAATTTTAAGACATTCAAACATACCTGGTAAATTTGCCACATCTATTTTCGGATGGATTTCAAAATTTCTTTTTATCCATAAATTCATAAAATTTATTCTGGCAACTTGAACTTTGGTGATTTTATACAGATACTATCACCAAAAATAGGCTTTTATCATTATAAATCCCTTTTTAAAATTGCCTGTCATATGATAATACTCTTGTCAGAAGAAAACCAACAAATTCAAAATCAAAGACTGGAAATATCTACTTAATGTAACTTTTTATTCAGATAAATATGATAAAAAACTATTCAAGATTTTAAAATGATTCCCAAAAAACGATGATTCCTTTATTTATTCAAGATAACGCTTGAATGTACATTCTTATACTCTCAATAAAAGAGTTAACAGCTTTATTTATAGGGACAAAGTCTACAAAATGAGAGATGTTTTGTTTAGTGTCATTCTCTGTTAAACAATTATCTGACTCAGGGGTGAAAACAACAAGTACATGTGTATTATTATTCAAGCCATCAATTTGAAATGATCTAGATTTTTCAAGTAACAAAAAAAATGAACAATTTGGTAAAAAATACAGTCCTTGAGACACTAAACCAAATCTGATATATTAGATATGTTAGAATTAAGAAAAAAATAAATAAGAATACTCATAGATATAAGAAATATGTGTATAACATTGTGCTTTGTTTAATTTTAAATTTCAGATTTTTTTTTCTAATTCATATGCGGGCTCAAAATTATAAATGCACTTTATATACTGTAAACCAATTTTTATTTGCGGCGACTTAATTTCGCGATTAACTGGAGATAAACTGGTTCGCGAAGACTAATGTTCGCGACCAAGCATTATCCAGGCCTGTATTGTTATAGAAATTATAGAAAAAGGATTGGTTCGCGGTGAGGAATATTCGCGACGGCAAGACTCTCGCTAACCTCGCGAAAATTTCTCGCACACGAATAAAATTTGGTTTACTGGCATGATACTGGATACAGTCTGGATCTCATTCAGCAATGGAATAACGAGTGTCTATTTGTGTTTGTAAATCTGTGTACAGAATTTATCTTGACCCTAAGAGGGCTAAGTCCTATGTCATTACAATGTATATGAATTATTATTTTTTTGGTGTTATGTTCATTTAATATATTATTGACTGTTAAACACGTTTATAGAAAGAGTTGTTAATTTATTTTGTTTTTATGTACTGTAATAATTTATGACAGTGCAATATGATTTCACTATTAAAGCAATTATTAAAAAGAAATTTAATGTTTTTTTCCCCTTGATATTACTGCTATGTATAATAGTATATTGTTACAATATAAATGAATTTTCATTTTCATAACAACATTAATTCATCTTTCACCTTTCATAAAAAATCAAAAAACAAGAATTAAGAAAAAGTGATATACTCACTAACTGAAGGAAAATCAAATTGAAAATCAATAATGTAGAACTTAACAAATATTGGATGTAAATTGTGCAAAGATTAACAAAATGGACATCTTTTGGAAAATTTTAAAAGTGAACATTTTCGAAGTAGCGTTATTGTATCTATCAAAACAAAATGCTGTAGAATTTGTAAGTTTCATCATTGCATTGGTGAACAAAGATGTTTCATCATAAAATATAATTGTGAAGAATGTGTTTGACTATTTACATTTTAAACGTTAATTTGCTTAAAGATTCATGTTAAGAATTTCATCTTAATAATTAACTGGAACTGATCCAGTGGATATTGAGGTATGCACACATGTATACATGTATGGGGTCTCAATTTTTGTGGATTACAAATGATGTGGATCCTTAACAATTTTTGAAATTCCATCTTTGTTCATAATTCCTCAAAGCAAAGTCTACTGTAATACATTCTAATAATCCCTAAATATTGACAACCCACAAAAATTGGAGCCCACAAACTTGAATGATAAGACAGAAATAATTCATTGCCTTTGCATCACTTAAAAATTTAGGAGGAAATCTGTCCAGCCTTTTAAGATATTTAATTGTAGAAAAAAAAACCCAGAAAAGAATTGCAAGTTAATTAGTTTGAAATATTTAATAGAATAGTTATTATGACTTTTTGAGTATAAAATAGTTTTCCTTTATAGCATTGAATGCTTATTTTTAAATATTGATGGTCCTATAATGCACCAGAATGTGCAGACAAATTAAATGCTGCATGTCAGCACTGTAAGTTTCATGCACATCTAAGGATATCTAAAATAGTGCTTAATGCTTATATATAATTGAGATTCATTTTAATGTTTGTTTATATGGTAGAAAGTAAGCCTATCATAGTTAAAAAGCCATAATATCAATCTCTACCCAGAGTTATCGTTCCTGCTTTGCTCCACAATCTCTACCCCGAGTTATCCTTTCTGCTTCGCTCCACTTATGTGTTGTAGCGCAGCGTAATACGCCCTCTGGTGAGAGATTGCCATAATATAAGCTTTTAGTCAGAGATATGAATATTAGATGAAAAAGCCATAAAAGGCTGAAAAATGTAGTTCTAAAAATTTAAAGGGTTAACTTTTTTGAGACCGGATTTATTTGCTTTAATTTGATATTTCATAAATACATGTACATAGCAAGTTTGTAAATAAGTTGAAAAGTTTCTTTGAATGAAACATTAATTATTGTTTTCCCTCCGACTGAAATGTCGCATTCTCATTGGTTTAAAATTAAACATGACGTGACTGCTGGATATATTTCTATGTCCTTGTGGTGAGAATTAATATTCGGCAATATGGCCGACGCTTCGCTTACTCATCTCAATATTTAAAATTAAATAGGAAAAAAACATTAAAAATGTGCAGCGACTATTTGAAAGGTGAGAATGAGAATTTTGAAGAGTTCAACTGTGTTAAATTGACAAGATATAAGATTACTTTTACATTGATTTTTGCAGATCTAAATATTTATGAAAATTGTATTTTTAAATGCTTCCTGTTTTGTAGAAGTTGAATGAGGCTACATCCCTATTAGGTCCAACATGTGATACATTTATATCCACTTTGGAGGATTGTATGAAGATTGCAAATGCAAGCAAAGCGTATGATTCCCCTCACCAACACATTAGTGATTCACCTTTCCCTATGGTTAAACTGAAACACCCTCAGAAGAAGGTACCAATACTAATACATGTGTACTTACAGTTCTCCAAAACTGAGAGATTTTAATTCTTTTAAATACTATGGAGTGAAACCCATGCACAATTCTGAGCTTTTGAATCAAAATTTAGGTTTTTTTATTCACAGTATTAATTACTTTTAATTTTTCTAAACAGATTGGTTATTTCTCAATCTTTAGCCTTTTAACAGGTTTTCTTAACCCTTTACTAATCTTTTAACATTTTAAAATGATTCATGTGTATAAAAACCTAGTAACTATTTTGATGTAAAATGTGTCAAAGCTACCAGTATATAAAAGACAATGAGTTCTCTAAAAGTCAACAGATTTATATTATTTATAAAACAGAAGTTCACCTGTCAATCATTTTGTAGGAGTCAAGGTCATATTCAGTATCTGACAAATATCCCCCTGCAGTCTCCTCCAGACGACGTACAATCTCGGACAGCTCCCCAGAAAAACTCAGCCCACGTTCCCATTCTGCCCCGTCTAATTCACCGCAGCCACGAGTAACGGAGGATAGGCCAGCATTAAGAACAGAGACCCACACTCAAGAAAAGGAGCAAAACTCCTCAAGTGAAAACCTGAAACGATCCGCCTCCTTGGAGAATGGAGATGAAGAAGAGTTCAAAGATGCTATTGATGAAAAAATTCCAAACTTTTTTTCCACAATGCAATCCAGGTAAGTTATTTATTTTATTTTAGGTACCATCATTGACTTCAAATTTCTGGTGATATGTTTATTTACAAAAGAAACTTATGATAATTTCCATTGCAATTTGAATTTTCAGTTTTATGGATTTGCAGTTAGAAGCTGATGGTGGTATTCCTATTGAACATTTTCTGTCAGCTTGTAGATGCATGGTTCCAATATTTGGTAAGGCTATGTCTCTTTTGCTTGAATTGAAAGAAATAATGTATATAATGACTTACACGTATACACATTTTATTTCATTGAATTCTATTATTCAAACTTACATATTAACTGTTTCATCTGTTAATCCACATTGTGAATTGTAGACAAATTAAATGCCACAGCATTTGCCCCAGTGAAAATGGACTTTCAAGGAAACATAAGAGTAAGTTTTAATATGCATGTATGTCTTCTTTTTTTTATCAGTAGGGAATAAAACATCCCTTTGAATCATTTGAATGTATTTTTAAGTATTACATTCTTGAAATATCATATTAGTACTTTACTCATATGGATTTGAAAGAAATAACTTGATATTGTATGGATTTTTAAAAAAAATTATTAAAATCTAATCTTACTATTCATGTAACACCTAGATTTTTCATGTTTTCAGAAAATACAGCAGAAATATTCCACAAACCCCTCTTCCTTCACAACACTACAGAAAATGGTGATGGGTGAAGTGGACTGTAAACACCACCGGGTGTCCAGCTCAGCCACAGTGGCTCTGTTGTGGATGAAGAGGTAAAAAACCCTCTTGATAGTTATCTTTCAGATTTTTTAAAGTTTGGATAGTTTATATGAATAATCATGAACAGTGTCTTTGCCAGCATTGTTGTTGCATTTTCAAACTTTAAGGTAAAATTCAGAGGTTTTTTTCCAGGAAAACTATATATTTGATATATTGTTCCCTGATTAGTTGATTTTTCGTTGTTCATAGCATATAATGTAAACATATTACATTAGACTATGTATTCATTTAGCGTTCTGGACAGAAATCCGCTTTCAACTAAATGCCATTCATATATGTATAAGAATAGACACATTTAGGAATACACTAATTAAAATCCACACTAAATTGTTAAAAAATCATTTTCTGCTAAATATTATACACACTAAATATAAAATAAATACGTTTACAGTACCCATGTTACATGTACTGTTGAACTTTGATATCTCACATGTCATCAATATCTTGAATATTGTGGCTTTGTAAACGTGAGTTGGAAGTCCTCCCAACTGTTTCTTTATGTATCTTATCCTTTATAACTTGAGTTCTTGGATATTTACTACATAATAATAATTACATGTACTTAGATGGGTGTTTTTGCCTCATTGAGTTCAAGATAATGAGGTTTTACTGTCTCTTTCTTTGAGTTACAATACATATATTTGAATGAGGATACTCATAAAAAAAATTTAACCATCAAATGATCCATGTATAGTTGTCAATGTGATGTATGTTTATATTTGCAGAGGCCTGCAATTCATCAGAGAGTTCCTGGTGGAAATCCTGAACAACCAGCAGGACCTGTCGTTAGCTGCTGGCAATGCCTACAATAAATCCTTGAGACCTTACCATGGCTGGGTGGTCAGAGGAGTGTTCGCTGTAAGATTTACTTAATGTTAATAACACACAGCATTGTACAGTACTTAGTAAGTGTATGAGTGTATGAAAATGTTTAATGATCTAACTTGAAAGTACCCTAGATCTATCAGTTGTTCACTGTGAATATCAATGAATTTTGCTTAGACAATACAGTAAAACACGGTTATAGCAAACATGCTTATAATGAAATGACGCAAACAGCGAAGTGATTTCTATTCCCTGAGACTTTATTACATGTTTTAAACTTGACAGATATAATGAATTACGCTTATAACGAAGTAAAATCGCCCGCCCCTGGCACTTCGTTATTAGTTTTATTGTACAGTGTTATCTGCATATAATTTTTGAGAGAAACTACATAGAACTTTTACATAAATCATATGTACATCCTGTTTAATTCAATCAGTGTTAAGTGTTCCATATGAATCAATCTGTCACACACACTGTAAGCAAGCTTTTATCATCTGACATGAAAGAAAAACTGGTTTTTGTGATGTTTAGGAGAACTTGCAAACATAACGAAACTTCAATTCTAAAAACTATGCTGCAAACCACTTAGCTTTAAAAGGTACCTGGTAACTGTACTAGGCAATCAGAATTGGTTAAATGTTAGTGTAACAAGCCAATATGAGTAAATTACCCTTACTAATTCCAAAAGTAGAAATATTCCAACAACTTAATTTATTTCAAATTTTTTTGTAAATCAATTAGGATGTATGTTTTACTAGCAAAACTTAAAAAAAAATCACATCATTCAAACTTGTATTATATGCAATGTGTACATCTTTCTTTGATTATGATAATAGATTGTTTTTAAAATTTGTGACAGGTGGCTGTGAAAGCCCTACCAAGCCGTGAAGTGTTCATCTCTCTGTTAGCGGTCCCAGGAGGAGAGAACAAGGGGGTAGACTTCTTACATTCCTTGATGTCTGACATGGAGAACTATATAACTGCCCTCGGTGAAATCCTTCGCATTCTCAATGACTTTTACAAGGTTCATACTCTAGACAATGAGGAGCCTGTTTGAGAGAGGATGTAGAGCTCAAAACTGCCCAGCTTCTTACAGTTTTAATTATTCATTTTTTTCCTGAATCACTTACTTTTTTATTTTGGTGTTCAAAATTAAATTGAAATTTTTTTACTGTTGAATACTTATAGAATACATCTTTAAAACATCTTTAAAAATCAAAATGCGGTTTAAAATTATTAAGTCACAAGTTATAAGTTTTTTAAAACAAAGGTGATTTACTCTTTTGTAGATAATTTTCTGTTTCTGTAGAAACTGTCTTTGTGTAATATAAGAGGTTCCTATAAAAACAGGGGATAGAAAATTGTTTTTTTATGGGATGACAATGGTTAATTGCATAGAAAGTTTGTTAGATTTGATACACTAGTGGTGCTTGAAAATCTTGTTGACTCGTTCATGGTGTATGCTATCTACAAAAAATTAGATGTTAAACTGTAGATTCCTAATTAAAATGTGAGAAATTAATTTTTGTATAAGATGGCGGTAAGGCACCCTCGCAGATTTTAAAATTTCAAACAGTTTTGAACCATATAGGAAATTGTAACAATAAATTGGTGATCACAATTTTACATTTTCGTGATTTGATACAAAACAAGGGAATCGGGAAATTAAGTACTTACGTAAAATAAGACATTTACATTATTAATAATGGCAAATATTAAACAGTGGGTAACCTGTATTTTGCTAGGAATTAATATTGACAATTTTAAGAAGGTAAAGGACTATGTATGATATGGGCCTAAAATGGCCCCCTAAAATGAACATCATCATTTTACTGTAATTCTTTCATTTTTTAGTACAGATATATATGTGATGTGCTTACATAATATTCATTTTGATTCAAGTGCCCACAAATTAGAAATATGACATCATAAAGACAACCTTTTCCGCCATTTTTTGCATTTTTAGCATAAAACAGCTTGTTTTCAAGCAGTTTTTCTTTCAGAAAACGTAGAGTGCATGCTGAACAAACAAAATATTTTAATCAGAGATGTATGTAGTCAAGACTAATAAGTTACAAAAAAAATTTATCTTGTTCAAGCATGCGCTCTCTTATCCCATTCGTAAAAAGATCAGAAAAATGTCAATTTTTGACTGATTTTGATTGAATTCTAAAAATAGCGTCACTTCTGACGTCATATACTGCCAGTGAGTGCAAATAAATCAAATAAATATATGAAAAATATATTTTATATCAACTCTTCTAAAAAGTAAGTTAACTTTTTATTGTACCCGAAACACTTAAAAATGGCGAATTATGGGGGCCAAACTCATATCATATATAGTCCTGTGCCACATCTATTTTCGGATGAATTTCAAAATTTCTTTTTATGCATGGATACATAAAATTTATTTTGGCAACTTGAACTTTGGTGATTTTATACAGATACTATCACCAAAAATAGGCTTTTATTATTATAAATCCCTTTACAAAATTGCCTGTCCTAAGATAATACTCTTGTCAGAAGAAAACCAACAAATTCAAAATCAAAGACTGGAAATATCTACTTAATTTAACTTTTTATTCAGATAAATATGATAACAAACTATTCAAGATGTTAAAATGATTCCAAAAAAGGACGATTCCTTTATTTATTCAAGATAATGCTTGAATGTATAATTGTTATACTCTCAATAAAAGAGTTAACAGCTTTATTTATAGGGACAAAGTCTACAAAATGAGAGATGTTTTGTTTAGTTCCATCCTCTGTCAAACAATTATCTGACTCAGGGGTGAAGACAATAAGTACATGTGTACTATTATTCAAGCCATCAATTTGAAATGATCTAGATTTTTAGGTCACCTGAGTCACTCAGGTGACCTAATGCAATTGGTCTTCGTCCGTCGTCGTGCGTCTGTGCGTCGTGCGTCGTGCGTTAACAATTTTACATTTTTAACTTCTTCTTGAAAACTACCAGGCCAATCGTTACCATTTTTGGTGTGAAGCATCTCTATGGTAAGAAGAATCTAAATTGTGAAATTCATGGCTCTACCACCCCTGGGGTGCCACGGGCGGGGCCAAATATGCAAAAAAAAGCCAAATTTTCAAAAATCTTCTTCTCTACTCCCACGCATGTGAGGAAAAAACTGGTTGCATGGTTATGTTGTCCATGAAGCCCTCTACCAAAATTATGAAATTTATGGCCCCTGGGTCAGGGGTTCTGGCTCTAGGGTGGGGCCAATATGGCCATATAGTACAAATGTATTAAATCTTAGAAAATCTTCTTCTCTACTACCATATATATTTTTAAAAAACTAAATGCATGATTATGGTGTCCATGAAGCCCTCTACCTAAATTGTGAAATTCATGACCCCTGGGTCAGGGGTTCAGGCTCTAGGGTGGGGCCAATATGGCCAAATTGTAAAAATGTATTAAATCTTAGAAAATCTTCTTCTCTAATCCCATATATATTTGTTAAAAACTAAATGCATGATTATGATGTCCATGAGGCCCTATACCAAAATTGTGAAATTCATGACCCCTTGGTCAGGGTTTCAGGCTCTAGGGTGGGGCCAATATGGATAAATAGTAAAAATGTATTAAATCTTAGAAAATCTTCTTCTCTACTCCCATATATATTTGTTAAAAACTAAATGCATTGTTATGATGTCCATGAGGCCCTCTACCAAAATTGTGAAATTCATGACCCCTTTGTTAGGTGTTCAGGCTTTAGGGTGGGGCCAATATGGCCATATAGTAAAACTTTTTTAAATCTTAAAAAATCTTCTTCTCTACTCCCACACATGTGGGCAAAAAACTGAATACATGGTTATGATATCCACAATCTCCTTTACCTAAATTGTGAAATTCATGGCCCCTGGGTCAGGGGTTCAGGACATGAAGGGGGGCGCAATATGGCAATATAGTGTTAATGCATATAATGTTTAGAAATTTCCTTCTCTATTCTCACACATCTGTATAAAACAACTGACTAATAATTATGTTTACCAGGAAGTCCTCTACAGAAATTTTAATTTTCATGTCTCCTCAAGGATGGGTTTTGACTCTAGGGCAGGGCCAAAATGGATGTATAGATGTTAATGCATATAACGTTAAAAAATTATTTTCTCTACTCCCACACACCTGAAAGGAAAACTGCATGAATTCATGATTTTGTAGACCAGATCTTTTAGTTTTTCACCAAAATAATAGGTTTCACAGTTCTTTTTGAAATGTGGTCGTCATTACAAATTATAATTTTTCTACTCCAGTATGAAACCTAATTAATAAGATGCATATATGAGACTCCATGACAAGTTTGTGTATGGGATATATGCTACTCAGGTGACCGTTAAGGCCAATTGGCCTCTTGTTCAAGTAACAAAAAAAATGAACAATTTGGTAAAACATACAGTCCTTGAGACACTAAACCAAATCTGATATATAAGTTATGTTAGAATTAAGAAAAAAATAAATAAGAATACTCGTAGATATATGAAATATGTCTATAACATTGTGCTTTGTTTAATTTTAAATTTCAGATTTTTTTCTAATTCATATGCGAGCTCAAAATTATAAATGCACTTTATATACTGTAAACCAATTTTTATTTGCGGCGACTTTATTTCGCTGTAAACTGCCGATAAACTGGTTCGCGGCGACTAATGTTGGCGACCAAGCCTTATCCAGGCCTGTATTGTTATAAAAATTGTAGAAAAAGAATTGGTTCGCGGCGAGGAATATTCGCGACGGCAAGACTCTCGCTAACCTCGCGAAAATTTCTCGCACGCGAATAAAAATTGGTTTACTAGCATGATATTGGATACAATCTGGATCTCATTAAGCAATGGAATAACGAGTGTCTATTTGTGTTTGTAAATCTGTGTACAGGATTTATCTTGACCCTAAGAGGGCTAAGTCCTGTGTCATTACAATGTATATGAATTATTATTATTTTTGGTGTTAGTTCATTTAATATATTATTGACTGTTACACACGTTTATAGAAAGAGTTGTTGATTTATTTTGTTTTTATGTACTGTAATAATGTTTGACGGTGCAATATGATTTCACTATTAAATATTAATACATAAAAGAATATATATATATACATTTTTTTGCTCATCCCATATTGTCTAATTCGAGTATAAGAATAAAAACGTGTGCAAAAAGTCCGAAGTTTTAACAAATTAAGGGTTCTCCACACACCTGGGAAAAGTAATGCATACACGCCCATTATTCTAAATTACTTAAAAATCTGGATTTTTAACATGTGTTCAACTTGACAATGATGGAAAAAAATAATTTTGGGGGAAAATTAACTTTTTAAATTTTACAACTATTCATGGAAATAGAAGTTCGTGCAGTATTTGAACTCTGGACCTACAGGTCAGTAGAACGAAGCTACATGTACTTTGTGCACCCATTGCGCCACAGAGATGAACACTTCATTACTACACTATAAACTGTTTCCCAATCCGCTAAAATCACCATGTTGTGATGTACTGTCACGGGGAGAAGTCACGGGGTGTCAAGGATCCTTAACACTGAAAGCGATTATGCATAAAACTACCACGTATTTCAATTAATGTTTAACCAATAACTGTTACTAGTATATCAATATCAACCATGTTTTCATATTATTAGATGATTAGAATTGGTTTTTTACGTAATTGTCAGTGTGTAAATCCAAACTTCGCCTGTGCTACAGTAGGCTGTACTTTAAACCAATGGATTGTTGAATGTATTGACACCCCCCCCTTCAATTTCTCATTTTATGCTACGAATGAAACATCAGTCTATAGAAAAATAGATATGGAACTTGAATTAATATGTTGTTGTTTCGCACTAAATTTAAAAACACGGAATAAATACATATATCTTGATCTATTAATATGTTAGATTTTCATACTTTATATTAGTACTAGTATTAATAAGTTACAAAACAACAAAAGTAAAGAATTGATATAAATACATGTAATACACAAACACGAAAGAGATAATGTTACACAAATCATTGTGATTTGAAGCATTTAGTCAATTTTTCTTATAAGAATATCCATCAATTGAGGTTCATTTTATTGATAACAAAAAGGAAATTTTAAAAAAAACGTGAATTAAAGAACAGTCAAATAAACTTATGAGCATCAATATAGAATTACATATATAATGTCAGAAGTATGAATTTTGTTAAGTCGATATCCGAGAGTATATCCAAGAATAAGTAAGAATTAAGTTAGCAAGTTTGAGAAAGAAGAAAAATTACAAACATGTACATTGTAGCTTGCATGCGTAATATATACAACAACAAAAATAAAATGCTTATGTAGAGTAATTTTTAAGTTCTAATATTAATTACATTTTCATCTGTCTTTGTGATAACATTACGAATTAATTTTGAGCCTTAAATCCCAATAACTTTATAAAACATGAGTGACACAAAATGGGCGTGTCTTATTACATACCCGACAAACTGTATTGGATGCGCCGCGTAGTAATACATAGCTTGTGCTACATAAAAACAATTAGTGGTTTTAAAATAATGTTGTTTTAAAGTGTACAAATTGGAAATAATATAAATATAGGTGATAAGGAATCATTCTTTAAATGTTATGAGGTGTTAATTACGGTCGGAGGGTAATCAAATCTATCATAAAGCTTGGATTATTACCACATAATACTCAAAGAGTGATTTCTTATCCCTTAATTAAGTATTATCATTGCATCGCTGAGCGAAAATAGTTCGTCATTACATGTGTTTTACAATCTGCATTTAACATTAATTCTTGTATATAGTTATATGATGAGCTACCTTATATATTCCACGGGAAAAAGGAGCATTCATTTCGATATGATAACTTCTACTTATAAGTTTAAAATATAAATCATTTCCCATCATTAAATCATATAAATAGGGTAAATAGGTAGTCAATCAAAAATTTTTAAAAATACACGGGTATGGAGCAATACATGTATCATGGCACGTCCCCAAGATCCTTAATATTAGTTTTTAAATAGTACATCGTGTTAACCTCCCTTTTCTTAGTGACATCTATATGAAATCCCATTTTGTTATCTTCTTGTCCGTTCCAGTTTAAATTTTCTCCTGTTCTGCACTGTGCCAATAGCTTGCACTGTCTGGCGCCAAAAATGCGGTCGGATCTGATTGAAGCAGTAAAAAACACCTGAGCTCTAGAGTGGCTACACGCGGGGCCTGAAATCACAAGACCTCTAAATTAATTGAAATGCATAAGCAGAGGAAACTCAAAATGTATGCTTATACACCCCCTCCAAATTTTTAGCTCACCTGAGCTGAAAGCTCAAGTGAGCTATAATTCTGATCCCATTTTGTCCGTCGTCCGTCTGTTACTTTTTTACATTTTGAACTTCGAATTCCTCTCTAAAACCGTTTGGCCAATTTTAACAAAAGTTGGCACAAAGCATCCTTATGGGAAGGAGAATATAAATTGCAGAAATGAAAGACCAATCTTTATTCAAAGCGGAGAAAACATCGAAACTGTAGAAAAAGGGGGTGCATTTTAAAAAATCTTCTTCTCAAGAGTCAAATTCAACGTAATTTAGCATAAATAATCCTTATGGGAAGGAAAATATAAATTGCAAAAATTAAGGGCTAATTCTGTTTCAAATTTGAGTAATTTACGAAAATAATAATAAGACAGATAGAATTGGACTCAATCAGTTTAACTTCGGGCTCGATATTTTAAACAGAGATGAATTTGTTTACGTGCGAAGGGATTATGGGGGTCAATCAGTTTAACTTCGGACTCGATATTTCATATATCGAAGACCAGTTTAGAGGACCAGTCTATGTTACAAGCAGCCATCTTGAACGGAGAATTTGCTTGTTGTGCAACAGTTTACGTGAGAAGGGAATATTTGAAACATCCAAAATATATTTTTGCCGTTCATGTGAAGTAAATTGAGGTTAAATATTCAATGCGTTGACATTTTCATTTGTGACGGTGGTTTTATAGCTTGTTTTGATTTTCGTTTAGCATGTTTAGTTTCTTTTAACTTGAGAGGAACCATCATCTTTATTTTAGAATTTAAAATTTTTACGTGTAACGTTGGACCGGTAAATTAGACAGCTGATTGTTTACACGTACCTGCGCAAAATCTGATTCACTAACAACATGTGATAAAATACTATTCATTCTGTTGGTACATGTAATTCGGTACGATCTCTACGTAATGGTTGATTAATGCAACATGTTTTATTAAGATGCTCAGCACGTTCAATCTAAACGGAGATTATTCTTGCTGCTAGAAATATTTAAGTATATATATGATAAAAAATAAATTGTGTTCTTTCTTTGTTTTAGTGTACTTTTCTCTTGTTTTAATTGTTGAAAATTTTCTATTTACTTACCGTATCTGATAGTCAAGCTTCGAGCTATAAGCAAGATGCATAGCTTTTCGCACAATGCTGTGTTTGTACACAAAGTTGATGTCATGCTTTAGTTTGTTTATATTTCAAATGCAGCTATACTGAATGGGTAATATCAAGTTTAAAAATCTTAAGTTGAATGTAATAAACTCATGTGAACAAAAACATGACTCAAACCAAGCTATGCATCTTGTTTATAATTCTACGATTGACGCTGAAATTTTGGTTTATTAATAGAAATGTCTTGCTAAAAGGATGATATGCTGTAACTACTTTCTGGTGCCCCTTCTTAAACGATGAATTGCATAAAATCTACACAATTGATAGTTTTTCAAACACAAGTAAATAAAAACGACGTCTTTTAAACAGTTTCCATAGTCCTGACACATTTTTATTACGAGGATAGATGCATTATTGTTGTTCTTCAAAAAATTTTGCAACGGTAAATCATCTTTGTTTGTAGACATTCATTTTGTTGATTTTTAATAAAGATGATAATAATGGGTGGGCCTTGGTACAATAGAGCGACAGGCCTGCCAATACATTGATTTGAATTAAAGCTCTTTAACATATGTGACACATTTTTCAGGTAAGTTTATTCATCAGTCAAGTGAGTAAGGATATTAAACGTCGTATGAAATGAATTCATGTCTGGTAAACGACAATATTTTATAATGGAGAAGGCCAATTAAATTTTTCAATGTTTTTTATTTGAGGAATTGAGCACATTCATACTGGTGCATTAGGGTACACTTTTCTTCTTTCACATATAGGATTTTTAAAAATAAAATAAAGGGAACTGGAAGTTGACCGTGACCACTAACTGAAAATTTAGTTATTTATATTGCATATGATCTTATTTTCGGTAAAAATGGTATTCCATAAACTTAAGGTAAATATGTCAAAGATTAAGTATATGCAAAAATTAGTGTAAAATTTGGACATTCATTTTTGGTGAATCTACCGAGGGGCCATATGGCACAATATCCTTTGAATGCCCATGTAAAGCCAGTGTTGCTCAGGTGAGCGATGTGGCCCATTGGACCTCTTGTTACAAAATACTAGTATGTGTCATACACGTAATTTGTTAAGTTTTGGTATAATACTTTTGTAAGGATAGACAAAAGAATTCTGGACACCAGAAATGCAAACATCTCGACAACTACTCTGCAGCAGATAGGTGGATCAGAAGACAACAACTTTCTGGAAAGCATGCGCTATACAACGTACTTCCAAAAAAGAAGACCTCTCTAAATATTATATAAATAGTGCCTGTTTGGGAGGGTAACAGTTGAAATTGACATCCCGAGAAAACCATTGTCAACCGACGCGAAGCGGAGGTTGACAATGGTTTTCGAGGGGTGTCAATTTCAACTGTTATCCTACCAAACATGCACTATTTATTTTGTCATACTGAATGTCTTAATTTGAAAGAAAACTTAACTGCTTTTACATAGGAATAATGTGAATTCTACGGCGAACCGTACGCGCATAATTTTCGCGCATGTAACAATTTTTAATGTTACCCGTTGCTAAGTGCGTTGCTAACGCTGAGGGTAATAGAACGGATTATGAACTTCGTTTAAACCAATCAGACTTCAGTATTTAACATGAAAGTATAACAATAATAATTGCTGCTCTCGGTCACAATTAAGTTTACAAGCAGAGTAATACTTTATAGAATCACAAAATTAACAGATCCTTAAATACTGCGGAAAGAACAAGAATGTATAGGAAGGGAACTTCAAGCGCTGATCGACTAGGTTTTACCTCTCAGACAAATTCTAGATCAGAGCAATTATGAATAGAATTCTCCCCTTTACATCAATTTTATCGACTTTACTAAAGCTTTTGACAGTGTTATTCGCCTAGCCTCAGTACACCTTGAAATAGTTTCTCAAATCAGCAGCAAATTACTTGATTATAATAGTTATAATGATGCATAAGAAGTAGAGAAGTCAGATAGGCGAAAAAATTATGCATTTCTGGATAAAAATAATGATTTAGAAAAATCAATTAATATAAACAAACGTCCCGGATTCGATACAAATAATTTAACAAAACATATGAATCGCCATCTTGTAACGTAGTGTCTTAAACATACTTGATGCAATGATCGAGGCATCTTAAAAAGAGTTCTTGGTAATTTTGGAATCCTAGATAAACTTATCTCCATCCTTAACATGTTGTAAACAGACTTGAACGTCTAAATTATCTGTGAAACAAAACTATCAGATGTGTTCAACTTGAAAACAGAAGTAAATCAAAGTACTGATAGTACTGAAAAGCGCTAACCCAGCCTATGTATGTATATAACAGATATATGTATATAACATTTCAGCTTCTGTATTCGCACAATATCCTTATCACTGCGTGGCACCGCCTGCAATGATGTTTGTAAGCCCCGTACATTAAATTCACAATAGCCCGTACGATTCACAATAGCCCGTGCAGTTATGTGCCAATCGCAGCTTCTCGGGCCTTTCCGGCAGGCTCGGAAAAACACCTCGAATTTATTACCTAGGCGTCCATGACAACCCCCCTTTTAATAAAACTTGATATAAATACAGCACATTTTACGATCTGTTGAGATGTAAGCTAGACTTCAATAAAGTAAATGATATACCCTAAAATATAACACAGAAGCGACTTATAAGGCTGTCTAGCATATACTTATTTTAATGGGAAAGCGACTCCATTTTGTATAAAATTCTAACACCCGGTAATGTTAATACATTCGAGGTGTTTTTCCGAGCCTGCCGGAAAGGCCCGAGAATTTGCGATTGGTTATGTGCATAAACCACTGAAACTGGTTCCCTAACCAATTTTGAATAATGTATACTTTTGCCCATAGGGGGCAGTTATTCGATGCACCAGAAGTAGAAGTCTAACGACAATAAAGCGCTGAGCTATGGCTAAGCGCTTTAAAAAGGGGTGTCTTTCCCCTTCTCTTTGCATTCTGCATTGTCTTGGGCATTCGATAAACCATCAAAAACAAGCAAACTTGAATCAGTTGGACTATGTCAGAAAAGTTGGACGGTCTAGATTTTGCAGATGATGTAACACTGCTATCTCATCAACATCGTGGCATGCATTTAAAAACTAACCAGCTTGCAAAAACTACATAAAAGATTGTATGGTGGCATATTTCTGCCATCCATTTAACTTTTAATTTACATATTTATCTAAGTCAAGTCACGATAACTTTCTCAAACAAGAGGCCTATGGCCCACATCGCTCACCTGAGCAACAATGGGCATGATAAAATCAGCTTCATGGAGTCATAATTCAAAATATCTGGACAATGTGGTATAATACATGTAGATCCTGTATTAAAAAAATCCGGTTCCTCCTGGATATTTGTATATCTAAAATCAAGTTCCTTTTTTAACAGGATTATTTTATTGTCATATCACATTTACAGCATTGCAGTTCCCATAAAGACCCTAGACGATTGTTTATATACAGGATATAAACCGACATCAAACTCTGAACCCATTAATATTGTGAGGCCAAATAATCGTCCAGGGCCCAACGTTTAAACAATTCTAAAGAATCAGCAATATGTAAAAATGCTTGCATATAAGTAAAAGCATAAGTAAAAGCATACATAATAACATTTCAGTTTTTGTGAAAAATCAAAATGTTTTCCTTTGTACAACTATATCCACAATGGGGCCCCACTATACTCCTAAAGATTTTAAGGTCAAGATCTAGTAAATGAAAGGTGCATACAGGTTTTTGAAATTCAAGATATAAATTCTTTCAAGGATGCTTCATAACAATATATTTGTTTCATAGGGTGTACCGGGGCTTAAATTTTTGGTAAACACAATGAAAAATCATGTTTTAAACAACCATTTTCTATGAAATATGAAGGGTATAAGTAACAAATCTCGGAGTTTTGTCCATTTTTGACTAATGAAATATATGTTGATTGCCTACAGTCTCTCCAAAAACGGCATTAAACAAGCTCTTGACCTCTTTAAAATGATGTCAAATTGAATATAGGTACCGGGATTACTTTTCCCGTGATTAAATATAGAATGTCAAAATATTGTGTTATTTTCTACATAATTCCTTTAAAGCCGTAAAATACGCGAAAAAATTCACCAAATCAATTATGACGTCATAATGGTTCTAGCACGGAAAAGACACTCTGGAATCACTTACTAGATCTTGACCTTAATTGAACAAATTTGAATCTATACTCTCTGAAGTTTCTTTCTGTTTCACTAAAGTTACAGCTTCTCTTTAGAAATCTTTAGAAAAAAGATTTAAAGATATTTATATATTCCTATGAAAAACTTGCCCCCCCCTCCCCCACCCCGTTGTGACCCCATCCTACCCTCGGGGATCATGATTTGAACAGACTTGAATTTTCACTACCTGACGATGCATAAATTCCACACAAGTTTCAGCTTTAATTTAAAGATTTACAACGAGGGGGGGGGGGGGTCGAATTGTGGCTCCACCTCACTTTTGAGGGTCATGATTTTCACAATTTTGAATTTAACCTACCTGAGGATGCTACTACACAATTTCGGCTTTCCTGGCCAAATGATTCTTGAAGAGAAGATTTTTCAAAGATTTACTCTATATATTTCTTTGTCCACCCTAACCCGGGGGTCATGATTTTCACAACTTACTACCTAAGGATGCTTTCACATAGTTTTAATTTGCCTGGCCTTATAGTTTCTCAGAAGAAGATTTTTAAAGATTTACTCTATATACCGGTATTCCTACGTAAAAATTCGACCCCCCCCCCCCTTCATTGTGGCCCTGCCTTACTTCCGGGGGTCACGATTTTCACAACTTTTCACAACTTTGAAATTACACTCTCTGAGGATGCTACTACACAAGGTTCAGCTTTTCTGGCCTTATGGTTCTTGAGGAGAAGATTTTTTAAAATTTCTCGAAAATTTTCACTAATATCTAATTATCTCCCCTTGTACAAGGGCGTGATCCTTAATTTTCACAACTTTTAATCCCCTTAGCCTAAAGATGCTTTGTGCCGAGTTTGGTTGAAATTGAGAAGATGTTGAAAAATGTGAAGAGTTTACAGACAGACAGACGGACAGACGGACGGACGGACGACGGACAAAATGTGATCAGAATAGCTCACTTGAGCTCAGGTGAGCTAAAAACAAAAGAGTGAAAGTCATTCTCTACATTTATTGAATACGAGATTATAAAACATCTCATGAACACAAGCCATGCACATTAACAATATTTCTGCTTGAATTTAAAATGAAGATTCCATTAAAAACGATAGAAAAAGGGCATCAAAAGTGTACTATAACATTATTTATATTTGCGACATTTATTTGCATAAAATGAATGTTACAAAAAGGGAAATTCTCTTGTTTTGTCACAATATACAACCCCTGTAACAATTAAAAAAATAACCGATTTATACAGGTGCTTCGGTGCGTAGTTTAATCTTACCTGTTAAGAAATCACACCCGGGTTGGTCTTCGCCGCCATTTGGATAAAAATCCAGGTGCCCCAGGGGATTTAGATATCCAAACCCTACAATTATAAAAATACACCGGCTTTACTTTAATGTAATCACTGTATTCAGTTTCTTTCGAATAACAAAAATATCATATTCTCTAACATTGTGTTAATAACCCAGTACCTTGATCACCCCTGCGAATGTGTTCGGAATGTTTTCTTTATCGTTGATAAGTGTGTAATAAATCCAGAGGTGATTGAATGAAAGTTCACGAGACTTCACTGAGATCTGTTCAGTTCCTGTGAAATGTCGAGCGGAAGTATATGTGTTCGGATAATATTCTTAAAATACGTAAGTACTGGTCGTTTTTCCTATCATATCCTGCCTTGATTTATGTTCAAACATCAACATCTTTTAAGATCTATGTTTTATTTCATCATCTAGTGGTTATTTAAATAAAACGATGATATTCAGAACAGAGTTTTCGTTCGTGTTCAACCACGTGTAGAGTGGTTGAAAATATAAACATCGGGTTGCTAAATAAATCATAGCCATGTTTAATGCTTGTTATGTGCAATACCATGTGTTTTAAAAAAATAATGGTGTCTGTTTTGCATAAAAACTTAGTTTATCGAGCCATTTTCAAGGAACACTCTGCATGAAATAGTATAGTCTGTTTCACTATTAATGCTATTACTAAGAGCAGGCGCGGATCGAAAATAAACCCATAGGGGGATCTCTTCTATAAGCATGTTAATTGTTGCAACAGCAGAAAAAGAGCAGGCGCGGATCGAAAATAAACCCATAGGGGGATCTCTTCTATAAGCATGTTAATTGTTGCAACAGCAGAAAAAAACCTATTTTTTTTGTATTGTCACATTTATTTCTAGAACTCATTTTCTCCACTAATTAATGAAGATATAAAGTTTAAAATCAATAAACCTCTAGATCTTAAAATATATTTGACTACAAATACCTAGATTCTCTAAAGTAGACTATAAACACGAGGTACGATTTTTACTGCGAAACGAAAAGGGTCAAATAAAAACACGTGGTCGAAAATTTAAATGAGAATAACATTCGCAGGGGTGTTGATAAAAATCCAAGCTTACCCAGTGAACGAGCTACAAAGTTTTAAGAACCACTCATACAAACAACATTTATTTAAATTTTCTTTTTTCAACGTTCTTATCTATAAACCAGCAGGCATGTTCACGAAGGTATCTTAGGACTATGGTGTGTCCTAAGTACATCTTAGGATACGTCTTAGTCTTAAGTCTGTTTCTCGAAGCTCTCCTAAATTTAGGAAGCGCCATAACTTTGTCCTAACTTTAAGACATCACCTACCATGTCCTAAGACCATCCTAAAGCTATAAAATTACGTTTTTTGAGATCTTTGGATGTTGTGAAGCCTTTCCTTAAGACCGGTAGAATAAAGCAATATTTTCCACAGTTCCAGCATTTCCGACAAACATCAAATTCCTAATCCGGGAGGAAGGGGGGGGGGCATAGTAAATTATTCTATCATATATCTTCATTTTAACAAAATGATGTGGAGGGGGACCCCGAACTCTGACTACTTCCCCGTTGCTACATGCCTGCCTGGGATTGGAGAAATTAAGAATTTTTTTCGCTAATAGTATCTCTGTTTGGCGAATGAAAGTTAGTTACTTATTTTTTTTATCTACACTGTACACTAAATGACTTGCATTCATTGTTTTGATTATAATAATTATTTAAATGCCCTTTGCTATAAAAAGTAAAACATTTTTAAAGAGTTAGAGTAAAGGGTTTAAGTAAAGGGTTATATAAGCCATGCGTGATCATTCCTAATTTTTATCACTTTATTCTGAAAAAAATAATCTTCAAAAAAATGTGTAATGTTGAGTGACTTGTATTTATATATTTCGAGATATATTACAACTTATTTCTTATTTAACATGTTCGTGTTTTCTATATATTGCAGATTAAAGAGAAACTGGTTGTGTTTGTACTAGTACATGTGTTTCCCCATGCCCCATGTAACGTTTCAAATTCTATGAAAATCGCGTGTTTATATGACAAGATTCTCAAATGTTAATTATCAAATGACAATACACACGTGTTGCTTACATAATTATCTGCTTGTAAGCCAATTCTGTCCTGATACATATTTAAAAAAAAAAAAGAACAGTTATTTGAATTTTTTGGGGCTTGTGATATTTTTTATTTTAATATTCTTTGGGGGGGGGGGGGGGGGTCATTTAAAAAAAAAACTAAATTGTTATTGGTAACTGATTTATATTTAGGTAAGTGTAAAAATATTAAAATGTATTCATAAAAATTACTGGTTTTAGGCCTTTTGTGTTAACTACCGAAGCGTACAATTTTCTCTGGCAAAATGTATAACGATTCATCCCTACACAAGTCTCTCAAATTCGATCTGAATGAATAAATGTTAAAAATAAGAATGGTTGTAGAAGGTTAGGATATCCTAACTTAAGATGTTCCTAAGTAACTTTCCAGCTACATCTTAAGACGTGCCCTAAGTTGATCTTACGATGTTCCTAACTTTTTTCCTAAGTCATATCTTAGGAACACACTTAGATCATATCTTAGGAAAGTTTCGTGAACATGCCTGTAGGTCTAGGTAATTTGTAATTTTGCAATTAAGTACCTTTCTCTTTTCCTAATGGAAAATTATGAATGACAATACCAATTGCACTTACCAACCTAAACTTTTTAAGAACTAATCATAAATTGTAATAGTAACAATCCCTCCATTGCGTCTGGTTGAAATACATTAATAAAGGTGTTCAGCGATTCTTGGTCTTTTCTCCTTAGAAATCAGTTTCAACTGTTCTTCAGTGAAAGGTAATATACTAGTACTTGAATCGTCGATAAAGCGAGAATCATAACAACACCAATTAGAATTTTATATTCTTTAGAATTTGTCAATTTGACGCACTCTTGTTTAAAATTACTATGATTATAGAAGATTTTTTTAATTAAAAAAAACTAGCAGCTGAAATATATTTTGATATCATACCACTTTTGAAGTGTAAGAATCAAAAGACCCATGGGCCACATTGCTCACCTGAGCAACAACAACAAAAAAAACCCAGCTTAATGGGGTCATACACAACATAGCTGGACAATGATGTATAACATGTATAATGATGTATAATGATGTTTATAATTAAAACTATTATATATATAGAGGATATCTATATTGTGTGATTTTATATTTGCTTTATCCAACGAGTTGAAATGGTGTATATATTCGCGAGGCTTGCCGAGCGAATATAACCATTTCAACGAGTTGGATAAAGCAAATATAAAATCACACAATCATAGATGTTCTATTTATCTCATATGAACAGTATTTTTTAGTTTTTGAAATGTTCCCTAAAAGCGAAGATTGATTTTTTTCTTTTCTAATCGATGGTGCAATGCAGCGTAAGCAGCTGATGTAACCTTGCGCTGCTCAAAATAGTGCGTATTTGAATTAGAAAGTTTTTCGCATCTGAATATAAATTATAACTGAAATAGACTTTGTTCTAAGTTTTTGTTTTTCTCTTATTTTGAATTAAGCCTTACATTTACAAAAGAAATGTTGCAGATTAGATTTTAAAAATTAGATCGCGTGACCTCATTACTTTGAAAAGTTACGAATGCCAATGGATTTGAATGACTCAATTACTAGAAACATAACGTTACGAGATGTTGGTTATTTGTGTGAAACAAAAACCAAATTCAAAACAATTCAATCAACTGGAAGTTCATTATATACATGTAGCTGGATTTTATGTTCATTTTGATTTCTTGGCTGGTGGTGGCTGGAAGTCCTGGGAGGCATTTTGGTAAGTGTAAACATTCATATTGTTTATGTGCAAGATTGCCCCTGCAAACAGCGACTGGGCCTGTTGAATGCTTCCTGCGGCTGACGCTTGTCCGTGTGGACTTGTGGTTGAATCTGTATTTTTCGTTGTAGACAATATTTTAGACATTTCTTTTTGTTTTGTAACTGTAATTTCGGAATAATTGTTGATGGAATTCACATTTTTGTGGCCAGTAACTTGCATTATATCCGAGGTGCTATATTGTTTTCCCTGAGTTTTTGGACACAGTATTTTCTCGTGCTTGTGTTTGTGAGGCGCTTTCCAGAATCTGCAATTTGTGGACATTTTCCAATCATTTTCCCCATAATTTTCCCGATTTTGTTTACTCCAAGCTTTTGTTTCATGAACCATTTATCGCTTTTTTAGTCCGACAATGGAAAAGTGCGGGTCGCAATATTACGAAAGCCCATTGAGCTTATTTTCGTAGGTAAAAAAAATTAATTTTTTCGCGAATAAACGCGAAACTTTTGCGATATAACGCGTTAGTTTCGCAAATAAACGCGAAACTTTCGCGAATAAACGCGTAACTTTCGCGAATAAACGCGAAACTTTCGCGATATAGCGCAGAACTTTCGCGATATAACGCGTAACTTTCGCGATATAACGCGAAACTTTCGCGAATAAACGCGTTAGTTTTGCGAATAAACGCGTAAGTTTCGCGAATAAACGCGTAAGTTTCGCGAATAAACGTGAAACCATTATACAAATATTGTCATTTCATACAGAACCCGTATGAAGAAAAACGATGGAAAACAAACACTTTTAAGTTTTATATAATAAATACTTATTATTCATTATCATTATAATATCCGTGTTACGTTGATTTATGAAGACAAAATTTCCTTTTTGCATATAAATATTAATAAATCTGATAAAACTTTATCATAACATTTTTATATGTTATATGTCCAAAGTAGACAATAAGTTTGAGCATCATATTACGATTTTCAGTTGTTCGCCGACCCTGTGTTCGAACAGGCATTCATTGATGATTTTTTTCTTATAAAAATTGATATAAATTTTTAACCGTCACAAACCTTTTAAATCTTAGTATTAATTCTTAAATGACATATGTGATAAATGTGGAGGACGAATTTACGTCATCTAGATTTGAACAAAAGCTTGAAAATTTCAATTCACAGCTTGACTTATCTTTCTGATATAAAACTAGACGTTAAGTTATGTTCAGCGATATAATACATATTATTACGTTTTAAACAATGATATCCTTTAAATTCTAAAATGGTACCTAATAAAACGTTTATTTCGAATTAAAATTGTCATAATTAAAATATGTTGCTGCCCCATTTTCAATAATACAGCGCCCATCAGAATGTGAGAAGCGCGATGCATTATGTTCTTTGAAAATCAGTACTAAGATTTTAAAGATTTCCTACGTTTGAATATGTTTATTTGTACAAGGTTAAATCTAATTCATTTACATCTTTATATGATATTATTTTGTTTTATTTAAATTAATATATTTGTTTTCAGTAATTATTCTTCATAGTGTTTCTTCTATGAGATAACAATATTTATATTTAAGTTTCGCGTTTAATCGCGAAAGTTTCGCGTTTATTCGCGAAAGTTTCGCGTTCATTTGCGAAACTAACGCGTTACATCGCGAAAGTTTCGCGTTATATCGCGAAAGTTTCGCGTTTATTTGCGTTTATTCGCGAAAGTTTCGCGTTTATTCGCGAAACTAACGCGTTACATCGCGAAACTAACGCGTTATATCGCGAAAGTTTCGCGTAATATCGCGAAAGTTTGGGTTTATTCGCGAAAGTAACGCGTTTATTCGCGAAAGTTTCGCGTTTATTTGCGAAACTTACGCGTTTAATCGCAAAAGTTTCGCGTTTATTCGTGAAAAAAATATTTTTTTTACCTACGAAAATGAGCTCAATGGGCTTTCGTACAATATAAAAAGGATCGTTTGGTTCACAAAACCCCTGTGGTCTTAAACTTGCATATTTCTTATAAACTTCAACTGGGTTGTTTTCATTCAAATGGGGAATTGAAAATATTTTGTCAAGAACTGTTCTTGTGTCACGTGTGTTAGCACCGGTGCGCGTTTTTGTTTGTCTCTCATAATGCTGTAAATATTCTGTGCCATCAGGGTTTTTATGTAATGAAATATCACCCCAACAGAGGTTATAGTGTTCCTGGTGTCCACGCAACCCTAAATGGATGGCATTGCTTAACCATACCGTGTTCAACAGCGACTGGGGGGAGGTAACTCCTAGAACTCCGGAGTCATAGAGAATATTAATATCGTCGTCAGATAATGGATCTGCTTTTTGTGGCTTATTGCCCTTCCCTTTTTGTTGAAGATCTTTTTGTTTGGCTTTTAGAGCTTGTTTGGTGGCTGTAAATATATTATCAGGCGACTGCATGATGCTTGCTTCGTAGCGGTGTCGTCGAAGGGCTCTATCAATACCGGAAATCATACTTCTCAATGATATCGGTTCAAACTCCTCTCCCCCCTTTTTCCGAACGCTTGATATAAAATTGGCAATAAACACATCTAATTCTGTAGGAGAAATTTTGTAGAATTCACGCATTTCATTTTTGGAACGAAGGAAAGAACTGAACAAATTGACATCATACAATGTTTTCTCAATGTGTTTTTGTTTTCTTTATCTTGAATGAATTTTTCAATTTCTTGACTCTCGTAATGAACAAATCTTGACTCATTATGATTTGACAAGTTTTCTTTCAAAATTTTGGCATTATCATCATTATTTTCTTCTGAAAGCTCTGATTGAAATAATGCACGCAAAACTTCTAAACGCTCAATTTCGGAAATTTCTGAATCAATAACTGGCACTGGCGTTGATTTATGGGTTTTCTCACCTTCTGAAACTGCACCAACAGCTGTGTTTAGATTTTCTTCGCTGTCAATGTCTTGAGTTTTCGATAATTCATTGCAAATGACAGAAAAATCTCCGTATTTCTTTTCTTCACTCATTTTCCAAACGCCATCAGATTATTAAGCAGAAGATTTTTGAAAATTGATTGTTACGTCATTTTCACGAACGTGATTTAGATCCAATTATTCATATTTTTTCATAATTTTATTATTTTTTATTAATATAATTGTTTTTAAAATTAATTTTTCCATACAAATGTAAAATAGTAATGTTCAATACAGCTCCACTTAAATTAGGTCATTGAAGCGTTGAAGCGAGGGGCTGTGTCAAAAGTAGTTCCGACCGGAAGTATTTGATATAGCATCACCCGTGTGATATAGCAAAGGTTTATCACACGGGTAATATACACCACACGTATGAGATAAATATATATATATATATAAACTTTATGACGTCAAAATAACGACGTCAACGTTTGTTATTTCTGTTACAATTTGAAATCCACTGAAGAGCCGATCAGGCGAAGGCGCTCTGGATTAAATTTGAGAGAAATGGATTATTGTGTTATCTTCTACTGAAATCCTTTATATATATATATATATATATATATATATATATATATATATATATATATATATATATATATATATATATATATATATATATATATATATATATATATATATATATATTTGTGTGTGTGTGTGTGTGTGTGTGTGTGTGTGTGTGTGTGTGTGTGTGTGTGAATTATAACATTTGGGTTTTTTTGAATTTAAAATTGTTTCCTTTGTAAATTTGGACAACCAAATATAACCCAACCCTACTCCTGAAAAATATGATTTTGACGAATTTGAATTTACACTATCTGAGGTTACTTCACTTAAGTTGCACATTTTCTAAAAAAAAACAAACAATTTTTTTAAAAAACTTTTTCTCTTTATATATTCCTACGTAAAAAAAAACCTCCCCATTGTGTTTCCATCCCATCCCTGGGGATCATAGTTAAAACAAACTGTAGTCTACCCTAACTAAGGATACTTCACACAAGTTTAAGCTTTCTGACCATTCTTTTTCTGAGTTAAAGATTCCAAAAAAAAATTCTCTATACATGTATATTCCTATGTAAAAATTTGACCACCTATTGTGGCCCCACTTACCCCCGGGGACCATGATTTAAACAAACTTAATTTTATACTATCTGAGGATGCTTCCACAAAATTTTCATCTTTTATGGCCAAATGATTTTTGAGAAGAAGATTTTTGAAAAATGTCGGCAAATTTTCAATAAATCATAATTATCTCCCCTTGAAAGAGGACCTGGCCCTCTACTTTTACAAACTTAAATTCCCTTTACCCAATAATGATTTGTGCCAATTTTGGTTGAAATTGGCCCAGTGGTTCTTGAGAAGTAAAAAAATGTTAAAGGCTTACAGACAGACAGGTTGACGGACAGACGGACGCTGGACAAAAAGTGATCCGAAAACCTCATTTGAGCTTTCAGCTCAGGTGAGCTAAAAAAAAAGTAAGCAAACCGTCTACATCTGTATGAATCACATCTACTAGATTGGCATCAGTCTTGGATAATCTCGCGATATCTGTTTTATTCTCGAAAAATGGACCAGCTGGGTCTAAACCTTTACAATAAAGAAAAATCAATTACATTATAATGAGATACAAACATCGAAGAAAAATCTATATTTTTGAAATTAAATTAACATGTATTTAAGAAATAAACAACGTTATTTAGTGAACATGGCGTTATGAATAGCAATTGCTCTGTTGGCATATTACATGATGCGTGCTAGCGCATCATGGAAAATATGCCAGCAGAGCAGTTGCTATTCATAACGCCATGTTCACTAAATAATCGTTGTTTATTACTTATATTTGCATTTACCACTCGCAAATACCCTGTATTAGCTAGACCTTGACATTTAGCTATTACATCAAAAGTATACATTCAGACTGTAATGTATCTTTTTAATTCATTTAAGAAATAAACAACGTTATTTAATGAACATGGCGTTATGAATAGCAATTGCTCTGTTGGCATATTCCATGATGCGCGCTAGCGCATCATGGAAAATATGCCAGCAGAGCAGTTGCTATTCATAACGCCATGTTCACTAAATAATCGTTGTTTATTACATATATTTGCATTTTACCACTCGCAAATAACCTGTATTAGCCTAGACCTTGACACTTAGCTATTACATCAAAAGTAAACATTCAGACTGTAATGTATCTTTTTAATTCACATAGATTTGTTAACAGAATCAATGATATGTTCTAACAGTAATTCCTTTAAAATGTTATCAAAAACATGTTTTAATATTACATGTAAATACGTCAATTTTAATCGAGTTGGAGAAAAACACATGATGTATCGTATAGTGGTTTAAGGTAGCTCGCGGGTTTACCTGCTTGTGAGAAAACCTACCTTGAAAATTTGTCCACGTGATCCATAAGTTTTATAGTTTTATTTCTAAAATTTATTTAAGATTCGTCTGCGCGGTAATAATGTTATCGTGTTTCAAATACAGTGTCATTAATAAAATCAAGAAACGCCATTTCAATGAAATATATAGTAAAATGCACATTTTAACCGAGAAACGCATTACAAAACTATGCTCCAAACTTTTTAACGATTCAGACGAAATTAATCATACTCAACACAAAAACAGAGGAGATAATTATGAATCAATTCATAAAAAAATATCAGTATGTGTTCTCGGCCAATTTTTGGCAAAAAAACTTTAAAGATTTAAAAGATTTCTCAAGACCTTATATTTTCATTACGACGTTAGCCTGACGTCACCTTTTCCTTACTTCTTAGAACACCAAAATTGAAATGCATTTATTGACAAGACTAGCTGTTTAACACATTTTAGAACATATAAATGCTTATTAGACATCATCGTGAATGTTATCAAATGCAATTAATGTAAGGCTGTAAAGATACAAAAAATTGCTATTTTTGTTTTTATGAAACTCAGAGTCAATCAATGCGAAAATAAAATGCCAGGCAGCTACTGACATTATAAGTATGTAATCGAATAAAACAGTTATCTCAAGCCAAAAGAAATTTAAGAATTTAAACGGTAGTACATATTACGGAAGTTATAATTGTAAAAAAAAAAAAAGCAAATTTAATGCATATATTCTATTTTAAAACATGACTTTAAATGGAAGAGTTCTAACGCACACTCATTCTTGATCTTTGTAGAACAAAATGTGACAATGTATGTGACGTCTTTAAATTTTTAGCACTTGATATTATAAATCTTTGTATAAACAGTCATAAACCGCATACAAGCTTTTTAAAATATTTTCTTTTATACTTCTGAATATCTCATTTGTCATTTTAAAATAAAATTATGAGTTTACTATGACGGTCAACTCTTTACGTCGATTCCTTTTGTGACGTCAGCAAACCCGCGAGCTACGTTAAATCTATAACGTCATGGAAAAGTATATATAACGTTACACCTTTATGACGTCATAGTATACTGACAGAGCAATTGCGATTATAGAGAAATAATTGCAGCTCCTCCGTATGGTCTTCCAGTGGGAAAGAACAATGGAAATGCAAATATATAGATTTGTTAACAGAATCAATGATATGTTAAAACAGTAATTCCTTTAAAATGTTATCAAAAACACGTTTTAATTAAATACATCAATTTTATGGAGTTGGAGAAAAACACATGATGTATCGTATAGTGGTTTACATCTATAACGTCATGGAAAAGTATATATAACGTTACACCTTTATTACGTCATAGTATACAGACAGAGCAATTGCGATTATAGAGAAATAATTGCAGCTCCTCCGTATGGGCTTACAGTGGGAAAGAACAATGGGAATGCAAATATATACATGTAAAGTAATATTGATACTAATTATCAATAAAGATAAGATACCCGTAATCCTTTGATATCTTGCTTTTGTGTGGTACTTCCCTGCAAACCCTGCTACATGGGCCCCTAGGCTATGTCCAATAATGTGAATGTGGGTTTCAGTGGCCCCTCGATGGTTTTCCAGTGTTTTCACCATGAGCTTCAGAATGAATCCCACCACTTCAGTATTTGCAACAGCCTGATTATAACGTATTAGGTATTTTGCACCTTTCCTCCAATCGACGACAATGACATTTGAATCTTTCTAAATGTAATTAAGATAAGAAATTGCAAATGTCAAAAGCATTTTACTTGAAAAAAAGAACAATATACAAATTGAGTTAAAACTTTATGTAGTAAAGTCTATTGGATTTTGTAAAAATTATACTGAATAATGTTTATGAAAAAAGTATGCTGTAAACAGTTTCTTTTTCGGGAAGACTGCTTACCCGAGCTAAAAGACTTGACGTCATATTCTTAACCCAGTCCGTATCACCACTTGAGAGGAGTCCGTGAACTATTATAAAAGTACTTTTTGATGGATTAAAGTGTGACATCGTAGACACGTCCGAAAAACTTAGAGAAATATTCGTCTTATTTCTTGTGTAAAGGATGAATTTCGTATCTATTTCTTCTGGTGTATCTGGTAGGACCTTACTAAACAGTTGAACGAGAACGGATATGATGCAATTCCCAGGAAAGGAAAAGCAAATGGCGACTTTGGCTGAAAAGAAAATAGAATCTAGTACATTCTAACATTTTAACTTAAACATATTATTTTATATGATTTTATACTGTGAATTATAGTACATGTTTGCATTCACTGTATCACAAACTTTTTATATCTTTTTATCCATGTTTTCTGGGTTTTAGTTTTAATGGAATTTTACCTCAACTCTACAAATAAGCTAGACTTCAGATTTTACCTGCGCTCCTTATTATAAAACAAGAAACAGGCCAAACAGGCCATTGGTATGGTGAGGAATTGTCCGTAACTTGTAATCCATCTCCTGTCAACGAATTGATTATTAAGTCATCAAAGGATACCAAAAAGTCTTTATCATATTCATTATCATACGTTTTTCGTAAGTAATTTCGGACTGGGTTCATCCTTGAACGTTCTACTAGTTTTACCCTCTGTTGACTGACAAAGATACCAACAGGTTGGTACCTCTTTTCACTGTAAAAATCGATTTCTCGTTTTGTTCTCATGCGATTAGACATTTGAACATCCACATCCCAGTCTAATCCTTGCGATGAAAATGCAAAGTGGTCTGCCAAAGATGAAGCAAACTCTTTTTCAATTGCCTTTGGGGTTGCATCGATATCTTTTTTAACATAAAATATGTATTCCTTTTGCTCATTGTAAACATCGTTACGAAGACAAGATCTAAATTTAGCCATTGCATCGTCAAAGTGCTCACTAAAAGAATTCTGGTATACTTGTTTTATGCTCCAGTAGATTTTCATTTGGTCTGTATGTTGCAGGCTACAAAATCGAGGTCTACTAAGATATAAGTAGCATTTAGTATGTGCTAAGTATGCACGCTCGCGAAGATTTCTGCAATCTGATTTGTCATTTGGCATCAAAATTGATTTCAATTTATTAGCTATACATTTTTGCGATGATGTAATCCACTTCTTTCCTTCTTCTGAAAACGAATTGAAAGTATCGACAAAGATAGAGCAAATCGCTTTTCCGTACGAAACCGCATAATGAAATTCGGTTTGTTCGCATGACGAATGTGCCTCTAAGCAATGAGAATACCAATCACAATTACTAGTAAAAGACGGAATGTAGCATTCAGGTGGCACCTTGACCTTAACATTTTGGATATTTCCTTGCAATGATCGTTTTCTTTTTTCATTTTCGATTGGATCGCATCTGCATTCCTTCGCAACATATCCGAACAGGGACGTTGGGTATATACTCTTGGTACATGATAACCAACAGTAGGATGACCCTTTGCATCCAAAAGATCTAGACGTGTGTTTTCTCAAGGTTTGACTGGACAAACAAACAGCCCATTGGTAGCTGTCATACTCAGGAATGTGTACACAGTCGTATGTTCCTTCAGGTCCATTGCTAGGATCACATAGATTCCCATATGCCAAATTCAGATACGTTATAATGACCGACAATATACTGAAATAAATATCCATCCTTCGGAGCTTTTTCGTAAAAATCAAATCTTGATAGAGTACATTTCTTCTACAAGCCTATCAGCACTTCCTGGTCTCATTCGAAAACCAATTATTTATACAGCTGTAGGTTTCGATTTGAATTTGAACAGACTTTAAATTCATATTATAAAGACCATTGACGAGACGTTCCTTTTAAGGGACCTAGACACGATTTGAGATCAAAATTTTAAAATTTTTATGTATAAAATAGTTGATTTTTGTGCAGTTTGAATCATTAGAATCGTTTTAACAAGAGCTTGGACTTTGGTCAGAACATGATAAACTCCGATTTGATGAAGGCGGGGTCTACTAATGGTTAACTGTCCAGTCATTGGCTAATAGGTATGCATACATTGAACGCAACGACACTAGTTCCTTTTTTAGCATAATAAGTATTTAAGTTACGAGATGAACTGTACGACTTGATCTCAACTGAATTGACAAATACGATTATAATAGAATAATAAAATATTAATTTTGTCTTTTGCCTTTACCACCCATAGAAGGGCCTTCTTTTTCTTTGGGCTATATTATAGCATAGCAGACCTTTTCCTGTGACTTTCCCATACTTTCTCCTCAATTTAAATCCTATCACTCACCTAGGGCATCAATCTATTTAAAATCTCGATCCGCACCTTTATATATATATATATATATATATATATATATATATATATATATATATATATATATATATATATATATATATATATATATATATATATATATATATATATATAAAATTACAAATATACATTTCAACTAAGTACTTACTTTTGTCTTCGTGATGACAAAAAATATTTGATTACATGCAAAAAAGTTACATCATATTTGTTAGGAGAGTGAAGATTGAATATGTTTTATCGTAAAAATGAAAAATGTCCTACGGACCCAGTTTTACAAAGAAAATACGTGTACGTTGGTGAAAAGGTGTTGAATTCTTCCATTCTATGGATTAAAATTTTTAGTTGAAAGGTATTTGCAGTCTTAAAAAGGTTTGTTGTGATGAATTTGACTGTTATTTTCAAGGGAACTTCATTAACTTTCTCCAAAATCGTTCCGGAGCGATTCTGCAATTTTCTGCTACATTACGGGTATCAGGGAGGCATTCTAACTGTGGTGAGGGCCTTTCCCGAGACACAGATTATTCAAACTAAGGAAAGTGTGGTGAAATTAATAACATTATTGTAGGTTTATAGCTTTGTGACAATGTACCTATTTCGTAAATGTCCGATATGCAATGTCAACCCGTACACGCACGGGTCAAAGTCTAGTATATATATATATATATATATATATATATATATATATATATATATATATATATATATATATATATATATATATATATATATATATATATATATATACATGTATATACGAAACAAAGAATTTGTAACTCAATATGTGACATTCAAATTTCGACGAAGCATTACGGATACCCATATTAACCATTCTAGACATTAAAAATGAAGAATTAAATCAAAACATTTTGAGCTCATGTCGTGTCTATGTAACTTTAAGCACGCCAACAAATGTACATAACATTTCTATGCGATCTACGATCTTCATGCTTTAGTTTTCTGTCAGATTCTATTCTTTTTATTTTACATTTCTTAATTGCAAACTGAAAGAATTTTTTTTAAATTGCCTATTTAATTGCAAAACTTTTAACTCAATTTTTAAAATATCTATTATAATAAATAATGTTCATATACCGGTGCGTTATGTTTAAACCAATGTGTAGTAATGTTATTTTAGTAGATGACCCATAGGTAAAACCCCTGTCACACCGGAGCTGCGTCCTCACGGCGATCCCGCTGCGTCCTTAAATAATGTAAAACGCCAAGGTAAACGCAGTAGAGTCTCCTACAGCGCCGTAACAACGCAACGGCATCTTCGTCCGTCGCGGTGGGGTCGCCTTGCACATTTAAGAACGCCATGCGACGGCGCGCACTTTAAACATGCACAAAGTATGCACCGTGGCTCGGCGTTCTGATAAACACGCCGTAGAAGCGTAGTGAGATCGCTGTGACAACGCCGTAAGATCTCCAACAGCGCCACGAGAGCTCCGTCGGCGCGCTCAAGGAACGCAGCTAATCGCAGTGTAGACGCAGTGATAAGTCAATTGCGCTTGCACGGAGACCTCACGGAGTCCTTTGGGATCTCACCGCGTCTCTGTTGCGCTCTCACTGCGCATCCACAGCGTTTGAACAAGTTGTTTTCCATTTGGCTGCGTTCACACAGCGTTCACACAGCGACCCCAAAGAGCTGTTGCTGCGTTCATCGCGCTCTCGTGACGTTTCTTCTGCGTTTATACCGCGCTCCCACGGCGTTTCTACTGCGTTGTCATCGAGACCACGAAAACTCGAAAAATGGCTGTTGTACAATAGCAAGCGATGTAAAAGTTATCAAAATGGATGTAGATGACTATGTAAAAAGTAGCATTTGCTAATATTCCAAGACCTATCAATGGACGTAGATGGAATTCATGCCATTTGGTTCTGATGTCTTTTTTCTCTGTTTTCTAACAACTAATAACGGATCTTTTTTGAGGACCTGGCTACTAAGAATTTAATCCTAGTCCTTCACAAATTGTTTAGAAGTAACTATGTTTCAATTACAATGTACCTTTTCATAAAATCAAAACAATTTTTTAATAATTATTTACTAGTTGTAAATTCTTGTTTGTTTCCCATACAATTGTACAAATCAATATTAACCTACCAAGAAGTAAAGAACGTCTTGTGAGCGCAGTCAGCGCACAGAGCACGCCTTTGACGCGCGGTAAAAACTCCTAGCACGTCATGAGCGCTCGGCGGATACTTTTAATTGTACATTTTTTCTGAATTTTCCTCTCGATCCTACGGCGATTCGATGAATTTTACAACGCCGTGAACACCCCGGGGGAACGCAGCTTGGTGTGACAGGGCCTTAAAAGGACTCGGTAATCCTTAAAGCAATATATGATGGATTTTCTAACACATCAATAACAAGAGGCCCATGTACCACATCGCTCACCCGAGCAACAAAAGCTATCATAAAATCAGCGTTATTGGGTCATATGCAAAAAATCTGGACAATGTAGTAGAAGAGATCCTGAATTAAAAGATTTTCAAATATTTCTCGAGATATTCATATGTAAAACACTTAGCCCCTTTTGTATCAAGATGATTTCATTTCAAATATTGAGCATTGCAGTTCTCAAAACGATCTTAAACAACTATTTATATAATATGTAAAACTACATCAAACTTTTAACCTCTTGTGGAGCCCAATAATTGCCCAGAGGGCCCACGTCACAACAATTAAGAATCAACAATATGTCAAAATGCTTGCATATAAGTAAATGTAATACCATACGATATATTATATCATTTGATTTTTTTTAGAATAAATTACAAAGTTTTTCTTCTGTAAAAAATTCGACCTTCCAATGTGGTCCCACCCTACCCCCTGGGATCATGATTTGATCAAACTTGAATCTACACTACCAGAGGTTGCTTTTTCCTTATAACGATATATCTTTTCTCGTAATGACGAGATATCTTTTTTCATAATTACGAGATATCTTTTCTCATAATTACGAGATAACTTTTTAATCTGGCTCTATTCGCCTTTCGCACCAAATAATTGAGAGTCAAGAAATCAGATTTTCAGAGCAAACAAATCCTCCCTCGTCTGTTATGTAGGTCAATATGTAGTAATGGACAACTACAATTGGAACAGCTGAACGTGTTATAACCAATTGTTGTAATTGCACTTATGGACAGCTGTTTGTACATTTATCGAGCCATTATTTATAATCTTCAGTGAATTACATTATTGGTTGATGCTTATATATGGCAGGATTAGTTATTGTCTGACCTAGGAAAAAATTATGTTGTTTTAGAACTGGTATTTTTTTCATATGACAAGTCACAATACGTCAAAATAATCGTGTAAACTTTATAAAATAATGGAGATATGTTAAATAATTCATCGTATTCTATATAAATCAAGGGAATATCATTAAAACAATTTAGTTCTCAATGAAATTACAAACTTACATGTATAGGGTTTTATTATGCCACAAAGTTTATTCAAAATACATTTGTAAGATAAAAAAAACCACCCACCAATAACCAGATATCATTGTGTATTGCTTATGTGTCAGTTAACAGTAAGATAAAGACTAGCTTGGTGCTTCTTGTCCGTTTTACACACGTATCTCCCGGCATCCCCTTTTCGTACCTCGGGAATCTGAAGCTCGCTCAAAGTGTAGCCGTTTTTATTTTCATTGAATAGCTCCGTGATGGTGTTTCTGCTAGATTTCAGAACGAGGCGCCCGTTGTGGAACCAACTTATCTTTCGTGGTTGGTTATCGTAGTCTCTTGCTATGCACTGGAGACGGGCCTGTGATCCAACTCTAGCGGTCTCCGTCCCACGAATTAGAATCTCTACCATGACGATACAATGATAAAAATTAATGAATATTTCATCACAATTCGTGTTGAATTTGGTAGAATCATATTCTTTAAAAAGAATTATGGGATTTGATACCAAAAAAAAACCAGTCTGAATGAAATATCTTTCGGGGAAAAATGGAGTACTCTTAAAATGATTTGTGGGTATGACAAATAATGGCAAACATTAAATGACAATTTACTAGTTTTATAATTTTTTGTATTCTCAAGTGCATTTACTGATCAAAGTTGATTATTTTAATATCAGATGCCGGGTGATATTGTTCTCTTTTGAGACTTAATTGGTTTCGAATTCCAAAGCAAGAATATATCTGTAAAAAACTTTTATTGCACTATGAAAATGTGCTTTTTTTTGGGTTCTTAATGTTTAAAAAAAATCTTACCAGCGCCAGAAAATGCCACCACACAAACCAAGAAATAGACCACCGTACATTGTAGATACATGATGTCTGTTCTTACGGCTCTTATATTCTGTGAAGTAAAGTTAGACTGTAAAAATAAGAACATGCATTATGTACATTTATACTCGCCCTAGTTGTCATAGCCAAATGTCACAACCATTATCATACACCATTACCATCATATGCTCTTCAAACATTTAATGTACTTGCCCATTTGCAATGAATAATATGTCACCAATTTATTTAACCGTAACATGGAAGAGGCAAAGTTACAAATGAAATGTCATCATGATGATTGTTTTATAGAAATACTTAACAGCTAGAGATATAGAACCATTTTAACAAGACCTTGGACTTTCAGTGTAGGGCGTAGCTATCTAATTCTTGCGTCAATAAACAAGTTAAAAATGACAAAGTTTCAAGCGAAACTGCACCGATTGCATAGTTTTATCTCATAAGCCAGGCAAATCTTGTTGATTTCAGAGAGCCACGGCTGAGTGGCTGACTATGAAATCTAAGGCTTACGTCACATTGCTGTTTGACACAGCTACCCAAAGTCCATGCTCTTGTTAAAATGGTTCTATTTCTGATGTGCACAATGAAATCTACATATCATGAATCTTACATTTTTTAAAAATAGTAATAAGATGATACATTCACATCAACTGCGTATGAACAACAGACTAAATCATAAACGGACAAAGTAAACCTTTGTCAAAACCTTATCAAATTTTTTTGACATAATGCTTTTAATTACTTGTAGTTTTCCCCACAAACGATGGTATGCAAAAAATTCAAAGAGATATGAGTCAAATGCTGTTTTGTGGATTTGTGAGCGATGACAAAGTAGCAATATTGCAGAAAAAAAATAAAATTGTTGATGAGGACCAAAAAAATTTTTTTGCTGCAACATTCGCTACCTTAAAGCTTTTTATACCGTATATACCTTTTTCTAAATCAAGCACTTTGTTGTGTTTTAATACAAGTACTTTTAACAAATATGTTACAGACTTTATGACTTAAACCTCATACTTTTCTTGAATATGAAGTTTTCTTTTAAATCAGTACTTCAAACATCTATACATTCATATATGTCTATAATAAAATTCAATCCAATTCATTACAACAAGAAAAAATAATATAATCCCCAACTTGAATAAAACATTTTGCTGGATAAATTATCCATTTCATAGGTAACATTTCGTATATGGTGCTGTTTCCAAAAATGAGTGTGTCTAAAAGGTTCATGTAAATTTTGACTATGAACGTCTTGCAATTTTTATTTTAGGTTTGATACATGCGCGGATCCAGAAAATTTTTCCAGGGGGGGGGGGTCCGAAGGATAATTGTTTGCCGGGGGGGGGGGGGGTCCGAGGCATATTTTCGCGATAATTTTACTATGTAAATTTAATAAATTTTCATTTTCCAGGGGGGGTCGGGACCCCCCGACCCCCCCTCTAGATCCGCGCATGTGATATATACCCAGAGAAATAAACAACCTATACCAAATGGCGCTTCCTAGGAAGATGTGTGTTCTTGAAGGATAGATGTGTTATGATCCTGCACTTGTTAATAATCATTTCCTTAGAAGCAGGCACGTAGCATCATTTTTGAAAGTTGGGGGGGGGGGGGCAGACTCATAAAAAATCTTGACAAGCAAAGAAAAAATAAAAATGTTACATTCCAAAATCCTGGAAATCCTAATCCGCTGGGGGGGGGGGGGGGGAGTGAGCAAGTATACTTTTCAACTAGAGACGAGCTCGTTGCAAGCAACGATTAGGTCTTCCGTCGTAGCTGCGTCATACTTGTGACGTAATATAAAAATTGATACCTGACCATGGTGCAATATTAGATGTATAAACACTGTGTAAAAGAAACAAAGTACATGTATATAAGCAAATACAGATCTTTAAAAGTTGTCTGAAGTTTGATTCGCCGCATGTTGTTTTTTTGCATGTGCATTTTATTTTGAGAAACTTATCGAATCATCATAATTGACTCAATATACACAGAATATGGACGACGATTATAATCACACAGTGGGTATGCCCGGTATGAACGTAAAAAGACCAAACATTTTACTCGCATTTTTTATCGAAAGCAAGGGCCAATGAATCTTTTAGAATGTATGCGGAGATCCTGGAAATTTTACAGGGGGTTCTGAAGAATAATTTTGTTTTTTGAGGGGGGGGAGGGGGCATGCGCAGATAAGAAAAATTTTCCTGGGGTGGGGGTTGAGTGTCTGACGGTTATTTGAGTTTGCCTGGGGATGTCCGAGGCATATTTTTGTAATTTTATATTGTACATGTAATGGAAAGAAATTTTGCGGGGGTTGGGGTGGGGTCTGGAACCCTCGCCCTACTCTTCTTGATTCGCGCATGGGGAAGGCCGATGCCGGTAATTTGACGGTAATTTTAACCATTTTTATTTAATTAATCATTTTCAAAATTATCGGAATTCCAATATTACCTTTAAACGCAGTTAAAACTTAAAATACGAACCATTTAGTCTTGGTGAGTATTCGGCCAACATGCGTCCGCGTACGAAAGAAATGGCAATATTCAAGAAATTTGGATGGACGATCTGGGTCCTAGGTCGTCCATCCGATTCTTTTTCAGACTAAGAGCTACAGAACTGCACTTATAGAATATCAAACTGATTATGTTTATTTATTTTGTCTCAAAGAATCAGTTTTTTAAATAAAGTTTTATCTTAAAAAAAAAGAAATCGGGCACAATTTTCAATGTTAGCATTTTACAATTTAAAGGTCTAATCAAATTTTGAATGAAGTTTCAAGATACTACTCTTCGTTGTTTTATACGAAATATTGCGTGGAAAAAAGATTTACATCGCATATATATTATAGAACTAATTTCTTCTCTTTTTTATTTACATCAAAATAAATCCAAGAAAAAATCTAAATATTTTTTTTCCTTTATATGTGTTAATGAAAACGTTGATCAGCAAGGGCCGGTTCTATGTCGTGCAAGCACCTACTTAATAGATTGTTACACGGATCTACCACGATGACAAATATCGAAAAGGCAATATTGTGGGTGAAGGATGAAAGTGTAGTTTGTTTTTTAGGTTTATTTTTGATAATTTATTTATCTGGATCAATTTGGTCTGTTGGTTTGTTTTGTTTATTGAAAAGGGGAATAAAGAAAATGAGTAATTTCCGATATGAAGTCAAGCATATATTTTCATATTATCATTGACTTAAAACATGTTGGAAAAAAGAAATATTGCATCAAGCAGTTAGTTATTATGCGCAGATTATGCATTCCTCTATGGTTTTCACAATTGCATGTATCAGTTACTACACGTATTTGCTTACGGAGAAATAAATCTCCAAAGAGATGATATAGTTATCAGTTAAGTTCCAGATTGTCTTCTGCACATGCAAGCACGTGTGTAATCCTGATTTAAAAATAGGTATAATGTCCGGGAAGGGGGGGGGGGTCATCGCAACAAAACTGTGTATAAGCGTACTAGAGTGTACATTGTTAATTAATAATTGATGTTGAATTGTTATTAACAAACAAAATCATAAATTTATAATAACAAACACTAAAATGCCAGGGAGTTCTGCTGGACGCGATTTCATTTGTCTTCAATTAATAGGGTGTAGGGATGCCCGCCTACTTAATACATATGCTCACGCGTCAACAGATTAAAAATGACTGTATTTTGGATTTATAAATCGCTCTAAAACATTCGATCTGATATATCGTTGTTAACAATTCAAAACTTTGAACGATTAAATTTGTTTTTATACCTAGTACCCCGACCCTCACGGAAAAATCCATTCAGATCAATGGAAATTTCATTTACAAGACTCCGCGCCAGAATCAGGATGTCTCATTCATTAATTTTTTCGTAGTTATAGTGGACGAGTCCAAAATAGGAATTTTGAGACACATCATACAATGTGAACATATGCCATGAATGCAGTTTACTTTGCGTCTATTTTCTTATTTTGAGAGTCCTTTTTATCATGTTTATCATGGCTTGAAAATGACGGAAGGCCCTTGAATGTTGTTATCTTTATGCAGGCACGTAGCATCCTTTTTGAAAGTGTGGGGAGGGGGGGGGGCAGACTCATCCAAAAAATCTTGACAAGCAAAAAAAAAAAAAAGAAACTCCCAATTTCAATCCTAATTTCCTTATTTTTATATAAATTTTTTACATCCTTGATAATTCAATTTTTTATAAGCAAATTTTAAAAAAATTAGTTGCTGTGAGAAAAAGTGGGGGGAGGGGGGGGACCCACAAGCTTGAATTAATAATTGCCTGAGGATGCATCTTTAATGTGTCAACATTTATATTCATAATTGATGAAAACGTTATATGGGATGTAATAAGCACAATGAGCAAGAGTGTTCAATTAAAAGGGCATTTCACATTGCACGTGTGTAATCCTGATTTAAAAATAGATTGCCATATTTGAAAGGTCAAAAAAAAAAAGAGGGAGGTGTCATCGCAAGATGATACACATTGTCTAAGTAGTACAATGTAAGTAATAGTTGGTGTTGGATTATCATCATTAACAAAGAATCATCAGTTTGGATTAATTAAAACAAATATAAATTCATATAATTGGAATATTTACTGGAGGGGCTACGTACAAGTAATTCGCCGAAGTGGGGTACGTGTGACCCGATTTTCGATCAATTGGGCGATTTCATTCATCTGGAAAAGGGTTTCACTCGCGTGTACAAATGTAAATGTACATCTAACAATTGCTAGTCAATTAAGTGTGTATGTTAATTCGATAGATTTCTTCTAAAACATTCTATCCAAAGTATAATATATGTAGTTATTAGTTGACACCCTCCCAGTGGATCTATGCCGATGGATCTATCTGAGATCTCAGCTGTTGCGTGAATGGTAAAGAAAGACTTCGCGCCATAATACGTCTCATTCATAATTTTGGCTCGCCGATTAGTGGGCGAGTCCAAGTTAGGCCAGAGCACATGATGTGTAGATGGTCTTACCCACTCTATTTTCTTAACTGGTCATATAATAAATAGAGATATCATGGATCTTTCACTTTTGTCGGAGCATGTAATAAATGGAACCAAAAAATAAAGTAATTCTAATTGAATTAAATTGAAGTTAAAATGTAAATACCCCCTCCCACCTACGGATTAGGATTTTCAAAATTCCCCATTTTTTAAATTCCTTGTCAAGATTTTTTTTTGATGAAGCTGCCCACCTAACCCCCCCCCCCCCACACACACACACTTTCAAATAACGATGCTACATGTACGTGTTTGAATATCCTTTCCTATATGGTTAGAAATAACAAAATGTCTTTGATTTTGCATCTAATATATAACAAATTCAATTTTCAATTTGGCTGTTTGAGATTATTCGATACATGTACATTCCTAAAATGATTTAAAATAATGAAATGATTTAATTTCCAGTGATATACAGGTACATGCACTCGATCGAAGAAAAAGATTGAAATTGCTTCTAAACTCTGCACGTTCAGTTTAATAATTTATGATCCGCAGCGAAAATTAAATTTCATTTCTTATAAGATAGTCTAATTGATACATGCATGCTTCCATTGAATAAATTTGGGTAGTCAGGCAAGCTTTTTGGAAAGCTATTGCTATGAAAAATTTCGGATGGTACTCAATTTTTCCAGAAGGAGAGCTACATATATGCAGCTAAGGTAACTAATAATGCTTCCGATGAAATACTTTGTTTAGTAATGCAAGGTTTTAAGAGAGCAATACTTATTTGTTTAAAAAATAACACCCTAATACTTCGCATTTCATTCGCTGTTTGTAGAACAAGCAGAACCAGTATCAGTTCGATCCCTATCGTATGTACATTGTTCGAATTTAATAGCCCTTGCATTGGATTGCTTTGCATGTACAAAATATCTTTTAAAAATTCAACACTGAAAGTGTTTATCTATATGGCTATTAATCTATATGTACATGTACACATAGCGTACACATGTGATTCAAAATACCCCAAACGGAAAAATTAACTTATTGAGTCTACATTTTATAGAATTTGCAAAAAATACATTGCGGGTCTGAATGTTTGTTAATGTGTCAATCTATCAATATACAGTTTGTTAATTATTTTCGATTGCTAAGGCTACATCGTTTTTGATGAACATTGAACAACATTTTTTCCATGCCATTATTTCCACGGAAGATAGCGAGTACAATTATAAAGCACAATTTATTTAATTATCTCTTTAATATTGTGTACTAGTATGTAATAAATTATTTATAAATTGCTGCCGAAGGTTGTTTGGTATTTTCGTTTGTAGATGCATTGCAAGTAAAAAACGTGAAACGCGGGGCAAGTCATAATTAATACATGTATCCCTAATAACCGTTACTTAAAAATAGCGGCTTTGGATTCAAATATTATCGTATACGAATATTAAGTTCACTTTTTAAAATCATCTCCACGATGATAATATTATATCCATCGGAAATCAGTATTTTGTTTTGCTTTAAAAGAAATGTTCTATCGGGAGCAATCCCGCGTTCGTTTAAATTGCCAGCGTACATTTGTCATGTCAGTAATACACATTGTGCTTTATATGACGGCCGTGTATGCGTACTGTAGAAAAGTTGAGTTTAATTACCATGCATTCGAACCATTTAATTAACACATCTCCCAGTACTGAAACAATTCAAAATGTCTCTGTTACAGTAACACAGTGGGGCGTTAAACATGTGTACGTCCAGCTCTACAAGCATATGCACTGTCGTCAAGGCGACGGCCTGAATACAGCTAGCGACTCTTCTATCGATCGGTTACCTGAGTCTCGTAATGCATCTAAATATAGAAAGGGGCACAGTTATGAAACAAACAACAAAAATAAGGTCAAAGACGTTCATCTTTATGAAATGAATATGTACATATGAATAAAAACATTTGGGAATTTTATGTAGAATTATTTTTGCGCGCTGCATGTATCAGTTAGTGCATTACAAAAAGCCCTTTCATAACCTCCTAAACGTGCGCACCCCCACAAAAATGGACCGAACTGACAACAATTGTTTCTGCAAATACTGGCTATAAATTACGAAAACATTAAATTGAATACCACGGAAGGATTCAAAATTAATTTCTTTACAACTTTGCTTCAATAATGCATTAGAAATTTTTATTCCTTTACAAGTTGTTGACAAGAAACTTTTGACACATCTAACTCCTTAATTATAGGGGCCAGCCCCTTTTTCTGTATACCGAATGAAAGGTCTTGGTAAGACCAAGATCTTTTAAAATACATGTTATAACAAATTTTTATCAGGTAGGAAACTAACACGGAAAATACGCGAATTTTCTTGATTTTTTTTCTTGCCTTTGTTTCAACATCTATACCACTCCTTTTGTTTGCATTTAAATAATAAATAAAATATATCTCGCACAAATTCAATGTATTAGCTTCCAAACCAGCCCATCTTTGAGACTCTGCCAGCCATCGTTATAGCTAAACCCCCCTGGACAAAAGAAGTCGTTAAATTTTACTAAAAGGGGAATAACTCAAAACCGAATGGGGATTTTCCTCAACTAAAATATGCAACGACAACATCACGCGGCATGTTATCAGTCCTGAAAATTTCAAAACAATCGGTGAACAAACGAGCGAGATATTAAGGATCAAAGTTGGCGTCTAGAAGAAAAAAAAAAATAACTAGACACGATCTCGTTGCGAGCAACGAGGAGGTCTTCCGTCTGATTTTAGAATTTGTTCTATCTTGATTTTGCTATTTAACAGCTAAACATGATTTAGAATAAAAAAAACAGGGTCTACATTCTAGGGGGCCAGATACTATTTTGTTACAGGTGTAAGAGCTTTGTTCAACAAGTGTTTAGAATTCGTCACTGTTCTTGAGATATCTTAGAAGAAAAAGTTTAAGGGGCCGGTCCCTTATCTCCTTATTGGAGCCGCTGAACCAAATTTTGAAGATTGCATGTTGTTAAGTACGTCATTTTTAGCATCTTTTCTTCTATACTGCATTTCAAATATTTTTTCTTTCTGAGATATGGGTGATCAAAATTTTGGACTTTTGACCCCTAAAAAACCCTCATTACATGACATTACATTGCTTGGATACATAATTGTAAGATAAACATATTTGCTTCTATAGCCTTTCACAAAATATCCCTCAGTAAAGAGCTACAGATGAAAGACTTAAGAGCCCTTTGGTCCCCTAATTTGAGGGGCCAGCCCCTTTTTCTTGATATCAAATAAAGGTCATTTAAATTTCAACACATTTTGTTCAACAAGTGTTAAGAGATTTGTTACCGTTCTTGAGATATATAGGAAAGAACGTTTTAGGGGCCGATCCCTTAACTCCTTATAGGGGTCATTTAACGAAATTTTGAAAATTGCATATTATTTAGTACATCATATTATTTTTCCTTTTTGAGATATGGGTGATCAAAATTCTGGACTTTTGGCCCCTAAAAACCCCTAATTACGTAACACACGATAAAATCATTACATTGCTTGGATAAATAACTGTAAGATAAACATATTTGCTTCTATAACTGTTCACAAAATATCACTCAGTAAAGGGCTACAGATAAAAGACTTTAGAGCCCTTTTGTCCCTTAATTTGAGGGGCCAGCCCCTTTTTCTTGATATCAAATAAAAGGTCATTTAAATTTCAACACATTTTGTTCAACAAGTGTTTAAAAATTTGTTACCGTTCTTGAGAAATATAGGAAAGAACGTTTTAGGGGCCGATCCCATAACTCCTTATAGGGGCCATTTAACGAAAATTTGAAAATTGCATATTATTAAGTACATCATTTTGAGCATCTTTACTTCTATACTTTATTTCAAAATATTTTTCCTTTCTGAGATATGGGTGATCAAAATTCTGGACTTTTGGCCCCTAACAACCCCTAATTACGTAACAGGCGATAAAATCATTACATTGCTTGGATACATAATTGTAAGATAAACATATTTGCTTCTATAACTGTTCACAAAATATCACTCAGTAAAGAGCTACAGATGAAAGACTTTAAAGCCCTTTGGTCCCCTAATTTGAGGGGCCAGCCCCTTTTTCTTGATATCAAATAAAAGGTCATTTAAATCTCAACACATTTTGTTCAACAAGTGTTTAGAAATTTGTTACCGTTCTTGAGATATATAGGAAAGAACGTTTTAGGGGCTGATCCCATAACTCCTTATAGGGGCCATTTAACGAAATTTTGAAAATTGCATATTATTTAGTACATCATTTTGAGCATCTTTACTTCTATACTTTATTTCAAAATATTTTTCCTTTCTGAGATATGGGTGATCAAAATTCTGGACTTTTGGCCCCTAAAAACCCCTAATTACCTAACAGGCGATAAAATCATTACATTGCTTGGATACATAATTGTAAGATAAACATATTTGCTTCTATAACTGTTCACAAAATATCACTCAGTAAAGGGCTACAGATGAAAGACTTTAGAGCCCTTTTGTCCCCTAATTTGAGGGGCCAGCCCCTTTTTCTTGTTATCAAATAAAAGGTCATTTAAATCTCAACACATTTTGTTCAACAAGTGTTTAGAAATTTGTTACCGTTCTTGAGAAATATAGGAAAGAACGTTTTAGGGGCTGATCCCATAACTCCTTATAGGGGCCATTTAACGAAATTTTGAAAATTGCATATTATTTAGTACATCATTTTGAGCATCTTTACTTCTATACTTTATTTCAAAATATTTTTCCTTTTTGAGATATGGGTGATCAAAATTCTGGACTTTTGGCCCCTAAAAACCCCTAATTACGTAACAGGCGATAAAATCATTACATTGCTTGGATAAATAATTGTAAGATAAACATATTTGCTTCTATAACTGTTCACAAAATATCACTCAGTAAAGGGCTACAGATGAAAGACTTTAGAGCCCTTTTGTCCCCTTATTTGAGGGGCCAGCCCCTTTTTCTTGTTATCAAATAAAAGGTCATTTAAATCTCAACACATTTTGTTCAACAAGTGTTTAGAAATTTGTTACCGTTCTTGAGATATATAGGAAAGAACGTTTTAGGGGCCGATCCCATAACTCCTTATAGGGGCCATTTAACGAAAATTTGAAAATTGGATATTATTAAGTACATCATTTTGAGCATCTTTACTTCTATACTTTATTTCAAAATATTTTTCCTTTCTGAGATATGGGTGATCAAAATTCTGGACTTTTGGCCCCTAAAAACCCCTAATTACGTAACACATGATAAAATCATTACATTTATTAGATACATAACTGTAAGATAAACATATTTGCTTCTATAACTGTTCACAAAATATCACTCAGTAAAGGGCTACAGATGAAAGACTTTAGAGCCTTTTTGTCCCTTAATTTGAGGGGCCAGCCCCTTTTTCTTGATATCAAATGAAAGGTCTTGTAAATATAAATCTTTTTTGCATTACAAGTGTTAACAAAATATTTTTCAAAAAAGAGACAAACTAAGAAAACCATTAAAAATTACGACGTTTTTTTAGTCTCAATTTTCGGGACCAGGCGAGCGTAAACGCTTTTTGAGCATGACAAATATGAATGCCAAATAGCACATCTACAATCTCTTGTCTACAATCCCTGAAAGTTTGAACTCAATATCTTTTACCGTTTAGGAGGAGATCCCTGGACAAGCCGACCCTCTGAAAATCGTTAAAACGTCATTTTCTCAAGAACGGAAATGACGTCATAAAAATAAAAAAATGTATATTAAGTTCGGATTAATATCTATTAGATCTGAAAGTTTCACGAAAATCGGCCGAGCCATTTTCGAGAAATCGCCTGCACAAATTTTGTAAGAAAAAAAATAATAATAATAGGGAAAAAGAAACTGAACGAAAACAATAAGGTCTTCCGTTGGAAAACGGAAGACCTTAATAAGAAATTTGAAATTTTTTCAGAATAATAGTAAGGTCTTCCGTTGGAAACGGAAGACCTTAATTAAATTCCACTGTTTATTACCTTATTTTCTATTCAATTTTTACATGGTCACAGAAAAGTGGGCGGCCAACTCCATGTTAATTCAATTTTTTGTATGTAAATTTGCAAAAATTCTTTGCTGCGCAAAAAAGTGGGGGGGGGGGGGGCGGCCCCCCTGGCCCCCCTGATGCTACGTGCCTGAGAAGTGTCTAAAATGGTTTGAAGTCTGGTCAGAAGTTGTAACTTTTAAGGAAACTTCAAGCACCCGATGTTACGTGCCCGATTTACTATTAAATGTAGACAATTTCATTGAGATTCTGACTTTAACATATTAATATTACATCCAGTTTTTTCTTCATACATTGTAGGCTGCTTTTATGTCGGGCATTTTCTCTGTTGAAAATAAATGCATTTTTTAAAATTTTGTTTACGTTTATTGTACAACTTATCTTTTTAAGAAAAGCAAAGCGAAACGACAGATTTAGTGCTGCAAAATTATACCCAATCCGGTCCATAAATACCACGATAATCGTTAATCACGTGGTTTGTATTATCTAGGTCATTACCCGTACAGTGTATCATGTAAACAAACCTGATCGCGGAAGGTAAGCTGTGCTTTGTTCTTGTTTATTTTTGCTCTTTACAACTCTGTATGAAAAATCGCAAGAATGTCAAGAGACAAACACTCTTTTTATACAGAGCTGTAATCGGTATATGTAGTTACTCGGAACATTGCCAATAAAAGTCAGCTGATCTGTTTATTTACGTCGGTGCTAAAACAACTCAATATAAAACTAATATCAGACTGATAAATCATTTGCTTATATCAGACTGTCAAATAGGTAAGACTTCACTATTATGTAATGTTTACTATGTTTTGCTTACTCCGATAACTAAAATAGATTTCAAGTATTATAATAAGTGTATAAATGTATACATGGTGCACAAATAGTCTCATTTGACAATGAAGTAGATGGTCTCAAATTGCTTTCGAATGAACTATGAATAGGATTGCCTTTGTAACAGCATCTTCGCTAGCCAAGGGTTTTCGGTTTAGGGGAGCAGAGTGGACCAAATACCCTTGGCTAGCGAAGATGTTTTAACAGTCTCATATATAGAATACTTGTGGGTAGAAGGGGGGAGGGGGGTCAACTCTAATCCAAACTAATTAATAGTTAAACTAATGTGGTTTGTTTGCTATGATTTTAGTGCAGCGAGACTTACTGATATAGATCCACGATAAAGCGCACGATGCAGGATCACGCAGGTGAGTGACCAAAATTTTACTCCTGTATGCCACCTGAGTAAAAAGCACTGGTAGATATAGTACCTGCAGTGTCTATAAATTGTTACCTTTCGCTTTGGATTACTGGAACCAATATTATATATAATTTGCACGAAAGTAATAGCAGATGTTGATAAAAGAAAAGTTAAAAAATATAACGTTTAACACATTTTATTTCAACTACTACCACTTAACAGTGTGCAGGTTGATACACTTGTACTATCCTAATACAAGAGATTGTGTTTTCAAAGAAATTGAGGTTATTTACAAGTACATGTACAAACAAATGAACAGTTTACTTTTCTGATTCCGGAAACAAAAGTTCGATATTTAAACAAACATTTCATCATGTTTGCGCCAGAAAATCAAATGAACTACTATTTTTATTCCAGCTGTAAGAAAAAATAAATAAAACTTTTGAAAGAAAAATAATAAAAACATACACATATACTTTGTAAAGTACTTAAAACAAATAAAATACGATAACATTTATATCAACGACATATAAAGATCAGGTGTTTCTCACGCTTGCAACACAATAACAAAGGTATGTGTAAAGTTTAATGCATATGTTATTGTAAACTAATGACAAACAATATGTTTATTATCAGGAGTTTAACTGTATAGACCATAATTAACTCTTTTTTTCAGAGTATGAGTTCACTGATAATTTCAAGCTTCCAGAAAAAGCCATAAAGGACTTTGAAGAATATGGATATATTCTTGTCAGGCAAGATTCTCTCATTATTAAATCTAACAATGCAAAGTCGTTTTCTAAACGTGACAATGCATTGTTTGAATAAATATTTAAACACCGTCCAATGTGACTTTTACAAATTTCACTCAATATAAATTACACGAGGGATATTTATGTGTAAGCAACTGATACTAAAAGGGCACTGCACTTCGCTTTTCCAACGTTCATAATATTAATGTATAAATCCTGCTAAAAGAAAAGACCGAAATTGTTTGTAATCATTATGATATTAACATAAGACTCCTTTTTAAAAGATTTATCTTCTTTTATTGTACCATAATTATTTTAATATAACCACATGGAAAATTGGTTGTGTTTTCTATCCCAGTCAACTCCAAACAAAGTTCAAAAAGAAAAAATGTATAATTATATCAAATTTTTTTTATTTGGTTACTATCTGAATCGTATGCTGTATCAATAACATTTGGTGATAACGAACAGTATTCAAAAGTCCAAAAGAAAAATATAAAACAGGAGCAGAGCAAATACGGCCTCTTCAAAAATAAGATGTAAGATCAAGGCCATAGAGGAGAGAGCATCCTCTGTTGACCGATCTCAGTACCGCCGTGTGCTCTTTGTCGTAATCGTGAAAACGTAAAAATTCGGAGACAGTTCGGTGAATGATAATGGCCTAACAATAAATAAAAGAAATTCAAAATCAATACATGAAATGAAAAACCATTGCTATTTGATGAAAACATTATATTTTCAATTTTTTTAAATGGGGCGTAACAATAGAGATATTTGTTGCCACATTTTCTTTATTTTCTTCATTTTAAGTGCACTTGCTTCTCTGATAGGGAAATAAATGAGCTAGGTGTTCAACAAGTACTGTTAGTTGTCAATTATAACAAATGTACACATTAAAGACTACTATTACGAATTACCAACCATTTCGCTATGCATAATGCATTTTTAACTTTTATATTCTAAATGATAAACACTATGTTACACAGTATACTACTTAACATGTACATAAGAATCAAATTTTAAACGATATCATTTCTAGAGATAAAATTGTACACAGTACACAGTAATAAAATCAATGTTGTTTATTTGTTGAAAATGTGAAATACCCCCCCCCCCAAAAAAAAAAAACAAACAAAAAAAAACAAAAAACCAAACAACAACAAAAACAAACAAACAAACAACCAAAAAAGATATCATATTCTGTTATATGCCAGTAATTTAAAAAATTCACCTACAGGGGTCTGTTGGACAAAGAAGAAATCAACAAAGTATTGACTGTGTTACAGAGCAGTGACGCAATGATGAAAGAAAATTATGAAGTATGTGATTCTGACAAGCCATAACCATCGTTATTTTAATGACAATAAATTCCAATTATGTTATTTTTTGATAAATGACATTCATTTTTTTTTTAAATTCTGTGCATTGTAAATTGTAACTAAATGTGATAGTTTGAGGAGGTCAACAAAGATAAAAAGACGCAAAGGATAATTTGGTCACACCCAGGTAGTGACGTCACAGGAATGGTTGCTCGCAGTGAAAAGGTAGCGGGGACGTGTGAACAGGTACATATAATTGTTGCTTAAAACACGCTTGGTATTTCATTGAGAATATACAGAAATTCAGTTAAAAACGTAAATAATTTTATAGACATTTACGGTTACTTTTCTTTCAAACGTTTAGCTGTTGGGAGGAGAAGTGTACCACTACCATGGAAAGATGATACTTAAAGGTGCACAGAAAGGAGCTCGGCATTTATGGCACCAGGACTATGGGTAAACTCATACAACGATCACAAAATTAATGTTCATCTAGCTGTTCAATATAAACAAATCCTTATTAGCGTCTTTAGGGGCAGGTTTTGATTCGAACATATTTAATTATTATAAATTGTTACAAATGGATTGGGCACAAGCTATAAAAACTTAATTTGCCGTCTCCTTAGGTACTGGTACAATAACGGGTGCCTCTTTCCTGATATGATGACAGTTTTCATTCCATTAGACCCGTGTAAAAAGGAAAACGGCTGCTTGCAAGTTAGTTAATTTCATTTTCATAACTATGCACTATTCTAACATGATAACATATTGCTGATGCTAAAATCTCAGCCATGAACAGTTTTAAGAATAGGATACCTAAACAGTGAATATATCAAACAACAATTGCAGATTCTCGAGGGTTCGCATAAGTGTGGTAGGATTGACCATCATCCTGTCCTTAAACAGGCAGAGGCAGATTTGCAACGAGTGGAAGAGGTCAAGAAAACCTGTCCCCACAAGTTCGTCGAAATGAATCCGGGTGGGTGATTGTCGTCTAGATAAATACGATTAAGTTAAGAAATCGCCATATTCTGAAAGTTAATTTAATATTAAAGCAAAAAAAATCTAGGAAACCTGTTTAATTGAGTCCAAGTGAATAAAATTATTATAGTTGTACAAGGTTTTGTTTTGTTTTTTATTGTGTAAAAAGGTTATGGCAATGAAAAGTAAAAAAAATACAGATTAAAGCATTGAGTATAATATTTCAGGTGATGCCTTATTTTTCCATTGCAATTTATTGCACCACAGTTCTGACAATAATAGCAACATGCGTAGATGGGTGTATATTTGTACGTACAACAAAGCTAGCAATGACCCCGTCATAGATCACCATCATCCGCGTTATACTCCCCTTGTTAAGGTAGGTAAAAGTCTTATACCTTGTATGACCTTTGCAACTATTTCATCATTATTGGTTCTAAATTTCTACTTGAATCACAATATTTTTTGTGATGACTGTCATTTTTTAAATTATTAATTTACGTTTCATTAGGTTCCTAATTCTGCAATAAAAGAGTGTACCAATTTCACCGATATGAGCGGGAAGGAATTCATTCACCCTAACCGTAACGCCAGCCTGACGTCACACATTCAGATTGTACATTAGCCGTTTGTTTTACCAGAAATGAAGAAACTAAGAGACCAAATAATAAACTGTTTAAATGCAGTATATCTTAACAAAAAAAAAGAAACTTTTAATTCATGAAGGTTTAATTATCGCACAAATAATCAGAATGCACCGAGAAATAAACTATTTTATGTACTTATACTTAAAAATACTGAAATTATATCGTAACTGTAATTTCAAAAATTGAAGAACTAAGAACTGCCAGTCGATTTTTTATACTAATTTCTAAAAATTGGATAATTAATGAAATACATTAAGCAGTATATTAGAGTTTGATTTTTTGATGAAGGAACGGCAACGACAATTTATGCTTGGATGTCCGAGATGATGGATCGGTGATTAATTTAGTCCAATCTGTTGTCTAGCAGTAGTGGCAGGGGTAGTCACGGATGACCATTACATTGCTATAATTGATGCAGTAGTCCTGGTCAGATAATTGTGCCATCTAGAAGTTCCTACACACTGTCTCATTTACACATCATATTGTACAAATGTTTCACAAAAAAATATTTTTAAAAATTCGCTTTGTTTCAAAATAATGCCCCTGTATTGTTTACATATTTTATTGGATAACTACTTTGAATTAAAAATAAACATTGTAATTCAAAAAATAAACTAAGCAGCACTTTTCATGACCAAACTTAAGGTCAGACGACACGTTCCCCAATTCTAGATAACTTTTTCCAGGAATTTGTTAATGGTTTACTACTACTTTGACAAGCTTTGTTGCAAAAAATTAGGGTACCTTACCAGGCATTTCTGCAAAATACTAGAGTATGCAATTTCCTATATAATCTTCTTGAAAATACACTTGAATTGCTGATATAAAAATAAAAACATCTACAGCACAGCAAAATTCACTAAAATAGAACTATATCTCCGCCGGGGCGGGGCTTTGAACTCACGACCTCTAGAACCTATACGCTTCTGGCAGTGAGCGGCCACGGTTCTTACCACTCGACCATGTACACATATAACCAAATTCAAGTAAATTTTCATCATTTTTAAAGTAATTATAAAATTAATATTTTTTATTGGAACTCTTTATTACGAGGAGATTGAAAAAAAGTTCTCGAGGAACGTGTCGTCTGACCTTAAAAAAGTAACTGTTTTTTCTGTGTCTTCCAACATGAATGTTGTTCGGGATTTTCATGAGAATTAGTTTTTTTAAGTCTTAAGTTTATGTTTTTTATCTATATATAAATTTAAGATTAAATAAGTCTGAAACCAAACCTTTTAAAAGTTTTAACATTGCCTTCTTCATGAACAACGTTGTTCATGCAGTACGGTCCTCCTGTACAAGCAACAAACGACCCTTTGTATACACTAACTAGATCACAAGGAGTGTTATTGAAACTGTCCACATGTGTAGAACATGTACGTGTTAAACAAATTATTAAAGAAACTACATTAATTTGTGCTCAATAGTTTATTTCTTTGGAGTAAACAAGATTGGTACACTTTATTTCTTTGTTTCTTGTATCTAGAAAAAAAAATATCTTTTTTGATAATTTAATTCTAGTTGTAACACTATATTATTATGATCTGCTTCTCTTTTTTTTTTTTTACAAAACAAAGAATTCAGAGTCATGGAAATTTAATGTTGCATTGTTAGAATAAATCTATTATTACGATATAAAAGATAAGTAATATAAGTTGAAGATGCGTAAATTAAAGAATTCAAAACAAATCTTCAATCCATTTTACTTACTTCTCGATAGCGTTTAATTCTCCTTTTCTCCCTTTTCCCGAAGGAGGTCCCCAATGTTACTTGCCTCAGGTTCTCTCTTGATTGATGCATGTATCTCTGCCAACAGAAAACACAAATGTTGATTTTTTACTGCATATTACAAATACTATTATTATACCTCATATAAATATGAATTAGTTAAACAGAATTTTATTGGCTGATATGGTCACGTGACCATCGTGTCCGACCTGCAACAAACTATTCAGATATTTCTTGTTTTACTATCAGTTCGAGTTAAAGGAAAAGACCAGAGAATTTCGAGTAACACAGACAATAAAAATCTAAAGATGGTGAGTTTTCACTAGCCAAACAGTGAAGATGTTTGTGTATTATTAAATGAAAAAGACACAGCGAACAAGAAAGGATCAATGAAAGTGGCCGTAAAATGTTTTCGGGTCTTTTTAACCGAGAGTGAAATGTCGGCAAATTTTGAAGACTTGCCAATCAAAGATTTGAACAAGTCGTTAAAGACATTTTACGTTGGTGCAAGGAAAACATCGGAGGATATTTTGAAGAAAGGGCTGGTGATCGTGTTTAAAAGAATATCAGAGGCAAGTGAATTGACAATATCTGTAATAAATTGTCCGAGGAATATTTTGGAATCACATATTTGTACAGAATATGTTCGGAAATGAGATTAATTAGTCCAAAACTAGTGCAATCTTTTGTGCGCCGTAAATTGCAGTTTTTTACTATGGGAGGTACTGTAGCTCCCAGGTCGTCCATCCGAATTTTTTCAGACCGGGAGCTACAGACCTGCAGCTAGTAGGTCTGTAGATTGATTTGTTCATGATTTGAACAAACTTGAATCTACACTACCTGAGGATGCCTCCACACAAGTTTAAGCTTTTCAGGCCGAATAGTTTTTAAGAAGATTTTGAAAAATACCAACAAATTTTCAATAATTCTCAATTATCTCCCCTTTGAAAAGAGCGGGGCCCTTCATTTGATCAAACTTGAATAGCCTTCACCTAGTGGTGCTTTGTGCCAAATTTGGTTGAAATCTGCCCAGTGGTTCTTGAGAAGAAGATGAAAATGTGAAAAGTTTACAACAACGACGACAACGACGACAACGACGACGACAGACAACGGACAAATTGTGATCAAAAAAGCTCACTTGAGCCTTTGGCTCAGGTGAGCTAAAAAGCATTTACTGCGAGGACTTGTATGGGTTGTACGAACAGTGGTGGTTGACGACAAAGAAGAGGATTGAAGTGTAATGGTGGTGGCAGCCGCAGAGGAATTGGTAGAGAGAGTAGATGTGGCGCTTTTAGTTGTACTGATCGTGCTTTGGGATGTTTGGTTATTGTGTCCAAACGCACGGACTTTAAAAAAATAAACAATAAACTAGATCTCGTTACGAGTAACGAGAAGGTCTTCCGTCTGATTTTGTTTTATGTGATGCAATGAAATATCGATACTCTCTGCCAAATCTGAGTTCCTGGTGAAACTAGGTTTTTTGTCTCGAGACCGGAAACGGACGAAAGGAAGTGATTAATGAAAATAAAAGCTAGTTTTTCTTTATACATTTGCCTAGTGTACATCACTGTTTATTATCCTAGATGAAACACCAAAGACACTCAGTTAAACTTGTTAAAAACATGAATTGTATGAATTCTTCTCGTGAGTACCGGAAGTGACGGTTGACAAAAGAAACCCGTTAAACAATTCTTCAATCAATTGTCGATCATTCATATATGTTCGTGTCTCAATCACTTACAGTGACTAAAATCTCGCGGGTATCAAATTTGTAAAAAGAATATGTACGTAAGATATTTGATAAAAATCACCGGAAGTAGAATATGTTTGATTATTTAACATATATAAGATTTCAAGAATATGTTTGCTTATTTAACATATATAAGATCGTGTAATGATATACTGGTATTCATTCCATGTAAAAAAAAAAAAAAAGGAAAAAAATATTTTAAGTGCTTCCGGTGTTGACCGGAAGTGACAACAATTCAAACAAAATAATGTAAACATGGATACATACTTAGGGCTATCATCTCACAAAGTTTGGTTGTTCAAGTCATGACTGTTTTTGAGACCTCGTGGAGTCATTGTTTGGTTTTTTTTGTCTCTTCACAGGAAACGGACACACGGAAATGCTCAGCAAAAGTTAAAACTTAGTATTTCTTGAACATTGGACACTTGTACTTTATTGTTTATTAATTGAACTAATATTGTCAAAGAAAAACAGTTTAACTTTCAAACAGCTTGATTTGTTTTAACCCTTCCGGTTAGGACCGGAAGTGGCGGTTGACAAAATGAAAGCGATTACACGCATTTTCTATCGAATGTCTATTATCTATATACGTCTCGTGTATTGATCACTTTACTTTCTGAGATTTCGTGGGTAAAACATTTATTTTAAAAACGCTTTCTGAGATATTTGAGATATCTCACCGGAAGAAGAATTTTTTGTTTTTATTTCACATCGGATACATGACATATGTAAGGATTATTACTTTTATTTCAATTCTATATGAAACAAATTAAATGTAAAATCAAAAAAAAATTGAAGTGCTTCCGGTAACGACCGGAAGTTATGACGAACAAAACAAAATAATTTGAAGACATCTACAACTATAGTTCTATAATCCTACAAAGTCTGAATGCTCAAGTCCTTATCATTTTTGAGATCTCAATGCCACAAGCTTTTTGTCGCGGGACAGGAAACGGACAATAGGAAATAAACGTTGAAAAAATTAAAAATTGGATACTTGAGATATAATTTATTTCTATCACTCCTAAAAATTTCAAGAAAATCTATTGAGCCATCTCTGAGATATCGTGTATTTAAAGAAGGGGAACAAAATTCGTACCCAATTTTCGAGCCATAGTGAGCTCTTAAGAACGGCGCCAATGGCGTAAAACAAAAACAATAGGCACAACTTCAGACTATGGTCTACCTATCCTGAAAATTTCATATTCATATCTCTGATAGTTTTCGAGATGAAGCGTGCAAAAAATGGGTCGAAAAAGTGACAAAATCAGCAATAAATCGGTACCGGAAGTGACGACGGCAAAAATATTAAAACCAAAATAAATTCAGATCACTTCCTATCATCTGTGAAAAAATGGTGTAAATCGGTTGGATAGTTTCCGAGAAATCGCGTGCACAAAATTTGTGGGAAAAAAAATAAGAAGAAACTGTACGAAAACTATAAGGTCTTCCGTTGGAAACGGAAGACCTAAAAACATCATAATGCAAACATTAACATACTATGTCCGAGTAATCTTTTGCATTTATTTTTCATTTTGACATACACATTGAAATTCAAATATTGAAAACAAATAGTTTCTTCCGATCATTTGCAAAGAAAGAAATTTTATAACTTTCTACATGGCGGCTTGGATATCCTAGGCCTATGAATGCGTCTAAAATCATAGTTTGTTGATAGGTATCTGATTTGTTTGGCATTCATACGAGTTGATTTTATTATTTGAACTTTTCAACAGAACTTGATAGAAGTTGATATTATGATCGTGGACAATTTTATGTAACATTTGCAATAATACAACTCTAAAGATAGGAACAATGTATTTTGTAATATTACTTCTGGGGCAATTATCCGAATTTCTAAATGGTTTAATTTCCTCTAAACTATTATTAGAATTCAAAATTAAATTAAAAAATGATCAATACTAGTGGATGGTTTTTGAACCTTGATATTGTTGTTATTTAACTATGTACATCTATTTCTTACATTTGATATCGGCTATCTTTTACAATGTTTAGACAATAAGTCTTTGTAAGAAGTAAATTTCAAGTTAATACCTTTCCGGAGTGTAAATATCAAAGGTTGCAATTTGACATACACCAATCGTTTGCATTTAACACCGGCAGCAAGCATAATACAAATAAAGCGATAGAGAAAGGAGATATAAGAGACCTGGTTGGGTTAATGGGTAATTTGTGACTGCGTCAAGATGTTTTAAGATGATATCTGGAATGTAAAATATCATTAATGTTATTTGAGATGTAATATCGAGCAGGTATTTTTATTTGTAAGTTTGTTGTTTTCTCCTTTTTAGTATATCTAAAGTGGAATAAATGTAAAAGAATTTTTTACCTACACATGCCAAATCAGTGCAGCAAAGGTTACTATCGTCTTCAAAACACTGTCCCCTCTTAACAAATGAATTTCCAAAAAAAAAACAAAAACAAAAAAACAAAAAAAAACTATCATTAGATATCAAACGTTTAATGCCTTATCGCGATATTTGTAATGGTACAATAAAAAAAAATAATGTTTACTTACATTTAAGCATGTTGCGTTTTGTGGTTGTGGCTGATGATTGAAACTAATTTGACAAACTTCACATAAAATTGTATTCGAATGGTCACATATATTATGAGTACAAACAGGACAAGGTATGTGTCCATCTGTGCTGGTTGGATTTGCTGTAAGTATAAAACATATACAATCTTTTGAAGAAAAATTGCTTAATTATAGATAGATAGATAGGTGCCATATCTTTTGTCTTTTAGTTTTTTTTTTTAAAACAGTATATCAGACATTCGGCTCATCGTTTACAAGTACTCGCTAGATTCTTCTGTTAATCTACGGACCAAACCTTTCTCCTGCCTTCTTTCGAATGATATCTAATCAGTCATACTTTTTGTCTTCTAAATCATATCAAAACACTGTAAGTTGTTCAATTATCTTGTTTTTTTTATTATTATCTTCGTTTGATTTAAAAAGTGTTTTTTTCTGTTTCAATTGTACAATATTTTCCAAGAACGTAGGGGAAGTTGAAGTGGCAATCGCTTATGAATTAGCAGAAGCAAAAGAAGTTTAAAAGATACAATGTGCAATATTATGTATTTCAGAAATCATCAGTGCTCTAGGCCGCAAAGGTTTTACGGCTTGCCCAGTAAGGAAAGATTAAAGACAAGAATCCTCTTAGCATCAAAGAAAGAGAGAGAGAGAGTGAATCACAACTAATTTCGTCTCATTGCCTACATGTAGAATAGACGTTTCATTTCAGCTCTGTCTTGGTTTATTTATTAAATACTTTTACATTTTTTATCATGTCGACGTCCACTAAGTATAACGACATATACATTTGGACTCTATAATGACTTTCTATGGGAATTTAAATTCCAATAGAATTTGAACAAAACTCCCATAGGATTTTGAAATCCGATAGAAAATCTTAAATTCCTACAGGAAAACTACCTGTGTGAATCAAATTCCTGCAGGAAATACTTTTTCTCCTGTAGGAAATTTAACTTCTGTAGGATGTTAAGAAAATCCTTTAGGATTTTTTAATATTTCCTGTAGGAAAGTAATTTCTCCTATGTGAATTATTGTTTTCCTATGGGATATTATTTTTTAAAGGTAAATATCTTTCCCTTCAGGTGAGACAAAGTAAATACAAAGTGGTTATACCTATGTATGCTCTCCAGGCAATGGTCTATCATTTGACATATATGGATTTTTAAGAAACTGCATCTTAAACATCTAAGCGGGTGAAAAAATGCCACTTTGGCACTGGAAATATTGTCCGGTACAATGTTACATATAGAATGTATTGAATTATCAGGAATACAAAGTGCTCCTTCCCAAAAACTTTTAAATGCATTAAATATGACTCAATAGTCTTATATCTTATACACCCCGAATATTGTGTTATTTTGATAACTTAGGAGATAACTTTAAAACGAATTTTGACTGTCATTACAAGTAAACGCCAAATCATTTAGAAAGAGTTGGTGAGAAAGAATGATAAATGGATGGAGAATATACTACATTATATAAATAGTGCATGTTTGGGAGGTTAACAGTTGAAATTGACACCCCGAGGAAACCATTGTCAACCGACGCAAACAGGCACTATTTATTTTATTATACTGAATGTCTTAATTTTAGAGATTTTTTTTACTGATTTTATATAGAAATGACGTGAATTCCACGGCAAACCGTACGTGCATAATTTTCGCGCATGTAACAATTCGTTGTGTTACCCGTTGCTAAGTGTGTTACTAACGCTGAGGGTATTAGAATGGATTATAAACTGCGTCTAAACCAATCAGATTTCAGTATTTAACATGAAAGTATAATAATAAATTTTGTTAACGTTTGACGTAACAAATATATTATGTTCTATAATCACATATTTGACTTTTTCAAGATGTTGGAATATCAAATTATAGTTTATATTATATAAACTAACCTATGGTTGAAGCTACTGTTGTTAAAGGTTGGTATAATTCTGATAAAAATAAAAGAAAACTTCTGTAAAGCAGCAAAAACCAGTTAATTCCATCAGAGCACGCTTTTTTGAAGTGTTTTTACAAAAATTGGTGCATTTTGTATGATGTTAAGATTTTTTAAAAACTTCTTTATCATTTAAAATTTTGATCTATCGATTGATCATAAAACTACTTCTTTGAGATAGATAGATAGATAGATAGATAGATAGATAGATAGATAGATAGATAGATAGATAGATAGATAGATAGAAAAATGGAAAGATAGATATTACCACTGCATCGGTCACATGTACGTTTACATTGGAAAGCAAAAAAAGATGAGGTTGTCACCTTTATAATTTAATATAAATTTTGTACTTAAAAAAGTGGATTCTTATTTTCATTTGGAAAAAACCTCACCCAGGGTAGTTCCAATGGTGGAAGCTAAAAACATCAAATTGAAATAATTTTTTTAGAAAATATATTCTATAATGACATATTCCATATTTTTAAGATGTTGGTATATTATACAAACTTACGAATGGTTGAAGCTACAGTTGTTAGAGGTTTGTATGTTTCTAAAAAAAAAAAGAACTTCTGTCAATATGCAACAAACCAAGCTTTTTTTTAATTTTCTAAAAAATTCGTATGATTATTACATATTATTTAAGAGATAGATAGATAGATAGATAGATAGATAGATAGATAGATAGATAGATAGATAGATAGATAGATAGATTACCGTTGCATCGATCACATGTAAGTTTACATTGGAAAGCAATGTCGTACTTGGTTCCTTCCTGAGGACTTGCGTAACATACACCCATGCTTTTAAACATGGCGCAGTTCTTCAGCTCATCAACACAACTGTTGTTTGTTCCTTAAACATAAATCCATGCAAAAATACATATATACATAAGACCATGCATACGAAACATTAATTTATGTTACAGTGTGACAATTGAGGCGAACGCAGCATTTCGAGCACTATCGTTTACCACATCCCATAGATATAAGTCAAATCTATCAACGGTAAACTGCTCGTCGGTTTTATTTCTCTTTTGTTTCTCGTAGTTTTTTTGTTTTAATTTTTCACCTGTCTCATGTTTAATTTTCAATTCGTTTGTTTTTGTATGCTAAATAAACGTTGTAAACAGGTGCTTCTTGTAGGTGTAAGATTTCTTTTTAAATTTTTGACCATATGCAATATCTACAAAGAATATTCAACTGTTATATATATATATATATATATATATATATATATATATATATATATATATATTTTACCATTTCAACGAGTTGGATAAAGCAAATATAAAATCACACAATCATAGATGTTCTATTTATCTCATATGAACAGTATTTTTTAGTTTTTGAAATGTTCCCTAAAAGCGACGATTGATTTTTTTCTTTTCTAACGTTAATCGATGGTGCAACGCGGCGTAAGCAGCTGATGTAACCTTGCGCTGCTCAAAATAGTGCGGATTTGAATTAGAAAGTTTTTCGCATCTGAATATGAATTATCACTGAAATAGACTTTGTTCTAAGTTTTTGTTTTTCTCTTATTTTGAATTAAGCCTTACATTTACAAAAGAAATGTTGCAGATTAGATTTTAAAAATTAGATCGCGTGACCTCATTACTTTGAAAAGTTACGAATGCCATGGATTTGAATGACTCAATTACTAGAAACATAACGTTACGAGAAGTTGTTTATTTGTGTGAAACAAAAACCAAATTCAAAACAATTCAATCAACTGGAAGTTCATTATATAAATGTAGCTGGATTTTATGTTCATTTTGATTTCTTGGCTGGTGGTGGCTGGAAGTCCTGGGAGGCATTTTGGTAAGTGTAAACATTCATATTGTTTATGTGCAAGATTGCCCCCGCAAACAGCGACTGGGCCTGTTGAATGCTTCCTGCGGCTGACGCTTGTCCGTGTGGACTTGTGGTTGAATCTGTATTTTTCGTTGTAGACAATATTTTGGACATTTCTTTTTGTTTTGTAACTGTAATTTCGGAATAATTGTTGATGGAATTCACATTTTTGTGGCCAGTAACTTGCATTATATCCGTAGGTGCTATATTGTTTTCCCTGAGTTTTTGGACACAGTATTTTCTCGTGCTTGTGTTTGTGAGGCGCTTTCCAGAATCTGCAATTTGTGGACATTTTTCAATCATTTTCCCCATAATTTTCCCGATTTTGTTTACTCCAAGCTTTTGTTTCATGAACCATTTATCGCTTTTTTTGTCCGACAATGGAATAGTGCGGGTCGCAATATAAAAAGGATCGTTTGGTTCACGAAACCCCTGTGGTCTTAAACTTGCATATTTCTTATAAACTTCAATTGGGTTGTTTTCATTCAAATGGGGAATTGAAAATATTTTGCCAAGAACTGTTCTTGTGTCACGCGTGTTAGCACCGGTGCGCGTTTTTGTTTGTCTCTCATAATGCTGTAAATATTCTGTGCCATCAGGGTTTTTATGTAATGAAATATCACCCCAACAGAGGTTATAGTGTTCCTGGTGTCCACGCAACCCTAAATGGATGGCATTGTTAAACCATACCGTGTTCAACAGCGACTGGGGGGAGGTAACTCCTAGAACTCCGGAGTCATACAGAATATTAATATCGTCGTCAGATAACGGATCTGCTTTTTGTGGCCTATTGCCCTTCCCTTTTTGTTTAAGATCTTTTTGTTTGGCTTTCAGAGCTTGTTTGGTGGCTGTAAATATATTATCAGGCGACTGCATGATGCTTGCTTCGTAGCGGTGTCGTCGAAGGGCTCTATCAATACTGGAAATCATACTTCTCAATGATATCGGTTCAAACTCCTCTCCCCCCTTTTTCCGAACGCTTAATATAAAATTGGCAATAAACACATCTAATTCTGTAGGAGAAACTTTGTAGAATTCACGCATTTCATTTTTGGAACGAAGGAAAGAACTGAACAAATTGACATCATACAATGTTTTTCTCAATGTGTTTTTGTTTTCTTTATCTTGAATGAATTTTTCAATTTCTTGACTCTCGTAATGAACAAATCTTGACTCATTGTGATTTGACAAGTTTTCTTTCAAAATTTTGGCATTAACATCATTATTTTCTTCTGAAAGCTCTGATTCAAATAATGCACTCAAAACTTCTAAACGCTCAATTTCGGAAATTTCTGAATCAATAACTGGCACTGGCGTTGATTTATGGGTTTTCTCACCTTCTGAAACTTCACCAACAGCTGTGTTTAGATTTTCTTCGCTGTCAATGTCTTGAGTTTTCGATAATTCATTGCAAATGACAAAAAAATCTCCGTATTTCTTTTCTTCACTCATTTTCCAAACGCCGTCAAATTATTAAGCAGAAGATTTTTGATAATTGATTGTTACGTCATTTTCACGAACGTGATTTAGATCCAATTAGGTCCTATTCATATTTTTTCATAATTTTATTATTTATTATTTTACATTTGTATTGAAAAATTAATTTTAAAAACAATTATATTAAAATATAATTGTTTTTAAAATTAATTTTTCCATACAAATGTAAAATAGTAGCCTAATGTTCAATACAGCTCCACTGTTGAAGCGAGGGGCTGTGTCAAAAGTAGTTCCGACCGGAAGTATTTGATATAGATTTACCCGTGTGATATAGCAAAGGTTTATCACACGGGTAATATACACCACACGTATGAGATAAATATATATATATATATATATATATATATATATATATATATATATATATATATATATATATATATATATATATATATATATATATATATCCAAAGTCTCTTTTTCAATGAATAATAAAAAACTTTTAAAACACTGTTTCAAAATATTTCGACCGTGTTACCGGTCTTCATCAGTCGGTGTTTATTGTCTATAGCAACACAACGTAGAACATATACTATGACGTCACAATATGAATACAGTTTGGCAAGTGACGTCATACAACAATATTGCGCCACTGTGTGTTCGTCAGTATAAAAATGCATTGCTGACGAACACACAGTTGAGGATTATTCTGTAATAGGTATCGAAAAATTGTACAAAGATGAAACTTACAGAAAATTCAGAGAAAATTTGTGGAAGAAAAAATCAAATACTTATATACCTTTTGGTATAAACAAAAGGGAACATTATTGTCTTTAGACTACATTATTACTGGTTTGTATAGACATTTCCTTTATTTTATGTCCCGTTATCTATACATTTTTCATTTATTACTTGTTTATGTACTAATTACGGCTATCACTGTGCTTTCTATAGATTCTCACCTTTATTTCATATGTTTTTGGCGCAATATTGTTGTATGACGTCACTTGCCAAACTGTATTCATATTGTGACGTCATAGTATATGTTCTACGTTGTGTTGCTATAGACAATAAACACCGACTGATGAAGACCGGTAACACGGTCGAAATATTTTGAAACAGTGTTTTAAAAGTTTTTTATTATATATATATATATATATATATATATATATATATATATATATATATATATATATATATATATATATATATATATATATATAACTCTCTCTCTCTCTCTCTCTCTCTCTCTCTCTCTCTTGTTACAAAATGACGAGTCTGTTATTCCAAAAAATTTTTTTATTACTCTCCACTTTTGTATCAATATGCAGTAAAGCATGAAACTTGCATATTATAATCATAAAACAAATAAAACAAAAACTAATCAGCCAAGAGATCAAAGTTTATACAAAAATAAAGAGAATGTCTTCCCTTGAAGCTGCGAGGCGAAAAAGAACGATTCATGATTGGCACTCTTTTTATTTAAAGTGATACGGTGACTCAAAAAAGTTGTTTTAATTTTTAGTAATGAAAAGGGAAATAAAAATAAATATATGGGATGTTCACCCATTTTGTCACCACTTATCAGTTTACAAGTCATTAAAACTCATCCGGAATTCTACATGTAAACAAACCAAGTTGTTTAGGACAATGATTTGAGTGTCGGGTGATTGCAATTATTGTCTAAAAATTGTAGGCTGATGGCCCTTGTACATGTACCTGTCATACTACGTTTCAAACAATCTAAACATCATCAATGTTGCGGGAAAAGTACACTGTTTAATCAGCAAAAACAAGATAATTTTTAAAAAAAATTATGTATATAACTAAAATTATGGACTTGATATGTTGGTCTTAAATACAGGTGAATGGGGTGTCGAGAACTTTCAATTGATACAGATATAATATACATTATAAGTCACTTAATTCTGCCAATTGGGACGTTATTTCTACTAGCGTTAGTTAATTAATAAAAATCGAAAATATATTGTATAAAAAAAATTGTTGTCTCCTTCAGAAGAGTTCAAATTCATTTTCTTAAGCGCTGATTGGTAAAATAGTAAGGTCGTGTGAAAAAGTGAAACTTTTATTCTACATGTTTTAACAAAATATTTTCTTTTAAACGAATATGTCCGAATTTTAGCACTTTTTGGAATCCTGTTTTCTTACCCCTACCCTTTTCTAAATAAAAAACATAATCCAAAATAAAAAAAACCTGATATGCACAATTTCAATGTCTCTGTTATTTAAATTCGTTAGATTCCCATTACCTGCACAGTCTTGGAGCCTTTGTCTGGAAACTCTAAAAATTTAAAGGGGAATTTTAAAGTTAATGAAATGTTTTAGATCTATTAGCCCTGAAAATTTGAGCAAAATCCGTTCAGAAATGAGCAAGCTATTAAGTCCCGAAGTTCGCGTCTAGGAAGGAAAAAAAGGAAACTTTCGCTAGCACAACTTTCGTTGAAAATCAATTGTTGGTTTTTAAGATATGAAGCCTCAAAGTTCGCGTCTAGAAAAAAAAAGTAAAAAAAAAAAAACAACAGAAAAATCTTCGCCAGCACAATAATAGTAAGGTCTTCTGTTGGAAACAGATGACCTTACAAATGATTATTTTTTTAATTTTGATTAAGCATGTTTACAAGTAGGGGCAGAACAGTTGACTTCCTTAAGAAATACTACACAATATTGTCGGATGGTCAGTCTCGCTATTTATTTATGGATAAATATATATATCAATATTCATTTTCCTTGTTTTATTGTTAATACATAAAAGGGTGACACATTTTCTTTAAAAGGCATATTCTAATAGCTTTTCATAGTAGCTGTTTGTCTATAGAATCTGCATATTTATTTACAAAATTTGAAAATGCGAACGGTGGATGACGACAGACGGTATAATTAAAAATAATTAAAGATTAACTAGAGTGTCTTAAGTGATCTAAACGGATTTGATTACCAATGGTTGATGACGTTGTTGTAGGTGGTGCAGTTGATTGTTGCCTTGTTGTGATAGTCCTATACGTTGAAGTTGCAGCGCCTGATACATGATGTGTAGGCTGAACTTTTAATAAAGAAGTATATTTTTATGCAAAACAATTCTGAGAACAGAGAACTTTTCAGAAAAACTTTTTATTTATTTCTCTATGAAGCCGATTTTATTGATAATGGAAATAATCTGCTTGTTTTTACAGCGTTCGATATATTATACTAAGGTACTTTGTTGTGCTCTAATTTGTCAAAATCTTTTTATTAATGCATTCAATATGTGTTGGTATACGTTTGTGTCACGTATCGTTGGGTGAGAGCAGCTTAAGTTAGGTCTAAGCTTAAATCCAAAGTAAGAATAGTTATTTTATGACGTCACATCGACAAGTGCACCGCGATCAGTCAGTTATTTATCGTCGTTGGACCTATTTGACTACAAAGTTGCACACGTAGGTAATTTTAAATGTAGTTGAATGTTTTTGTAACCATAACAATTGGAAATAACTTTATTTATTAGGATTTTTGATGACTTGTTGTTTTGTATAATGTCATAGTTGACATTTCCAGTACTCTCTGGTCGGCGCGACCAACCTCAACAGTAAACCTTAACAGTGCTGCGTAAACACATGTATTGCGTTATTTTTTGGTAACTTTAGAGATAACGTTCTAACGCATTTTAAAATGTCATAAAAAGTTAACACCAAATCGTTTAGAAAGAAAGAAAAATGGATGGAGAAGATATAATATTTTATCACATGTTTATCTCAATATACAGTGGATATCACTCATAGGATAAATTTCTGATAATCCACTGTTCGCCTTACGCCATGTGACGTCATATTTAAACATTACGTAGCTTTAGGCAGATTATAGACGTAGGATAAAAAATAACAAAATAATTCAGTAGAAAAACCTAGAGTTATAAATATGCAGCATTTAATACTGTTTCAGAGTTGTGTGTTTTCTATCAAACAACAGTTATGTTCGAGTATGTCAAATTCTAGAATATTTCATCAATATTTAGTCTCAACTAACGGTGTTTATAACTTCAGAATGTGCATCAACTATGATTCGTCAATTAGTCAATTATCCAAAACCAATTTAAATTAGTTTACAATGAATTAGCCACTCAAATTGCAATCGAAATCAATTTTTGTCTTTAAATTCCAAAAAATCATCCTTTTTTGCAAAAAATTGGTAAAAATAAACTAAAACTCTATGTGGTATATTTACATGTATTAACTATAATTTAGGTACAAAGCTAAAGGGCCATTTCGAGTCGTACAGTAATAATAATCCTTATCTGTTTTAAGATCTTTCGTTTCCTTATTATACTGATCCAATATTGGGTTCAAATAAAAATTTCCCCCTTTCTTTAAAATACTGTATAATCATTTTTAATTTCAATGACATTAATTGAACCAATGAAAAAATTAAATTGCTTTAAACATTCATTTCTCTTTTTAAAATGAGGATGTTTTATACAGATCAAATATTCTAAAGAAGCATTGGCAAATATTTTGAAATCTTACTTCAAATCTTCTGATCATTGCAAGTATGTGTAAAGTGATTTTCGAGTATATCAATTACATATTCACATTCATTCTAAATTGACATTTTGCACAGGGTAGGGTTTTATCTTTTAAAAAAAATTCAGGGATTATAATGCTCTCTACGTACAATTTACAATAAAAGCGTTCTCTTTTAAAATTACTATTTTCATTATCAATTGTTTTGATAAACTTGACCCACTCAGCAATTTGTATACAGAATATAAAAACGAAAATAAAAGTTTTCTCAAAACCGTTGTTTTGCTATTACTATGATATAATTATTACTTGTTGTAGCATGGGATAATGCATGCGCCTTTGTAGTACTTGCTCGGTCCGTTGTTTTTGATGTGATGCTTGCACCGGTTGTTGATTGAATTGTCGACAGAGTGCTTTGAAAATTTGTTCCAAATAGTTTATCTAAAAATCATTTTACTCGTTAGATACTTTCATATTTTCAATAGACTTTGAGAAAAAATAAAATACAACACATTAGCATTATTGTTGAGTTTCCGACAGTTCATCGTCGGGACCCACGGGTTGGTTTTCTAACCGTTGCAGTGTAACGGATAGAAAACCGTGAGCTTTGACGATGACGACAGTGTTGCCTTAAAATGTAGGATTAGATAAAAAATTCTTCTGTATTGTAGCGAAACATACCTATGCATTGATAATCGTGACAGCAGATGTATAAATTTTGACTGCACTCTCCCTTTAAAATTTGAATAAATTATATCAGAATCGTGTTAATCACATCCATATATATATATATATATATATATATATATATATATATATATATATATATATATATATATATATATACCAGTTTGTCTATAAGTCGGATTATATAGATGCATAGAAATGAAAATACTTTTACTGTACCTTATGTTCACAAGTTTTAAACCGATGCAGCTGAGTTTCATGATGGGTATAATCGTGATACACGCAAGTCTCGCAAGGGATGAAACTACAACCATGTTTAGTACAATTTGGACAAGAAATTCTATTGCCTGGAAGAAATAGTTTACTACATTGTCAATTGTTCCCAAATTAAATCCTTTTCAACAAATAGGATTCCATATTGCTATGAAGAATTAAATTACTCTCATCTCCATGATCATTATTTTCTATGCATACTTCTTTTGTCCAAATTCTATAGCTTTACGAAAAAGAACTAAACTAGGAAACTAAACTAAAACTTAACAAAGCATGTTGCAATATCCAAAGCATACCATTTAAAGAGGCTCCAAATTTAGGAATATTTCCAAACACGCTCTCTACAAGTATAAAATTTAGCAAAATCTTTGACGTACTTTGTTACGCAATACAATAATCGCTAAATATGCACATATTTCTAAATAAAACATCTTAAATACGCAATGCCCAACACGGATCCTACTTTCAAATTACTCCCTTTTGTTGTTTAAAAAAATTAGTTGCAGTTGTGGGAATATGGGTTGAAACATAAACCATTGCTGCAATCTATTAAAATCAGTTCCACATATATGACACTTGTGCTACATTCAAAGCTGACATCAATTTTTAACCAAAACATTGTTCAAATACGTGTGATTCAAATGCATTTAAAAGTTTACATTTTATAAACTCTTATGAAATTACTGCATTTTGGTTATTATAAATAAACTAAGATTTGAATGATTGCACTCCGAATTCTTATAGCCCTACTTTAATATATATTGGTCCGATTAGAGTGTTTGTAGGGTTACAAATACTACCTCATTCAGAGATTGTTATTCAAGATTGCCTGACAATCGTAAAATGGATACGTGAACGGATTTCACATAATATTTTGCTATTCTTCTAGAAGCTATTCAGGCATGATGTATATTAGTTGGCGTCATTTTTTTCAAATATTTATAAAATCAAAAGCATTCATTATTGTGGACTATGGTGCGTATAGAGTTAAGTCGAGTTTCCTACCTCGTTGTACACCAGAATTTGTGGTATAAAATCAAACTCAACAAAAACAGTATTCACAAGATATACCCCATCGGCTAAGCATTAAATTTTATATATATTATGATTTCATATGATGTGAGTTTTTAAGATATATTGGTACACAAATCTTATAAGAGATCTTAATGATCATATTTTCAGTTTGTACTAAAGAAAAAAAATATTTTGATTATTCAAGTACATACATGCATGTATATCTGTTTTAAAATTTATATAACATATTCTTTACTTATTTAAAAAGTGGAAGTGCCTTAATTTCTAACTGAAAACTATTTTTAGGATTAAAAAGATTTTTAAGAAGTTAAATGAAATTCTTTCATTTTTAAACATATCATCGATATAGTTGACAAATACCGCCAATTATCGAAATGTACCTGGATATTTCGGTTATTAGTTTTTTGCTATTTATTATTTTTCTATAGAGGTGTGTCCAATTACACTAACTTTGCCAATTAAAGGCGTTCGGACTCCCCAACTCTTCTTTAGATCCGCGAATGAAAAGTTTTGGTATAAATTTAAAAAGAAGTATTTTACCTACACATGCCATGTCAGTGCAGCAGAGATAATGATCATCATCATTACAATGGTGGGCGACCTAAAACCTAAATTCCCAACCGAAAACTATTTTCAGAATTAATAAGATTTTTAAGAAGTTAAATGAAATTCTTTCATTCATAAACATGTCATCCATATTGTTCACATACACCGTCAATCATTCAATCATAAATGTATTCTGATCCAGGGTATGCGGATCCAATGGTTTTTTGTTAGTTCTTACATGTAAATTTACTGCAGTGTGTGCAAATTTCACTAACTTGGCAAATCAAAAGAGTTCGGACTCCCCGACCTCTACTCTAGATCTGCGAATGAAAAGTTTTTGCATAAATATGAAAAGAAATATTTTACCTACACATGCCATGTCAGTGCAGCAGAGATGATGATCATCATCATTACAATGTTGGTCGACCTAAAACAAAAAGAATGCGGCAATCAACATAAAACATATAATACTTATCTCAGTGCTTAATGCGATCTTAGAAATAGAACAATAATCACATTAATTCCTAATTTTTTCTTACAGTGAGACAATTTGTTCCTTGTGGTAGTTGATTTTTGAAATTAATCTGGCAAACTTCACATAAATTTGTATTTGTAAGATCACATATATGATGCGTACAAACAGGACAATGTATATAATTAAGTAGTTGGTATGTCTGGTTTGTTTGATGTCCACCTGTGCTGGTTGGGTTTGCTGTAAGAATAATACATGTAAAATATTTTAAAGAGAAATTGCTTGAATGTTTTATATATCCGTTGATATACTTATACTATATCTTTTGCGATTAAAAATACTTTTCCCTAAAACAGAGAAGAATCGATTCGTTCGTTACTAGTACCCCATAGATTTTTTTGTTAGTAAATGTACCAAACCTGCTTATTTTTCTAGAGTTTTAATAAACAGTTGCAAGTGAATCTTGATATAGTTGTTATTCATATGTTTACATCTATTTCTTTTATAAATCAGCTACCTATTTAGAATTATAATTTTGACAATTTTTGGCTAATTCTTTTAATGCATCATTTTATACCATTTTTGATTTGCTGTAATTATACATGCATCAGTTTTCAAGATTTAGAGATTCACGATATTGGAGCTCCACCTCCGCCCCGACCGGGGAGTGAACTGTCGGGGTTTGAACAAACCACCTTCGAAACCCATTCTCCTAACGTGGTAACCACTCGGCCATCTAGGCAAGACTGAAATCTTGCTTTGATTTTTCTATGAAGAACGGAACCTAGCGCGCTGGTTGCACAATACACCGTCTTTTGAAATCAAAGTGGAATGCAGTTAAACGATAATTTAACATGATACACATTGCATAGATATATACATACAATACATACTATACATGTAATCACAAATATTGCAATAACTTTTCAGCTGACATAATCTGCCTATAGTAAAGAAATTAAATATTTATTGTTATGCACGTGTAATTTGACATTTCCTTCTACTAGCATACATAATAGCTGTATGTTATGGCAGCTACACAACGTATCTCGTATTTACAGACGATATATTTCATTTTATTTACGGTTAGACAAGTGTTAATCTCTGAAGTTTTACCGATTAAATAATTGGTGAACGTAAATAGCTGGAATTTTATTATTCTAAATAAGTGAACTATCGATATTTGAAAATATTGTTACAGTAGGAATAATTTATACCTAAATTAAGATTTTATTGTAGTAAATAATTGGCAAAGTTTTGCATTACATGTAACAGTTTAGTGAGACATACCGGTAGTCTAGTAATTCTTGATTATTTCTCGATTTTATTAATATTCATTCGTACACTAATCGGGTCATTCTCGTTTAGTGCGACCCCCCCTTTTTTTTTAAATAAATAAACGTTCATACGAAGGTTGTGCAGTAGTCTCACTGTTCGATTTGGGTAATTCCTGATTAAACAGTAGATTAAATGTAGGTATACTTAATATTATTGATCAGTAATACGCCTTGTCAATTATTTCTTGCATAAATTTACGTAAACTTTAAATAAGTCTGATATTCAATTACCCTCGGTAATAACTTAAATACGAGTCCAAACACAGGTAACTTTTGTGTTTTAACAAAAAGGTCGATTTTAACGAGAAATTCGTAATTTGGTTGAAATGAATTCACGGGTTATTCTCGTGCAGGATTGCGTATATTTACTTGTGCAAAAGCAAGCAATCATGTAAGTACGCACGCACGCACACACACTTTTTGTACAGCTAAATAACATTGAGTAAGATCTAATCTTGTCACGAAAGTAACCTTTGCGTCCACGCATGGTATCATAATGATGTAACCAAGTATTTGTATCTCCCATAAATGGCACATACAAGGTAGAATCAAAATGCGATTGATGCGACATAGATTACATCCATACAAGTGCTGCTCAATTGCCAAAAAAAAAAGGTTGCTTGTGTGTCCATAGGGACAATTATGAATGAAGAGGGAACTGCCTAAAACAGCAAAGAAAACATCTGAGTTTTATCTATAATTATAATTTTTTTCTTAACCTGCAGAGATTTTTTATATTTTAAGTGTCATTTAGGATTTTGGAATTGGGGTGTAGTTACATGGACGAAACAACCCACAGGGGCCAAGCCCGTTTTAACATTAATTTCAATGTAACCATAAATAAAGATTTTGGTTACATTGAAATTAGTGTTAAAACGGGCTTGGCCCCTGTGAAACAACCAAAATGATTGCTGAAATGTCGTGGGTGCAAACCGCAATTGTTCGCATTGACAAAAATAAGTATTCAATGTATTTATGTTCATAATGATGTCTAGATTTGTTTTAAAGAAATATAGTATTGCACATGTCGCTGTAAAGTCATTACATACATGTACACTCTCAGTCAGGGATATAACACATACATGGAAAAGCTATATATAAACATGTTGTTTAGTTCGCTTCCGCGACTATGAATATAGTGCCAAAAATTTTGTATAGAAAAATATTTTTCATTAAGGAGTAGATATAATTTAATGATTATTTTTCATAAGTACATATCAAAATGGCTATATAAGGTTGAACGTTTCATTTAATCTTACAAAAATTAATATATTCAAAACACGTGGTGGCGTTTATATTTGTGCTCATGGAGCATGCATTAGCAGAGTGTACTCATAGGAAATTGAACGTCGCGGATTTCCAATGGAAACATAAGGAGAAATATACACTGAATGTATATATAGTCAAATGAAGATCCAACAATTTTTTTAAGTGGCGCAATGCAACGGATGATTGTATTATAAAAATTTTATATAATTTTTTATTACAGTTATAATATAATATTGTATTCTCCTTAGAATGCCCTTTAAAATTTTCATTTTTTTAGAACTTGAGACAATGGTATTTAATGCGAATTATGTGTGTATATCTGAGGATCCGTCCCATTAAATAAACTCGACGAAAATTTCTTCTCTTTATCAATCATTTTATCAAATGATGACTCTTTTCATGCATTTTTTTTCAATTTTTATACTGTGTATAAGTTAAATCGGGTGCTCTTAAAAAGCTATTAAAAGGGTATGATTGCTGCATGACAGACCTTGATCTCAAAGAAGGACGCTACCTTACGACACCCTCTGATCGGCTATCTTCCGGTCATCTGCTATATTTTTATACAAACCTTTATTTTCACAATATTTTAAAACCGTCTTAAAAGGGTCGTGTTCACTCTCTTGTGTTGTGACTTCAATATAATCACCCCTGCGAATGTTATTTGCCTGACGTCATGACGTCAGGCATATCTAAGGTTTAAAAGTTGCATTCTCCGAAACAGTGCAGACAATGGGACAAGCAATATTATGATATTTCACAAAAAGATTAACCGATGCATGTTTAAGATGTTTGCATTTACATTCACAATTGATGAAAATGTTATATGGCATGTATTAACAACAGCGAGCAAGAGTTTTCAAGTAAAAGGGACGTTCACCATGCAGTGCACGTGTGTAATCCTGATTTTAAAATAGACCAGCATTCCACTGTATTTGATCGGTGAAAAAGGGGGAGGGGGTCATCGCTACAAGTTGTAACATATTGTCTATTACGGTACAATGTAAGTAATAACTGGTGTTGGATTATCATTATTACAAGAGAGTCATCAGTTTGGATTAAAACAAATATATATTTATACAGCTGGAATGTTTACTGGAGGAACTAAATCGTCGAAGCGGGGTGTGACCCGATTTTCGTTCAGTTGGGCGATTTCATTCATCTTGAAACGGGATCATAACTCGCGTCTTATTAAATGTACATTATTACATTTAACAATTAGTAATCAAGTGTGTTTCTTAATTCGTTAGATTTCTTCCAAATCATCCGATCCAAAGTATAATATGCATGTACATGTATGTAGCTGTTACAAGACAAATGTCAAAAAAATCATCTGACCCCCTCCCCATGGATCTCTGCCAATGGATGAGTTCATTCGTTGCGTGAACGGTAATATCAGGATTTCGCGCCATAATGTCTCATTCATAGTTTTTGCGCACCGATTAGTTGACGAGTCCGTTGAGATCATGCGAATACCATAGAGCACACCATGTGTTTACATCACAGGCACGTAGCATCGGGGGTCGGGGTGAGGGGAGCTGCTCCCCCCCTTTTTTTTGCAGCTGGCACTTTCTTTTCTTAACTTTATATGATAAATGGAAATATAATATCATGGATTTGCCTGTCAAGATGATTTTGATGAAGCTGCCCACACACATTCAAGAACAATACGTGTTTGTATACCATCATATTTCATATGGTTGGAATTTTTTAAAAATGCCTTTTAGTTGATTTTGCATCTTAATATAACAAATATAATTTAAAAAGGAACGACTCTTTACTCTCCAGCTTTCAAGCTTACACGCACATATATGATATGTGTACATTCCTAAAAATTTGAATTAATAAATAAACGAATTTCAAGTGATACATGTACATAAGTTCTTAAATTTGCACGTTCCGTTTATAAATCTGTGCACCGAAAATTACAATTCATTTTTAATAAGATAGCCTAATTGATACATGCATGCTTCCATTAAATAATTTTGTTTAGTCAGGCAAGCTTTTTGGAAAGCTATTACTTATTGTCATTTAAATTTTAGACCACGTGGTTTTATTTGACCCTTTCAGTTTCGTAGTAAAAATCGTGCCTCGTGGTTATAGTCAATTTCATAGAATCTAGGTACTTGTAGTCAAATATAAAATCTAGAGGTTTATTGATTTTAAACTTTGTCTTCATTGATTGGTGGAAAAAATGTGTTCTAGAAATAAATGTAGCAATACAAAAAATAGTTTTTGTCTGCTGTTGCAACAATTAACATGCTTAATAGAGATCCCCCCTGAGGATTAATTTCCGATCCGCGCCTGACCTAGTTATAGCATCAATAGTGAAATAGACTATACTATTTTATGCAGAATGTTACTTGAAAATGGTAGATTTACTAAGTTTTTATGCAAAACAGACACCTATTATTTTCTTAAAAACATGGTATTGCACACCACAAGCATCAAACATAGCTATGATTTTATTAAGCAACCAAGTGTTTATCTTTTCAACCACTCTACACGTGGTTGAACACGAACGATAACTCTGTTCTGAATATTATCGTCTAGTATAAATAACCGCTAGATGGTGAAATAAGACACGTCTTTAATTTTATGTTTTAACACAACTAAAGTAGGATATGATATGAAAAACGTCCAGCACTTACGTATTTTGAGAATATTATCCGAGAACTTATACTTCCGCTCGAAAATTCACAGGAACTAAACAAATCTCGGTAAAGTCTCGTGAACTTTCATTCGAGCACCTCTATATTTATTACATACTTAGCAACGATACAGAAAACATTCCGAACACATTCGCAGGGGTGTAATGGTTTCGACACCTTTACAAACGATTTTCGTCAAGCATAATAGGCGCATAATATTCTCGGATATTATTTGAGGATCAACTTTTGAATAATCGTATTTGTTATAGGTGCTTTATTTCTATCATTGAATACATTGATTATCAATTATTTGATGATGTATGAGTAGATTCAAAGTGGTGAAAATCATGACCCCCGGGAGTAGGGTGGGGCCACAATTGGGGGTCGAAGTTTTACAAAGGAATATATAGAGTAAATCTTTAAAAATCTTCTTCTAAGAAACTAATCAGCCAGGAAAGCTGAAACTTGTGTGAAAGCATCATCAGGTAGTGTAGATTCATAGTTGTGAAAATCATGACCCCGGGGGTAGGGTGGGGCCACAATGGGGGGGGGGTGTTTAAGTTTTACATAGGAATATATAGAGTAGATCTTTAAAAATCTTCTTCTCAGAAACTAATCAGCCAGGAAAGCTGAAACTTGTGTGGAAGCATCCTCAGGCAGTGTAGATTCAAAGTTGTGAAAATCATGATCCCTGGGGGTAGGGTGGGGCACAATGGGGGGTCAAAGTTTTACATAGGAATATATAGAGTAAATATTTAAAAATCTTCTCCTCAGAAACTCATCAGCCAGGAAAGCTGAAACTTGTGTGGAAGTATCCTCAGGTAGTGTAGATTCAAAGTTGTGAAAATCATGATCCCTGGGGGTAGGGTGAGGCCACATTGGGGGGGGGGGGGTGTTAAAGTTCTACATAGGAATATATAGAGTAAATCTTTAAGAATCTTCTTCTCAGAAACTAATCAGCAAGATGATTCTTTGTAATTGTTAAGACTTTGGCTCCAGGACAATTCTTTGGCCTCACAAGAAGGTTCAAAGTTTGATGTAGCTAAATATCCCATATATAAACAATTGTAAAGGATCTTTTTGAGAACTGCAATACTCAACATGTGATATGACTATAAAATTGAAGCAGGCAGATATTTTTTCATTAGAATCTTTTTGTATTACTGTATTGAGTTATTGCCCTTGATTTATTGATTCTTGATTATTTTAATTAATGCATCCACTGTTATCCAATTATTGTGATGATTATTTTTATACAATAATAAATATTCAATGTATATAAGTTGTTCTGGATAAGTATTTTTGGGTTAGGACGGATTAGTTTGTTTTTTTTTATTTCCAATTTTTAGATACTATGAATTATTTTAGGCCGGCACATATATAGGGACAGTGTCTTTTGAATTACATTGAGCGATTGTTTGGGGTTAAACTTGAACACCCCTGCGAATGTTATTGTCATTTAAATTTTAGACCACGTGGTTATATTTGACTCCTTCAGCTTAGCAGTAAAAATCGTGCCTCGTATTTATAGCCTATTTCATAGAATCTATGTACTTGTAATCAAATATAAAATCTAGAGGTTTATTGATTTTAAACTTTATCTTCATTAATTGGTAGATAAAATGTGTTCTAGAAATAAATGTGACAATGCAAAAAATAGTTTTTGTCTGCTGTTGCAACAATTTTAAAACATGCTTAGTAGAGATCCCCCCTGAAGAGTAATTTTCGATCCGCGCCTAGTAATAGATCAATAGTGAAACAGACTATGCTATTTTATGCAGAATGTTCCTTGGAAATGGCTTGATATACCAAGTTTTTATGCAAAACAGACACCCATTATTATTTTTAAAATATGGTATTGCACTCCACAAGTATCAAATATGGCTATGATTTTACTAAGCAACCCAATGTTTATATTTTCAACCACTGTACACGTGGTTGAACACGAACGATAACTCTGTTCTGAATATTATCGTTTAATATAAATGACCGCTCTATGGTGAAATAAGACATACATCTTAAAAGATTGTCATGTTTTAACATAAATCAGAGTAGGATATGATATGAAAAACGACCAGTACTTACGTATTTTGAGAATATTATCCGAACACTTATACTTCCGCTCGAAATATCACAGAAACTGAACAAATCTTGGTGAAGTCTCGTGAACTTTCATTCGAGCACCTCTGGATTTATTACATACTTAGCAATGATAAAGAAAACATTCCGAACACATTCGCAGGGGTGTTGAACAGGTTTGGATAGATTGAGTGTGTGGACATCCCTGCCCTATCTAATTTCGTGATTTCTAACCTACGATATGGAGCACTTGTATGTGATCATCACTGCTGGTGTTCTGGCCTTTCTAGCGCAGTGTGCGGCACTCCCTGCTTGCCTTAACGTTGGAACCTGTTGAGTTGCGTAGGTGTGCGGTCATCCCTGCCTGCGTAACGTTGAGTCCCTATATATGTGCAGGAGCGGTGATTAAAGTCTGCTCTTGTAAATATTGGCAGCAATCAGGGCGGTACGGGACCGCGGGGATCACAGGCAGTGACCCACTTGCACGTTACAAAATCATCCTGTTAGAAAAGGGACTAATGGTTATAAACATAAGAATATCCAGAGGGAAAAATGGATTTTATTTACACAGGATCTACATGTATTATTGTACATTGTCCAGATTGTTTGTATTATGACTCCATTAAGCTGACTTTATCATACCTATTGTTCCTCAGGTGAGCGATGTGGCCCATGGGCCTCTTGTTTATTCTATCCATCCGTCACACTACTCTTTAAGACTTTTTTTCGGTTATTGTAGAAACTGAGCCGGTGGTTATTGTGTTGCTCTTAATTCATGACACAGATTACATGAAACTTACATTGAAGACTCACATTCTTTCAACTGAATTATTATCAAGCAGAGTTGCATTTGGAAACAAACGTTGATATTTCTTTCTTTTTTTTATTTTTAAAATCATTTAAATTTTTCTGATGCTTTTTCTTGAATATCAACTACATAAATATTATGCCAATTATCTTAGTCAGTGGATGCTGTATGCTTTATCAAAAATGCCTTTGCTCTGTCCCTTGCTTGTAGATTTGTGACACAAAAATGACTGGAATAAAGTTTAGAGGATAATTTTAAAGTGCCACTTGTCTTGATCAAACTTTAAAAAAAGTAGAGCAAGTAAAGCTTTATGCGCATGCAGTTTTTAATGCTGTTTTTCCTATGTTAACAAGCATTCTGAGAGTATTGCATAAGCAATACACGTCCTTTGATCGAGAATGGCAAAAGTTTGAGACCCTGTATATTAAATATCCCCTATCATAAATGTAGTAATTGTATAGTATGATTTTATAAAAAATGATTATAGTAAACAGCAAACAATCTCAAAAATCCATTTAAAAAATACATATTTGACGCAAAGCAAACACAGAAGTATAGTCTATCATTCAACAGCCCAAACCCGATAACGAACCCGATTGTAATAATCATAATGATAAAACCCTGCCGTTAAAATGTATAACACAATACTTGACACCATATTACAGAACTTATTTTTTGGGTTATTAGAAATGATAAATGTAATGATACAAATAATGCACGATATTATTACTGACCACATAATGTCCTCGTTCATTTAGTACACACCGAGCCCGATAACGAACCCGATCATTAAAAAATTTGGAGTGAAGAAAATTACTTCTCTGAAAATTGTGGTGACCAGACGATACAAAAGTAAAAACTTGGTCTGCTGTTTGATATTTTGAAGCTGCTCAGCAAGTTTCACATCATTCGTCAAACGCATAAAGAAAAAACCGTGGAAAACTGAAGTGGGACAGACAGACGGACGGACAGACAGACAAACGGACGGACGGACAGACGGACAGACAGACAGACAGACGGACGCAGAGGAAAGCTATAGTCCCCTCCGGTTAAACCGGTAGTGGACTAAAAACCAAGTCTAATACCAACTCTCATGTGACTTATTGCAATTCCTTTTTGTCCGTTACTGGGCAGTCAAAGGATAATAATTATGTCAATTTTTTAGAATTTTGTAGATTTTCAATTGTCATAATAAAAGTGTGCTTCACATATACCCCAACCCCAATATTCATGTTGTAATTCTGGTAGGGATGTCAATTTTACTCGGTTGGCTTAGTCGATTCATCGAAGGCTTTAGACGAGCGACAGTCAAGTACTCAATGATTTTAGCGTAATACATTTGAAACAGAGTCTTTTTAAATCAAATAATATGTTATTGCCACATTGATCTTATCTTAAATTAAAGAACATTTAAAAAACTTTGATAAAATTTACCAAATGTGTTTGATTTAAAATAAATTGGAAAGAATTTCATCGAAATATCCGTTAGAAAGTGTTTTAGCTTTTTTTTTCTCGTATGACTCTTACATATAATTTAGCTCCGTATCATCTTATGCAAATCAAATGTGACCTGTTCCACGGTACTAAGTCATTGTCCTTGCCTAATCAATAATCAAAGTTTAATGATTATAAAAACAAACGCCTTAAGATAATTATTGATATGAATAAAGTTTTGATTATACAAACATCTAATCCAATAAATAACTGAGAAGAAAACACAAATTGTTAGGTAACGGTATTTGTCTGTTTAAGTAAAGAGAAATAATCAAATAAGATTACTTATTAGCTGCTTCAAAAATACACAAGGGACATTGATGGAAAAGAGCGTAACTTACGGATCAAACGTGTCGATAAAAGAAAAACTGTTACCAACATCCGTAGAACAGATACTGCGGCGTTAAGAAAAAAATAATAATATTTTTAAATTTTATTTACTTTATTACGAGTAATCGACTAAGAAAATTTTAGTCGATGATCGGTGTGATCGAGTGATAGTCGAGTATTGGAGTACTCGTTGACATTCCTAAATTCTGGACTATTTCTGGTTTTCCATTTGAGTTTGCTGAGTGAATAAAAGTATTGACCAAATATTCCCCTTGTCTAACATATACGCTTTCATTAGGTTTAACATAAGCATCTATGAATGTCAAAGGCATTTCCTATTAGATCTAAATTCTTGTCAAATATGTGTATGTTGACTGTCCCGAAAATGCATAAAGGCTATCACAGACAACATGTGAACTTTTATGGAGTAAGTTACAATTTTTTAAAAGTTCTAGTTGCAGTTCTACTTCTGTTCCATATAAAAAAAAAGAAGGAGATGAAATTTATTACCTAGGAAGCCTTTCAAACATATTCATTTGTACTTTCAACCGATACCTTAAACTTTACACCAAATTTGCGGTTTCAGACGGTATGTTGAAGCATTGCTGTGCGCCCTCTAGTACCAATCAATGACTGCTCAACACAAATATTCAAATCTGTTTTGTATACAGGTGGCAACACGGTTAAAACGGTCATCAACAGGACAATTTTTCTTGAGTTAAAAAAGCAGAATTACTGAAAATATATAATAAAAAATATATCTTTCATAATTTAATTGTAAACATATCTCTTCTTTATATACAAGACATTAAAAGCATTATTTAAGAAATAAGATGTCCTTTTTGGATGTATATCGGGATATAAATACGGGTTGGTCACGTGATAAAATCCGTACCAACCCGTATTCATATCCCGAAATACATCCAAAAATGATACCTTTTTGTTCATAGTTACATTTGTTGCAAATTATGACGATAACATTGCTCCATACTTTGATTTTTTGTGATGCACTTTGAAAAATTACGTACTTTGAAATTTTTTTTCAAAGTGCATTACTTTTGGGACCAAGTCAGCGCACTTTGAGAAAAAATATCTTTTTTCAAAGTGCGTTGATATCGTCGATATTAACGCACTTTGAAGAAAAAATGTTCAGGGTTTAGTGAAAATAGTTGATAGTTTTATATACAATAAATGATTATTTAAACTTGTTTAGCTTAATGTAATATATTTAAAAAAATAAAGGTCTGTGATATTGCGTTTGTGATTTCGATAGAGACTTTTTATAAGAGTATGAAATGAACTTAACTGATTTTAACAAGTTTGGCGTATTGCGATTGTAATTTTCAAGAAGGCTTTGTAACGATGTTGATCCATAAACATTATCTTACGTGAATCTGAAGCCATGATAATTTATCCCCGCAATTTATGTTATATATAGTCAAAATAAATGAATGAATAAAACTTCGTATAACAAAATATAGATTTTTTTTCTTTATGCATAAATTATGTTTTCATTACGATATTAGGTGTTTCTATTAGCATCAGTCTATTAGTTTAAGTAGTACGTAGAAAAAGTAGTGACCTAGATTATTCTTGCGCTTCTTTGACGTCTTGACCATGACTGATGTTATACAGGAATAACAGCGGATTGCGCAAAACAACAATTATGTTAATAATTGTATTTATGTGTTGAATGCTATAATTGGAGTCTTAAATTTTGCTTGTTTGGTAGTAGTTCCTGGTAGGGCATTTTTACGTCGTTTGATTGACTTGACTATAGGTGTGAAAAAACCTTATTATCGAAAAAAATTTAATAATGAGTTAGGAGCTGATTTAGCCATGTGGCTAGATTTTCTTCAAAACTTCAATGGAAAATCAGTTCTTTTTCCAGAGGAATGGGAATCTTCAGATGTCACACGACTATTTACAGATGCTTCTGGTTTTGTTAGGATTTGCTGCTGTGTTTGGTTCAAAATGGTTTGCTGATGAGTGGACACAAACTCTACCTTTGAAAATTGCCTTAAAAGAATTGTTTCCAATTGTTTTGGCTTTGGAAATTTGGAAATTTGGGGTTCAGAGATGGCAAATAGAAAAATCTTATTTATGTCAGATAATATGGCAGTGGTAGAAGTAATCAATAAACAGTCCAGTAAGGAAAAGTGCCTCATGCATCTACTTCGGCGCAGCAACACATGCTGCACAGTTAGGCTATTCTGAGAGTTTTATTCAGCATTTAGGCCGCATTACACATATATATTAGAATACAATCGTTTCAACTGTAATTATTTGTATCTACATTCTTTCTTACCCCTGCAGTTTATTTATAGCAGGCCAGTGATTAACTGCTGCTATTGATCTGTACCAAAAAATGTCCTTATGTTTGTTACTTTTTCCATAAGAGAATCTTGTGCGTAAAATAAGGAGGGTGTCTCAATTAATCTTGTTAGTTATAGTATGTTTACAGGTGTAGTAATGTGTATTGATAGGTCAGTGTTTAACTGCTATTTTTTAGTTGCACATTGTGTCTTTAGAAATTGTTAGTACAACTTTATAGTTAGTCTATTAGAGTGCCTGCGGGTTATCACCTTGGAATTGCCATTCATGTTACATTTGTACGGGTTATAGTATAATGAATTATATGCACTTATTGCCAGGTCAGTGTGTAACTGCTGGTAACAGTATGCCAAGTCAGTGTTTAACTGTTGGTACATTTGACTATCAACTGTGATTTGTGTATGTGTTCACATCAGCATCAACAAGTGCACAACTCACCTTGGATGGCACAATGGAATTGCCAATTGTCATTATGCAATTCACATTTGGTGGCATATTTTATTTTTGAGGTGCCATCTTTTTGCTGGTTTTGTATATATTGTATATAATTTTGAACAAAATATTGTTTTTCTGTATTTTAAGGGGATCAGCATATTGATAAGTTATTTAACATTTTGTGTGAACAGTTTTGGGTCTGATCCCCTACTATGTTGTTTATATTTTTCTTTACTTTCGTCATTTTTAATAAATGACATATTTCATCATGCACAAGTGTTGAGTTCATTTATCAGACAGCAAAAACGGAGCTGCGGTGAGGTTGTGCAGCATGAGAAAACATAAAACAACAATTATGTTAATAATTGTATTTATGTGTTGAATGCTATAATTTTATTTGCTGATTTATTGTATTTTTCATGTTTATGTTTGATTAGATAAGTTGCATTTCTTTCCCAGGCCTTGTAGAGGTCGTTGGCCATATTCTGTAATTTCCCTGCAGTGGTCACTGTCCATGTCTATTTTTAGCCCAAATTCCTAGTCTAAAAACCTCCCAGTGACCTATTATGTAATTGCTAAAAATTCCATGGTGTAATTCTCCCCAAATTTAATTTAATAGCCAATCAAATTAAGCGATAAGGTCAGGTGGTTTGATGCGGTCAGTATCTGACCAGTGAGAGTAGGGTCATTCTGTCTTCATCTATGAGAGTGTTAGCACGAGTAATGTTTTAATACACCCACCACCATCCCCGTTTCTCCACTCCAATATTCGAAAGTTGCATACATGTACAAAATATTGTTATTTTGCATATTGTATATTTTATTTTTGAGGTGCCATCTTTTTGCTGGTTTTGTATATATTGTATATAATTTTGAACAAAATATTGTTTTTCTATATTTTAAGGGGATCAGCATATTGATAAGTTATTTAACATTTTGTGTGAACAGTTTTGGGTCTGATCCCCTACTATGTTGTTTATATTTTTCTTTACTTTCGTCATTTTTAATAAATGACATATTTCATCATGCACAAGTGTTGAGTTCATTTATCAGACAGCAAAAACGGAGCTGCGGTGAGGTTGTGCAGCATGAGAAAACATAAACTGTGTTATAATAGGAGAAAACATTTTCGAATGTTGATATTCATATTTAAAGATTTTTGGTTTTTAATTTCCTATACTAGCATATCCTAGTAAGTATTTGTTAATATATGTACTTGATTCTTCATCTGGCTCTCCAACTTTTAAATGACTGAAGTTTTTTAGCGTTACCGTTGGAATGGAATTAGATTTTAAACAATTAGATGACATTTAGAGAAAAAATGCAAGAAAAATGTCGTAATTTATATCACAGATGGTCCATATCATCCCTCATAAACAGCGGTCAATTATTAAGTTTTGTGTTGACAGAAGAAAAATCGCAATGGAGACAAAGGAAATGCTGGAATCAACCGGAAATGCAATGATTATTTCAATATAATTGATTTACAAGTAACATAAACGGTTTTTAGATAATGTGACTAACTTGGGAGATGATGCAAAGAGTTGATGACCATTGCTTTATGACAAAAAACAAAATACCGTATTTTTGACGTCATGAAATTAAGAAAGGCAGCCGTCTTACGTTCAGATATATTAAGTCCTTCTGCAATTTAGAGCAAATTGTGTGATTTTATAATCATTACTAGGACCTAGTCTTGGCACGAGTCGTGACTGCGCTAAATGGGTACCAAGACTTTCGTCGGACGATCATAAAAAGGCAACTGCAAACAAGTGAAGCAGTTTTGCAAAATATCAAGGCTTGGGGAGGACATTGGCGTGATGGAATTATTACGACTAGTAAGACCTAGCCCCGGGGCCAGAAAACGTAGACGAGCTTACTTTTGATCTAAGTCTCACTTTTCCACTATATGTTCCTTTTGTAAAAGTGAGACTTAGATCAAATGTAAGCTTGTCTAAGTTTTATGGCTTCAGGGCCTGGCTGTATTAATTTGATTTTGAAACCAAAAGAGCTTTAAGTATATGAAAACAACATCATATTATGGTTCTACAGCACCACAAAAAAATTGAAACAGATGTACATATTTTTGGTGATCGGCACGAGATGACTCTAGTTTCTGGTCAGACAGTAAATGAGTCATACTTTTCTCGGATAAACATTTCATATGCAATAAGCCATATTTAAATATCTATTTAACGATATATAAAAAAAAATAATTACAGCGGTTGAGTTAAGCGGGAAACCAATTTTCTAAGTGATTTTGCGGACAAGATGTCCAATGGAAAAGATTTAGTACAACTAAAACGCATCAAAGTAGATTTGTTGTTTCGGAAGATGGTGAAATTTTATCTGAAAAAGAAGGATTTGGGCATTCATCTGCGCAACCGTTGCGCAATGATTTGTTCAAAAATGCATTAGTGGACTATACACATTCGTTCATCACACATTTACTGGATAAAGGTTCATCGTGACATGAGATAAATCAAAAAATGCATTTCATAAAGTGAGTTTTTGAGGTACGTGTAGTATCTTCAATTTATTTTCGATAGTATCAAAATATGAATCACACAAAAGAATCATTAGGCCTAGTAAAACAGGATCCCTGGATCTTATTGGAGTGCAACACGTCTCATTAGCTGCTTCCTGTAGACACATAACATAAGGCATGTTCGTTGGGTCAGCAATACCCACAGGATGAATCTCTGCCATTCAGTCAACTGAATGGTAACTGAATGGTCTGGAAAGCCACCTTTAAGTTATCTTTCAGTCACATTTTAGTTGACTGAATGGCAAAGATTCATCCTGTGACCATACTAATTTGCTGATCGTAAGAGATTTGATCATAATGTTGTTGAGTTTTGCTGCATGCTTACGTTATGACAAATTAAGTAACACTCTCGAATTGTTAAGGAATTCTTATCAACAAAAGAGAAGGCCATCACACATGCCAAGAAATAGACCACCGTACACTATAGATAAATGATATCTGTTCTTATGACCCTTTTTGTTCTGTGAAGTACAGATTGATGATTAACTTGACTATATGTAGTGTGTGTTTCAGACCATATATGTAGATCAAAAAAGTTTTTATCCACTAGTTTCTTTACATATTGATTAGCTCGTATTTTGTGACCAAAACCGGATGTTACAAATGTACTTGTTCAATAGACGACAATTTATCATTGTAAGGCTATTAGGCAAAATCACTACAAATCAAACTGACATTTTAAAGACAGTTTTCTAAACAATAACCCATAAAATGTTGATTTTTCATTTTATTTTATTTGCATTTTTGGATTTTCTCAGTACTATTTAATAAATGATCCATTTTGGATTTTTTCAATACTATTTAATGTGATCCATTCAGTCTTAGCAATTTAGGACTGCACTGACTGATCTCAGCTCCCTCTTTTATATTTTTTAAGTCCATAGATACAGTATTTTAAAGTAGTTTATAATTTCAAACACTTGTAACACCATTGCTGAAAACACAATTGAAAACGACTCTACAAATTTCGAAAGACATAGGGCAGACCGTTCGTTTGGTTTTCAGTCTACTGGTGTTCACTTTATTTACTTCTCGAATATCCATGTTAAACCATGTGAAAAACTTGAATTTTTTTAACGACTTTTTTTAATCTCCTAAATACTTAATTAGATACAATATACTAGTATCACTCAGTATGGACAAGAGATAAATGAGGATGGGGAATTGTGTCGTCCGACTCAACGATCCGTTGACCTGGCTTCCCTTCTGCAAAACAACTGTCAGATGCAGGTCTAAACAACTAGCCCTGCAACAACATCAGAAAAACGGGACTTAAGATCAACCTTAAGACCTGCAGGCATGTTCACGAAGCTATCTTAGGACTATGGTGTGTCCTAAGTACATCTTAGGATACGTCTTAGTCTTAAGTCTGTTTCTCGAAGCTCTCCTAAATTTAGGAACCGCCATAACTTTGTCCTAACTTTAAGACATCACCTACCTTGTCCTAAGACCATCCTAAAGCTATAAAATCACGTTTTTAGGTATATGGGGATGTTGTGAAGTCTTTTCTTAAGACCGGTAGAATAAGGCAATATTTTCCACAGTTCCAGCATTTTCGACAAACACCAAATTCCTAATCCGGGAGGGGGGGGGCATAGTCAATTATTCTGTCATGTATGTTCATTTTAACAAAATGGTGTGGAGGGGGGCCCCGAACTCTCACCACTTCCCCGTTGCTACATGCCTGCCTTGGAGCTGACAAATTAAGATTTTTTTTTTTTTTTGCAAATACTATCTCTATTTGACGAATGAAAGTTATTCACTTATTTTTTCATCTACATTCTACACTAAATGAGTTACATTCATTGTTTTGATTAAAATAATTTTTGATAACAATTATTTAAATGTCCTTTGCTATAAAAAGTAAATTTACATCGGGTTACATATACCATGCATGATCATTCCTAATTTTTATCACTTTAGTCTGAAAAAAATAATCTTTAAAACATTTGTACGTAATGTTGAATTAACTGTATTCATATATTTTCAAAATATATTACAACTTATTTCTTATTTAACATGTTCGTGTATTCTATATATTGCAGATAAAAGGGAAATTGGTTATGTTTGTACGAGTACATGTGTTTCCTCATGTAACGTTTCAAATTCTATGAAAATCGCGTGTTTATGTATTACATATACTTGAATGACAAGATTCTCAAATGTTAATTATGAAATGACAATGTACACGTCTTGTTTACATAATTATCTAATTGTAAGCCAATTATGTCCTGATAAATATTTTCTTTTTTTTTAAAAGAACAGTTATTTGAATTTTTTGGGGCTTGTAATATTTTTTATTTTGATTTTTATTTGGGGGGGGGGGTCATTTAAAGAAAAACAAACTAAATTGTTATTGGTAACTGATATATATTTATGTAAATGTAAAATTATTAAAATGCATACATTTAATTACTGGTTTTAGGCCTTTTGTGTTAACTACCAAGACGTACAATTTTCTCTGGCAAAATGTTTAATGATTCATCCCTACACAAGTCTCTCAAATTCAATCTGAATGAATAATTGTGAAAAAATAAGAATGGTTGTAGAAGGTTAGGATATCCTAACTTAAGCTGTTCCTAAGTAACCGTCGAGCTACATCTTAAGACGTGTCCTAAGTTGATCTTAGGATGTTCCTAACTTTTTTCCTAAGTCATATTTTAGGAACACACTTAGGTCATATCTTAGGAAAGTTTCGTGAACATGCCTGCAGGTAGACAGACAGGGTGGCACAAACCATGACATTTAGTCCAGAATTGGCAAGGCAAAAGTGTGCTTACCATGCTAATGAACAAATAGGCATAAAAGAATATCCGCACTACTACCAAACTGTTGATCTGGCTTTTTGATCTTTACAGTTTTTAATCAAACAGAGTCAGATATACATAGAGTGGAAGTAGTCAAGAAAACCTGTCCCCACAATTTTGTTCGATGAATTCGAGTAAGTGTTTGACTATAAATGTACATATGCATGATCTCGACCAGAAATCTTCATATTCTGGAACATTATCTACATGGTTAATGAACGAGAAATAATGTAGTAAAATATTTCGGGTGATGCATTATTTTCCCACTGCAATGTATTGCACCACAGTTATTACATAATAACATTATATTAAAATAAGACTGGTAGTGACATGCGTAGATGGGTGCATATTTGCAGTTACAACAAAGCTAGCAATGACGCCGTCATTGACAACCATCAATCGCCTTAAAATTATACTCCACTTGTTAAGGTGGGTAAATTCTGCACAATGATACCTTGCATGAACTTCGATAACATTTGCTAAATGGTCTTTTTTGTTAATGTTTACGCAATTTGAGTCATATTTTTTTGGGCGAACAAAGATATAAGAGATGTATTATTGTGACATTAATCCTTTAATCATTTGATTATAGGTTACAGGATGCTTTTATTAGGTTCCTAATTTCGCTGTAAAAAAAGTGTACCAAATCCAATAATATTAATTTCATAAGCATTAAGAAATTCATCCCCCTTATCGTAACGCCAGTCTGACGTCACAGATCTTTGTTGTGCATTAACCATTTGTATTTTCAGAAATAAACATCGTGAGACAAATCAAAAGACAAAATACACCTCACTGTTAATAGCTTTAGTAGCAGTACATTTTACGAATTATTAAAACTTTAATCTTTATTTAGAAACGTTTATCAGCTACACAAATAATTCAGAAGACACTGGTAGATTACCCCTTTTTATATGAACATTTTTTATACTTGAAATTATATCAGAACTAATCTTACAAAGAAAAATTATTTTCATAAATTAAGAACTAAAGTCAGAAATGAAAAAAATATGTCAATTAAATTGCGAGACTTTTATTTTTATATATAGGAACGGAAAACACAATTTAGGCTTTGATGTAGTAAGTGGAAGGATCTGGGATTAGTCCACGGTTACACCTATCTGTTGTACAGCAGTAGTGACAAGAGTAGTCGCCACTAACCATCACGTTGCCATAATTGGTACAGTAGTCCTTGTCAGACGTCTGTGACATCCACAAGTTCCTACACACCGTCTCATTTACACATCTGTAGTATAAATATTTACAGATGTATTTAAACAACTTGTCTTCGAATTCGTTTCTTAATAAGGGCCATTTATCTATACCCATTCAATTAAATTACTATTTTGTATATATACAATAGACCTAAAAGGACTTGACGGTTATCCGAGTACCATAACCTCTGATGGATAAATAGACTAGCTGTCAAGGGAGTCTCATGTGTGCATTTTAAGTTAAACTCCGGATTATTTAAAACCTAGCTCCTGGGGCAAAAACATGTAAGCTCTAGGTAAAAAAAAAGAGACCTCCAAGATTTTAATGATCAATTCTCTAAAATATTCAGTTTTATTTATAATGCACACAACATTCATACAGATTTTTGTTATAAGCTGACAATGCACAGGTAAATAAAGTAGGTTTTAAGCTCACTTGAGCCGAAATATAGTGAGCTTTTTCTAATCAAAATTGTCCGTTATCTGTAGTTGTCGTCGTCATTGTTGTTACAGAGCTTTCAAAATTTGATTTTTTTATCCGAAACCATTGATATATCTTTAAATCAGCAAATCATTATTTGGTTAAAGGGATATTACATGTAATTTGTTGAAATGCAGTGTAAGGTCCTCTTTAAATGGGAGACAATTCAGAATGATTGAAATTTTGTTGGCATTTTTCAAAAATCTTTTTTTCAACAACCATTTGAGAAAACCGTGTAAAGGTATCCTGACTTTTGTATAATAAGATTTGTTCAAATTATAAACCCTGGAAGTAGGATTGGGCCCCAATAGGGGGTCAAATATTTCTATAGAAATCATTAAACATCTTCAAAATCAATTGACCAGAAAACCTAAAACTTACATGAAAGCATCCTCAGGAAAGTTCGATAAAATTATTATTCCTGGGAAAAAGTTGGACAACAATTTTTTTGACGGGGGGGGGGGTCAAATTTTTAAATAGTAATATCTAGAAATAAATCCTCTTTTCAGTTACCATTATGCCAGAAAAGCTATAACTTGTGTTAAGAATAGGATAGAATCTCAATGAAGGAGAATGAATTTTTTCATTGGAATTAATCGAGAAAAATCTTTTAAAATCTTCTTAAAAACAATTTGACCAGAAGGGCTGAAACTTCTGCGGAAGCATTCTCAGGTAGTGCCTATTCACGTTTGCTTAAATCATGGTTTCTGAGAGTAGGGTTGAGCACTATGGGAAAATCTTATTCTCAAAAACTAAAACAATAGAACTCAACGTTTAACTTAGATGTTTTGTACTGGATATTCTGAAGACGATATAAGTGTTTCTGATCAGTTATGGCTATCATAATTAGATAAGTTATGTGGGCCCTGGGCGTTTTGTTTAAAATAAAACAAAACTTATATTTATTATGGTCAAGTGTCAACTAATCTTGTTGTTTTAGAGAAAAAAATGTAAAATTATTTAAGAATGACGGACAAAACAATGCATCACGAACATTATAACCATGTATTCAGTTTATCTACCACAACTTTGCAAGAGATGATACTCTTAAATTTAATACATTTTTACTATGAAGCAATATTCGCTCTGTCAAAGGGTCTAAATCCTTGACCCAAAGGCAATGTATTCACAATTAAGGTAGGGAGATATATGGACGTGATGCATTTACTTTTTCCTTAATGTATATGGTAGCTTTTTAGAGAGTTTATACATTTTACTTTATGGCATTTCCAGCCTTGCCATAGTGCTTGAGCCCCTGCCCCATGAGCCATGAATTTCACAATTTAGGTAGACGGATTCATGGACATTATAATGATGCATCTATTTTTTCTCAAATATATATATGGAAGTAGGGAAGATTTTCTAGATTTAACATTTTTACTATATGGCAGTATTAGCATCGCCGTAGGATCTAACACCCTGTCCCAGAGGCCACGAATTTCACAATTTAGGAAGAAGGCTTCATAAGCATTATTATTGTGCATTTAGTATTAATTAGATAGAACGGAAAAGAATTACTAAGTTTGAGAAATACATATTTACTGTATGGCCATACTTCCCCCACCTAAGTGCCTGAATCCCTGCTCAAGGGGCTATGATTTTCACAATATGGTATGAGGGCTTTCCTGGCGTGTTTGGTCCTGCCTTTGAAGCCCAGAGGGTTGTAAGGGTAATAAGTTTCACAATTTGGGTTGCTTTTGTCCGGGACACGTTTAAAGATTAAAATTGTGACAATCGATATTATTAATTTCAAGGAGAAGATTACGGTGAAATGTCACTTTGATAGGAGAGATAACTTAGGTAGAAATCAATCTCACTTCGGTTTTGTTAACTCACAATAATTAAAACAAGTAGCAACAAGTCGAAAGTGCTGGACCCCAAGTTTTGTTGGAAGGTGACATTTATTTAAATTCAAACATTGAAAAAATTAATTTAAACCAAACAAACTGAGCCCCAATTTTTGACAGGGCACAGTAAAAGTAGAGAAATATTTACAAAAGTAAACTAATCACTTTGTCTAAATATCTTCATACCATGATTAGACGCTTTTTAAATCTAGCAAATCTATTGATATTGACTTTGATGAAAATCAAGATAAAGAATGTTTTACAATATATGGTAAAATCAATAGCAGAGGGGTATTATATCTTAAAAAATAATACGACCGACGCACGGTGGATAACATTTAAGGACGACCCACGATGGCAGTTAAAGACCAATTGCAAAAGGTTTTTTCGAGTGACTCGGGTGACCTAAAAAATTCATTGCAATCTGAAAACAAACAATAACCAAAAAAATTGAAGCTTATTTTCCGAAAAACTATTTATGTACAAAGTTGGTCACTCTGGTGAACAAGTCTCTTTCGATTAATAATTGTAATATATAATACATATATGTATAAACATGTAGTTTTTTAAGCTGAAATCGATCTAAAATCATACCTCTTAAAAGTTTTAACGTTGCCTTGTTCACGAACAACGTCGTTCATGCAGTACGCTCCTTCCGTACAAGCAACAAATGGCCCCCTGTATACACTCGCTAGATCACAAGGAATGTTACTGTCATAATCTCCACAAACTTGACAATGAATGGGAGCTGCACAAGTAAAAAAGTGAACAGGAATCAAGATATATTTTCATCATATTCGCTTCATAGAGTATCTTTTAAAGGAAAAGTGATTCTTTAATTTTACATGTTATATGGAATATGCAGCAGTAAACCGTAAGAGTGTCTTCTATACAAAATTTCCTTAAAATTCATATCAATTTCCCGTAATGTGAATTTATAAACTTGTGCACTGACACTGCTTAAAAGAGTTGTACGTGGTAAAATTTAACAGGATCATTACCCGAACCCTCTTAATGTGTGTAAAAAAAAAACATGATTTGTCCTTTTTACACATATTAGATAAAAACACTAATACGAGGCACAACATATTATATAATTCTGTGTACGCTTATTAAATACCTCGATAAAGTACACTTTGTAAATATTCTTAATGATGAAGAAAAACAATCTTTGGAACAATTCCCTACAATAAATGAATGTGATATAGCAGTTACAATGTTAAAGTTGAATAAATCCCCTGGACTTGATGGTTTACCGGGGGAATTTTATCAAACCTTTTGGCCAGAACTTAGAACTCGCTTTTATAATTGTCTACTCCAAACTTTTAATGATAAAAATATGACTTCTTCACAAAAGCTCTCCCTAATCACGCTTATATTTAAAAAGGGGGACAAATCAAATCTTGCAAATTATCGACCTATTAGTCTCACAAACACGGATTATAAAATTATTGCTATTGTCTTAGCAAATAGGCTTCAAATAGACCGTCTTATAAGTAAACATCAATCTGCTTATATCAAAGGGAGATACATCGGGATAAACGCTCGAACCATACATGATATATTTGACTTTTGCGAAAATGAAAATTATAACGAAATTCTTCTTTTCCTTGATTTTAAAAAAGCATTTGATTCTGTTGAATGGAATTTTATTTTTGAAACTCTCAAAAGATTTAACTTTGGTGATAACTTCCTCAGCTGGATATTCATACTCTATAATGAACCAAAATTTAGATTAAAAAATAACGGATGGATTACAAAAACATGCTCTATGAATAGAGGCATTAGGCAGGGATGTCCTGTCTCCGCTATAATATTTCTTTTTGTGACGGAAATACTATCTTTAACCATTATGGAAAACAAAGAAATTGCTGGTTTCAAAACCCAATATATGACAAAAGAAATAAAATTGATTCAACATGCAGACGACGCTACATTACCGCTTAGAGACAAACAATCACTAAAGGCTGCGCTAAAATGTATAAATAGTTTTGGTTCGATATCTGGCATGTCGTTAAATATAGATAAAACAGAATGTATGCTTCTTGGTGATTTGAAAGGAACAGAAAACACAATACATGGAATTAAGATCAACTTTGACTGTACAAAAGTTCTAGGTACATATATTGGACACAACAAAGAAAAGTGCATTGAAAAAAATTGGGGAGATAAACTGAAAGAACTAGAGAGACTTTTTGAATCGTGGAAAAAAAGAAAATTAACTATATTCGGAAAAACATGTATTATTAATAGTCTAGCTATCTCCAGATTGATCTACAATATATCAATATTACCATCCCCAAGTTCTGATATTATTAAATCTATAAATAGATTGATTTTCAATTTTATCTGGAATAAAAAGGATCGAATAAAACGAAAAACACTTATCGGAGATGTAAAATATGGCGGAATAGGAATAGTAGATATAGAATCAAAAATCAAAGCTATTAAATCATCTTGGATATCTTATATATTAAACGGTGAAAATAACTTGCTCTATTTTCTAGAAAATTTCAAACTGAAAGATGATGACATACTTTATATATTACACACAAATAAAATAGATCTGCAAAACCACTTTCTCCTAAAAAAGCTACCAATATTTTACAGAGAGATATTTGAAGCATTTAGTTATTCAAAAAGCACTAAAGAGGCAAATGCTATGTCAACCCCTGAATGTTTACAACAGCATATTTGGGGCAATAAGTTGTTCATGTTTAAAAACAAAACACTTTATTTTCAAAACTGGTTTAATAAAGGTTTTAAATATGTCAAAGATATTGTTGACGAAAATGGGCTAAAACCACTGGAATTCTTTTCGAATATATTAGCCCAAAAGAACAATTTAATCTGTGAATATTTTATAATGAAAAACGTATTTCATAAATTTAAAAAACAGTTTGACCTAGGTCTGGCTAAACATACGACTGTTATTCACAGACCGCAGTTTCTATTTCATGGTAACATATATGAATCGATAGATGATAAAAAATGTAAATTTTACTATAAGATTTTTAGAGATCACAAATTTGAAAAGCCATACTATATCAAGAAAATACTTAAGGACCTTAATATTGAAGGATCAGAATGGATAAAAAACATCTATATAAACAAAGTCGTTAACATGTTTGACAAACAAATCGCAGATTTTAACTATAAACTATTAAACAACATACTTATAAGTAGAGAATATCTCAGTAAATGGAAAAACGATTCTAGTGCATGCTTGTATTGTAAGCACTCTAATGAAACAATTAAACATCTACTATATGATTGTACAAATGTCAAAAAAATATGGAATATTGTTAGCATTATCTTACATTTTGGGGTTTCATGGAAACATGTAATTGTTGGACTATATAAAGAAATCAATAACAAAGTTATCGTTTATAATAATGTTATATCGTTTGTAGCACTTAGAATTTATAAATACAAGATGTGGTGTAGAATAAATGATGATATTGAAAAACCAGAAAACATAATTTCGCACGTGAAAACGTCCACAAAAATATTTTACTTAGCCCTGAAAAAATCAAAATATAGTAATTTTAACATAGATATGCTTAGGCTTTTATTTGAGAAGCTGTAATGTTATTTTTGAACTATGATTAACAATGTATCACAAAACTGATATGGGCTTATGTTTAATATGAGTACATGTATACATCTTCTGGATGTCTAGTCTTCATGTATCTTCTTTTTCTTTTTTTCCTTATGCATGTATTTACTTTCCAATTATAAATTAATTTCATATTCCACGCTACTGGAGGGTTTCTGTCTCTCCAGTGGAGCTGCTATAGGGGAAAACGAGGACTCTGTAAGATGTGTGATGATATCCCCTGTGGCAGCAACCATATGTGCATGTATTTCATTATATGAACGTCTTTTTTTATTAATTCAAGGACGAAAATCATCCATCATATTATATTTGTTTAAATGAGATAGTCTTTTCGTTATATACGTATATTTTTATATTTTCTATAACATGTATTTCAAATATACTTAAAACGTCAAATATACATTATATATTTTTCTTTCTGTTCTATTGTTACTATTATAAATACTTAAATGTGTCATCCTGCGAGATGATTTAGAAAAACTACTATTTCTGTGTATTATTAATATTTTTCTTTATATGCTTGTATTAATGACATAACTCAAACTGAATATATACATATATAATATTGATATTAATTATAACTTATCGGATCCAGGGGGCCCCTGGCACCCCAGGTGACGATATACCTGAGGGTCTCTGCGGAGATGTTGCCTCGCTTGTAATGTAATTTATTGAATAAAATATATATATATATATATAAAAAAAAAAAAAAAAAAAAAATACCTATTTGAATTATTGGCTTATGGTGTAAGATTCAAACATAACTTCTTATTTTTGAGAACTTGCATATACCTTGGATTTAATGCTGAAAAGGAATGCAGACAGAACAAAAAGGAAAACAAGAGAATTTTTACTCGTTCTCTAAGTCATATGTGGTAAAAACATAGTACAAGCAAAACGAAATTGTAAAAAATTAGCCAATAAGATTAATTAAGAATATCTATTCAGTACAAAGTATTCTTTTTTTTAGATTTCTCATTCTATGTTTATTATTCTTTAGAAGAAATGTCATTATCATAACCTTAAAAACAATGAAACCAAAACAAAGGATTTAATCAAGGAAACATTATTTTAAAAACCCTTTGTTATTTTCTTTGAAAACAAAAAACTCACCCTGGGTAGTTCCAATGGTGGTAGCTAAAAAATACAAAAATAAAATAATATTTTTAGAGAATATATTCTATAATGACAGATTCTATATTTTCAAGATTTTGGTATATTATACAAACTTACGAGTGGTTAAAGCTAGAGTTGTTAATGGTTCGTATGTTTCTAAATATATAAAAAGAACTTCTGTCAATATGCGACAAACCAGTTAATGCCAACAGACCAAGCTTTTTTTTAATTTTCTAAAAACTTGGTCCATTTCGTATGATAATTAAATATTTCTTAAGAGATAGATAGATAGATAGATAGATAGATAGATAGATAGATAGATAGATAGATAGATAGATAGATAGATAGATAGATTATATAAAATAACCAAGCTTCAATATAAAAAAGTGTTGAATGCTTTATAACACTGAACATAAACTGTTCGATGTAACATTGGCTGATATGAAAATAAATTGTTAATAACAGTATACATTTCAGCACACTACATTGGACAACTTGCATCCAGTGCAGTGACAAAAATGTGTATCAATCGTTTGCATGCAACACCGGCAGCAAGCATGATACAAATAAAGCGATAGAGAAAAGAAATATAAGAGACCTGGTTGGATTAGTGGGTAATTTGTGACTGCGTCAAGATGTTTTAAGATGATTTCTGGAATGTAAAATATCATTAATGTTATTTGAGATGTAATATCGAGCAGGTATTTTTATTTGTAAGTTTGTTGTTTTCTCCTTTTTAGTATATCTAAAGTGGAATAAATGTAAAAGAATTTTTTACCTGCACATGCCAAATCAGTGCAGCAAAGGTTACTATCGTCTTCAAAACACTGTCCCCTCTTAACAAAGGAATTTCCCAAAAAAAACAACAACCAAAAAACTATCATTAGATATCAAACGTTTAATGCCTTATCGCGATATTTGTAATGGTACAATAAAAAATAATGTTTACTTACATTCAAGCATTTTGCGTTTTGTGGTTGTGGCTGATGATTGAAAGTAATTTGACAAACTTCACATGAAATTGTATTCGAATGTTCACATATATTATTAGTACAAACAGGACAAGGTATGTGTCCATCTGTGCTGGTTGGATTTGCTGTAAGTATAAAACATATACAATCTTTTGAAGAAAAATTGCTTAATTATAGATAGATAGATAGATAGATAGATAGATAGATAGATAGATAGATAGATAGATAGATAGATAGATGCCATATCTTTTGTCTTTTAGTTTTTTTTCTAAAACAGTATATCAGACATTCGGCTCATCGTTTACAAGTACTCGCTAGATTCTTCTGTTAATCTACGGACCAAACCTTTCTCGTGCCTTCTTTCGAATGATATCTAATTAATCCTACTTTATATCTTCTAAATCATAATTAAAACACAGTAAGTTGTTCAATTATCTGGGGTTTTTTTTAATTTAATTTTTTTAATTTAAAACCACATGTATTCTAATAACACCTATTATAAAAATTATTATCTTCGGTTGATTTAAAAAGGTTTTTTTTTTCTTTTTCAACTGTACAATATTTTCCAAGAACGTAAGGGGAGTTGAAGTGGCAATCGCTGATGAAATAGCAGAAGCAAAAGAAGTATAAAAGATACAATGTCCAATATTATGTATATTAGAAATCATCAGTGCTCTTGGCCGCAAAGGTTTTACGGCTTGCCCAGTAAGGAAAGATTAAAGACAAGAATCCTCCTAGGACCAAAGAAAGAGAGAGTGAATCACAACTCATTTCGTCTCATTGCCTACATGTAGAATAGACGTTTCATTTCAGCTCTGTCTTTGTTTATGTATTACATACTTTTACATTTTTTATCATGTCGACGTCCACTAAGTATAAAGACACATACATTTGAACTTTATAATGACTTCCTATGGGAATTTAAATTCCGATTGAATATGAACAAAACTCCCAAAGGATTTTGAAATCCGTTAGAAAATCTTAAATTCTTACAGGAAAACTACCTGTCTGAATCAAATTCCTGCAGGAAATACTTTCTCCTGTAGGAAATTTAACTCCTGTAGGATGTTAAGAAAATCCTTTAGGATTTTCAATATTTCCTGTAAGAAAGTAATTTATCCTATGTGAATTATTGTTTTCCAATGGAATATTATTTTTTAAAGTAAATATCTTTCCCTTCAGGTGAGACAAAGTAAACACAAAGTGGTTATACATATGTATACTCTCCAGACAATAGTATATCATTTGACATATATGGATTTTTAAGAAACAGCATCTTAAACATCTAAGCGGGTGCAAAAATTCCACTTTGGCACTGGAAATATTGTCCGGTACGATGTTAAATATATAATGTATTGAATTATCAGGAATACTAAGTGCTCCTTCCCAAAAACTTTCAAATGCTTTAAATATGACTCAATAGGCTAATATCTTATACACCCCGAATATTGCGTTATTTTGATAACTTAAGAGATAACTTTAAAACGAATTTTGACATGTCATTACTAGTAAACGCCAAATCATTTAGAAAGAGTTGGTGAGAAAGAATGATAAATGGATGGAGAGGATACTACATTAAATTGTGTTAACGTTTGACGTAACAAATATGTTATGTTTTATAATCACATATTTGACTTTTTCAAGATGTTGGCATACCGATATTATGTAAACTTCCCTATGGTTGAAGCTACTGTTGTTAAAGGTTGGTATAATTCTGATAAAAATAAAAGAGAACTTCTGTAAAGCAGCAAAAACCAGATAATTCCATCAGAGCACGCTTTTTTGAAGTGTTTTTACAAAAATTTGTGCATTTTGTATGATGTTAAGATTTTTTAAAAACTTTTTTATCATTTAAAATTTTAGATAGATAGATAGATAGATAGATAGATAGATAGATAGATAGATAGATAGATAGATAGATAGATAGATAGAAAAATGGATAGATATATATTACCATTGCATCGGTCACATGTACGTTTAAATTGGAAGGCACAAAAATATAAGGTTGTCATCTTTATAATATAAGATATATTTTGTATTTAAAAAGGTGGATTCTAATTTTCATTTGAAAAAACCTCACCCTGGGTAGTTCCAATGGTGGTAGCTAAAAATATCAAATTGAAATAAAATTTTTAGAAAATATATTCTATAATGACATATTCCATATTTTTAAGATGTTGGTTTATTATACAAACTTACGAATGGTTGAAGATACAGTTGTTAAATGTTCGTATGTTTCTAAAAAAAAGAACTTCTGTCAATGTGCAACAAACCAAGCTTTTTTTTAATTTTCTAAAAACTTGGTCCATTTCGTATGATTATTAAATATTATTTAAGAGATAGATAGATAGATAGATAGATAGATAGATAAATAGATAGATAGATAGATAGATAGATAGATAGATGGATAGATAGATAGATAGATAGATAGATAGATAGATAGATAGATAGATAGATAGATAGATTACCATTGCATCGATCACATGTATGTTTACACTGGAAAGCAATGTCGTACTTGGTTCCTTCCTGAGGCCTTGCATGACATACACCCATGCTTTTAAACATGGCGCAGTTCTTCAGCTCATCAACACAACTGTTGTTTGTTCCTTAAACATAAATCCATGCAAAAATACATATATACATAAGACCATGCATACGAAACATTAATTTATGTTACAGTGTGACAATTGAGGCGAACGAAGCATAAACTACACATTTCACTATCGTTTACCACATCCCATAGACTTGCACAACCCAAAACAGTCCTTTACTATTGAAGAAAATTTGTTAAGTGAAATCTATCAACGGTAAACTGCTCGTCGGTTTTATTTCTCTTTTGTTTCTCGTAGTTTTTTTGTTTTAATTTTTCACCTGTCTATATATATATATATATATCACTCTTTCTCTCTCTTGTTACAAAATGACGAGTCTGTTATTCCAAAAAAAATTATTACTCTCCACTTTTAGATCAATATGCAGTAAAGCACGAAACTTGCATATTTAAATCATAAAACAAATAAAACAAAAACTAATCATCCAAGAGATCGAAGTTTATACAAAAATAAAGCGAAGGTCTTCCTTTGAAGCTGCGAGGCGAAAAAGAACGATACATGATTGGCACTCTTTTTATTTAAAGTGATACGGTGACTCAAAAAAGTTGTTTTAATTTTTAGTAATGAAAAGGGAGATAAAAATAGATATACGGGATGTTCACCCATTTTGTCACCATTTATCAGTTTACAAGTAAAACTCATCCGGAATTCTACATGTAAACAAACCAAGTTGTTTAGGACATTGATTTGAGTGTCGGGTGATTGCAATTATTGTATAAAAATTGTAGGCTGATGGCCCTTGTACATGTACCTGTCATACTACGTTTCAAACAATCAAAACATCATCGATGTTGCGGGAAAAGTACACTGATTAATCAGCAAAAACAAGATAATTTTTAAAGCATTTTGGCCCAAAAAAATTATGTATATAACTAAAATTATGGACTTGATATGTTGGTCTTTAATACAGGTGAATGGGATGTCGAGAACGTTCAATTGATCCAGATATAATATACATTATAAGTCACTTAATTCTACCAATCGGGACGTTATTTCTAATAGCGTTAGTTAATTAATAATAATTAGGGATGTCAACGAGTACCCGGTTAACCGGGTACTCGATCGAACGTCCGAATCGAATACTAAAATCGGTATTCGGTTACTCGGATGTATATTTTTTAATATTTCTAAGTTTCTTTAATAATGCATTAAAACATCGGTTTTAAAACTTAAAATGTCCACTGCACTTGTACATACAGTAATTAGGATTTCCTACGCCTCTAAATAATTATGCTAAATGACCGTTATCGCCTGTGGCAGTGTTTATATAGTAATTATCGTGACCAAGCACCTGTTACCTAGCTTTTCTCACCTTTGACTGTCTTCTACCCTTATTTTTGGCTTACTTTAATGATTTGTTTTTACTGAACATCGTTTATATAGTCTATTATATAAATTAGATAGCACACAGTAGAGAAATTGAACAAACAATGCCGCCACCGACTTCAAGGGTCTGGAAATATTTTCAAAGAACTGAAGATTCAAAAAACGTAAAATGTCAGCTGTGCGAAGTAAACTTATCCTATACGGGGGAAACGACAAACATGTTAAATCACATTCGTCTTAAACATAAGGAGAAATTTGACAGTCCAGAAACTCCAGAAAAACAAAAACTCATAATTCTTACAACAGAAACACACTTACGGGGAAACCTCCCATTAGATCATGTCGTTTTATTTCTACAAAAGTGACCAAGGTTTTACAGTTATCAATGTACTTGTTCATATTTATTACACTTTTACCGAGTACCCGGGTACTCGATCGGAAAAACGTCCGAGTAACCGAGTACTAAAAATTGACCGATTTAAAATCCCTATTAATAATTAAAAATATATTGTATAAAAAAAATTGTTGTCTCCTTTTGAAGAGTTCCAATTGATTTTCTAAGGCCCTGATTGGTAAAAAAGTAAGGTCGTGTGAAAAAGTGAAACTTTTATTCTACATGTTTTAACATAATATTTTTCTTTTAAACCAACATGTCCACATTTTCGCACTTTTTGTAATCCTGTTTTCTTACCCCTACCCTTTTCTAAATTATAAATATAATCCAAAATAAAAAAAAATGATAGGCACAATTTCAATGTCTCTGTTACTTAAATTAGTTAGATTCTCATTCCCTGCATAGTCTTGGAGCCTTTGTCTGGAAACCCTAAAAATTTAAAGGGGAATAACTTGTTAACGTAAGAGGAATTTTAAAGTTAATGAAATGTTTTAGATCTCTAAGCACTGAAAATTTAAGCAAAATCCGTTCAGAAATGAGAAAACTTTTAAGTCCCAAATTTGCGTCTAGGAAGGAAAAAAAGAAAACTTTTTTTTCGTTAGCACAATTTTCGTTGGAAATCCATTGTTGGTTTTTAAGATATGAAGCCTCAAAGTTCGCGTCTAGAAAAAAGAAAGTTAAAAAAAAAGAAAGAAAAATCTTTAAAAGGCATATTCTAATAGCTTTTCATAGTAGCTGTTTGTCCATAGAATCTGCATATTTATTTACAAAATTTGAAAATGCGAACGGCAGATGACGACAGACGGTATTATTAAAAATAATTAAAGATTAATTAGAGTGTCTTAACTGATCTTAAGGGATTTGATTACCAATGGTTGATGACGTTGTTGTAGGTGGTGCAGTTGATTGTTGCCTTGTTGTGATAGTCCTATACGTTGAAGTTGCAGCGCTGAATACGTGATGTGAAGGCTGACCTTTTAATAAAGAAGTATATTTTTATGCAAAAGAATTCTGAAACCGGTAACTTTTCAGAAAAACTTTTTTTTAATTTCTCTATGAAGCCAATTTTATTGATAATGGAAATAATCAGCTTGATTTTACACCGTTCGATAAATTATACAAACGTACTTTGTCGTGCTCATAATTTGTCAAAATCTTTTTATTAATGCATTCAATATGTGTCGGAATACGTTTGTGTCACGTATCGTTGGGTGAGAGCAGCTTAAGTTAGGTCTAAGATTAAATCCAAAGTAAGAATAGTTATTTTATGACGTTACATCTACAAGTGCACCGCGATCAGTCAGTTATTTATCGTTGTTGGACCTATTTGACTTCAAAGTTGCAGACGTAGGTTTATTGTAGTTGAATGTTTTTGTAACCATAACAATTGGAAATAACTTTATTTATTAGCATTTTTGAAGACTTGTTGTTTTATATAATGTCATAGTTAACATTTCCAGTACTCTCTGGTCGGCGCGACCAACCTTAACAGTGCTGCGTAAACACATGTATTGCGTTATTTTTTGGTAACTTTAGAGTTAACTTTCTAACGCATTTTAAAATGTCATAAAAAGTTAACACCAAATCGTTTAAAAGAGTTGGATAGAAAGAAAGAAAAATGGATGGAGAAGATATAATATTTTATCACATGTTTATCTCAATATACAGTGGATATCACTCATGGGATAAATTTCTGATATTCCATTGTTCGTCTTACGCCATGTGACGTCATATTTAAACATTACCGGTACGTAGCTTTAGGCAGATTATTGACGCAGGATAAAAAAAAATAACAAAATAATTTAGTAGAAAAACCTAGAGTCAAAAATGTGCAGCATTTAATATTGTTTCAGGGTTGTAGGGTTGTGTGTTTTCTATCCCCTCGCCAAGGCTCGGGGATAGAAAACACACAACTCGTTGGATAATCAAAGTACTGAAGAACTGACGGGAGTTGATTTTGTCGATGTTTATTTATTTTAATATCAATGATATGTTATTTTGCATGACAAGTACATGTATACGTAGTTTGTAATCTGAATTACGCATATTTTTATAATGTGAATTTTTGAACTTTTTCGACTAGAATGTCGAGAAACCTCCATATGAATCATGTTAAATAATATTTAAAGATAAAATTAATTCAATCAAACTATGTAGCAGTAATACAAAATATTTCTCGAAAATTGTATGGATCCAAGCAATATTGAACTCTAGTCTCGTTCAACCAAACGCTCGGCTGACACCGTAAATCTCCGACAAGGGTTTACGGAGACAGCCGAGCGTCGAGTTGAACAAGACTATATTGAACTCTGGTGTAGGAATACATACGACTACAAAAAATATTTAAATTGTTCGTACCATTTAAAATCTGACTATTTTTAAGGTATTTGTAAATAAGTTTCCTTGAAAAACAATGCTTTAGCATACATTACATCGAATTTATCAATTATTTTCAAGAACTAAGTCTTGTCAGAAGCAATGATTTGTGCTGACGTCCAAACACTGTTTCACTTTCGGTTTGTCCGAGTGACTGCATAGGAGAGTTGATTAAAAATCAACTCCCAAAAATCATATACCATCGCAAATCATGAGAGATCCTATATTTATACCGTTTGACGATACAGAGGCAACTATATTTGGCGTTGTTATGCCTGTTTTTGTAGTTTGTCTTGATGTGGTTGTCATTGTTGCTGCTCCTGAAGTTGTGAATGCATCTGTTGAATTAGTATTGTATGTTAGATTTGCAAAGATTTGTGTTATGGTCTTGGCAAAAACTAAAATCGTCATTGTTATAGCCAATTTAACATTATATACATTTTTCCGGATTGAGTTTGAATTTTAGAATATTCCGGATTTCCGGATTTGGTTTTGTTATTAGGATTTTTCGCGGGGAACGAGCAGTTTAGATTTTTTCCTAGTCCCTGTGCTGAACACCATTTACATTTACCATGTTTACTATGTTTGTTTCTACGAGAGAAAACTTCTAAGTTGGTAAGTTAACATGAAATCTGCTTGTATATTGTTTTGTGCAGAAAGTTTTGTATAAACGATAGATATAAATGTGTAAACAAAAGAGTTCAACTGTGAAGATGTATTTTTAGTAACATGTTAGAATGTTGGCACAAGGGATATATCTAGAATGTTATATAAATTTAAAGCTATAAGTATCATCGTAGCATGTTTCTATTGTATGATATATCGGAATTTAAGGTTTCATTGTTTGGATGCGATGTTTTGTGCACTCTACCATAGGCGTACATATATATTCATTTTGAATTGTGTAATTTGCTAGTAGTACGAGTTTCGTTATATTTGCTAATTTACTAGAGCCTATATATAAGTGAAAGTATTGTTTACAAGAACAGGGGCATATATATTTACTAGAGTGATATTTGTCATATGCTGAGTGTGTTTTGTTTGTTTATTCATAGCATCAAAACTTATGTATGTTTTCTTTGTTTTTCCAGTTAATCACATCATCACATCTAGTCACATCACGTGTCATTACATCAAGTCACGTCATCATGTCCTAAATCATCATTATAGTTATACAATGACTGAATAAAGATGTGCATTAACAACAAGTTGACTCTTCCTTGATGGTAGTCAGTACAGTAGTTATATGGGAAACTAAGAAAAACATATCAGAATGAAAGAAATCAAGTATAATTTTATTCGATCAAAACTGGATGGTAAAAACAAATAACAGTATGTCAAATTCTAGAATATTTCATCAATATTTAGTCTCAACTGACGGTGTTTATAACTTCAGAATGTGGATCAACTATGATTCATTACTTCAATTAGTCAATTATCCAAAACCAAATTAAATTAGTTAACAATGAATTAGCCACTCAAATTGCAATCGAAATCAATTTTTGTCTTTAAATTCCAAAAAATCACCCTTTTCGCAAAAAAAAAAAAATCGGTAAAAACAAACTAAAAATCTTTGTGGTATATTTACATGTATCAAATATAATTTAGGTACAATGCTAATGGACCATTTCGAGTCGTACAGTAATAATAATACTTATTTGTTTTAAGATCTTTCGTCTCCTTATTATACTGATCCAATATTGGATTCAAATAAAAATTTCCCTCTTTTTTTAAAGTACATGTACTGTATAATCATTTTTAATTTCAAAGACTTATTAATTGAACCAATTAAAAAATTCAATTACTTCAAACATTCATTTCTCTTTTAAAAATGAGGACGTTTTATACAGATCAAATACTCTAAAGAAGCATTGGCAAATATTTTGGAATCTAACTTCAAATCTTCTGATCATTGCAAGTATATTTAAAGTGATTTTCGAGTATTTCAATTACATATTCACATTCATTCTAAATTGACATTTTGCACATTTTGCACAGGGTAGGGTTTTATCTTTAAAAAAAAAATTCAGGGATTATAATGCTCTCTACGTACAATTTACAATAAAAGCACTCTCTTTTAAAATCACTATTTTCATTATCAATTGTTTTGATAAACTTGACCCACTCAGCAATTTGTATACAGAATATAAAAACGAAAATAAAAGTTTTCTCAAAACCGTTGTTTTGCTATTACTATGATATAATTATTACTTGTTGTAGCATGGGATAATGCATGCGCCTTTGTAGTACTTGCTCGGTCCGTTGTTTTTGATGTGATGCTTGCATTGGTTGTTGATTGAATTGTCGACAGAGTGCTTTGAAAATTTGTTCCAAATAGTTTATCTAAAAATCATTTTACTCGTTAGATACTTTCATATTTTCAATAGACTTTGAGAAAAAATAAAATACAACACATAAGCATTATTGTTGAGTTTCCGACAGTGCATCGTCGGAACCCACGGGTTGGTTTTCTAACCGTTGCAGTGTAACGGATAGAAAACCCGTGGGCTTCGATGATGCCGACAGTATTGCCTTGACATCTAGGATCAGATTGAAAAATCTTCTGTATTGTAGCGAAACATACCTATGCAATGATAATCGTGACAGCAAATGGCATCAATGTAACTGCATTCTCCCTTTAAAATTTGAATACTTTATATCAGAATCGTGTTTATTACATCCATATATATACCAGCTTGTCTATAGGTCGGATTATATAGATGCATCGATAATGAAAAAAATCTTACTGTACCTTTAGCCCACAAGTTTTAAACGGATGCAGCTGAGTTTCATTATCGATATGATCGTGATACACGCAAGTCTCGCAAGGGATGAATCTACAACCATGTTCAGTACAATCTGGACAAGACATTCTATTGCCTGGAAGAAATATTTCACTACATATTCAATTGTTCCCAAATAAAATCCTTTTCAACAAATAGGATTCCATATTCCTATGAGGAATTAAATTACTCTCATCTCCATGATCATTATTTTCTATGCATACTTCTTTTGTCCAAATTCTATATCTTTACGAAAAAGAACTAAACTAGGAAACTAAACTAAAACTTAACGAAGCATGTTGCAATATCCAAAGCATACCATTTAAAGAGGCTCCAGAATTAGGAATATTTCCGAACACGTTCTCTACAAGTATAAAATTTAGCAAAATCTTTGACGTACTTTGTTACGCAATACAATAATCGCTAAATATGCACATATTTCTAAATAAAACATCTTAAATACGCAATACGCAACACGGATCCTACTTTCAAATTACTCCCTTTTGTTGTTTAAAAAAGTTAAACCTTGCAGTTGTGGGAATATGGGTTGAAACATAAAACAGTGTTGCGGTGTCCAATCTATTAAAATCAGTTCCACACATATGGCACTTGTGCTACATTCAAAGCTGACATTAATTTTAAACAAAAACATTGTTAAAATACGTGTGATTCAAATGCATTTAAAAGTTAACATTTTATAAACTCTTATTACTGCATTTTGGTTATTGTAAATAAACTAAGATTTGAATGATTGCACTCCGAATTCTTTTAGCCCCACTTTAATATATATTGGTCCGATTAGAGTGTTTGTAGGGTTACAAATACGACCTCATTCAGAGTATGTTATTCAAGATTGCCTGACAATCGTAAAATGGATACGTGAACAGATTTCACATAATATTTTGCTATTCTTCTAGAAGCTATTCAGGCATGATGAATATTAGTTGGCATCATTTTTTTTCAAATATTTAGTAAAATCAAAAGCATGCATTATTGTGGACTATGGTGCGTATAGAGTTAAGTCGAGTTTCTTACTTCGTTGTACACAAGAATTTGTGGTATCAAAATCAACAAAAACAGTGTTCAACAGTTATTGATGAAACCAAAATATTATTCATAAGGTATATCCCATCGGCTAAGCAATAAATTTAATATATATTATGATTTCATATGATGTGATTTTTAAAGATATATTGGTACATAAATCTATATAAGCTATCTTAATGATCATATTTTCAGCATGTACTATAGAAAAAAAATATTTTGCTTATTCAAGTATGTACATGTATATCTGTATCGAATTGAACCTTTAAAATTTATATAACATATTCTTTATCTATTTCTAAAGCGGAATTCCCTTAATTCCTAATTGAAAACTATTTTTAGGATTAAAACGATTTTTAAGAAGTTAAATGAAATTCTTTCGAATTCATTTTTAAATATATCATCGATATAGTTGACAAATACCGCCAACAATCGAAATGTACCCAAGTATTTGGGTAAATGTTTTTTTGGTGTTTTTTTTACTTTTCTATAGTGTGTCCAACAGGCTTGGGGTAATGCTAAATGTAATGGTAATGCATTGCATGTTTTACATGTTTTCAAAGTAATGATAGTAATGTGTAATGCAACAAAATTAGCATTGCATGTAATGGAAATGTAATTTATTACCTTAAAAAATCTAGTGTAATGCTGGCATTACATGGCATTACTTTGCATTACTATGCTTATTTATGCATGTTCACTTTAAAAAATGTGATGAATAAATAAATAGCTGAAATTTAATTTGATTTAATTCATTTTTAAAGAAGAAAGAAACAATTCTTGAGATAAAAATGTTTTAATTGTATTATTAAAAAAGATTTTTAAAAATTCATTATACCCACACTTTCTAAAGAAAGTTCGGGTATATTGTTGTTACCCTGTTCCGTCCGTCCATCCGTCTGTCACGTTTTACTTTCTCAAACTGCTCTTACATCTTATAAACCAGCAAACTGAACTCTTGGAGTTAGATTTGGGGTGTCATGCTGTTTTGTAAAAAAAGGTTTTAAAAATTCTCTGGTAGTCCTGGGGGTCAAATCATTGGTAAAAAATGACGTTTTTTTCCACAAAAAAACCTTCTTTCTCGAACTCCTACTACATTTTCAACAGTAGACAAATCATCCGATGTCCTATAGATGTGCAATAAGGTTTCGGAAATTTTAATTTTGTCCTGGGGGGTCATTTAATGGCTGAAAAATGACGTTTTTCTTACCAAAAAAACTGGTTTTAAAAACGTCATTTTTTGGGGGCAGTAGCCAAATGATCTAGAATATGATTGGGGGTGTCATTTTGAAGTGTGATCAGGTTCCAGATTTTTTTTTTTATTAAGGGGATCAGTTGGCAACAAAAATGTATGGTTCCCAGAACTCCTTTTACATGTACAACTTTTGGAGTAGCTACGTCATCTCATGGGATATTATTAAGGCTGTTCTATAGATGTGCAATAAGGTTTTAAAAATTTAAATTTCATCCAGGGAGTCAAATAGTAGCAGAAAATTGACGTTTATCACTAAAAAAAACCCGATAGATCCCAGAACTCTTCTTATGATTTAATGGATGGACACATCATATCTTGGGATATGATAGGGACTGTTCTTTAGATGTGCATTAAGGTTTTAAAATTTTTAATATCTTCCAGGGAGTCAAATAGTAGCAGAAAATTGACGTTTATCACTCAAAAAAAAAACAAACATGCATAGATCCCAGAACTCCTCTTATGATTTAATAGATAGACACATCATATCTTGGGATATGATAGGGACTGTTCTATAGATGTGCATTACGGTTTTGAAAAATTAAATTTAACCCTTGGGCCCATTACCTACATACCGTTTGATGTCCTTTAAGGATCAAGAATATATGTGATTAAGGGGTGGGGATCTCAACCGTTTTCGAGCTAATTGATCACTTCCTGTTTGAGGGGGGTCACGACCACCCCCGGGGCCCATGACCTACATACTGTTTAATGCCCCTTGACACAAGGAACAAGAATATATATGGTTTAAGGGTGGGGATCTCAACTGTTTTGATGTTCATGGCTGTAGTATGGCTTAGTTTTATTTCAAATTACATAAAAAGAATGTCAAATATATAACTTGAAACCCCCACCCCCAAACAAACTCAATTATAAACTGTCGCCCCCCCCCTTCCCCCTGGAAAATTTTCTGGATCAGAGCATGTATTCCCCCTCAAACTATAGATAAAATGCAATTTTAAAATCTTGCATTTATTTATGCTTCAAATGAAAACAACCTTACATTTACACTTTTCTTCATTGTCGAATGATCTATTAAAATCAAAATATAATCTGGGGTCTAAAAAGTTTTATAAACTGGTAAAAAATGTTTTTTAAAAAAAATCACATTACACCTTGCATAATTGACAAATGATCTATTGAGATATGATCAGAAGTCATATTTCTACCTTGGAATCAATAACTAATATTCATTGACAAGTTAAAATTAATAACAATAAATGATTTAAATAAAAAATGTTAATACATGTACTCCACATCCACACCCCCCCCCCCAAATCAAACCTGGTTCTAAATGTTCAGTCTTCTTACATTCTTACATGTGTACAGTGGCAAATTTTAAATCATTTCTTGACTGCTTTTTCTCTCCTAATTATGCACATTAACATTTTAGAAATTGCTTAATTCATTTTTTTAAGTTATATAAACAAAATGTTATTTGCATGTGTATTCGCCTATTTGGGACAATTGTAAAGTCTCCTAAACAACGCAGTGTCATCAATAGGCTAGGAATTACCCACATGGATCAAACACTACATATGAATAAGATTAATAAAATTCATCATTATTTTTAGTTCTAGAATGTCAGCGTGTCTCCAAGGGGGCATACATATAATAATTGTATATTCAATTTGATGCACAATGACACAAAGAGCAAGAATAAATTATATGGTTTAGGGATGAGGATATCAAAAGAGTGTATCATCATTTCCTATTTCATAAGGGGGGGGGGGGTAAAGACAACACCTTGGGGTCATGTACTTTACACCATTTGATACATCATAATAACAGAAGAAGATATTTTGTATTTTACTGTTCCATGGGGTCAGAACAGTCCCATAGGGTCATAGCCTACATTTATTTGATGCATTATAATACATTAAGAAAGAAAGACCCCTTCCTTCCTATTCTAACTCATATAAAAATGATAAGTATTTACACTTACTTATACATGTAATACAAAAATTTAATACGAAATTGTTACAGTGTTACGGAAGCTCATTGAGGCCAGCTTAGCATAAAGAATAATTTCTTTTGCGTTTAATCGCAATCTTTAGCTATAGCTATTGCGTTTAAACGCAAAGAACATTGGTTTTAACGCAAAGTTTTGCGTTTAAACGCAAAAGTATGGCATTTAAACGCAAAAGTATTGCGTTTAAACGCAATCCATTATTGCGTTTAAACGCAAAGGTAATATTGCGTTTAAACGCAATATTTTTTTGCAAATAAACGCAAACGTTTTTGCGATTAAACGCAATGATTTTGCGATAAAACGCAATAATCGTTGCGTTTAATCGCAAAAGGTATTGGGTTTAAACGCAATTGTTATTGCGTTTTATTGCAAAACTGTTTTTTAATTTGAAGATGACTTTTTCTATTCAGACCAAAAGAAGAGGTTTATGACATACTCATGTTATGCCACAACCATCCGTCAATCTGTTTATTAAACGTAATGTTAGACATTTCTCGTTTTTCTCGTCCTGCTCTCTCCTCTATTTCAAATTTGTTTTTCATATTGTTTCTCATAAATCGAATCTTAATTATTCAATAAAATCAAATAATCCGCACATACACTGTATAATTGCTATCCATAATGCTTCATTATATCATTGTCAAATGAAAGTGATAATGTTTATTCAATATGACGGACTGATTTAATTTGACATTTATTGTAATTGTTATATAACTGGTTTGAATTAGTGATATCACCTATTCAAAAAGTAATAGCATTTATTAGAATAGGTATTATCACCCATCAATGACCTATTTATCTTGTGATTTGAACAAGGGATATCACATAATTGAAAAAAAATATACATGTATCACTCTTTGAGTTTGAATAGATGGAATCACCTATTCAGATAGATGATTTTACTTTTTGTAAAGGTTTTATCACCTATATAGCTATTCAATTCGGTAATATCTTTGAGACAATAAATTTTCATAGTATAGCCATTAATGCAACTGTTTGTGCAAGCTCCATTTGTTTTAATTTGTCACACGAATCGACATGCCTCTATTAATAAGGCCCCTTGGCATAATGCTCTTTGCGAAGGATCGAGTCTTTTCCGGTTTTTTTCAATTCAACTGTTTCTCACAGTCTAGATACCAAGGACCCGGCAAGCAAACATCACTGGTGCATCCATCAATAGCCATTTTGCATGTCATCTCTAAGGAAGAATTTGGAAACAAATATAAGCAAAGACTCATTTTTCTCTTGTATTTATTTATAGCGCGATCCTTCTTTTCAGGATACGTTTGCTTAGAAGTGCCTGATGCTTTCAAGTTATGACAACTTATTATTTCTTTATAAGTTATTCCAAGTGAAAACCAGATATTGAGTCTCTGTGATGTGTCAAGTGGTGTCATCAAATCACGGACTTGGTACATATACTAAGTGTATATATAAGCAAATGAATTAATTGCGATTTAACGCAAAAGTCATTGCGTTTAATCGCAAAATCATTGCATTAAATCGCAAAATTATTGCGTTTAATCGCAAAAACTATTGCGTTTAACCGCAAAAACGTTTGCGTTTATTCGCAAAATTAATTGCGTTTAAACGCAATAATAGCTTTGTGTTCAAACACAATATCCGGTATTTGTTTTGCGTTTAAACGCAATAATTTTGCAATTAAACGCAATACATTACGTTTAAACGCAAAAGTTTGCGTTTAAACGCAACCACTTTGCGTTTAATCGCATAACTTTTTGCGTTTTATCGCAATCTTTTGCGTTTAAACGCAAAATACATTGCGAATAAACGCAAAAGATTGCATTAAAACGCAATAACCATTGCGATTTAACGCAATATAAATTAATTTATTTACTGAACTGGCCTCAATAAGCTTCCGTAGATAGTTAACGATGATAAGCTTATTTAAATATTAAAAGATGATAGTATGCTAGCAAAGGGACATCACTTATTTAGAATGTGAAAGTAATGCTGATGTACATACCGGTGTCTCATAATATTGTGCTACTATAATACTCACTATACATGTATTATGCTTACCTATATTGGTATCATAATGATAATCCAATTAGAGCACAATATGAATCCCTTTAGCTGATCATCACAAAAGAAATATTGATGCATGTTAACTAATCCTTTTCTGCATATGGAAAACACATACACCACGTGAAACCTATCTGATCGAAGAGCTTTGTAAAACTAGTACCCGCTATTGAGACCTGTATTGTGTACGTAACTTCAGACAAAGGTCAGTTATTTGTAACATGCATGTGTTTTTATGCCCTATTCTTCAAAACCCCTTGCACTATTTTATTAGGTAAATAACAGCTTTAAGGTGGTGCAGGACACCTGCAATATTGTGATGTATACTTCCTATTGAAGTAAACAATAAAGTATAAATATAATATTTTCCCCCAGAATAATGTTACCTTACAATGAAGCGCAATGGGTGAGAGCAATTAGATGTCTGTAAGGGCATTGGGGTCCGAGGTGTATTTTTGGTAAGTTTACTATTGATATAAATGAATTGTCATGGGGGGTCTGGACCCCTCACTCCCACCCCTTCTCTAAATCCATGCACACGATTATGTCCATGTACGTAGGCACACAGAAGCAAATCTAAAGCTGGCAACCGCCACGGGGAGGGGGCATAATTTAATTTTGTTCGTAATAATTCTATAGACCATATACTTTCTATGACATGAAATGTTAAGATTATTGATTAACTTAAAATACACATGCAAACAGTTCAATCCCAAATTGCAATAAAGTGCTGCTCATGTGTATTATCATATAGGAAGGGAGTCATCCTTCAGTTATGAAAATTATAATTTTTAAATGTATTACCGGAACTTGCATTTGGCCTTCATTTTGAATTAAACTGGTTCAAAACAGTGTTAATTAGGGGCAAACACTTGGTGTGGGTATTACTGTCTAATGACAGCATCTAGTTTTTCAATTAATATTACTAGATATAACAACACAATTTCATAACATTTTAAGAGAGTTGTTATGTAGAGTTTTAAATCATTTAAACAATTTACTCCAATTAGTTTGCACTTCAATAAGAAATGTGTCAAAAACACATTATGCCCCCAGGATAATCTAAATATCAAAACAATCTATTGTTATAAGAAGTGCTTAACACCCCAATCCCCTTCCCTTCAATATGTCCCGATAGAATAGAGGACAAACATGCGCCTTCAAAAGCAAAATGAATGCAATGTCCATCCATGATGAAAATCAATATCACTTCCAATAACCACTTGAAAATAATATTACTGACATATTCTCTCTCTCTTTCTCTCTCTCTCTTTCTTTCTCTCTCTCTCTTGTATATAAAGTAGACTGTACATTAGTTTGGACTGGTAGAAAATATAAGATTCATGTATTTTTCTATTATTGGACTCAATATATCCTAAGATAAAGATTTCCAAACAGTATATTTCACTCCCAGCTTCCACTGCTCCTGTAAAACGTTTATTTAGTATAGCTGGGAAGATTTTCAAACTAACAGGATGCAGTTAAAAGATGAACCCTTTCAAACTTTGATCGTAAAGTGCAACAGCAAATTCATTGAATCTTTTGTCTTAAAGTGTCCTCAGTAGAAAGAAAAACGATTAAAATATATTAAGAAATATAACTGGGAAAAACCCTCTGTTTATAAATTAATACAATTAGTGTTCAATATTTATAAAGATTTGTGTAATCTGGAGAAATGTCTCTATTTAACTTTTAATAACCGCAACATTATTTTTGTTATGCATGTAATTCTGTGTCTCTATTTCATATCTGGCATTGTATCATGCAAAATGTCTATAAATATCTTTTTACTTATGGAATATGTTGTTCATAATGCCACATGATGATTTTATATTGAGCAAATTAAGAATGACTCTTGTATAGTCATTGAATTTGAACCTGATACTGAGCATGAACCTGTACATATGTTAAAGAGTGTTTTATATTTGAAACATTTGCAAAAACTCTTTATTAGCTTTCCTTTGAAAAACAAAGTAATGGTAATGGTATTGCATTACTTTACTCATGGAATGGTAATGTAATGCATTACTTAAAAAAATCAAGTTATGGTAATGGTAATTTAATGCCAAAATTCATGAAGTAATGGTAATGTAATGCATTACTTTACAATGTAATTCGCCCCAAGTCTGGTGTCCAATTACACTAACTTTGCAAATTAAAGAGGTTTGGACTCCCCAACTCTCCTCTAGATCCGCGAATGAAAAGTTTTGGCATAAATGTGAAAAGAATTATTTTACCTACACAAGCCACGTCAGTGCAGCATATACGATCATGATATTCATGACAGTGTTCCACCTACATAAATGTAAGAGAAAAGATACGGCTTAAAACATAATACAATACTTATCTAAGTGCTTAACGCGATCTTAGAAATGTAACAATAATCTCATACACTCTTAATATTTTTCTTACAGTGAGACATTTTGTTCTATATGCTTGCAGATGATTGAAATAAATCTTGCAAACTTCACATAAATTTATATTTGCAAGATCACATGGATGATGAGTACAATCAGGACAAGGTATATAATTAAGTAGTTGGTTTGTTAGGTTCATCCTGTGTCCTCCTGTACTGATTGGATTTGCTGTAAGAATAATACATGTACATGTTAGAGAAATTTCTTGAATGTGTTATATATCCGTTATATATCCGTTGATATATTCATACCATATCTTCACAGAAATGAATTGATTCGTCGGGTACTCGATAGATATATTTCTTAGTTTATGTACCAAACTTGCTTACTTTTCTAAAGTTTTAATGAAAAGTTGCAAATGAATCTTGATATAGTTGTTATTCATCTGTGTACATCTATTTCTTTTATAAATCAGCTACCTATTTAGAGTTATAATTTTGGCAATTTTTGGCTAATTCGAACCATTTTCGATTTGCTGTAATTATACATGCATCAGTTTTCAAGATTTAGAGATTCACGATATTGGAGCTCCACCTCCGCCCCGACCGGGGAGTGAACTGCCGGGGTTTGAATTAACCACCTTCGAAACCCATCCTAACGTGCTAACCACTCGGCCATCTAGGCAAGACTGAAATCTTGCTTTGATCTTTCTATGAAGAAGAACGGAACCTAGCGCGCCGGTTGCACAATACACCGTCGTTTGAAATTAAAGTGGAATGCAGTTAAACGATAATTTGACATGATACACAGTGCATAGATATATACATACAATACATGTACTAGGCACAAATATCGCAATAACTGTTTAACTAGTGAAGAAATTAGATATTTATTTTTATGCACGTGTAATTTGACATTTCTTTCTACTAGCATACATAATAGCTATAAGTTATGACAGCTAAACAACGTATCTCGTGTGTACATAGTGCATATTGTTATTTAGCCTAGCGAAAAAAATATTTTTCCTATCCAAAGTGTTTCTATATACTCAGTATATACGTGTGTGTGTGTGGGGGGGGGGTATATATATACTTATAGTAAATTATAACTTTTATATATTATGTTTTATAGCGATTTCGGTATAAAATTGAATTGTTGTATGAATTACTATAATCTTATTTGTCACATTTATGTTAATCACCTAATTTAGTTGTTGAATTATAAATGTTTATTGCTGGTGACTGTATGGTGATAGGTATATGTGAGGAGATCGCCCGATTCGGTGGACTCGGGGTTTTGCTATTGAGGTTGGAGGGTGTTTTTTTACTACTTGGATTATTCTAGGTATAATCTAGAGGATTTTAAACAATTTATTGATTATTTCATCATGACAATACGAAATTTATTAATTTTTAGGAAGTTTGCATTGGATTAATTTCGATACAGACAATATATTTCATTTTATTTACGGCTAGTGTTAATCTCTAAAGTCTTACAGATTAAATAATTGGTGAACGGTAATAGCTGGAATTTTGTTATGCTAAATAAGTGAACTATCGATATTTGATGATCTTGTTACAGGAGGAATAATTTATACCTTAATTAAGATTAATTGTAGTAAATAATTGGCAAAGTTTTGCGCTAACAGTTTAGTGAGACATAGTCTAGTAATTCTAGATCATTTCTCGATTATAGTAATATTCATTCGGACGCTTATCGGGTCATTCTCGTTTAGTGCGACCCCCCTTTTTTTTAAAATAAATAAACGTTCATACGAAGGTTGTGCAGTAGTCTCACTGTTCGATTTGGGTAATTCCTGATTTAACAGTGGATTAAATGTAGGTGTACTTAATTTTATTGATCAGTAATACGCCTTATCAATTATTTCTTGCATAAATTGACGTAACCTTTAAATAAGTCTGATATTCAATTACCCTCGGTAATAACTTAATACGAGTCCAAACACAGGTAATTTTTTGTGTTTTAACATAAGGATCAATACTTACAAGAAATACGTTTGAAATGAATTCATGGGTTATTCTCGTGCAGGATTGCGTATATCTACATGTACTTGTGCAAAAGCAAGCACGCATGCACGCACACATATATATATATATATATATATATATATATATATATATATATATATATATATATATATATATATATATATATATATATATATATATATATATATATATATATATATCAGAACACGAAGTGGATTTTTATACAGCTAAATAACCTTGAGTAAGATCTAATCATGTCACGAAAGTAACCTTTGCGTCTACGCATGATATCATAATAATATAACCAAGTATTTGTATATCCCATAAATGGCACATACAAGGTAGAATCAAAACGCGATAGATGCGACATAGATTACATCTATACTAATTCTACTCAATTGCCCCAAAAAATGCTTGCTTTGGTGTCCATACGGACTATTAAGAATGAAGAGGGAACTGCCTTCAACAGCAAAGAAAACATCTGAGATTTATCTATATGTTTTTTTCTTAACCCGCAGAGATGTTTGATTTCAAGTGTCATTTAGGATTTCGAAATGTGGTGTAGTTACAACTAAAATGATTGTTTGAAATGTCGTGGGTGCAAACCGCCATTGTTTAAATGGGACTAGTTTAATTCTGGTTGTAACACGCTTTCTGATTGGCTAAAAAAATTATTTTATATCGTATTAAAACTGCTGCCTACGTAATAGTAAGACTAACGTCAAAAACGTATCAATCTGCCTGACGTAACGTTTGAATTATGTACAATATAATGTCATTTTAAAGATCAAACGACTGTTTTTATCAACAATTATAGACACACAAATTAAATTATAAGGAATGAATTCAATATTTATTAGTTTTATACGATATAAAATGGTTTGGAACAGTTTACACTTTTATTTTAAAACGCGAAGCGCTTAATAAAGCCTAAACTGTCCCAAACAATTTTTTATCGTACAAAACTAATAAATATTGACTTCATTCCTTAAATAAATGCAAAAGAATAAATTGAATGTTACTTTGAGGGCTTGTATTTGCAGTGCGAACAGTAGTGGTAGATGTGGCGCTTTCATTTGTAGCAGTCGTGCCGTTAGATGTTAGATAATAGTGTCCTAATGCCTTTGCTTTAAAAAGAAGAAATAATACAAAAGATAAACACATCAGAATTCATACATTACTTAACGAACACAAAGTAAATTTTGTAAGATTAAATGAAACTTTCAAACTAACTTAACCACTTTGATATACAATCATTAATATAATTATATCTACTTCTTAATTAAAAATGATTTTTCTCCACTAATTTTCTGGCTTTATATTTTTTGTCGCGGAAGCTAACTAAATAACATGTTAATATGGCTGTTCAATGTATGTTTCATATCCCTGACCAAGAGTGCAAATAATGGCTTTATAGCGGCGATACACACTATTTCATACAATTAGACATCAGTATGAAAATATAAGTATTGAATGTGACGCGCGGTATTCAATTTGTCTGCATCGTTTGGTGTATCATAGGACCGACGACATCCAAAAAAAAGCATTCAATGCTTAGACCCCAACTTTATATCGCAAAACGTTATTTATAAAACGAATTTGCATCTTCAGTAAAGAACCTGTCACACCAAGTTGCGTTCAAACAGCATGTACACAGCGTTGTAAAATTCCTGGAATCGCCATAGGATCAAAGGAAAAGTTCAGAAAAATGAACAACTTCATTTGAAATTTTTACAAGTGAAGATGTCATGACGACGACCGAGGTTTTTCTCCAGAGCCCCCACGACGGGTACATGTAACTGCGTTTCCACAGAGTTCTAATCGGTGATTGACTGCGCTCTCGCTGACTATCCGTCAAGTGCTCAAGATGTGCTCAGAGTTTTTACCTTGCTTTCACGTCGTGCTCTTCGCACTGACTGCGTGCATAAGACGTTCTTGCTGTGTAAATTTTCATTTGTACAATTGCACGGGAAACAAAAATGAACTTGAACTTTAAAACTAGTAAATAAATGATAAAAACATTCGCTATTGATTGTTTATTTTAATCAAACAAGGTTCATTGTAATTGAAACGTAACTAATTTCTATAAAATTTGTGAAAGACAAAAATTTTTGTAGACAGGTCTACAAAGTAAAATAACCGGTATTAGTTGTTAGAAAACATAGAAGGGCTTGTAACATCAGAACAAAATGGCATGAATTCCATCTACGTCAATATTCGAAAATGCTACTTTTTACATTAATAAGTTATCTACATCAAGTTTCAAAATATTGCGCTTGATATTGTACAGTGGTGCAACAGCCATTGTTGTTGTGGTCTGGCTGACAACGCACAAGAAACACAGTGGGGGCGCGGTATAAACGCTAATCAACGCAGAAGAAACGTCAAGAGAGCGCGATAATATCGCAGCAATAGGTCTTTGAGGTCGATGTGTGAACGCAGCAAAATGAAAAACATCACGTTCAAACGCTGCGAATGTGCAGTGAGAGCGCGAACGAAACGCAGTCACATAGAAATCCGAGAGATCTCTGTGCAAGCGCAGTCGACTTATCACCGCGTCTATACTGTGTCACTTGAGCGCGCCAACGGAGCTTTAGTGGCGCTGTTGGATACTTTACGGCGCTGTCACGACGACCCAAGTTCGTTTCTACTGCGTGTTTAACAGAACGCAGAGCCTTGACGCGTATTTGGTCAATGCTCAAAGTGTGCACCGTCGCTTGGCGTTCTTCAATGTTCTAGACGATCCCGCCACGACAAATGAAGATGCCGTTGGGTTGTTGCGGCGCTGTAGGAGACCCTAAATTTGAAGTACAGCTCATATTGCTATCAACGCCACCCCCACCCACTTTTTATCGCAGCAAAGATTTTTCTTCAATTTACACATAAAAAGGTTACTTATCAAGGAGTCCCCCCCTTTTGAGACCAAGTGAAAAATTGAAGTGAAAATAAGAAAATGAACAGGAAAAATTGAAAGTATAGGTGTACTAGCCCCCCCCCCCCCTCCCCCTCCCCACGGATTAGGATTTTCATGGTTTTCTGAGTTTGCCTTTTTTTGCTTGTCACAAGATTTTTTGGATGCCCCCCCCTCCCGTTTCAAAAACGAAGCTACGTGCCTGTGTATAAAACTATACAACCTACTGGATAAGATAAGTTTTAAAAAATAAAATTACCTATGCACGGTTCGTCTGAACAGCAAATACATGTATAAGGATTGCGGTCGCAATTTTCCTGTATAAGAAATAGAAGCTATTAAACATTAACATTTTTATAGATTTTCCTGTCTACATTCATCATATTTTATTTCTTCTTACTAGATTCTATAGTTAATATTAGTATTTTTTTCTTAGATATAATTCACATATTAGTATTTCGAGCTTACATTTTCATGGAGACAACGGACACGATGTAATATCCGATTACGAAAGACAATTTTACAGGTAGAGCATTGGTCTCGATTAATGAAATCACACAATTCTCCATGGCAGCGTGGACATTCAACTGATGAAACTACAATACATATTGTATTGACAGGTTACTGTTTACGAGTAAAATGTATAACCTGACATATATGTATGAAAAATGCATGTAGTGAGGGTATATTAAGGGCACAGTGAGGGGAAGAATAATTCCGCAAAAAAAAAAAAAATTCATGTATCGCTTGAGTGAAACATAATTTTCTTAGCGGATTAACTCTCTATATATCCCGATCATTCATTGCAATAAATATTTTTTTTCTACCGAACGAGACGTTCTAATACTTTTCTTTCTCGTAATATAGAAACATAATGAACTCTTTCTCTTTCTTTGTTAATTTTTTTTATTTTCTTTCTACATTTATAAATATAAACTAGTAGTTGAATTATGAATCCCCTGGCATACAATGGATGAATTCATTCCCATCATTTGTTTCTTTACGCCATATGCTTACCACCGATTTTTCTGATATACCTGTATACGGCTTAATAATAATGAACCCCGGGAGATTCGACGTTTTGTTCGCATTGACACGTAACAGTCTAGACCAATCAGACGACATGATATATAGAATAATTAAAATGAAGTATAATTATTTTACATAGTATATATGTCATGTCATTTATATAAAAACTTGGTTAAGCATTGAATGCGTGATAATTTGCCTGCACCGCTTGGTGTGTAATAGGACTGACGACATCCAAAACTAAGTATTCAATGTATTTATTTTCATAATGATGTCTAGATCTATAAAGAAATATTTATATGTATTGTCGCTGTAAAGCCGTTACATTTGTTAAGTTCGCTTCCGCGACTATGAATATAGTCCCAGAATATTTCTATAGAAAAATATTTTTTATTAAGGAGTAGATATGATTTAATGATTATTTTTCATAAGTACAGATCAAAATGACTATGTAAGGTTGAAAGTTTCATTTAATCTTACAAAAATCAATAATACTCAAATCATGTGGTGGCGTTTATATTTGTGCTCATGGAGCATGAATTAGCAGTGTACTCATAGGAAATTGAACGTCGCAGATTTCCATTGAAAACATAAGGAGAAATATACACTGAATGTATATATAGTCAAATGTAGATCCAACAATTTTTTTAAGTGGCGTAATACAACGGATGATTGTATTATAAAAATTTTATATAATTTTTTTTTTTTACATTTATAATATAATATTGTATTCTGCGTAGAATACCCTTTAAAAATTTCATTTTTTTACAACGTGAGACAATGGTATTTAATGCGAATGTGTGTATATCTGAGGATCCGTCCCATTAAAAAAAACTCGACGAATATTTCTTCTCTTTTTCAATCATTTTATCAAATGATGACTCTTTTTATGTATTTTATTTCAATTGTTATACTGTGTATAAGTTAAATCGGCTATTAAAAGGATATGATTGCTGCATGACAGACCTTGATCTCAAAGAAGGACGCTACCTTACGACACCCTCTGATCGGCTATCTTCCGGTCATCTGCTATATCTTTATGCAAACCTTTATTTTCACAATATTTTAAAACCGTCTTAAAAGGGTCGTGTTCACTCTCTTGTGTTGTGACTTCAATATAATCACCACTGCGAATGTTATTGTCATTTAAATTTTAAACCACTTGGTTTTATTTGACCCTTTCAGTTTTGTAGTAAAAATCGTGCCTCGTGGTTATAGTCACTTTCATAGAATCTAGGTACTTGTAGTCAAATATCAGATCTAGAGGTTTATTGATTTTAAACTTTGTCTTCATTGATTGGTGGAAAAAAATGTATTCTAGAAATAAATGTAGCAATACAAAAAATAGTTTTTGTCTGCTGTTGCAACAATAAACATGCTTAATAGAGATCCCCCCTGAGGATTAATTTTCGATCCGCTCCTGACCTAGTTAAAGCATCAATAGTGAAATAGACTATACTATTTTATGCAGAATGTTACTTGAAAATGGTAGATATACTAAGTTTTTATGCAAAACAGACACTTATTATTTTCTTAAAAACATTGTATTGCACACCACAAGCATCAAACATAGCTATCATAATGATTTTATTAAGCGATCAAGTGTTTATCTTTTCAACCACTCTACACGTGGTTGAACACGAACGATAACTTTGTTCTGAATATTATCGTCTAGTATAAATAACCGCTAGATGGTGAAATAAGACACACGTCTTTAAAGAGTTTTATGTTTTAACATAAATAAAGTAGGATATGATATGAAAAACGACCAGTACTTACGTATTTTGAGAATATTATCCGAAAAATTATACTTCCGCTCGAAAATTCACAGGAACTAAACCAATCTCGGTAAAGTCTCGTGAACTTTCATTCGAGCACCTCTGGATTTATTACATACTTAGCAACGATAAAGAAAACATTCCGAACACATTCGCAAGGGGTGTAATGGTTTCGACACCTTTACAAACTATTTTCGTCAAGCATAATAGGCGCATAATATTCTCGGATATTATTTGAGGATCAACTTTTGATTAATCGTATTTGTTATAGATGCTTTATTACTATCATTGAATACATTGATTATCAATTATTTGATGATGTATGAGTCTTGATAAGGGGTTTCATGCAAGTGTGTACATCTATTCCTTATATTAGAAATTAGCTACCTTATTCAAAAGAATAATTTTGGCAATTGTTTGGATAATTAAGAAATGAACTCAATATCTTCCCAAGTTATACAAGTATAACCTGGGTTAGGGCAGTTTGCACTTTATAATCCGCTTCGCGGATTATAAAAAAGCTTAAATTGCTCCGACCTAGGTTATACGAGTATAACTTAGGTAGATATTGAGGTCATTTCTTATAATATAATTTTTTGTACAAATTGAGTGGGTTTTACCTTTAAAATGATATTAATCTATTTAAAATTTAAACATAACGTCAAGCGGATTAGTACGTTTATGACGTTGGTGCATTGTGAAGTATCTTGTGACGTGCAAACCAGGGGTGCTTTCCATTTAACCGGCATCGCCGGATTTGCCGGTGTTGCCTTCGTCGCCGATTGCTGGAACGCGCGTCGCCGGCGAGCGATTGTGGCAACGCAATATACCGTTGCTGATTAGGAAACAATATGGCGTCGATGTTATCATATTCTACAAAATTAGTATTTCTAAAACTACAATTTGTCGTACTACATTGAAATACATTAAAACTGCAAATAGCCAACATTTTTGGATCTAATTTTAAGATAGGTATCAGTTTTAAGCTGCAATCGTCATCGTTGGATCATTGTGACGTTGCCAACCGTTCCATTAACGTCGCCGTTTCCCGATAACGTCGCCGGCGAGGCAACGTAAATGGAAAGCGCCCAAAGTTATACATATTTAACTAAATTTTTCTATCCAATCAAATGCTGCGTTACAACCAGAATTAAATTATTATAGAATATTAATGTTAAAGTTAGCTATGGCATTTTTGACACATCCGTTAATTGTATCAATGTAAAATTAACGCTAGAGAAATTAAATTAAGTGAAATAAAATGTGAGATACCTGGTTGAGTCACTGCACAGGATGCATGTTGTACAAAGTAGTGTGCTGAAATGTATAATGTTATCAACAATTATTTATTTTAACATCCGCCAATGTTACATCGAACAGTTTATTTTCAGTGTTATAAAGCATATAACTCTTTTTTATATTGAAGCTTGGTTATTTTTAGATAATCTATCTATCTATCTATCTATCTATCTATCTATCTATCTATCTATCTAAATGTATCTATCTATCTATCTATCTATCTATCTATCTATCTATCTATCTATCTATCTATCTATCTATCTATCTATCTATCTATCTATCTATCTATCTATCTATCTATCTATCTATCTATCTATCTATCTATCTTAACAGTAACGAGAAAGTTAACAATTTAAACATGATTCCATTTTCAAGAAAGCTCACTCTTATTTTTAAAATGTTGTAACTGCCCTCGAAAGCAATACTTAAGCTATTTAAGGGCCAATTTAAAATCAAAGTACTGAGAGTACTGAAAGACGGGGTCTTGAAAGTTTGAATTTGTAATTGTCCTGGATTTCCTCGAATATGCTTCCAAAATTTATGAGTTTGAATTAGTTGTTTCAATCTACATGTATGTTAATTCGGCTTTTTTGCAACTGTTTGATACTTTGTCTAAATTTTACTCAATCCCGGCCTTCATAATTGTAGAAAATTGACATAACGGTATATAATGTAAAATAAGGAAAAATTTTAAAAATTACTACTAACCGGGAAAATAAAAAAAACTATATCAAATTAGATAATTTTAATCATTAGATTTATTCAATTTTGTCATCCAAGGGAAAATCCACAAGTCGGACGGTATCAGTAATAAAAGTTTTATGAAAACCCCGAAAACTCTAAACCTGCTGAATTAACAAACAAAGTGAACATTTGTATACCGATAACAAACACAGGCACCTGACGTTAGAAATATTTTTTTTACAATAAGATTCCAAGAACTTTGACAATAAAAATATTTATCACGGTCGCCATTTTGATTTTTAAAACCGACCTATCTGACACGATTTTCTTCATTTGCGATTCATACAAAATTAATAGGTAAAAATAAATCCGTTCGCCACTTACTACTTTTTTGTGTAAACTCGTGCATCACCTACACGAATTACGATACAACCGTTCCTTTCATTAAAAATCATACTCCGAAAATCAGAGACATATATAACAGAGATTGTCAACTCCGCCATTAGCGTGTAAATGTTACGGGACCAAACTTACTTTGAGAACTACAAGTGCAACAGCAATCTTGTATAAGTCATTAAATTTGAACCTGATAATGAACATGAACCTGTAAATATTTTAAGCATGTTTTATTTATGAAATATTTACAAAAACTCTTTATTTAAGTTTTAAATTACTTTTTTAAAACTTATTGACTTTTCACAAAGTAATGGTAATGCATTACTTTACTCATGTAATGGTAATATAATGCATTACTTCAAGAAAAATAAGTAATGGTAATGGTAATTTAATGCCCTAATTCATGAAGATATGGTAGTGTAATGCATTACTTTACAATGTAATTCACCCCAAGCCTGATTCCAACTAAGCCGGAAAACATGAACATTAACATTTAACTTGGTTCTTCAATCGATAAGATTGTATATATTATATGATGTATAAGTCTTCCAAAATGTATAATCTATTATAGATTTTGCTCACAATGCATTGTTTAAAATTTGAATTCAGTTTAATCAACTAAAGAGCCAACGAACGAGAAGGCAAATTCAAACTTGTTTTTATTTTCTTTGTACAAAATTCCTTTCGAGACGAACATCAGTCATACCGCAAGTAGACTAGAAGCCAATAAAACACCTATTTAATTTGTAAAACATCTGTGTATAACCCATCCCGATTTAAACGTCGGCTTGCGCATGAAGTTTGGTAGTATTATGGTGAAAGATTGTCAAAATAAAGTTCACAACTTTTCAAAAATGTCACATTGCGTTTGGGAACTTTAATTTCGATTCCACCATCAACCTCTTCTATTGATTAATGAGCTCGTACACCAACTGAATCGTCAACGGCGCTGTGCATTCAGTTACGTAACCCAATCCACATTTGAACCCGAGCAAGAATATTTTGATCAATGAAACTATTTGTTTATTTTCTAAATAGAATTTTGTTTATACACAGAGGACTTAAAAGATTTAATGCGTATTTTTATAATACATATCTACTGAAATGCATGAAAACTTTCTGCACTATTTTCTTACGCGTAGACTCAATTCATGTGTTCTACGCGTGCCTTCCGGTTTGAGACTTCGGCTGACAGTAAACCAATAGACGGGGTCACGTGACCCCGTCTAAAAACGAAGATTTTCGTCCCGCCTCTTTTACTTAACAACATATTACAACCGAATCTAAAGAACAATACTTATCATAATTTTTTTTTCTTTCAAAAGATTAATCTTTTTTCGTAATCAAAATTATTTTACATTTAAATCTACACAAAAAAGTTACAGCGCACGTCAAAATTGTGTGTCAAGCAAACAAAAAAATATGAAGTGTCAAAAGTGATATATCTACAAATGCGCCTTAAACCAAATAATATTTAAGCCTAAAATTCAGAATTGGTCTCATATACTATATGCCAAATTATGTTGGTTTTATCATCATTTTGAACATAAATCATTTACTTTAGACATTTAATCTTACTGAAATAACTTGTAAGACATACAGTTACGATTGATTAAACAAATGGTGAATTTTATATCGATCTGCATGCAAATGACGTTGAAAAATCTTATAAAGATTCAAGTTTGAAATTTCAACTAATCTAATGTCCAAAAATTGCGCACATTTATGCTAATTTGGGTTGGTTGCAAATGTGTTTTGATTTGAAAACGCCTCGGAAGAAAAGAACTTTTCAATAAATATTTGTTTAAAAGATTAAGTTATTTGAAGTTCGAAGTTTTTCCTACTCTAAAGAAATACACGGTTACAAAATGAAAATATTAATACAAACTTTTAATGACTCATATTACGTCATTTTTTGGATGTTAATACAAATATCTTACATACATAAGAAATATGTTTGTACATCAATAAATGTTCTTACTTTCATGAAAATATATATGAACAGAAGGCGACACTGTCTTAGTATTTTTTCATTGACCTTCCTTGTTTTTCTTGTATATGAGTTTGGCAAAAATGTAGGGCGTGCAAGGCGTTATATATATCCCCCACTTGGAGCAATAAAAAAGAACTTGTTCAAATGTTACTAAATTTGTATTCTTGGCTTGTATACATTGTTTACACTATACATTTCACGCTGCATGTCAATAGCGTGTTTTCATTCTATAAACACAAGAGATATAGGTTTCCAAATTAATCCACTCGACGTTTTGTGCCTAAATCTTGACCATATTTACTGCACATGTGCTAAATTGCAATTTTTTGGTGTGAATGAGTCCAGCCTCCATCCTAAATGTACTTTTATTAAAAGGATATATTTTCATTTCTTTTTAAATTATTGATTTATTAAAGTGGAGTCTAGACCCATTATGGGTCAAAATTCGTGGTTTTTACAAAGTTTCAAAACTTCAAAAATTAATATAATTGTCAAATTTTTACACATCTTATTATGTTAACGTAGCTCACTGTGTTAGGCGGAGGACTGTAGACAATATTCTCGTCTGAGAGGGTGTTCGAATCATAGTGAACTTTTCTTTCTAAATTTTGCGCTTTTGTTTACTTTTAGGTAAAATGTTATTTTAAAAAAAATATGTAATGGATCTAGAATCATTTAGGAAAACATTTAAAATTCTTTAGATAACGACAAAAAAAACATAATGATCTTGTTCATTTCAAATAACGTTTAATCAACCATAACGCTAGCACATTCAGAGATTGCTTGAGATCAAGTTGTAAAAAAAATAAACATAGAAATAAAGATAAGAAGAAAAGTATAAGTGTTTTTGTGTATGATCTGAGAATGCAGTTTCATATTATACATATTCTAATGCACACCTTTAAATATAAGGTTCTCTTATATGAGATTTACATAAGTCGTTTAAATATCAAAGGCGCGGGGGTTTCGACAGGCATTGTACGCTCTTCTCCTTTGTATACATATGCGTTATTATTTAAAAATCTTTAGTTTATACAATTAATGTACAAGAAAAAACTTGACATGAGTATCGGAGAATCAAATAATTTTCAAAATGATTGAACTTTTCTAGTGGAATAAAGTAATTCCACTGTGTAAAAATTAAAATAAATACTAAAGTCAGTATTTACCTACACATCCCTCGTTATCACAACAATGATGGTGGTTGTCTTCGTGGCAATGACCAGCCTATAATGATAGAATAAGGATATTGAGGGATCTACCGTTCTAAACGGAAACCCTTCTGTTAATATGCTGTTTCTTTCCTTCTTTTTTTATAATTTTTTTTATATGTCATAACCATCCCACCTCTCCAAATATCTCCTTTAAGGTGCAACCGGTTTAAAAAAAATTTATGGAGATGATACAAAATCACAATATCAGAACCCGTTTCTTTTATTTTTCGGTTTTCTCTTGTAGCAGTTGATGTAACGTCAGGCAATAATTAATATTATTATACTTTCATGTTAAATACTGAAATCTGATTGGTTCAGACGCAGTTGGTTATCCGTTCTATTACCCTCAGCGTTAGCAACACACCTAGCAACGGGTAACACAACGAATTGTTACATGCGCGTTAATCATAAGCGTACGGTTCTCCGTAGAATTCATGTCATTTCTATATAAAAGTAGTAAAAAATTCTCTAAAATTAAGACATTCAGTATAATAAAATAAACAGTGCCTGTTTGGGAGGATAGCAGTTGAAATTGACACCCCTCGAAAACCCCTGTCAACCTCCGCTTCGCGTCGGTTGACAATGGTTTCTTCGGGGTGTCAATATCAACTGTTACCCTATCAAACAGGCACTATTTATATAATGTCCTTTTTCAATAATATTTCTGAAGAAAAATGAACCATTCAGTGAACTTTGACACAACTCGTCTAAACATTTAGGTCGATGTCTTACATTTTGTTTTCTGTTCATCGGTAAGCTAATTGACTTCTTAATATTACAATTTAATTAGAGTAAAATATCTATCGCAGAATTTTTTAAATGTCAGTTTTCATACCACACCCCAGAGGATTTTCGTACCAAAATTTTGAAACCTCCCCAGTAAAATAAGGAAGTCGATGATAATATCGGTTTTTTTTAATTTTCACTCGCCATTAACTGTTTAACCTTATATAAAAATTTGAATTAAAAAAACTATTGTGGAAATGAATTGGTCTGCCATCCTTAATTGTTTTAATTGGGTGAAAATAAATTCTTCCTTATTTGAAAAGCGTTATATTTGTGTTGCTCTTAAAACCTGCCTCATACAATGGCTAACTCAAAAGAATTTTTGCTGAAATTAAAAATCCTCAACAAATTGAAAATTATTCAAATCGACTAAAAATAAGTCCCAATCGATACCAACTTATATAAGTTTTCTCTTGCAATTCTAATCCCGATAACATGTTTATGGATCCAAACTGATGAAAATAGTTTTGTTTTAACATTATAGAGCTCTCTTTCCATAAGATTGTTTTGTACTAGGTTCGATTAAATGTATTAGAGAAGTCAAAAAATGTGAAATTTTTACATACAGACGGGAGGGAGGACGGACGAATGACCGACATTAGGTGATCAGAAAAGCTCATTTAAACCATCATCATTCATGTGAGCTTAAAACAAATGAAAGACCAACTCTTTGCTCGCAACGAGATCACAATAATCATTGTATACTTAGAACTCAAATATGTAGGATCAATGAAAAATAAAAGGCTCTTCTATATTATAATCTCAATTCAATGACAACATTTAAAGTGGTAATTTTCCAGGAAACTTGTAAAATTTTATTACAACTTTAAGTTTTGGGGGATTTTTTGTGCATTTTCCTCTCATATTAAGACATTGTAAGTTTCGATACACCTTTTAAATTAGTAATTAGAGCATCCATGCAGATATGGAAAAAAGCTGCGGCAGCAAGTCTCAGGAATGAACAGAATTTTATCATAGATTTAAAGGATACCCATCTAGAGTCAGATATATGATGTTTGTTTTTGCACTGGATGTTTCTATTTATAGTAACGGCTAGTATTGCATTCTGGTTGATTAGCCTCTATAATCCAGAAAAGTTAAGAGAAAAATTGTCAAATTCAGTAATTAATTTCAAAATGTATAAACAATGTTTGAAAAAAATAAAACTATATTCTTAAAGAGGAAGCTCAAACCTTTAATCGTTGCATATTTTTTTTCATATTTCTATTTACCGGTACACCATGAAGTCCCAAGGGTGTAAATGTTGGGAGGATGCCAAGAAATGATAATTATACATTTTTGTCAATTTTTCAGAAAGAATTTCTCAGATAGTGGCGCATTATTTTTTGAAATTTTGTGATAATAAGAAACTATTTTATGTATTGTTACAAATATATAAAATCCATTTTTGAACTCTCAAGGACTTAATAGTAATAAATTAACAAAAACATCCGATTTTCAAAAAAAATAAAAATTTGTTGGTTTTTGAAATTTTATTCTAAAAACGATTTTAATTCACTGAAGTCAATATTTGTACTTAAACATAAAAAAAACCCACCTTATTTTTGCTTTTAATTAGAAAAAAATAGTTGTTATCATTGTTTCTCAAAGAATTCTTTTTCATTTCATTTGCATTTCATTACTACTGTAAGCGTTGTCTCCCCTGTTGCGCTCTTCTGTAGAGAAGGTAAACTAGTCAGAATGTTGACAAAGCTATACAAGTTCATGTTCAGGCTAAGTATAATTGAGAAATGATGTGAGTGTTGTTAATATATGTTATGATATTGAATGATTTTAATTGCACAAAAATTGCCCCATCTTGTTAGTGTTATTCACTATATCACATATTGAAGCTTGATGGAGACTTGTATCTAGTCTATAAACTGCTAATTAGGGCTTTTCGACTTTCGGTCGAAAATACCTATTGTTTTCGTCTTTTTTTATTATTATTCTCGACAGGATTTGTGTCAGCGATTTTTTGAAAACGGAAAGACATATTGAAACAATTATGCAACTGTCTTAAAGCAATTGTTGATGACACGCGTATGTAAGGTTTTGGACTTCCGGTTCCGTTACTTACGGTTTTTACAAGGATATCACTAAAAATTGAATGAAACACAAATTTTACTTACTTTTTGAGTTAGAGCATTCAAATTTTAGAATAAGATGTATCTTGTCAAGTTTTACAAATTTGTCATTATAAACGTTTTTCTATATCTTATCGTTTTTAAGATATTTGACCTCAAACTTGAGAAAAGGGGGGATAAAAAACAAAAAAATTCAAATGACCTAAGAACTTTAGGGATCTGCAGGGGTTAACGTTCAAAACAGCCCTTTTGTTGTAACTTTTTTATTTCTCTTCCGATTTTCAAAATCTTTTCCGTTTATTGTTTTAAATAAAGAGTAGAATCTTAAACCTATGGTCCGAGGGGCCACTTTTTGACTCCTTATAGGGGTTTGGAAGGCCTTAAGATCATTACAAAAAAAAAATTAGTAAGAGTTATTTCGCTTTGCTGTAAAAATGTAGAGCATAAATACTATAGGCATACTAAGTTTTGTGTCCGAGGAATGAATACTTACTTCAATATGATTTTTTGAAAATATTCCTCTGGAAATTAAAAGTGTAGCTTCTTGTAAAGTTCTGGAGTTATCTTTCTTTTGACATTTAACTACTCATGAATTCCTATCTAAGCAACTGGTTATACATGTATCTATGGGTCATGTGTACTTATAAAAAATATGTATTGAAATCTTAGGTCAAGAATGCTTAGCCATTCCCTCTTCTTTCCAAAAACAAAAATGTGCCCAATGTACCAAAAAAATTAAATGTACCAAGGTGTTCAGAAAATTTGGAAATAGATTAGAGATAATTTTTTGACCTTTTAAATAAAAAGGGGATACTGGGGCTGTCGAAAAGCCCTTACTTTTTGTTGAAGACAAAAAAAGTTCTAGTATATTTTACGGTGCTACCGTTCTGGCGAGGGCAGCAAGAATTACACATTCCTTGCATCATTGTCAACCTAGTGTTATTTAAGTATCAACGAACGTCAAAGTATTTTGAGAGAGTATTGTTCTACAATAAGTTTGCCAAAGGTACTAATTTTAATGGTTATGATACATTCAGCGCAACCCCTACCCCTCTCCCGAGAGAGAGAGAGAGAGAGAGAGAGAGAGAGAGAGAGAGAGAGAGAGAGAGAGAGAGAGAGAGAGAGAGAGAGAGAGAGAGAGAGTGAGTGAGTTTGTGTCTGCCAGTCCCTGTTTGTAGGTGTATAATTTCCCACTTTAAAATTTACTGGTTTGACTATGCAATATCTACATAAATTTTCTAACTTTATTTTTTCTCTTAATTCCTTTTTATTTAGTTCAACATGTCCTATTGTTTATTTCCTCCATACTCATATACTTACCTGCCTACTGTACATGCATGCACAATTAGCTTAAAAATGGATCGATATGACAGTAAAGTATGGCTCTTGCTAGTATATATTTATATAATCTCTATAAAAAAAAATAAACATAAATCATATGTCAATGAGGCATCGCAGTCTATACTGAAATAGCTAGTACACGCATTACAGATGTTTCATCCACCTCTAAATTTATCGCGGGAAATATAGCGCGAGAGCACTGTGACGTCATCCATGACTTTGTTCGACTTTGTTTACGTATCTCGACTCAATACGAAGGTATGGAAGCAAGTAACAAATCTCTTGAGTCTCGCCAAAGCATATGCCGTACTCTAAACCTGTCTTCAAACCTTAAGACACCGTAAATTACGAGTTAAAAGTCGGCAATTTTTGTCATAGCACCACGGGCGAAAACATTAAAGAGCATTATGGGACGTAGACAAAAACTTTTGTTTGATGAACTGTACGTTTAGCTCGTTCTTTTTCCCGCGCACACTGGTTCTTAGAGCTCGCGCGCGCAGCGCTCGCTATTATCTGTCCTGATATAATTAAGCAGCACATTTGGACGATTTTTAATCAAAATATACAAACTTGTGATAGAAGTGCAATTAAAATAGATGAAGGGGAAATTTTCAAAGATAAATTCATTCACAGATTATCATATTTTACTCAAAAAAATCACAAAAACGAGAACTGATTTCTTACAAAGATTTAATTTATAATGGGGTATGTTGAAAATGACAGATGTCCTACGGACCCGGTTTGACCTGAGCGTAGCCTGGTCACGGTAAGATTATTTTTTGTTGCAATAGACATCACATTTCTATACGTGTACATTTCACTGGCCATCTATAAACCACCCTGAAGATGTTAAGGTTAGACTCCTATAAGCATTAATTTTGACTGTTTGAATTTCTTAAGCAAACAAATAATTGTAAAAGTGAGTAATTGCACACCTTTTCATTGTGATTCGCACTTAAATTTTAAAATCATAATTAAATGACTTTAATCAAATATAACTATACCTTTGCGCAGTATCATTGCAAGTTTTGATCCACCCGATGGAAGAATTTATAATGTAAGTTATATAGTTAATTTCTCCGATCCTTCTTTTTACATATTTTTTTTATGAATCAGACTATTTTCTAATATTCATGGAATCTTTAAATGACGGGGAGGGGCCAGGGTTTTTTTTTAGTTCTTGAGAATGTAACACAGTAAGTACATCTGAAATTAATATAGAGCTCTACTCCCTACATCTCTATTACATGTAGCAGTTTACCTCCTCTTGGAAAGTTTGTACCTTTTCTTAAAATTAAAATAAAGTTATAAAGAAAAAAATTAGGTGTAAGGTTACCCTTTCCCCCGGCGATCTCAACCTGCAAAAACCGCATATAAATATAAACATAAGCTACCGGTATAAAAAAAAGTTATCCCAAATATTAATATAGACATCATAACTTGTTTTTGTGGGATTGTTATTTGGGATGTTATTTAATCATAACCCATCATAAAAAGACCTGGTCGCAGAGTTATGAAGCTGTCTAATAAAAAAGTCAAAATTGTTACACTCTCTTATTGTCTTGTGACTAAAAAAATTGAAAAAATGAAATGCCAATAATTATATTACGCTAATTTTCTGCTGATATTTACAAAATTTAAGCGTAATTTATGATGAATTATATTTTTTATTAACAATTTTTCAGGCTTAATATCGGGTCCCTCCACCCCTCAAACAATAAAAGTTCAATCCTTTATACTGTCGGACAAAAATAATTACCAAATTATTATTATTGACCTTATTCTATGATCATTTAATGTGATGGACATTCATTGGCAATGGGTTCCACATCACTTCCACATTTTAAAAAATCGTCTGTTAAATTCAACAAAGATATGTTTAATCATTCTTTTTCCATGGAGGTGATCCTTTTGGTTTTGGTTTTTGTTTGTTTGCTTGGTTTTTTTTCGGTTTTTTTTTTGGGGGGGGGGGGGGGCTTTGAAATTTGGTCCTACTTCCTGAATTAAAAGATCACTAGTTCAAGTATAAAAAAAAGAAAAGATCAATACATAATACATGTATAACTATGTTTATTGAATTAGCAGAGAGGGAGAGAGAGAGGGAGAGAGAGAGAGAGAGAGAGAAGGTCAATCTGTAGTAAATATGTAAAATTACACACCAAAAGAGCCCGGCTTTAAGTACTTCAGTACTTTGAATTTTGTACTTTTGTCCCTGAAATTATTCATTCGTGTATCTAATGGGCACTCTGCTTGTCTTAATGTGTAACACTGGCAAATAATGGGGGTATGTAAGCTTGCTTACTTTTTCTTTCATTAATAGTGAGAAATATAAGATTTTTAAAAAATAGTTAAGTCCACTTCAGCGTACTTGTATATTCAAATTCCCATTTTCCCATAATTTCTCGTGTTTTAATGCATTGATTAAAAAAAAAACTTGAAATGTGTTGAAGCAACCCTTCAGTTCAGTAAAATATGGTTTGGCTCGCGAATATGTCGGCTTTTTTCCTCATAATATACATGTGACAATGTAAAGGTACCGCCAAACTACAGTTTCTGGAGAGTTTTAAAAGTAGAAAAATGTCCAACTTTAAGACATTATATTTGCAATATTATTGAGTCCAAAGACAGATTTTTGATATATTGTAAAGATAAAAGTCCTTTTATAACTAGATACAGATTTAGTGAATTTAAAGTGCCACTTTCTGACTTTTAAGCATTTAAAAAATGTATATTTTTACAATTTTTCAAAAAGTTGGAAACATGCCAGATTCATGACCTATCTGCATATAACAGAAAGAATATATGGGCATTCTCACAAAATGAATTACACAAGTGTATCTTGTTAGTGTTAACTCTAAATGACTTTTTGAATTCATATTTAAACTAAACTCAGAATTCTTAACAATAATTTGGTGAAATATGCAAAATTTTATTCTTAAAAGGGTCAAAATGCTATTTTTAGTAACAGTGCTGCAGAACCAAGTTTAGACTTACCACATCAAAAACATTTTTGTGGCAAATTAATTCATATAGATGCACACTGTTACACACAAAATATGAAGTTGATCAGAGAGCTTTGCTACCACCACCTTTTGTATGGTTTTCTCGTAGACATGCTCTTGAAACATAATTTTCAGCCTCTGTTAAGTGGTCATCACGTGTAAACTATCACTCCTATGTCGGTAACTTCCCAAGGGTTTGCTTTGCCAATATCGGAGCTCTAATGAGCCTTGATGTAACCGTTTTATTTTGCATTTATTCTAAGTAATTTCAGCAGCATTATTTATTGTTGTCAATATTCCATGAAATACTTAATTGTGAACTGGAATCAAAAGTTCTAAACGTTTACTTTTTTCATTGTTCGACATACATTGTAGAGACTATCCCATTAAAGGATATATAACAAGATACAAATTCATATGTTCTCAGATAATACACATAAAGCCAAGCATTCCATTTGGTTGAAGATATATGCAAAGTGAATAAAGTATTGAAAGCTTCGAAAATAATTATCGGAACTCTTTATTTTCGAGTTTGGCGTTCAGTGTACACCTGATTTTTGAAGATTAGGGAATCCTGTTTTAAATACGAAAATATCAGTAATTAAAATTTCTCGACTCCTGCAACAGCCTAACGTCTCAAATGTGGTGTTAAACTATTTTGGAAAGTGTAAAATAATGCCTATCTCCGTGAAAAAAATTACAGATAAGGGGAGGGTATTCTCAATAACCTTCAATTTTAATGTCATTTTATTTCCCGCTTCTCGTGTTTCCACACAAACCTAAAAGCATTATTTATTTTCATTTTATTTTCAATTGTTATTTTGATCCACTTGTGAAAGGCTTGGCTCTTTACTTTAATAAACTTAAATCCATTTCACACAAGGTTGCTGTGTGCCAAGTTCGGTTAAATTTTGCCTAGTGGTTCTTGAGGAGACGTTGAAAATATTAATATTGAAACAACAAGCTGTTACATGGTTTGGAAAAATTATCCTTGAAACAAGTCTTTGAATCCCAATGTTTTTTCATTCTGAGGTAGGTAGTTGAACATTTATCTAAAAAGGTCTTCTCAGAAAACGATTTACATAACCGGTGTTGGTGAGAGATGGATTCCCCAAATATTTTGAATGTATACACCATGTTTTCAACATTGCCATGTGTTGTTATTCGATCATAAATCAATTCAAATACAATCATGTAAGTTGCAAGGACATATGTTTATCACTAGATCGAAAAAACCCACATTATAGCCGCATACAAAAATATGAAATAGTGAGTCTCATCATTTTCATTTATGGTTTTAATTAACACAATACACAAACATTCAATTAACTTATTAAATGGTTTGTTTAAATATGTACTGAGTACGTTATACTTTGAGCAGTGCATATCTAACAAAACAAAATGAAAAAAAAAATAGTAAAGATCTAGCTCACCTTAATATTTCCTAAAATACTTCAGATATAATGGTTATCCTTAAAATGAACTCTTTGAATTTCCCAAACAAAAACTGATATACTATATTGTAAATTGCAACAAAAAATGTAGGAATAATGAACATTTGCATAATGAAGTGAACGCAGAGAATCACTTTATCTATCAATCATTTCTTGATTCTATAGATTGATAAAAAGATAAATGTTCTGATTTTTTACTTACTTGGATGCATCTGACATCTACCGGCGGCTGATTTTCATGGGGTATGTAAATCTCACAAAATACACATTGCGTCAAGATGTGGAAATCACAAACGTGATGCTCACATGTCGGACAGTTGATTAGTGGAGTATGGTGATCATCTCTTCTCAGCGAACTTGCTGAGATTCAATTTTTTTAAAAATAACATCAACAATAGGAGGAAGAATGTTTTTGTCGGATTACAACTATAAAAAGAGTAAGCTTTTTATAAAAAAAAAAAAAGAAAAAAAAGAAAAGAAAGACGGCTTGCTTTAAATGATAGAATGCATTTTTATAATATGAGTTATGCCTTTTATTGACCAAGATTGGCTTCAGAAAAAAAAATTACTTACTTAGTGTTGTCCCCACTAATGAAAGTATAACCACGACGAAGAACATGGTACTCTGCAAAAGTTATCGACGGGATAGGCTGGGTCGTAAGGTGAAGGCACGGCTGGCGTACACACAGCTGTAAAACAATTGTGTCACTGTCTTTTATCTCTTCTAAATGCACACAAGGCTATGCCAGTTCTGCTATTGTTATCATTCTCTCATTCTTCACAATTTAGCTTGAGTATATGCAATTTACTGTTAATATGTAAAGAATATATAATGTTCAATATCTAAATAAATGAAATCAGGTGCCACAGTAAGTAAAGTTCTACTATTTTGAAATGTTTAATTTATAAGAATGTACATGTAAAAAAGGGCAAGGTACTTAATGTTAATTTTTCTCACCCTTTTTTATTCTATCCTTCCGTCACACTACTCTTTAAGACTTTTCTTTCGGTTGTTGTAAAACTGAGCCAGTGGTTATTGTGTTGCTCTTAATTCATGACACAGATTACATGAAAGTTACATTGAAGACTCACATCCTTTCAACTGAATTATTATCAAGCGTTGCGTTTGGAAACAAACGTTGATATTTTTTTGTTGTTTTTTTAAGTTTTAAATCATTTAAATTTTTCTTACGCTTTTTCTTGAATATCAACTACATAAATATTATGCCAATTATCTTAGTCAATCGATGATGTATGCTTTATCAAATATTCCCTTGCTCTGTCCCTTTCTTGTAGATTTGTGACACAAAAATGAATGGAATAAAGTTTAGAGGATGATTTTAAAGCGCCACTTGTCTTGATCATACTTTTAAAAAAGTAGAGCAAGTAAAGCTTTATGCACATGCATAGTCAAGTACTCAATGATTTTAGCGAAATACATTTGAAAACGAGAGTCTTTTTAAATCAAATATTATGTTATTGCCACATTGATCTTATCTTAAATTAAAGAACATCTAAAAATTTTGATAAAATATACCTAATGTATTTGATTTGAAATAAATTGGAAAGAATTTCATCGAAATATCCCTTGGAAAGTGTTCTAGCTTTTTTTCTCTCGTGACTCTTACATATAATTTAGCTCCGTATCATCTTATGCAAATCAAATATGACCTGTTCCACGGTACTAAGTCATTGTCCTTGCCTAATCAATGATCAAAGTTTAATGATTATAAAAACAAACGCCTTAAGATAATTATTGATATAATTAAAGTTTTGATAATACAAACATCTAATCCAATAAATAACTGAGAAGAAAACACAAATTGTTGGGTAACGGTATATGTCTGTTTAAGTAAAGAGAAATAGTGAAAAGAGATTACTTACTAGCCGCTTCAAAAATAAAGGGACATCGATGGAAAAGAGCGTAACTTACGGATCAAACATGTCGATGAAAGAAAAACTGTTATCAACATCCGTAGAACAAATACTGCTGCGTTAAGAAAAAATTAATAATATTTTTAAATTTTATTTACTTTATTACGAGTAATCGACTAAGAAAATTTTAGTCGAAGATCGGTGTGATCAAGCGATAGTCGAGTACTGGAGTACTCGTTGACATCCCTAAATTCTGGACTATTTCTGGTTTTCCATTTGAGTTTGCTGAATGAATAAAAGTTTTGACCAAATATTCCCCTTGTCTAACATATACACTTTCATTAGGTTTAACATAAGCATCTATGAATGTCATAGGCATTTCCGATTAGATCTAAATTCTTGTCAAATATGTGTATGTTGACTTATAGTCCCGAAAATGCATAAAAGCTATCACAGACAACATGTTAACTTTTATTGAGTAAGTTACAATTTTTTAAAAGTGCTAGTTGCAGTTCTACTTCAGTTCCATGTAAAAAAAAAAAAAAAAAAAGGGAGGAAGGAGATTACCTAGGAAGCTTTTCAAACATATTCATTTGTACTTTCAACCGATACCTTAAATTTTACACCAAATTTGCGGTTTCAGACGGTATGTTGAAGCATTGCTATGCGTCCTCTAGTACCAATCAATAACTGCTCAACACAAATATTCAAATCTGTTTTGTAAACAGGTGGCAACACGGTTAAAACGGTCATCAAGAGGACAATTTTTTTAAGTTAAAAGAGCAGAAATACTGAAAATATATAATAAAAAATATTTCTTTTATAATTTAATTGTAAACATATCTCCTCTTTATATGCAAGACATTAAACGCATTATTTAAGAAATAAGATGTCATTTTTGGTTGTATATCGGGATATAAATACGGGTTGGTCACGTGATAAAATCCGTGCCAACCCGTATTCATATCCCGAAAAACATCCAAAAATGATACCTTTTTGTTTATATTTACATTTGTTGCAAATTATAACGATAACATTGCTCCATACTTTTCTTTTTTTGTGATGACCTAGAAAACCGCTGTTGCAACGCACTTTGAAAAATTACGTACTTTGAAATTTTTTTTCAAAGTGCATTACTTTTGGGACCAAGTCAACGCACTATGAAATTTTTTTTTTTTCAAAGTGCGTTGATATCGTCGATATTGACGCACTTTGAAGAAAAAATGTTCAGGGTTTAGTGTTTTATATACAATAAATATTTATTATTTTAACCTTGTTTAGCTTTATGTGATATATTTAAAAAAGAACTCATTGCATTCTCAGCTAACTTGATAAACAGTTTCTAGGTGAGAATTTTTTGCTTTTCTCATAAGACAATATCGACAATTTACACAGAAAGTAAAATTCGGGAGGTTTGAATTATCCAAATATGACATACACTTCATCGCTTAGCAACTGCATTTTTCTTTTTTGAGTAAGCAGCAAATTTACTTTTTATCTAGTATATTGGGCTATGTGCGAACGAATATGATTTAGAGATATGAATATTGGAGATCAACGTATAATATATTTCAACTGGCTTATTGAAAACATGTGAAAAAGGATACCTTAGTTATGTTTATCAAAAACAATATGATCTTTTAGAAGATCAGTGCGAGATAAATAACCCACATCCTAATGCTTATCTTTATGTAATAATTTAATGTTCGTTAATGTTAATATAATTTTATTGAAGTGATTTATTTGATTAGAATACGAAAAGAGGATTACTGTTGAAACACATAGATTCTTTATTCAGAGAAATTATTGTTCGGCCAGCTCATTTTTTCAATAACACTGCATGTACTTATACAGAGCATATTTCTTTTTCCAATCTTAAATGTTTATCCAAAGTTGCTGAATATCATATGTTTTGGAAGAAAAAATGGGTGACAAGGGACCTTCATCTTGTAATCAATTTAAATGATGCACTGGTATTTGACCTGTATCTTTGGTTAACCCCAACCCCTCACCCCACCCCCATCCCTGTACTAAATACGGTAAATTAGAATAAGAAGAGTGTCGATAATAAAAAATGTGGATGTACGTTCATAATGCACTTTGAAAATTTTTTTCAAAGTGGGTTAACTTGGTCCAAAATTTAACGCACTTTGAGAAAAAATTTCAAAGTGCGTTAATTTTGTTTAAAATTTAACGCACTTTGAAAAAAAAAATTTTAAGTGCGTAATATTTTCAAAGTGCGTTGCCACACCGCTTCGATAACATGACGTAACAAAACACAGTTCAGCAACGTTGCAAGTACTTGATTATCTTAATAAATAATTATGATATAATGGCACTATTTTTGACAATTTAGGACAAGACTCTTTTATAATAATAAAGTGAAACAGGAAAGATTCACTTGTGCAATTAAAAAAAAGACTGAAGCTTGGCGAAATAGTACCACTTCCGTTTAAGTCACAGAGTGGTTGGAAATTTGAAAACAAAGCGATTAAAAGCTGAGTTAGAGTCTACATAGGCATAAACCATTTTTAGAGAAAAATTCAATCGCAGAATCAGATTCAAGAGCGTAATAATTTTTCCCGGATGCTGTAAGTGCAATTAAGCTCTTCTACTTTCTTTTACGGAAGAAACGGACAGAGAAGCAATTAATTTTAACCATAAATGGAATAAACACGAGAGGTCTGTGATATTGCGTTTGCGATTTCGATAGAGACTTTTTATAAGAGTATGAAATGAACTAAACTGATTTTAACAAGTTTGGCATATTGCGATTGTAATTTCCAAGAAGGCTTTGTAACGATGTTGATCCATAAACATTATCTTACGTGAATCTGAAGCCATGATAATTTATTCCTGTAATTTATGTTATATATAGTAAAAAAAAAATGAATGAATAAAACTTAGAATAACAAAACATAGATTTTTCTTTCTTTATGCATGAATTATGTTTTCATTACGATATTAGGTGTTTCTATTAGCATAAGTCTATTAGTTTAAGTAGTACGTAGAAAAAGTAGTGACCTAGATAATTCTTGCGCTTCTTTGACGTCTTGACCATGACTGATGTTTTACAGGAATAACAGCGGATTGCGCAAACTGTGTTATAAGAGGGGAAACATTTTCGAATGTTGATATTCGTATTTAAAGATTTTTGGTTTTTAATTTCATATACTAGCATATCCTAGTGAGTATTTGTTAATTTATGTACTTGATTCTTCATCTGGCTCTCCAAATTTTAAATGACTGAAGTTTTTTAGCGTTACCGTTGGAATGGAATTAGATTTAAGACAATTAGATGACATTTAGAGAAAAAATGCAAGAAAAATGTCGTTATTGATATCACAGATGGTCCATATCACCCCTCTAAAACAGCGGTCAATTATAAAGTTGTGTGTTGACAGAAGAAAAACCGCAATGGAGACAAAGGAAATGTTGGAATCAACCGGAAATGCAATGATTATTTCAGTATAATTGATTTACAAGTAACACAAACGGTTTTAGATGATGTGACTAACTTGGGAGATGATGCAAAGAGGGGAAGACCATTGACAAAAAACAAAATACCGTATTTTTGACGTCATGAAATTAAGAAAGGCAGCCGTCTTACGTTCAGAAATATTTAGTCCTTCTGCGATTTAGAGCAAATTGTGTGATTTTATGATTATTACTAGGACGTAGTTTTGGCACGAGTCGTGACTGCGCTAAATGGGTACCAAGACTTTTGTCGGACGATCATAAAAAGGCAACTGCAAACAAGTAAAGCAGTTTTGCAAAATATCAAGGCTTGGGGAGAACATTGGCGTGATGGAATTATTACGACTAATAAGACCTGGCCCCGGGGCCAGAAAACTTAGACGAGCTTACTTTTGATCTAAGTCTCACTTTTCCACTATATGTTCCTTTTGTAAAAGTGAGACTTAGATCAAAAGTAAGCTTGTCTTAAGTTTTATGGCCCCAGGGCCTGGCTGTATTAATTTGATTTTGAAACCATAAGAGCTTTAAGTATATGAAAACAACATCATATTATGGTTCTACAGCACCAGAAAATTGAACAGATGTACATATTTTTTTGGTGATCGGCACGAGATGACTCTAGTTTCTAGTCAGACAGTAAATGAGTCATACTATTCTCGGGTAAACATTTTATATGTAATAAGCCATATTTAAATATCTGAATACTGTAAACGTATTACATTTGGCTGTGTATTCTATTTAGAGCTTTTGGCGGAATACGGCTTCCGCTAAATCAAGTACATCGCTTAATGTTATGCGTATATGTATAAGAAAAGGCACATTCAGGAATACGCTAATTCAAATCTACGCCATTTTGTTCAAAAACTAATTTCCGCCAAATATCGTACACGCCAAATATACTACGTTTACAGTAACGATATAAAAAACAAATAATTACAGCAGTTGAGTTAAGCCGGGAAACCAATTTTCTAAGTGATTTTGCAGACAAAATGTCAAATGGAAAAGATTTAGAACAACTAAAAAGCATCAAAGTAGATTTGTTTTCTCGGAAGATGGTGAAATTTTATCTGAAAATGAAGGATTTGGGCATTCATCTGCGCAATCGTTGCACAATGCATATGATTTGTTCATAAATGCATTAATGGACTATACACATTTGTTCATCACACATTAACTGGATAAAGGTTCATCGTGACATGAGATAAATCAAAAAATCCATTTCATAAAGTGAGTTTTTGAGGTACGTGTAGTATCTTAAATTTATTTTCGGTAGTATCAAAATATAAATCACACAAACGAATCAATAGGCCTAGTAAAACAGGATCCCTGGATCTTATTGGAGTGCAACACGTCTCATTAGCTGCTTCCTGTAGACACATTACATAACGCATGTTCGTTGGGTCAGCAAAACCGGTACCATACTAATTTGCTGATCGTGAGAGATTTGACCATAATGTTGTTGAGTTTTGCTGCATGCTTACGTTATGACAAATTAAGTAACACTCTCGAATTGTTAAAGAATTCTTATCAACAATAGAGAAGGCCATCACACATGCCAAGAAATAGACCACCGCACACTGTAGATAAATGATATGTGTTCTTATGACCCTTTTGTTCTGTGAAGTACAGATTGATGGCTAATTTGACTATATGTAGTGTGTGTTTAAGACCATATATGAAGATCAAAAAAGGTTTTGTCCATTAATTTCTTTACATATTGATTAGCTGGTATTTTGTGACCAAAACCGGATGTTACAAATGTACTCGTTCAATAGACGACAATTGATCATTGTAAGGCTATCAGGCAAAATCACTACAAATCAAACAGCCATTTTTAATTTTTTAAAGACAGTTTTCCAAACATTTGCCCATTAAATGTTGATTTTTCATTTTTTTTATTTGGATTTTTGGATTTTCTTAGTACTATTTAATGAATGATCCATTTTGGAATTTTTAATACTATATATTTAATGAATGATCCATTCAGTCTTAACAATTTAAGACTGCACTGACTGATCTCGGCTCCCTCTTTTATCTTTTTAAGTCCATAGATACGGTATTTTAAAGTAGTTTATGATTTCAAACACTTGTATCATCATTGCTGAAAAAACAATTGAAAACGACTCTACAAATTTCGAAAGACATATGGCAGACCGTTCGTTTGGTTTTCAGTCTACTGGTGTTCACTTTATTGACTTGTCGAATATCCATGTTAAACCATGTGAAAAACTTGAATTTTTTAACGACTTTTTTTAATCTCCTAAATACTTAATTAGATACAATATACTAGTATCACTCATTATGGACAAGAGATTAATGAGGATGAGGAATTGTGTCGTCCGACTCAACGATCCATTGACCTGGCTTCCCTTCTGCAAAACCACTGTCAGATGCAGGTCTAACCAACTAGCCTTGCAACAACATCAGGAAAAACTGGACTAAAGATTAACCTTAAGACCTGGTAGACAGACAGGGTGGCACAAACCGTGACATTAAGTCCAGAATTGGCAAGGCAAAAGTGTGCTTACCATGCTAATGAACAAATAGGCATCAAAGAATATCCGCACTACTACCAATCTGTTGATCTTACTTTTTTTTATCCTTGCAGTTTTTAATCAAACAGAGTCAGATAGACATAGAGTGGAAGTAGTCAAGAAAACCTGTCCCAACAAGTTTGTCCAATGAATCCGAGTAAGTGATTGGCCTGTGGATGTACATATGCATGATGTCGACCAGAAATCTTCATATTCTGGAACATTATCTACATGGTTAAGGAACGAGAAATAATGTAGTAAAATACTTCACGTGAGGAATTATTTTCCCAGTGCAATGAATTGCACCAGGGTTTTTAAAATAATACTGGTAGTGACATGCGTAGATGGGTGTATATGACCCCGTCGTTGACCATCATCATTCGCCTTATACCCCACTTGTTAAGGTGGGTAAAATTCTGCACAATGATTCCTTGCATGAACTTTGCATCAGTAACATTTGCTAAAAGGTCCTTTTTATAAATGTTTAGGCTATTTGGGTGATATTTTTTTGGCAATTTTTTGTGGCGAACAAAGATGTAAGAGATGTATTATTGTAACATTTAACCTTTAATCATTTGATTATGGGTTACAGGTTGCTTTTATTAGGTTCCTTATTTTGCTGTTAAAGAGTGTACCAAATCCAATGATATTAATTTTTTAAGCGGAAAGAAATTCATCCCCCTAATCGTAACGCCAGTCTGACGTCACAGATACTTGTTGTGCATTAACTATTTGTATTTTCAGAAATACAGTGAGACAAATTAAAAGACAAAATGCACTTAACCGTTCAAAGCTTTAATTGCAGTACATTTTAAGAATTAATAAAATGTTTATCTTAATTTAAAAACGTTTATCAGCTACACAAATAATTCAGAAGACACAGGTAGATTACCAATTTTTATATGAACATTTTTTATACTTGAAATTATATCGGAACTAATCAAACAAAGAAAAATTATTTTTTAAAATTAAGAACTAAAGTATGAAATGAAAAATAAATATGTAAATTAAATTGCGAGACTTTTATTTTTATATGAAGGAACGGAAAACACAAATTAGGCTTTGATGTAGTAAGTGGAAGGATCTGGGATTAGTCCACGGTTACACCTATCTGTTGTACAGCAGTAGTGACAAGAGTAGTCGCCACTAACCATCACGTTGCCATAATTGGTACAGTGATCCTGGTCAGACGTCTGTGACATCCACAAGTTCCTACACACCGTCTCATTTACACATCTGTAGTATAAATATTTACAGATGTATTTAAACAACTTGTCTTCGTTTCTTAATAAGGGTCATTTATCTATACCCATTCAATTCAATTACTAATTTGTATATATACAAAAGACCTATAAGGACTTGGCGGTTATCTGAGTACCATAACCTCTGATGGATAAATTGACCTGTCAGTGAGTCTCACGCGTGAATTTTAAGTTAAACCTCGGATTATCTATACCCTAGCTCCGGGGACATAAAACATGTAATCTTTATGTAAAAAAGAGACCTGCAGGGTTTTAATGGTCACTCTTTTAAAATATTCAGTTTTATTTATTATGCTCACGACATTCATACAGATTATTGTTACAATCTAACAATGCACAGGTAATTAAAGAAGATTTTAAGCTCACTTGAGCCGAAAGCTTTTGTGAACTTTTTCCAATCAAAATTGTCCTTTATCTTTAGTTGTCGTTGTAAAGCTTTCAACATTTCATTTTTTTTATCCAAAACCATTTAGATGTTTTTAAATCAGCAAAGCATTATTTGGTTAAAGGGATATTACATGTAATTTGTTGAAATGAAGGGTTGGGTCCTCTTTAAATGGGAGACGATTCAGAATGGTAGAGATTTTGTTGGTATTTTGAAAAAATCTTTTTCTCAATAACCATTTGAGAAAACCGTGTAAAGGGATCCTGAGTTGTGTACAATAAGGTTTGTTCAAATTATAAACCATGGAAGTAGGATTGGGCCCCAATAGGGGGTCAAATATTTCTATAGAAATCATTAAACATCTTCAAAAACCAATTGACCAGAAAAGCAAAAACTTATATTGAAGCATCCTCAGGAAAGTAAAATACAAGTTTGATTAAATTATTGTCCTTGGGGGAAAGGTTGGACTAGCTAAACATTTTTTTTTTGGGGGGGGGGGTCAAGTTTTTCAAATAGTAATATCTAGAAACAAATCCTCTTCTCAGTAACCGTTATGCCAGAAAAGCTTCATCTTGTGTTAAGAATATGATAGGATCTCAATGAAAGAAGAATGATTTTTTTAAATTCGAATTAGAAGAGAAAACTCTTTTAAAATCTTCTTAAATACAATTTGATCAGAAGGGCTGAAACTTCTGCGGAGCCAATCTCAGGTGGTGCCTATTCACGTTCGTTTAAATCATGATTTCTGAGAGAAGGGTGGAGCGTTATGGGGAAGGAAGTAAATCTTTGGAATAAATACTAGTAGAATTTTTCTAAAAAATCTTATTCTCAAAAACTAAATCAACGGAACTCAAAGTTTAACTTACAGATATTTTATGTTGGATATTCTGAAGACGATTTAAGTGTTTCTGATCAGTTATGGCTTTTATATTTATGTAAGTTATGTGGGCATTGTGCGTTTTGTTTAAAATAGAACAAACCCTAATTTAATATGGTCAAGTGTCAACTAACATTGTTGTTTTAAAGAAAAAGTAAAAAAATGTAAAATTATTTACGGATGACGGACAAAAATATGCATCACGAACATAATAACCATGTATTCAATTTATCTCCCAAAACTGTGCAAGAGATGGTATTCTCAAATTTAATACATTTTTACTATTAAGCAATATTCGCTCTGGCAAAGGGTCTAAATCCTTGACCCAAGGGCAATGTATTTACAATTAAAGTAGGAAGATTTATGAACATCACAACCATGCATTTAATTTTTCCTTAATATATATGGTAGCTTTTTAGAGAGTTAATACATTTTCACTTTATGGAGATACCAGCCATGCCATAGTGTTTGAGCTTCTGTCCCAGGAGCCGTGAATTTCACAATTTAGGTAAAGGGATTCATGGACATTATAACGATGCATTTAATTTTTCTCAAATATATATGGAAGCAGAGAAGATTATCTAGATTTAACATTTTTCCTATATGGCAGTATTGGCATCGCCGTAGGAACTAACACCCTGACCCAGAGGCAACGAATTTCACAATTTAGGAAGAAGGCTTCATGGGCATTATAAGTGTGCATTTAGTATTTCTTAAATAGAACGGAAAGGAGTTTCTAAGTTTGAGAAATACATATTTACTGTATGGCCATACTTCCCCCACCTTAGTGCCTGAACCCCTGCTCCAGGGGCTTTGAATTTCACAATTTGGTATGAGGGCTTTCCTGGCGTGTTTGGTCCTGCCTTTGAAGCCCAGAGGGTTGTAAGGGTAATAAATTTCACAATTTGGGTTGCTTTTGTCCTAGACACGTTTCAAGCTTTAAATTGTGACAATCGATATTATTAATTTCAAGGAGAAGATTACGATGGAATGTCACTTTGATAGGAGAGATAACTTAGGTAGAAATCAATATCACTTCGGTTTTGTTAACTCACAATAATTAAAACAAGTAGCAACAAGTCGAAAGTGCTGGACCCCAAGTTTTGTTGGAAGGTGACATTTATTTAAATTCAAACATTGAAAAAAATAATTTAAACCAAACAAACTGAGCCCCAACTTTTGACAGACCAATTGCAAAAGGGTTTTTGAGTGACTCAGGTGACCTAAAAATTCATTGCAATCTAAAAACAAACAAAACCAAAAAAGTTGAAACTTATTCTCTGAAAAGCTTTTTATGTACAAAGTACAATGGTGAACAAGTCTGTTTAGATTAATAATTGTAATATATAACACATACATGTAAAAACATGTAGTTCTTTAAGCTGAAATCGATCTAAACTCAAACCTTTTAAAAGTTTTAACGTTTCCTTGTTCATGAACAACGTCGTTCATGCAGTACGCTCCTTCCGTACAAGCAACAAACGACCCCTTGTATACACTCGCTAGATCACAAGGAATGTTACTGTCATAATCTCCACAAACTTGGCAATGAATGGGAGCTGCACAAGTAAAAAAAACCAGTGAACAGGAATCAAGATATATTTTCATCATATTCGCTTCCTAGAATATCTTTTAAAGGAATATTGATGCTTTAATTTTACATACTATATGGCATATGCAGCAGTAAACCGTCAGGGATGGCAATAATATAGCTGGTTAAGTATCTTCTTAAGTAATTCACATTGTACGAATATACTTTAAACGTACTACATTTGGCTGTGTATTCTATTTAGCGCTTTTGGCGGAATGCGGCGTCCGCTAAATCAAGTACATCGTTAAATGCCATGCACATATGTATAAGAATAGTCACATTCAGGAATACGCTAATTCAAATCCACGCCAACTCGTTTACATCCTAGATTCCGCCAAATATTCTACACGCCAAATATAATACGTTTACAGTAGTGTTTATCAATAGAAATTAATTTTTATGTGCAATTATTCATTATATAAATGTCATTTAATTCCACTGAAAATTGATTGCTTTATTTGAGTTTCTTCTATACAAAATTTCCTTAAAATTCATATCAATTACGCGTGATGTGAATTTATAAACTAGTGCACTGACTCTTTTTAAAAGAGTTTTATGTGGTACAATTTAACAGTATCATTACCCGAACCCTCTTAATGGTCTTAAAATCGTGATTTGTCCTTTTTCCACACATTAGATAAAACACTTATACGAGGCACAGCTGGTTATGTAATTCTACGTACACTTATCAAATACCTATTTAAATTATTGGCTTATGGTGTAAGATTTAAACATAACTTCTTATTTTTGAGAACTTGCATATACCTTGGATTTAATGCTGAAAAAGAATGCAGACAGAACAGAAGGGAAAACCAAGAGAATTTTTACTCGTTCTCTAAGTCATATGTGGTAAAAACATAATACAAGCAAAACGAAATTGTAAACAATTAGCAAATAAGATTAAAATATTCAGAACAAAGTATTTTTTTTTAGATTTCTACATTGTATGTTTATTATTTTTTAGATGAAATGTCATTATCATAACCTTAAAAACAATGAAAACCAAACAAAGGATTTAATCAAGGGAACATTATTTTAAAAACCCTTTGTTATTTTCTTTGAAAAAAAACTCACCCTGGGTAGGTCCAATGGTGGTAGCTAAGAAATATGAAAATGAAATACTTTTTTTTGAAAATAAATTCTATAATGACATATTCTATATATTTTCAAGATTTTGGTATATTATACAAACTTACAAGTGGTTAAAGCTACTGTTGTTAATGGTTCGTATGTATCTAAATAAATAAAAAGAACTTCTGTCAATATGCAACAAACCAGTAAATGCCAACAGACCAAGCTTTTTTTAAAGGACTATATATGATAAGGGCCTAAAATGGCCCCCTAAAATGAACATCATCATTTTACTATCATTCTTTGTTTTCTTAGTACAGATATGTATGTGATGTGTTTACATAATATTTATTTTGGTTCAAGTGCCCACAATTTAGAAATATGACATTGTAAAGACAACCTTTTCCCGCCATTTTTGCATTTTTAGCTTAAAACAGCTTGTTTTCAAGCAGTTTTTCCGTCCGAAAACATACAGCGCATTCTTGAACAAATAAAATAATTTAATCAGAGATGTATATAGCCAAGACCAATAAGTGACAAAAAAAAATTTCCTTGTTCAAGCATGCGCTCTATATTTCCCATTCGTAAATAGATAAGAGAAATGTCAATATGTGAACAAGAGGCCCATGGGCCACATCGCTCACCTGAGGAACAAGAGGTATGATAAAATCAGCTCAATGGAGTCATAATATAAACTATCTGGACAATGTACAATAATTCATGTAAATCCTGTATAAATAAAATCCATTTTCCCCTGGATATTCTTATGTTTATAATCATTAGTCCCTTTTCTAACAGGATGATTTTATAGTCATATCATATGTTGAGTATTGCAGATCTAAAAAAGATCCCTAACAATAGTTTATATATGGGATATAAACGTACATCAAACTCTGAACCTTCTCGTGAGGCCAAAGAATTGTCCTGGGGCCAAAGTCTTAACAATTATAAAGAATCATCTGGCTGATTAGTTTTTGAGAAGATTTTTAAAGATTTACCCTATATATTCCTTTGTTAAACTTTGACCCCCCCCCCCATTGTGGCCCCACCCTACCCCTGGGGATCATTATTTTCACAACTTTGAATCTACACTACCTGAGGATGCTTTCACACAAGTTTCAGCTTTCCTGGCTGATAAGTTTCTGAGAAGAAGATTTTTAAAGAATAACTCTGTTTATTCCTATGTAAAACATCGACCTCCCATAGTGGCCCAAACCTACCCCCAGGGGTCATGATTTTCACAAATTTGAATCCACACTACCTGAGTATGCTTCCACACAAGTTTTAGCTTTCCTGGCTAATTAGTTTCTGAGAAGAAGATTTACTGTATATAATCATATGTTAAACTTCGATCCCCCATTGTGGCCCCAACCTACTCCCAGGGGTCATGATTTTCACAACTTTGAATCTACACTACCTGAGGATGCTTCCACACAAGTTCCAGCTTTGCCGGCGAATTAGTTTCTGAGAAAAAGATTTTTAAAGATTTACTGTATTTATTCCTATGTTAAACTTCGATCCCCCATTGTGGCCCCACCCTACCCCCGGGGGTCATGATTTTCACAACTTTAAAATTTACACTACCTGAGGATGCATCCACACAAGTGTCAGCTTTCCTGTCTGATTATATCCTGAGAAGAAGATTTTTAAAGATTTACTGTATATATTCCTATGTAAAACGTCGATCCCCTATTGTGGCCCCTCCCTACCCTCGGGGGTCATGATTTTCACAAATTTGAATCTTCACTACCTAAGGATGCATCCACACAAGTGTCAGCCTTCCTGGCCGATTACTTTCTGAGAAGAAGATTTTTAAAGATTTACTTTTTATATTCATATGTTAAACTTCGACCCTCCATTGTGGCCCCACCCTACCCCCAGGGGTCATGATTTTCACATCTTTGAATCTACACTACCTGAAGATGCTTCCACACAAGTTTCAGCTTTCCTGGCCGATTAGTTTCTGAGAAGAAGATTTCTTAAGAGTTACTCTATATATTCATGTTAAACTTCGACCCCCCATTGTGGTCCCATCCTCAGGTGAACTAAAAAGGTTAAGTTTACAATTCAATAAGTGGGTTTCTGGAAGAACAGATTTTGAAAATTTTCGTAATAAATATTGACAATTTTTTATACTTTTTTAATCTTTAGCTTTTAAGATCTGTGTACAAACATAGAATTGTGAGCAAATCTCTGTATCTTGCTTATAATTCGAAGCTTAACACTCAAATATGGTTAGTAAATAGAAATTGTAAACAACATGCACTACATGTATAACAAATAAAGAAAACAATTTATTTTTTCGAAATGAATCATATATATATGCATGGATATACTTACATATTTCCGTAAGCGATATTAAACTCTATTTAAACTGAATAAACTAGAGAAAATGCCGAGCATCTCAACAAAACCTATTGCATTAATCTACCATTACGCAAAAGATAATGCCGAATTACCGATAGAATGAATTGTATTTCAGTACCCCTACATCAGACTTTGCTTAATATGCGCAGGTAAACAGTTAACGTAACTGTTTGATTTACCGAAGTCTCTGATTGATTTGATAAGAAAAATCACGAAATACAGACGATAGTTTCCAGGTTACAAAGCATAAATAATGAAAACGAAACGAAAATCAGAACAAGCTAACACCAACGTCATGTGTGAAAACTGTCAACGCATTGAAATATTTAGCCTCAATTTACTTCACAAAATCGGCACCAATATATTTTTCATGTTTCAAAACTTCCCTTCATACGCGAACTGTTGCACAACAAGCAAATTCGACCCTTTTTCGTATAATGTCATGGCTGCTTTAAACAAAGAACCTCGTTTTAGAAGTATGGAATACGAGTCTTGGTAAAATGGGTATGCAAACCCGGGCCGTGGCAAAATAAATGCCAGGGCAGATCGGCAATTGTCAATTCCAAATACGCATTATTTTGCAGCAATATCTACAGCGAATACAAATATACTAGTCCATCAAATATCCTGAAATTTTAATGAGATTGGCAGATTAATAACTGCCAATCTTTTGTTTTGCCCAGGCCAAGTCTTGCCTACCCATTTTACCGGATGCCGAGCCCGATTGAAATACGCCTTTCCTTTATTATTATTTTCGTAATAACTTCGATTTGAAACAAAATTACCACTTAATTTTTGCAATTTATATTTTCCTTCCCATAAGGATAATTTATGCTAAACTACGTTGAATTTGCCTCGGTAGTTCTTGAGAAGAAGATTTTTGAAAATGCACACCCCTTTTTCTACGGTTTCAAGGTTTTCTCCGCTTTGAATACAGATCGGACTTTAATTTTTGCAATTTATATTCGCCCTCCCATAAGAATGCTTTGGGCCAAATTTGGTTGAAATTGGATAAGCAGTTTTAGAGAAGAAGTTCAAAATGTAAAAAGTTTACAGACGGACAGACGGACAGACGGACGGACGGACAGACGGACAGACGGACAGACGGACGACGGACAAAATGTGATCAGAATAGCTCACTTGAGCTTTCAGCTCAGGTGAGCTAAAAATATATTTTATATCAACTCCTCTAAAAAATAAGTTAACATTTTATTGTACCCAAAACACTTAAAAAGTGGCGAATTATGGGGGACAAATTTAACTCTTATCATATATAGTTCTTTCCCAAAAAATTGGTCAATTTCGTATGATGTTTAAATATCTTTTTAAGAAACAGATAGATTGATGAGAGAGAGAGAGAGAGAGAGAGAGAGAGAGAGAGAGAGAGAGAGAGAGATTACCATTGCATCGATCACATGTACGTTTACATTGGAAAGCAATATCGTACTTGGTTCCTTCCTGAGGACTTGCGTGACATACACCCATGCTTTTAAACATGGCGCAGTTTTTCAGCTCATCAACACAACTGTTTGTTGTTCCTTCAACATAAATCCATGCAAAAATACATATATACGTAAGTACATGCATACAAAACATCATTGTATGTTACGGTGCGGGGCGAGCTCTGCATAAGCTATACATATATCACGCACCATTGTCAACTACATCCGATCTATATACGATAACCCGCTTGTCAGTTTTATTAGGGGCTGGCCCCTCAAACTAGGAGCCAAAAGGGCAACAAATTATTTTCATTATAACTTATAAAATTTGATATTAAGAGCATGTCTACGAGAAAACCATGCAAATATGGAAAAAAGCTGCGGCAATAAGTCTCAAGAATGAACAGAATTTTATCATAGATTTAAAGGATACCCATCTAGAGTCAGATATATGATGTTTGTTTTTGCACTGGATGTTTCTATTTATAGTAACGGCCAGTATTGCATTCTGGTTAATTAGCCTCTAAAATCCAGAAAAGTTAAGAGAAAAATTGTCAAATTCAGTAATTAATTACAAAATGTATAAACAATGTTTGAAAAAAATAAGACTATATTCTTAAAGAGGAAGTTCAAACCTTTAATCGTTATATATTTTTTTTTTCATATATATATTTACACCATGAAGTCCCAAGGGTGTAAATGTTGGCAGGATGCCAAGAAATGATAATTATACATTTTTGTCAATTTTTCAGAAAGAATTTCTCAGAAAATGGCACATCATTTTTTGAAATTTTGTGTTAATAAGAAACTGTTTAATGTATTGTTACAAATATGTAAAATCCATCTTTGGACTCTCAAGGACTATAAAATGAATAAATTAACAAAAACATCCCATTTTCAAAAAAAATAAAAATTTGTTGGTTTTTGAAATTTTATTTTACAAGCGATCTTAATCCACTGAAGTCAATATTTGTAATTAAACATGAACAAACCCACCCTCTTTTGCTTTTAATTAAAAAAAATTAGTGGATATCATTGTTTCTCATAGAAATCTTATTCATTACATTTGCATTTCATTACTACTGTTAGAATTGTCTCCCCTGTTGCGCTCTTCTGTAGAGAAGGTAAACTATAGTCAGAATGTTGACAAAGCTATATATACAAGTTCAAGTTCAGGCTACATGTGTAAGAGAAATGCTGTGAGTGTTGTTAATATATGTTATGATATTGAATGATTTTAATTGCACAAAAATTGCCCCATTTTGTTAGTGTTATTCACTATATCACATATTGAAGTTTGATGGAGACTTGTATCTAGTCTATAAACTGCTATTTTCTGTCCCGATATAATTAAGCAGCACATTTGGACGAAATTTTAATCAAAATATACAACCTTGTGATAGAAGTACAATTAAAATAGATGAGGGGAAATTTTCCAAGATAATCTCATTCACAGATTATCATATTTTACTCGAAAAAATCCACAAAAACGAGAACTGATTTCTTACAAAGATTTAATTTATAATGGGGTATGACCTGAGCGTAGCCTGGTCACACTAAGATTATTCTTTCTATGTTGAAATAATTTGGAATTCACTAGGAATGCCTCGTGCAATTTTTCATCGTTATCATCGGAGTCTGTTGCAATAGACATCACATTTCTATATGTGTACATTTCACTGGCCATCTAAAAACTACCCTTTAGATGTTAAGGTTAGACTTCATGGAATCTTGAAATGACGGGGAGGGGGCCAGGGTTTTTTAAGTTCTTGAGAATGTAACACAGTAAGTGCATCTGAAATTAATAGAGAGGTCTACTCCCTACCTCTCTATTAGCAGTTGATCTCCTCTTGGAAAAAATTAAAGTTTGTACAGTCGTTTTACCGGTAACGAATACTTGCCAGTATCGAATAATTTTTAGAAAAAAAATATTGCTAAAAGACGAAGGTAAGCTTTTAAAAAATCCTAGATAGGTAATTATAATACAGAAATAAAGATTCTATCAGTGTGTGAAGTTGTTTGACATTTGCACAATTATTTACCGAATTGTTTACAAATTAAAAAGGTGACCCAGGTATGAGCTGCCGGAAATGCAAGGCAGAAAAAACGAAAGTGTGAAAACAAATAAACCTAACTATGAAAAAAAGTTTGTTATTGACCCCTATTTGGTGGATAATAAGTAATTATAATCCATCTAATAAGATAATGCATCATATTAAATAATAATGGAGCTTTGAATGAAATTACGACCTTAAATAGAACCACGTGTAGTTTTCCTAGTTTCGGTTCACTGCAATAGAGGCATTATTTGGCTGGATATATTGATGGATATACGGGCAAAACAAAGGCAAATGACAATTACTTATCATCAATTACTATTATAGAGTGTTTTCATGAAAATTAAATTTCATAAAGTAACACAAATGAAAACTGTTTAATTAAGTCCAGTTTCAATTTGACAGGAAAACGGTTTGATAAAATTACCAATCATATTATTTGCTTAAATGACATATTCCCACAATTATTTTTCTTTCTTCATTTATAATTCTATTAACATGTACCTCTAGTACATTTTTGAAATTAATTCGCCTCAAAATATTAGGTCAGAAGTAATAGAAGGCACTTCATTCGATACTGGAAAACGAATTCGAAACTAGAAAAATGGAGGGGGTGTTGAAATTACTATCTCCGTAATTCATCCTTTATATTTTCGGAAGTTTGATACTACATTTTAGAAGGACAAAGAAATGTGTATTAAACAAAAATAAAAACATTTGGAATTCCGATAATAATAGTCGCATGCACGACGAAACCGCATACTGATTCGTTACCGGTAAAACGACTGTACCTTTTCTTAAATTTAAAATATAGTTGTAAAGGAAAAAATGAGGTGTTAGGTTACCCTTTCCCCCAGGGATCTCAACCTGCGAAAACCACATATGAATATAAACATAAACTACCGGTATAAAAAAGTTACCCCAAATATTAAAATAGACATCATAACTTGTTTTTGTGGGATTGTTATTTGGGATGTTATTTAATTATAACACATCATAAGAAGACCTGGTCCCAGAGTTATGAAGCAGTCTAATAAAAAAGTAAAATTTTTTACTCTCTCTCTTATTGTCTTGTGATTAAAAAAAATGAAAAAATGAAATGCTAATAAAATGTGTCTCTATATTATATTACGCTGATATTCTGCTGATATTTACTAATTTTAAGCGTAATTTATGTTGTTATACTTTCATGTTAAATACTGAAATTTGATTGGTTAAGACGCAGTTAATAATATTTTCTATTACCCTCAGCGTTAGCAACGCACTTAGCAACGGGTAACATTAAAAAATGTTACATGCGCGAAAATTATGCGCGTACGGTTCGCTGTAGAATTCACGTTATTCCTATATAAAAGCAGTAAAATTTTCTTAAAGTAAAGACATTCAGTATAACAAAATAAATAGTGCCTGTTTGGGAGGATAACAGTTGAAATTGACACCCCTCGAAAACCATTGTCAACCTTCGCTTCGCGTCGGTTGACAATGGTTTTCTCGGGGTGTCAATTTCAACTGTTACCCTCCCAAACAGGCACTATTTATATAATGTATCATATTTTTTATTAACATTTTTTCAGGCTTGATATCGGCTCCCTCTACCCCTCAAACAATAAAAGTTCAATCCTTTATACTGTCGGACAAAAATAATTACCAAATCTACCTTATTCTATGATCATTTAATGTGATGGACATTCATTGGCAATTGATACCACACCACTTCCACATTTTTAAAAATATTCTGTTAAATTCAACAAATATATGTTTAATCATTTTTTTTCTCATGGAGGTGGTCCTTTTGTTGTTTTTGTTTTTGTTTGTTTGCTTGTTTTAGAGGGGTTTTTTTGTTTGGTTTTTTTTTGGGGGGGGGGGCTTTGAAATTTGGTCCTACGTCCTGAATTAAAAAATCACTAGTTCAAGTATAAAAAATAAAAAGATCAATACATAATACACGCAGAGAGAGAGAGAGAGAGAGAGAGAGAGAGAGAGAGAGAGAGAGAGAGAGAGAGAGAGAGAGAGAGAGAGAGAGGGGGAGGAGAGATTGTCAATCTGTGGTAAACAATATGTAAATTTACACACCAAAAGAGCCCGGCTTTAAGTATTTCAGTACTTTGAATTTTGTAGTTTAGCCCCTGTAATTATTCATTTGTGTATCTAATGGGCACTCTGCTTGTCTTAATGTGTAGCACTGGCAAATAAGTCCACTTCAGCTTACATGTATATTCAAATTCCCATTTTCCCATGATTTCTCGTGTTTTAATGACATTGATTTAAAAAAAAAAACTGAAACGTGTTGAAGCAATCCTTCAGTTCAGTAAAATATTGTTTGGCTCGCGAATATGTCTGGTTTTTTTCCCCATAATATACATGTTACAATGTAAAGCTAATGCCAAACTACAGATTCTGGAGAGTTTTAAAAGTAGAAAAATGTCCAACTTTAAGACAATATATTTGCAATATTATTGAGAGTCCAAAGACAGATTTTTGATATATTGTAAAGATAAATGTCCTTATATAACTAGAAACAGATTTAGTGAATTTAAAGTGCCATTTTCTGACTTTTAAGCATTTAAAAAATGTATATTTTCACAATTTTACAAAAAGTTGGAAACATGCCAGATTTGTGACCTATCTGCACTTAACAGAAAGAATATATGGGAATTCTCACAAAATGAATTACACAAGTGTACCTTGTTAGTGTTAACTCTAAATGACTTTTTGGATTCATATTTAAACTAAACTCAGAATTTTTAACACTAATTTGGTGAATTATACAAAATTTTATTCTTAAAAGGGTCAAAATGCTATTTTTAGTAACAGTGCTGCAGAACCAAGTTTAGACTGACAACATCAAAAAATTTCTTATGGCAAATTAATTCATATAGATGCACACTGTTACACACAAAATATGAAGTTGATCAGAGAACCTTGCTCCCACCACCTTTTGCATGGTTTTCTCGTAGACATGCTCTTAATCATAAAAACAAAAAGTAAAAGCTTATTATTCATAATTTAAAACTAAAATCCGTTTTAAAATCGGACGATGCATTACATAGATATAGGGGTTTAAAAATTGATTTTTCCGGAAATTTTGATTCCCCATTCTTGGTTAAGAAAATAGTTTTATTGTTCTGAGTTTAATTAACTCCTACCTAAAATTATTCGATAATTGTCAAATTGTACTTCAACACATTCGGATTTGTATTTGCTAAGTCGTTCTTGAAATCGATAAGTTTTGTTAATTCGTACTTAGAATCATTCGGATTTTGTAAACTCGTACCAAAATAATTCGATTTTTTCGTTTTGTCTTAGTTACTTATGTTTCATGGTTTAAGAACTCCGCTTCTTACAGGATCTTTTGCTTTACTTTCGACATTTACGGAAGACCCACTCGTTGCCTGTCACTTGATATAAAAAAGAGGGCTGGCCCCTGAACTTTGGGGCCAAGAGGGCTCTAAAGTCTTCTTACAAGAACTTCTTACTGAAAAATAATTTGTTATTAATTATAGAAGCAAAAATGGCCATTCTACAGCTGTTAACCTATACAGTACAATACATATGCCTTAGATTACGTAATTAGGGGTTTTAAGGGGCCAGAAATTCAAAACTTTGATCATTAATATCTTAAAAAGGAGAAATAGTTGGAAAAGCAATGTAGAAGAAAAGTTGCTAAGAATAATGTTCTAAACAATATGATACCTAAAACTTTTTTGTTAGTGGCCCTGGTAAGGAGTTTAAGGGTCGGCCCCTAAACCACATTTGTCATATAAAATATGTTGACCTTTCATTTGATATCAAGAAAAAGGGGCTGACCCCTAAAAATAGGGGCCAGGAGGCCCTAAAAATAGGGGCCAGGAGGGTAACAAAGTCGTTCTATTATAACTTTCTCATGGACTATAATTTGAGATCAACGATTTAAGCTACATCTAACAATGAAATCCATTTTAAAATCGGACCATGCACTACAGAGATATTGGAAAAAAATTATTTTTTCCGGAAATTTTGATTCCGCATTATTGGTTAAGAAAATAGTGTTATGATCAAAGTGAAACTAAATCGCACGTAAAATAATTCGACAATAGTTAATTCGTACTAAAAATTATTCGGATTTTGTTAACTCGTATCAAGAATAATTCGATTTTTTTCTTTTTGCCTTACTTACTTATTTTTATTGGTTAAAGAACTCTGCTTCTTAGAGGAACTTCTAGCTTTACTTTCGACATTAACGGAAGACCTACTTGTTGCTCTGCAATGAGCTTTGCTCTAGTTTCTCTTTTGTTCCTTGTAGTTTTTATTATGTTTTTACCTGACTTATAAATGTTGTTTGATTTTCAATTTGTACACTTTTTTATGGTAGATATTCGTCGTAAGTATATGGCCCTTGTAGGTGTGAAATGTATTACCCATTTCCATTTAAAGTTTTGAACATATGCAATATGTAATAAGATTTTTTAATTATTTCTCTCTCTCTCTCTTTCTCTCTCTCTCTCTCATATTTTATTACAGATTTCGTGGCTGTTATTCTAAAATAAATAGGTTTATATAACACCTCCCCACTATCGGGTCGATATAGAGTAAAACATGGATCTTGTGTATTCATAATCCACACGTCTAAATCATAAATCAAAGCAAAAAACTAATCAGCCAAAAGATCGAAATTTATACTACAATAAATGTATTATAACACGTAACAGGCGGCATAGATGCTTGATTCATCTCTGCATAGCGCGAGTTAAGTTAATGTGATGTCATTTGTAAACTTCGTTGTGCTTTGTTTACGTTTCTCAAAAGATTACGAAGAAATAGAGGCACGTCGTAACACTCTTGGTTTTCAACATAGCGTGACAAAACGGGTCGACAAATCTAATGGAACCGTACATTGGGGATGAAAGGTAAGCCATTTTGTTAAGTACTGCAAGATCGAGCTTCGCACCGGCGAACTTCGCTCGCTATTATTATTTATTTAAGATTTATAATAAGAGATTAAGCATTAACATTTAGCTGAGAAATGCATCTGCAAATGATAAAAAATAAACACATTTATCATTTTGTTTAAAAAGGCAAAACGAACAATGGAAGAATATGTGCTTTTAAAAACAAGAATTGGAGGACCATTATTGCAAATACAAAATGCTGGTAATCCATTGCGATGAGGACACTGTCCGTAGTTTGATTTGCTGTGGTCATGACACGTAAATATTTATAGATGAACAAGTAAGATTGTGGGTGAGTGGGTAAGTACGGAAGCCCATTTAGGACCTATCAAAAAATATTCTTGAATTTGTTAAAACGAATTTAAATCGTCATAACGAATGGTTGAATCCGTTATAACGAATTAAATTTGTTATAACAAATTTTAGGAATTCGTAATAAAGAATTTAATCTGTTCTAACAAATTTTAGGAATTCGTTATTTCAAATTTTTAAATCTGTTTTAACAAATTAAATTTGAAATAACGGATTCTTGAATTCGTTATTTCAAAGTTTTAATTCGTAATTTCGGTTTTTAAATCAGTTATAACATATTTTCACCCAATTTGTAATAACAAATTTCATGTTTTTGGGAACAAATTAAACGGGGCGGACTTCATTCGTCCCATATCGGCGTACGACGAAACGGCGAAATGGTAAATGAAGTAAACTGGCGTAAAACAAAAGTGGAGGAACATATTGTCACAGCTGTTGCTGTAACCCATGGTAACAGATGTAACAATTCCAAAGGACACCTTACTTTATCGGCTTTGCTAGATTTCCTACATAGATAAAAACAAAATGTTTAAGAACTGCTATATATGTAGCAACGCATTTTCACCAAAAATATTGTGCAGTATATACAGATATACGGGTTTCTGCGCAAAATGCCAAAAAATTGTTTAGTCAATGCTATTAATTATTGAGCATGCTGATTTATAAAAGGGTACATGCAGCCCAGCCAATGTCGAACTTATGTCATAGAATCTATTTACCAGAATTTAATGCAAAAACCGCATCGAAATCGATGCAACAATAATGGAGTTATTAACGCCTCTTCAAAGTGCCTATTTTTACCTCTTTAAGAAATCTAATCAAGAGAAACTGAAATTAGGCAATAACAAGGCTTCAGTTACGTCACGAGGTCAACACTAGGGAAGTTTCCTTACAAAGTTATACAAAATATATTCAATTTTACGGCAAAAATGATTGATATAGGTCTGATGTTTTGACGTATCCATTTATTTTAAGTATTGTAAATTTAGAAAGTTGTATCCGTAATTATTTTGTTACAGTCAGATTTATTTTTAACGATTTTAAAATTTGCTATTCTAATCGTCTCTTACCGATGAATAGGATATCTTTAAACGCTTGCATGGGCAGATTTATGTTCATTATTAGTCCCCTACCGGTTTCACCGGAGGGGACTATAGCTTTCCTCTGCGTCCGTCAGTCCGTCTGTCCGTCTGTCTGTCCGTCCGTCAGTCCGTCTGTCTGTCCCACTTCAGTTTTCCACACTTTTTTTCTTTATGCATTTGAGGAATAATATGAAACTTGCTGAACAGCTTCAAAATGTCAAACTACAGATCAAGTTTACACTTTTGTAGCGTCTGATTGGCATACCGTATAACGGGTATTTTCTGCGGTTGTTTATTTTCTGCGGTATTTTGCGGATAAGAAAAATCCGCAAAAATTCAAAACGCAAAATATTCTTTTTAAAAAATCACTAATTTTGACACTATTCAAAATACAAGCTATAATTTTCAAACGTGATCAGTCCGTTATTAGGGGGCTCTGCGTCGTATTTCACACCTAATTATCTCATGTTACCTGTCCGATATCAATTATAGCTGAACAAATATAAGGACTGTGTGTTTAGTCAAGTATGAAATAAAAATGATCTGAGAAAAGTACAACAGTATTTTGTATTAATACGCTACAATAGTGTAAGTTTGGTTCTCTAGTTTACGTTCCCTATGGCAAATCCGGTAAACACATGTATTTTTTTTTTGCGGTCTAATGTAACCGCAGAAATTGAAAACGCAGAATATAATTTGATACTTTTTAGGGGTTAAACCGCAAAAATTTCAAGCCGCAGAAAATACCCGTTATACGGTATTTTCGAGAAAATTAATTTTTTATATTCCAATTTTTTAATGTTCGGGTTCGTTATCGGGTTCGGTGTGTACCTGAATAAACGAGGTCAGTATGTAGTCAGTAATAATATCGTGCGTTACTTGTACCATTCCTTTTCCTGTACCATTCCTTTTATCATTTCTAACAAACAAATAAATTCTATAAAATAGTGTCAAGCATTGTGTTGTAAATTTAATCGGCAGGGTTTTTTTGTAGTATTATTACAATCGGGTTCGTTGTCGGGTTGGGCTGTTTAACTGTTTCGTTTGATTCGGGGTACAGAAGACGGTAAGAAATGATATAGTGCATAACAGTGCATTGTTTTCACAAATTTTTACCAGCGAATACAGAATAGACTTGGCGAAATTACAGAAGATGAAATAAAGAGTATTATTTTACCTATTTCATATTTAATTTCTATATCAACTATATAGTTTTAATTTCCTCTGTTCTTTTATCTCTGATTAAAGCATGACATCTCGTTTACAATAGCTCTGAAATAGTTGTGTGCTTGGAACCTTTCATAGAATAATACAAACCGGTAGGGGACGTGTATTGCTTATGCAATACTCTCAGAATGCTTGTTCATATTTATTTTGGTCGGAGCGTGTTCAAATCCAAAAAAGCTTGAAGGGAGTTATGATAGATTTGATATGCACGCTCCGACCGAAATTATCACCTCATAGTATTCAAAGAATGATGCCTTTTTGCTTTTAATTATATTATTTCCAATTTCTACACTCCAAAACAACATATCAAAACCACTGGGGGTTTTTTTTTCATGCATAGCACATGTTATGTATTATTGCAGCAAATACCTTTTTCGGTTATGCTGTAGGACACGTTTATTTTGTGTCGCTCATTTTTTATGAAAAATGATTGGGCCATAGGTTTCAAAATTGATTTGTAATGTTATCACAGTAAAGGACACTTGAAAAATATAAATATGATATTTTATATGACATAGCCAGGCATTATAACCAGGATGTGTGCATGCGTGAACCAACTTTCCATCGGGATTGGTAAACGTTTGCGAGGAAATTCGATAGCTTCTTGGAGAAACTTCGAACTGAAGATAGATGCCAAAAAACAAAAAAAAAAAACAAAAAAAAACTGCGACTTTTATATCATATAGTCATTAAAAGTGATAGGAATGTTATGTACCTTTGGTTTACAGTAAAATAAATTAATTAAATATTTGCGAGAACAATAAAGGCAATGTTACAGGAAAACAATAGACACGTAGCTTCAAACGAGTGGGTTGGTGAGGGTGACAGGGAGAGGCCTGTCCCCATACATTTGCCCCCCCCCCCTTTCCTAGCATTTTCGGAGCATTTTAAAAAATTGAAAGTTACTGGGAGGAAATAAACAGTGAAATTTAAGTTTGAGGGAAACTTAGCATTTCTATAGCCACCCCCACGGTGTACGATTTTCGAATTTTTTAAAGACTTTTTGTTTGCATGTCAAGAATTGTTTGGCGATTTTCCCATCCCACCCCCCTCTTTTCACTTGTTTACGATGCCACCTGCCTGAACAAAATATCATGGTTTCCTTACATAAACCAGTAAAAAAGAATTGGGTTTATATATATACCAATATTACTGTATTTCATACAATATACTATTCACCAGGTTCTATAAACACCTACGCTTAAATTCAATATAAAAAATTCAAGGTTAGGAGGAGAAAGACAATTTATTTTGCTTTTCTTTTTTTTTCGGGGGGGGGGGTTATTGGGGTGGGGTAGGGGTGGTCAGAAAACCGACCCCATGTAGCTCTATCTATAACCCCTCGCCAAGGTCTGTGTGTCCATCACCGGGGTCTGTATACCCGTCACCGGGGTCAGAGTACATATTACCAGGGTCAGAGTAAGTACTACCAGAGTCGGTGTACGTAACAACAGGGTCTGTATACGTATAACCAGATTCAGTATACCCATCACCAAGACACCAGGGTCTCAATACTTATCCCGAGGGTCAATGTGTCTTTGTGCTCATTACCAGGGTCTGATTACCCATCGCCAGAAATCCACGTACCCTCACCAGGGTCTCAATGCCTATCAACAGGGTCAGTGTACGTTTCACCAGGGTCTATATGCCTATCACCGGGATCTGTATACTAGCATTAATAGGACCGGACTGCACATCACTAGCGTCTGTATTTCCATATCCAGAATCAGTATACCCATCACCAGGGTAAGTTTACCTATAACCAAGATTAGTGTACCTAATTACAAGAGTGTGTACATGTATACGCGTAACCAGAGCCAGTATACCCATCACCTGGGTCTCAATACCTATAAAAATATAGGTTATGAGACCCTGGTAATGGGAAGACCCTGGTGATACGAACACTGACCTTGGTGATATGTATTAAGACCCTGATGATGGGCTCTAATAACTTGGGCACACAGACCCTGGTGATACGTACACTGACCCTGGTATAGATATAGACATCCTGATAATCGTAATATTGACCCAGGTTATGGGTATACAGACCCTGGTGATACGAACACTGACCCTAGTGATACATACACTATGCTATTCAAACATTTAAAAATCCTAATCCGTGGGGGTATGGGGAAATGCGTACCTTAAACTTCAATTCTACAGTATATTTCCTCCCTTTCATTTCAGTTTTTACCTAGTCCCAAAAACATTTGGGGGGGGGGGGGGGCTCCTTGCTATTTCACCTTTTATATGTTAATTTAAGAAAAATGTTTGCTGCGAGAAAGCGTGTGCTGAAGGGGGTAGTCTAGCTCGTCCCCCTGCCCCTGCTCTACTCCACACCCCCTCCCCCTCCGATGCTAAGTGCCTGTTGTTTTTCTGTAACATTGCTCTTTTTTGTTCTCTCAAATACTAATATTTATACAACATTTTGGTGTAAATCTAATGTACACAACATTCCTATCGCTTTTAATGAACATTTATAATGTAAATTTCGAATTTTACTATACGTTTTTAAATTGCGCGAATATCCTCCCAAACGTTTACCGAAAAGTCGGTACACGCATGCATGTTTCCTGGTTATAGTGCCTGGTTGTACTATATAAAATCAAAGTACTGAAGAACTGATGGGAGTTGATTTTTTCGATTATTATTTATTTAAAAATCAATGATATGTAACTTTGCATGGCAAGAACTTTCCTATATGTATTTGAATTACGCACATTTTTAATAATATGAATTCTTCCACAGGAATTTCGTGAAAACCCAAAATGAATCATGTTGTATAATATTCAAAGATCTATTCTATCAAACTATGTATCAGTAATCGGAATAGTTATGAGAAATTGTATGGATCCAAGCAAAATTGAACTCTAGTCTCGTTCAACCAGACTCTCAGCTGTATCCGTTAATCACCGACAAGCAAGAGAGACTCTCTGATTGTCGGAGATTTACGGAGACAGCCGAGCGTCTGGTTGAACGAGCTCTGGCGTAGGAATATATAAAATGTACGACTTCAAAAATTATCTAAATTGTTCGTACCATTTAAAATCTAACTATTAACAAGGGATCTATAAATAAGTTTCCTTGAAAAACAATGCTTAAGAACTCATTACATCGAATTTATCGATTAGAACTAAATGTTGTCAGCAATGTTGATTTGTACATAGGTCCAAACACTGTTTCACTTTCGGTTTGCCTGAGTAACTGCATACATGTAGGAGAGTTCATTAAAATCAACTCCTAAAAATAGCCTATTCTATACATCGTTCTGATGGAAAGTTGGTTCACGCATGCGCACATCCTGGTTATAATGCCTAGCTACATCATATAAAATATTATATTTATATTTTTTAGTGCCCTTTACTGTGAAAACCCACACATAACCGAAAAAGAGTATTGGCTGCGCTGCGTAATAATACATAGCATGTGTTATTCATTAAAAAACAGTGGTTTTAGAATGTTGTTTTAAAGTGTAGAAATTGGAAATAATATAAATATAAGTATTAAAGTAATAAGGAATCATGCTTTGAATATTATGTGTTGATAATTTCGGTCAGAGCGTGGTCATATCTATTATAAATCTCGTCGAGCTTTATTTGATTTGAACACGCCCGGCCAAAATCACCTGTTAATATGTTAATAAATCAGCATGCACATTGATTGATAGCATTTATTAAACAAATTTTTGAAATTTTGCACAGAAACCCGTCGAAACAAATCTGTATATATTGTATTTTTGGTGAAACTGCAATTGCTACATATAGTTCTTAAATATTTTGTTTCTATCTATGTAGGAATTCTAGCAAAGCTAAAAAAGTAAGGTGTCTTTTAGAATTGTTACATCTGTAACCATGGTTACATTTACTTCATTTAATACCATTTCGCCGTTTAACGCCGATCAATTGATCGGCGCATTTCGTCGTACGCCGATATGGGACAAATGAAGTCCGCCCCGTTTAATTTGTTCCCCAAAACATGAAATTTGTTACCACAAATTGGGTAAAAATATGTTATAACCGAGTTTAAAAAACCGAAATTACGAATTAAAACTTTGAAATAACGAATTCAAGAAATCGTTATTTCAAATTTAATTTGTTATAACGAATTCAAGAATTCGTTATTTCAAATTTAATTTGTTAAAACAGATTTTGAAATTTGAAATAACGAATTCAGTGAATTTGTTATAACAGATTAAATTCGTTATAACGAATTCCTAAAAATTGTTATAACAAATTTGATTCGTTATAACGAATTCAACAATTCGTTATAACGATTTAAATTCGTTTTAACAAATTCAAGAATTCGTTATATCAAATTCAAAAATTTTTTTGATAGGTCCTAAATGGGCTTCCGTACGGAAGCCCATTTAGGACCTATCAAAAAATATTCTTGAATTTGTTAAAACGAATTTAAATCGTCATAACGAATTGTTGAATCCGTTATAACAAATTAAATTTGTTATAACAAGTTTTAGGAATTCGTTATAACGAATTTAATCTGTTTTAACAAATTCGCTGAATTCGTTATTTCAAATTTTGAAATCTGTTTTTACAAATTAAATTTGAAATAACGAATTCAAGAATTCGTTATTTCAAAGTTTTAATTCGTAATTTCGGTTTTTTTAAATCAGTTAAAACATATTTTCATCCAATTTGTGATAACAAATTTCATGTTTTGGGGAACAAATTAGACGGGGCGGATTTCATTTCTCCCATATCGGCGTACGACGAAATGCGCAAATCAATTGATCGGCGTTAAACGGCGAAATGGTAAATGAAGTAAACTGGCGTAAAAATAAAAGTGGAGGAACATATTGTCACAGCTGTTGCTGTAACTATGGTAACAGATGTAACAATTCCAAAAGACACCTTACTTTATCAGCTTTGCTAGAATTCCTAAATAGATAGAAACAAAATATTTAAGAACTGTTACATATGTAGCAATGCAATTTCACCAAAAAATACAATAGATTCAGATCTGTTTCGACGGGCGTCTGTGCAAAATTCCAAAAATTTGTTTAATTAATGCTATCAATCAATGACCATGCTGATTTATTAACATAAATCTGCATTTTTCATCTCATTACATCACCAAACCGTGATATTACGCCATACTTTAAAAAAAATACCGGTCTGGAATAGAATTGATTTAAGAATAAGGAATCATTCTTTGAGTATTACTGGTCTCAGGTAATTTTGGCCGGGAGTGTTCAAATCAAATAAAGCTCGAAGGGATTTATGATAGATTTGACCACGCTCTGACCGAAATTATCAACTCATAATATTCATAGAATGATATTTTATTACTCTAATACTTATATTTATTTTATTTTCAATTTCTACACTTTAAAACAACATTTTAAAACCCCTTTTTTAAATGAATAACACATGCTATGTATTATTACGTAGCGCAGCCAATACTGTTTTTCGGTTATGCTGTAGGACACGCCCATTTTGTGTCGCTCGATTTTTATGAAATTATTAGGCTGGGTTATCACTCCTAAAAATATAAATATAATATTTTATATGATGTAGCCAGGATGTGCGCATGCGTGAACTAACTTTCCATAAGAACGATGTATAGAATATGTTATTTTTGGGGGGAGTTGATTTTAGACCTCAGCACAAATCATTGCTGCTGACAAGACTTAGTTCTTGAAAATAATTGATAAATTCGATGTAATGTATGCTGAAGCATTGTTTTTCAAGAAAACATATTTATAAATACCTTGAAAATAGTCAGATTTTAAATGGTACGAACAATTTAAATATTTTTTGGTAGTCGTATGTATTCCTACGCCAAAGTTCAAGATAGTCTCGTTTAACTCGACGCTCGGCTCTCTCCGTAAATCCTTGTCGGATATTTACGGTGTCAGCCGAGCGTTTCGTTGAACGAGACTAGAGTTCAATATTGCTTGGATCCATACAATTTTCGAGAAATATTTATATTACTGATACATAGTTTCATTGAATTCATTTAATCATTAGATATTATTTAACATGATTCATATGGGGGTTTCTCGACATTCTTGTCGAAAAAGTCCAAAAATTCATATGATAAAAATGTGCGTAATTCAAATTAGAAACTACATGTACTTGTCATGCAAAATAACATATCATTAATTTTGAAATAAATAAATATCGATAAAATAAACTCCTGTCAGTCCTTCAGTACTTTGATTTTATATAGTACAACCAGGCACTATAAACAGGATGTGCGCATGCGTGTACCGACTTTTCGGTAAATGTTTGGAAGGAAATTCAAAAGCTGTTTGGAGGAACTTCGAACTGATATTTACGCAATTTAAAAAAGTAAAGTAAATGTTCATTAAAATAGATAGGAATGTTGTGTACATTAGATTTACACCAACATGTTGAATAAATATTCGTATTTGAGAGAACAAAAAAGAGCAATGTTACAGGAAAACAACAGGCACTTAACATCGGATTGGGGGAGGGGGTGTGGAGTGGAGCAGGGACAGGGGGACGAGACTACCCCCTTCAGCACACGTTTTCTCGCAGCAAACATTTTTCTTAAATTTACATATAAAAGGTGAATCCCCCCCCCCCCCAATGTATTTGGGACCAGGTAAAAACTGATATGAAATGGAGGAAATAAACTGTAGAATTGAAGTTAAAGGTACGCCTTACCCCATACCCCCACGGATTAGGATTTTTAAAGGTTTTAATAGCATAGTGTATGTATCACTAGGGTCAGTGTTCGTATCACCAGGGTGGCCATTACCTGGGTCAGTATTACGATTATCAGGGTGTCTATATCTATTTCCAGGGTCAGTGTACGTATTACCAGGGTCTGTGTACCCATCATCTGGGTCTGCATACAAATAACTTTGGTCAGTGTACGTATCATCAGGGTCAGTGTATGTATCAATAGGGTCAGTGTTCGTAACACCAGGGTCTGTATACCCATAACCTGGGTCAGTATTACGATTATCAGGATGTTTATATCTATTACCAGGGTCAGTGTACGTATCACCAGGGTCTGTGTGCCCATCACCAAGTCATTAGACCCATCATCAGGGTCTTAATGCATATCACCAAGGTCAGGAAACATATCACCAGGGTCTAGATGCCCATTAACAGGGTCTCAAAACCTATACTGTTATAGGTATTGAGATCCAGGTGATGGGTATACTGGCACTGGTTACTCGTATACATGTACACACACTTGTAATTGGGTACACTAACCTTGGTTATAGGTAAACTTACCTTGGTGATGGGTATACTGTTTCTAGATATGGGTATACAGACGCTTGTGATGTGCACTCTGGCCCTATTAATACTAGTATACAGACCCCGGTGATAGGCATAAGAACCCGATGAAGTATTGAGACCCTGGTGTCCTTGTAATGGGTATACTAAATCTGGTTATGCGTATATGCGTATACTGAATCTGGTTATGCGTATGCAGACCCTGGTGATACGTACACCGACTCTGGTAGTTTATACTCTGACCCTGGTAATATGTACTCTGACCCTGGTGATGGGTTTACAGACCCTGGTGATGGACACACAGACCTTGGTGAGGGGTTATGGATAGAGTTAAATGGGGCCGTTGTTCTGACCACCCCTAAACCTCCTAATAATCCCTAAAAAAAATAGATTGAATTTTTTTTATATTGAGTCTAAGCGTAGGTGTTTATAGAACCTGGTGAATAGTATATTGTATGAGATACAGTAATATTGGGTTATATATAAACCCAATTCTTTTTACTGGTATGTGTAAGGAAACCGTGATATTTTGTTCAGGCAGGTGGCATCGTAAACAAGTAAAGGGGGGGGGGGGGAGAGGGCTGGGATGGGAGAACCGCCAAACAATTCTTGACATGCAGAAAAACAGTTTTTTCAAAAATTCCAAAATCGTACACCGTGGGGGTAACTATAGAAATGCTAAGGTAATCAAACTTAAGGTCAAGATCTAGTAAATGATTCCAGAGCATCTTTTTGGTGATAGAACCATTATAACGTCATAATTGATTTGAAAAATCATTCTCCCGTACTTTACGGCCCTAAAGAATTATGTAGAAAATTAAACATTTTCTTGACATTTAATGTTAAATCATGGGAAAAGTAATCCCGATACCTATATTCAATTTGACATCATTTTAAAGAGGAAGTCAAGAGCTTGTTTTATTCCATTTTTGGAGAGACTGTAGGCATTCTAGATATATTTCATTAGTCAAAAATGGACAAAACTCCGAAATATGTTTCTTATTAGGGTCTTCCGTTTCCAACGGAAGACCCTCTTGTTATTCTACGGTTTCTTTTTAGGGTCTTCCGTCTTCAGCGGAAGACCCTTCTATTATTCTATTGTTTCTTTTTCACTTTTCTTATTCTTATTAAGGTCTTCCGTTTCCAACGGAAGACCTTATTGTTATTGCTTTGTTTCTTTTTCCCTTTTATTATTTTTTTTTTTCTTACGCTTTTTTGTACAAGCGATTTCTTGAAAACGGCTTGACCGATTTTCGTGAAATTTTCAGATCTTGTAGATATTGATAAAAATCTTATATATAATTTTTTATTTTAATGACGTCATTTCCGTTCGGGAGATATTGACGTTTTAGTGATTTTTAGAGGGTCATTTTGTCCTGCTATCTCCTCCTAAACGAAAAAAGATATTGAATTTAAATTTTCAGGGATTGTAGACAAAAGATTGTAGATGTGTTTAAAGGCATTTATGGTTGTCTGGCTTCAAAGGCGTCGAAGCTCGCCTGGACCCGAAAATCGAGTTTGAAAAAACGACGTAATTTTTAATGGTTTTCGTTCTTTATCCCCTTTCCTGAAAATATTTTACTATAACATATAGAGCAAATAAAATTCATATTTACAAGAGCTTTCGATTGATAACAAGAAAAAGGGGCTGGTCCCTCAATTTAGGGGCCAAAAGGGCTCTAAAGTCTTTCTTCCATAGCCCTTTACTGAGAAATATTTTGTAATATGTTAAAGAAGCAAAAATGTTAATCTTTCACTAAAAAAAACTATACATTATAAAATTTTTATTCTGCGTTACGTAATTAGGGGTTTTAAGGGGCCAGAAGTCCAAAACTTCGATCGAATATATCTCAAAAAGGACAAATATTTTGAAAAGCAATATAGAATAAAAGATGCTTAGAATGATGTTTTAAACAACATTCAATCATAAAAGTTTCGTTATCTGGCCCCATTAAGGAGATTAGGGGTCGGCCCCTAAAATGTCCTATCCCAGATAGCTCTAAAACGGGAAAGAATTTCTAAACACTTGTTGAACAAAATATGTTTAATATCAAAAGAACTTTCGTATGATGCCAAGAAAAAGGGGCTTGCACTTCAATTTAGGGGCCAAAAGGGCTCTAAAGTCTTTCTTTCATAGCCCTTTACTGAGAAATATTTTGTAATATGTTTAAGAAGCAAAAATGTTCATCTTTCACTAAAAAAACTATACATTATAAAATTTTTATTCTGCGTTACGTAATTAGGGGTTTTAAGGGGCCAGAAATCCAAAACTTCGATCGAATATATCTCAAAAAGGACAAATATTTTGAAAAGCAATATAGAATAAAAGATGCTTAGAATGATGTTTTAAACAATATTCAATCATAAAATGTTTCGTTATCTGGCCCCATTAAGGAGATTAGGGGTCGGCCCCTAAAACGTCCTATCCCAGATAGCTCAAAAACGGCAAAGAATTTCTAAACACTTGTTGAACAAAATATGTTTAATATCAAAAGAACTTTCGTATGATACCAAGAAAAAGGGGCTAGCCCTTCAATTTAGGGGCCAAAAGGGCTCTAAAGTCTTTCTTTCATAGCACTTTACTGAGAAATGTTTTGTAATATGTATAAGAAGCAAAAATGTTCATTTTTCACTAATAAAACTATACATTATAAAATTTGTATCATGCGTTACGTAATTAGGGGTTTTAAGGGGCCAGAAGTCCAAAACTTCGATCGAATATATCTCAAAAAGGACAAATATTTTGAAAAGCAATATAGAATAAAAGATGCTTAGAATGATGTTTTAAACAATATTCAATCATAAAAGTTTCGTTATCTGGCCCCAATAAGGAGATTAGGGGTCGGCCCCTAAAACGTCCTATCCCAGATAGCTCAAAAACGGCAAAGAATTTCTAAACACTTGTTGAACAAAATATGTTTAATATCAAAAGAACTTTCGTATGATGCCTAGAAAAAGGGGCTGGCCCTTCAATTTAGGGGCCAAAAGGGCTCTAAAGTCTTTCTTTCATAGCACTTTACTGAAAAATATTTTGTTATATGTTTAGGAAGCAATATATTCATCTCACATTTATTTAACAATATATTATAATTATTTTATCATGTGCACCGTATTAAGGGGTTTTTAATGGGTTTTAAGGGGCCAGAAGTACAAAACGTTGATAACATACCTCAAACAGAACAAATATTTTAAAAAGCATCATTTTGAAAATCAATATAGAATAAAATGCTGAGAATGATGTTCCTAACAAAATTCAACCATCAATTTTTTTTTATTGTTGCCCCGATAAGGAGATAAAGGGTCAAATATCAAAGTCAAGGTCATATAACCTTCAAAAAATCGCACGGAAGACCTCCTCGTTGCTCGCAACGAGATCGTGTCTAGTTATTATTATTATTCTTTTTTTTTCTTACCGATTTTGTGCAGACGATTTCTCGGAGATGGCTGGGTCGATTTCGCTCAAATTTTCAATATAAACGTGTTTTCATCTAAACCTGATATATAATTTTTATTTTTTGAAAATACACTTCCGGTCGGAAGTTATCGTCCGTTTACGATTTTAAAAAGTCAATTTTGTCTGTCGGGTTTCTCAAAAACGAGCAAAGATATAGAGCTGAAATTTTCAGAGATGATAGATCTACCGTTTTTCTAATGTACCTCGGTCAAGAGAATGTCCGCCGTCACTTCCGGTCGTCACCGGAAGGAAATTTGAAAAATTGAATTTTTCGACTTTTTTATTTTTTAATATTTTTCTTTGAGATTTTTACACCTTATAGTGACCCTTTTACTGATTAAGAATATGTAATTAGTTTTAAAATCGATCAAGGCATTCTCGAGAAATTAAGCGTCAAAGTTCTGAAGCGGAGTCCGAGTAGCTCAGTCGTTATAGTCGTGGACATGGCCCAGGCGACCCGGGTTCAAGCCTCGAGTGCCGCAAATTTTTTTTTTTTTTTTTCGCTTAGATCTACGATTTTATCTTTGAATTGATAAGTTTAATCTTATCTATTCAAAAATTGGACGGAAGACCCACTCGTTGCTCGCAACGAGATCGAATCTAGTTATTATTATTCTACATTTTTCCTCTGACATTTTTCGAGAGCTATAACTCAAAAACTATTTGGTCGATTTTCACCAAATTTACAGGACTGATAGAACATAAAACGTGCTTGCGAATGTAAAATTTTGAGCTGATGACGTCACTTCCAGTTTGAGATTTTGAGGATTTTGTGAATTTTTTAGGACCATTTTGTCCACGTAACTCCTCCGAAACTAAAGGGTATAGAAAAGTGAAACTTTCAAGAATATGTAGATGAATGTCTGTAGATGATCCTCTGTATTTGACATTGTGGAAAATGCGCACGGCGCCGAAGCTCGCCCGAGGTCAAAAATTGGCACCAAAATTTTTGGCAAATTTTGAACACGTTTTGCAAAATATCTTTTAACCTGTTGATAATTTGTAAAAACATGTAATGCAAAAGTTGTTAAGATTTACACGAGCTTTTGTTTTGTTTTAATAAAAAGGGGCTGGCCCCTTTAATTAGGGGCCAGGAGGGCTCTAAAGTCTTTTAATTTTAACTCTTAACTGAGCAATAATTTGTCATTAATTATAGAAGCAAAAATGTTCATTGTACAGCTGTTTATCTACACAGTACCTTATTTTAAACATTTGTTACATAAGTAGGGGTTTCAAGGGGCCAGAAGACCAACACTTTGATCATTAATATCTTAAAAAGGAGAAATATTTTGAAAGGCAATGTTGAACAAAAGTTGCATAAAATAATGTTCTTTAGAACATGGTACCTTAAAATTTATGGTTTGTGGCCCCAGTAAGGAGTTTAAGGGTCGGCCCCTAAAACACTGTTGTCAAGATATCTCCAAATCGGTCAACAATTTCTGAACACTTATTAAACCAAATATGTTTATATTAATAAGATCTTTTATTTAATATTAAGAAAAAGGGACCAGCCCCTCAAATTAGGGGCCAAGAGCGCTCTAAAATCTTTATATAATAACTCTTTACTGAAAAATAATTTGTTATTATTTATAGAAGCAAAAATGTTCATTGTACAGCTGTTCATCTATTCTGGACCATACTAAAGTCATATGTTACATAATTAGGGGTTTGAAGGGGCCAGAAGTCCAAAACTTTGATCAATATTATCTTGAAAAGGAGAAATATTTTGAAAAACATTGTATAACAAAAGTTGCTGAAAATAATGTTGTGAACAATGTGATACCTATACATTTTTCGTTGGTGGCCCCAGTTAGGAGTTGAAGGGTCGGCCCCTAAAACACAGTTGTTCCGATATCTCTATAACGGTTAATAATTCATGAACACTTGTTGCATAAAATATGTTTATATTTGCGAGACCTTTAATTTGATATCAAGAAAAAGGGGCTGACCCTTCAAATTAGGGGCCAGGAGGGCTATGCTACAAAGTCTTTTTATAGTAACCTTTTTTAGAGCGATAATTTGTTTTTAATCATAAAAGCAAAAATAAAAGCTTATTAAGTTTAATGTAAAACTGAAATCCGTTTTAAAATCGGCCGATGCATTACAAAGATATAGGTTTTTGAAAATTGACTTTTCTGGAAATTTTGATTCCACATTCTTGGTAAAGAAAAGAATATTATGTTCATAGTTTAATTAACTCGTACCTAAAATATATCGATAATTGTTAAATCGTACTTAAACACATTCGGATTTGTATTTGCTAAGTCGTTCTTGAAATTGATAATGTTATTGCTAATTCGTACCTAGAATCATTTTGATTTTGTGAACTCGTACCAAAAATAATTCGATTTTTTTTTTCTTTTTGTTTTATTTACTTATGTTTATTGGTTTAAGAACTCTGCTTCTTAGAGACACTTTTAGCTTTACCTTCGACATTATCGGAAGACCCACTCGTTGCTTTGCAACAAGCTTTGCTCTAGTTTCCTTTATATTTCATTGAAAATGACAGCTTAAAACATGATTTTTCAATGTGTTTACCTAAAATTTTAGCCCCGGTACACCCTATTTTAATGAAGCATCATGAAAAGAAATTATATCTTAAATTTTATAAAACTGTAGGCACCTTTCATTTACTTGATCTTGACCTTAAATTTCACTGTTTATTTCCTCCAAGTCACTTTCCATTTTTTACATGCTCCGAAAATGCTAGGAAAGAGGGGGGGGGGGGGGGCAACTGCATGGGGACATGCCTCTCCCTGTCACCCCCAACCACCCACCACCCGTTTGAAACTACGTGTCTATTGTTTTCCTGCAGCATTGCCTTTATTGTCCTCGCAAATATTTAATTAACCTTTTTTAGTGTAAACCAAAGGTACATAACATTCCTATTACTTTTAATGACTATATGATATTAAAGTAGCGTTTTTCTTTTTTGACACCTATCATCTGTTCAAAGTTTCTCCCAACAAACGTTTACCAATCCTGATGGAAAGTTTGTTCACGCATGCGCACATCCTGGTTATAATGCCTGGCTATGTCATATAAAATATCATTTATATTTTTCAAGTGTCCTTTACTGTGATAACATTACAAATCAATTTTGAAACCTATGGCCCAATTATTTCTTTAAAATGAGCGACACAAATAAGCGTGTCCTACAGCATAACCGAAAAACGGTACGGTATTTGCCGCAATAATACATAACATATGCTATGCATGAAAAAAAAAAAAACCCAGTGGTTTTGAAATGTTGTTTTGAAGTGTAGAAATAAGAAATAATATAAATATATAAGCAAAAAGGCATCATTCTTTGAATATTATGAGGTGATAATTTCGGTCGGAACATGCATACCAAATCTATCAAAGAGCCCTTCAAGCTTTATTGGATTCGAACACGCACCGACCAAAAGAAATATGAATAATGAACATAAATCTGCCCATGCAAGCGTTTAAAGATATCCTATTCATCGGTAAAAGGCAATTAGAATAGTAAATTTTTTAAATCGTTTAAAAAGAAATCTGACTGAACAAAATAATTATGGATACAACTTTTTAAATTTACGATACTTAAAATAACTAGATACGTAAAAACATCAGACCTATATCGATCATTTTTGCTGTAAAATTGATTTTTTTTGTATAGCTTTGTAAGGAAATTTCCCTAGTGTTGACCTCGTGACATCACTGAAGAAGCCTCGTTATCGCCTTATTTCACATTTTCTCTTGATTAGATTTCTAAAAGAAGGTAAAAATAGGCACTTTGAAGAGGCGTAACTCCATTATTTTTGTATCGATTTTGATGCAGTTTTTGCATTAAATTCTGGTAAATAAATTCTATGACATTAGTTCGACATTGGCTGGGCTGCAGTTTCCGTTTTAAAAATCAGCATGCTCAATCATTAATGATTAATAGCATTGACTAAACAATTTTTGGGAAGTTTGCGCAGAAACCCGTCGAAACAAATCTGTATACCCTGCATAATATTTTTGGTGAAAATGCGTTGACATAGCCAAGCATTATACTAGTAACCAGGATGTGCGCATGCGTGAACCAACTTTCCATCGGGATTGGTAAACGTTTGGGAGGAAATTTGATAGCTTCTTGGAGAAACTTCGAACTGATGATAGGTGCCAAAAAACAAAAAACAAAAAACCGCGACTTTAATATCATATAGTCATTAAAACTGATAGGGATGTTTTGTACCTTTGGTTTACACTAAAAAAAGTTAATTAAATATTGGCGAGGACAATTAAGGCAATGTTACAGGAAAACAATAGACACGTAGCTTCAATCGGGTGGGTTTGTGGGGTGGCAGGGAGAGGCCTGTCCCCATGCAGTTTCTCCCCCCCCCCTCTTTCCTAGCATTTTTGGAGCATGTAAAAAATTGAAAGTGACTGGGAGGAAATAAACAGTGAAATTTAAGTTTGAGGTAAACTTAGCTTTTCTATAGCTACCCCCACGGTGTACAATTTTCGAATTTTTTAAAGACTTTGTTTTTTGCATGTCAAGAATTGTTTGGCGATTCTCCCATCCCATCCCCCTCTTTTCACTTGTTTACGATGCCACCTGCCTGAACACAATATCACGGTTTCCTTACATATACCAGTAAAAAAGAATTGGGTTTATATTTAAACCAATATTACTGTATCTCATACAATATACCATTCACCAGGTTCTATAAACACCTACGCTTAAATTCTTTATAAAAAAATTCAAGGTTAGGAGGAGAGGGATACTTTTTTTTCAGGGGTTATTGGGGAGGAATAGGGGTGGTCAGAACACTGACCCCATGTAGCTCTATCCATAACCCCTCACCGAGGTCTGTGTGTCCATCACCAGGGTCTGTATACCCATCACCAGGGTCAGAGTACATATTACTAGGGTCAGAGTAAGTACTACCAGAGTCACACCTATACTGGTGATACGAACACTGACCTTGGTGATATGAATTAAGACCCTGATGATGGGTCTAATGACTTGGTGATGGGCACACAGACCTTAGTGATGCGTACACTGACGCTGGTAATAGATATACATCCTGATAATAGTTATGTTGACCCAGGTTATGGGTACACAGACCCTGGTGATATCCTAGTGATACATACACTATGCTATTAAAACATTTAAAAATCCTAATCCGTCGTGGTATGGGATAAGGCGTACCTTTAACTTTAATTCTACAGTTTATTTCCTCCCTTTCATTTCAGTTTTACCTGGTCCCAAAAACATTAGGGGGAACTCTTTGTTAATTCACCTTTTATATGTAAATTTAAGAAAAATGTTTGCTGCGAGAAAACGTGTGCTTAAGGGGGTAGTCTAGCTCGTCCCCCTGCCCCTGCCCCTGCTCCACTCCACACCCCCTCCCCCACTCCGATGTTAAGTGCCTGTTGTTTTCCTGTAACATTGCTCTTTTTTGTTCTCTCAAATACTTAGTACTAATATTTATTCAACATTTTGGTGTAAATCTAATGTACACAACATTCCTATCTCTTTTAATGAACATTTATAATGTAAAAATCGAATTTTCTATCCTTTTTTAAATTGCGCAAATATCAGTTCGAAGTTCTTCCCAGACGTTTACCGAAAAGTCGGTACACGCATGCGCACATCCTGGTTATAGTGCCTGGTTGTACTATATAAAATCGAAAGACGGGGTCTTGAAAGTTCGAATTTGTAATTGTCCTGGATTTCCTCGAATATGCTTTCAAAATTTATGAGTTTGAATTAGTTGTTACAATCTATGTTAATTCGGCTTTTTTGCAATTGTCTGATACGTTGTCTAAATTTTACTCAATCCCGGCCTTCATAATTGTAGAAAATTGATACAACGGTATATTATGTAAAATAAGACCCCAAGGAAAAATTTTAAAAATTACTACTAACCGGGAAAATCAAACAACTCTATTAAAGTAGATAATTTTAATCATTAGATTTATTCAATTTTGTGATCCAAGGGAAAATCCAAAAGTCGGACGTAATAAAAGTATTATAAAAAACCCGAAAACTCAAAAACTCTAAAACTGCTGAATTAATAAACAAAGTGAACATTTGTATACCGATAACAAACACGGGCAAGAAAATTAAGTAATGGTATTGGTAATTTAATGCCCAAATTCATGAAGTAATTGTAATGTAATGTATTTACAATGTAATTCACCCCAAGCCTGATTCCAGCTAAGCCGGAAAATATGAACATTAACATTTATCTTGGTTCTTCAATCGATAAGATTGTATATATTATATGATGTATAAGTCTTCCAAAAAGTATAATCTATGATAGATTTTGCTTACAATGCATTGTTTAAAATTTAAATTCAGTTTAATCAACTAAAGAGCCAACGAACGAGAAGGCAAATTCAGACTTGTTTTTATTTTCTTTGTACAAAATTCCTTTAGAGACGAACAGCAGTCATACCGCAAGTAGACTGGAAGCCAATGAAACACCTATTTAATTTGTAAAACATCTGTGTACAAAAAATCATATTGACGCAAGCGTCAAATGGGCCGCAAAAAATATAACTGTTGTATGAATCATTGGTTGCTTACAGAAAAATACACCACAAAGAAGAAAATAAGAGTTGGTTGTACTAATTTTTATGGTAAATTTTGATATACATGTACTTTCAGCAACTTGTTTTGAAGTTTAACTTTTTACTATTATCATAAGGAATCGATTTCGTTACTATGAGCACTTCTAACGGAAATTTTATGATCATTGCCATAGTATGAAGTAATATTTGTACATTACTCTAATACAAGGTTCAACTCATCATTTGAAATTTATCTTGGAGATAATGTATTTCAAACCATTTTGGTTTTTTTGTTGTTGCATTGTATTGAATGAAAACTAAATGCATTAGTTTAATATATGATTTCAAGGGGCCTCATAATAAGATAAAAATGAATTAGTTCAAATTTTCCAGTCAATTCAAATTTTCATTTCTGTCATATTCTTGTGTAAATAATTGATATAATGTCATTTCATGATATTTTCTACCACATTTTACATGGAAATATAATAAATACACACGCAAAGTCATTTTATTTGGATTGGCACATAGAAATTCAAATATATCATTTATATAAAATTTAATGACATTCAGGTCTTTAGTATTGCAGGTCTCTAGTATGTCCCGCATACCGTTTTGAAAAGAATGAAGAACTCCGAATTTTTCCGAATAGATTATAATAGTCTCGATAAAAACGCGACAAACACCACAATATACTAAGTATGACCTACTTTTCATTTACGAGTAAAACAAAAAATATGTGATATTTTCTAAAAGGAATAAAACATATTTCTACATGAAAATTTACCTTTAATTCTTTAATACCTTAAAACTAAGCATAAAATTAATTCTACTAAAAAAGAACTATTCCGCAGAAACACAGTAACAATATCTAAATGTGTTTCAAATAACGGACCGCCTTCCGGCGGCCCGTAATAACCCGTCCCGAATTTAACTTCGGCTTGCGCATGAAGTTTGGTAGTATTAAGGTGAAATTAACAACTTTTCAAAAATGACACATTGCGTTTGGGAACTTTAATTTCGATTCCATTATCGACCTTTTCTATTGATTAATGAGCTCGTACACAACTGAATCGTCAACGGCGCTGTGCATTCAGTTACGTAACTCATTCCAAATTTGAACCCGAGCAAGAATATTTTGATCAATAAATTTTCTAAATAGAATTTTAGAATACACAGAGGACTTAAAAAGATTTAATGCGTGTTTTTATAATACATATTTACTCAAATGTACTATTTTCTTACACGTAGACTCAATTCATGTGTTCTACGCGTGCCTTCCGGTTTGAGACTTCAGCTGACAGTAAACGGTCACGTGACCCCGTCTAAAAATAGCCTATTCTAAACATCGTCCTGATGGAAAGTTGTTTCACGCATGCACACATCCTAGTTATAATGCCTGGCTACATCATATAAAATATTATATTTATATTTTAAGTGTCCTTTACTGTGACATTCCAGCCCAATAATTTCGTAAAAAACGAGCAACTCAAAATGGGCGAGCATAACCGAAAAACAGTATTGGTTGCGCTGCGTAATAATACATAGCATGTGTTATTCATTTAAAAAAAACCAGTGGTTTTAGAATGTTGTTTTAAAGTGTAGAAATTGGAAATAATATAAATATAAGTATTAAAGTAATAAGGAATCATTCTTTGAATACTATGAGTTGATAATTTCGGTCAGAGCGTGGTCAAATCTATCATAAATCCTTTCGAGCTTTATTTGATTTGAACACATCCCGGCCAAAATCACCTGAGACCTGTAAAATGACTCAAAGAATGATTCAATTCTATTCCAGACCGGTATTTTGTTTAAGTATAGCGTAATCTCACGGTTTGGTGATGTAATGAGATGAAAAATGGATATATATCTTAATGAATCAGCATGCTCATTGATTGATAGCATTAATTAAACACATTTTTGGAATTTTGACAGAAACCCGTCGAAACAAAACTGTATATATTGTATTTTTTGGTGAAATTGCATTGCTACATATTTAACAGTTCTTAAATACTTTGTATCTATCTATGTAGGAATTCTAGCAAAGCTGATAAAGTAAGGTGTCTTTTGGAATTGTTACATCTGTTACCATGGTTACAGCAACAGTTGTGACAATATGTTCCTCCACTTTTGTTTTTACGCCAGTTTACTTCATTTACCATTTCGCCGTTTAACGCCGATCAATTGATCGGCGCATTTCGTCGTACGCCTATATGGGACAAATGAAGTCCGCCACGTTTAATTGTTCCCCAAAACATGAAATTTGTTACCACAAATTGGGTAAAAATATGTTATATCCGATTTAAAAAACCGAAATTACGATTTAAAACTTTGAAATAACGAATTCAAGAATTCGTTATTTCAAATTTAATATGTTATAACGAATTCAAGAATTCGTTATTTCAAATTTAATATGTTATAACGAATTCAAGAATTCGTTATTTCAAATTTAATTTGTTAAAACAGATTTTAAAATTTGAAATAACAAATTCAGCGAATTAGTTATAACAGATTAAATTCGTTATAACAAATTCCTAAAATTTGTTATAACAAATTTATTTCGTTATAACGGATTCAACAATTCGTTATAACGATTTAAATTCGTTTTAACAAATTCAAGAATTCGTTATATGAAATTCAATATTTTTTTGGGATAGGTCCTAAATGGGCTTCCGTTGGGTAAGTGAGTTAGTGAACGAATGAATGAATGCATACATATGAGATAAGGACCCATATTCAAGACTAATGTGAAGTCATGAAAACGAAGGATGGTGGTATTAAGATAAAATACCCTATACTAAAAATTGAAAGCGTAGATGATTATTTTTTAATTGTGATCAACAATGCTTTTCATAGTAGCTGTTTGTCCAAAGAATCTGCATATTTATTTACAAAAATTCAAACGACAAATGACGAAAAACAGTAAAAACAAATATTAACTAGAGTGTTTTAAGTGATCTTGAGGAATCTTATTTACCATTGGGCGATGATGCTGGTGTAGTTGATGCAGTTGCACTAGTAGTATTCATTAAAGTTGTACTGCTTGGCACGTGATGTGTTGTCTGGCCTATTAATGAATAAGTGAAAATAATAAATCAAATCAATAAATTAATATTTAAAGTTCGAGAATTCTGAGAAAATACAACTGTCAGAAAAAAAACTTATATTTTATTTCTAAGGATTGCAAATTCTATGAAGCTTAGAATATATTAACTTGATTTTAACGCGTTCGATAAACTTAAAAAAAAACTTACAGAACAATAAATTACACAATATTGTCAGAGGGTCAATATTGCTAATTTTATATAGATATATATAGATATATATATATATATATATATATATATATATATATATATATATATATATATATATATATATATATATATATATATATACTTGTCCCTGTTTCAATGTTCACACATAAAAGGAGAATGGCGAAGGGTTTCGTGAAAAGCATATTTTAATAGCGAGAGAATTCTAAGGACATAGAACTTTCAGAAAAAACATCATTTTATTTCATAGAGATGCAAAATTCTGTCCATAATGGAATAAATCAACTTGATTTTACAGCGTTTGATAAATAATACTAGCGTACTTTGACATGCCCGTAATTTGTTAAAATCTTTTTATCAATGCATTCAACAATCGAAACTATGTTTGCCTTTCTTATGCGTCGGTATACGTTTGTGCCAGGTATCGTTGGGTGACAGCAGCTCAAGTGAAGTCTAAGCTTAAGTCCGAGTAGGAATACTTATTGTATTTCTATTCATTTAATCTGGGTATATGAATTCAAGAGAATGGAAACAAAAATAGACAATAAAAGGCTTTCTTTCTTGATCAATTTGGGATATCCATGTAAGTGCTCCTATCACAAGCTTCTATCTGGTATGGATTAATTTTTTAAAACCTTTGTCCTTAAATTCTGTTAAACAACGATCATAACATATTGGCCTATTTCATCACAAAAACATGAAAAGAAATGCAAGCTGCCTTACAATGAATGGTGCTGAGTGAATAATTTACGATAACAAATATGCAAGGATCGAAACAATAGATAAATACAAAGTGCTTCATCTCAAAATTATTTAATGCATTAAATATGATTTAAAAGCTATTTGTGTTCCTTTGTTACTAAGAGGCTAGACGACTGCACTAGGTTTTGATGAAAATAGAAAAATATAACAAAGTTGATTGGGGGGTCGGACGAGACTAGAAAACACCGCTGGTATATTTTCAATATATTTGGCAACATATAATATAGGATCTGACCCCCTACATGAAAACATAAAAAATAACTATTGCCCACTATAATTTGCGTCAATTTTGAATGACAGTAAAAAGGCATGTGTTTGTTTACTTATAAAAGTTAACTATATGCTGTACATTACAGTGATTAATTCTTTCTAGTTACAAAGATATAGAATTTTAATTGTTTATTTTCCTAATGCATTTACATGAATATTGATAAAGAAGGAGCGAAACCGACCTCATTGCACATATCCGCGCGGGAAATCAGTTAGCCGTTATTGTTTTCCTAATTATATATCTGTCTCGATGTTATTTACAGTTTAAACAATTGTTACTTTGAAATATATACATGTATTATGAATTTTATACGTTTGTCATTCACGGTACTATTATTTTTAAATGTTGAAATAAGATACATTCAAGATTATGGGTGAGTGGGTAAGTGAGTTAGTGAACGAATGAATGAATGCATACATATGAGATAAGGACCCATATTCAAGACTAATGTGAAGTCATGAAAACGAAGGATGGTGGTATTAAGATAAAATACCCTATACCTAAAATTGAAAGCGTAGATGAGTATTTTTTAATTGTGATCAACAATGCTTTTCATAGTAGCTGTTTGTCCAAAGAATCTGCATATTTATTTACAAAAATTCAAACGACAAATGACGAAAAACAGTAAAAACAAATATTAACTAGAGTGTTTTAAGTGATCTAGAGGAATCTTATTTACCATTGGGCGATGATGCTGGTGTAGTTGATGCAGTTGCACTAGTAGTATTCATTAAAGTTGTACTGCTTGGCACGTGATGTGTTGTCTGGCCTATTAATGAATAAGTGAAAATAATAAATCAAATCAATAAATTAATATTTAAAGTTCGAGAATTCTGAGAAAGTACAACTGTCAGAAAAAAAAACTTATATTTTATTTCTAAGGATTGCAAATTCTATGAAGCTTAGAATATATTAACCTGATTTTAACGCGTTCGATAAACTTTAAAAAACTTACAGAACAATAAATTACACAATATTGTCAGAGGGTCAATATTGCTAATATATATAAAAGGAGAATGGCGAAGGGTTTCGTGAAAAGCATATTTTAATAGCGAGAGAATTCTAAGGACATAGAACTTTCAGAAAAAACATCATTTTATTTCATAGAGATGCAAAATTCTGTCCATAATGGAATAAATCAACTTGATTTTACAGCGTTTGATAAATAATACTAGCGTACTTTGTCATGCCCGTAATTTGTTAAAATCTTTTAATCAATGCATTCAACAATCGAAACTATGTTTGCCTTTCTTATGCGTCGGTATACGTTTGTGCCAGGTATCGTTGGGTGACAGCAGCTCAAGTGAAGTCTAAGTTTAAGTCCGAGTAGGAATACTTATTGTATTTCTATTCATTTAATCTGGGTATATGAATTCAAGAGAATGGAGACAAAAATAGACAATAAAAGGCTTTCTTTCTTGATCAATTTGGGATATCCATGTAAGTGCTCCTATCACAAGCTTCTATCTGGTATGAATTAATTTTTTAAAACCTTTGTCCTTAAATTCTGTTAAACAACGATCATAACATATTGGCCTATTTCATCACAAAAACATGGAAAGAAATGCAAGCTGCCTTACAATGAATGGTGCTGAGTGAATAATTTACGATACAAATTATGCAAGGATCGAAACAACAGATAAATACAAAGTGCTTCATCTCAAAATTATTTAATGCATTAAATATGATTTAAAAGCTATTTGTGTTCCTTTGTTACTAAGAGGCTAGACGACTGCACTAGGTTTTGATGAAAATAGAAAAATATAACAAAGGTGAAGATGAAAATAGGCCTTTTATTCAAATAAATGTCAATGACGTAAAAAAAAAAATGTAAATATTGAGGGGGTCAGACGAGACTAGAAAACACCGCTGGTATATTTTCAATATATTTGGCAACATATAATATAGGATCTGACCCCCTACATGAAAACATAAAAAATAACTATTGCCCACTATAATTTGCGTCAATTTTGAATGACAGTAAAAAGGCATGTGTTTGTTTACTTATAAAAGTTAACTATATGCTGTACATTACAGTGATTAATTCTTTCTAGTTACAAAGATATAGAATTTTAATTGTTTATTTTCCTAATGCATTTACATGAATATTGATAAAGAAGGGGCGAAACCGACCTCATTGCACATATCCGCGCGGGAAATCAGTTGTTACTTTGAAATATATACATGTATTATGAATTTTATACGTTTGTCATTCACGGTACTATTATTTTTAAATGTTGAAATAAGATACATTCACACAAACTAAAAATATCACTTAGAGGGAAAACACATAAGCCTACGTCATTATTCAAGAAGGGTACATGTATGTAAATGAACATGCTTACACGCTTGTATTTTTGCTTTCTTTAATTCGTACTCGTATAAAGAACAAATTTATGCTTTACCGGAAAAAAATTACATCCTTTAATTCCTTAGTAAAACTACAAAATTATGAGGGTGCTGACCCCCACTAAGTTTTGGGTGATAGTCCAAAATTAGCTGTCGATATCACGTAATAGATTAATATTCATGAGAAGGCATTACTTTTCTTGCAGGAAAATAAATATTTTTTATTGTTTAAAATTCGATATATTTTTATGACGTGATCGAATTGGGCATTACAATTAACAGTATAAAGGTACCTTTTGTAAGGAATCAAACACATGCATTTTCCCCGTCATTTAAAATTGACGCAAATTATAGCAGCGTGTGTAGCTTTAATAGGCTTATATCTTATCAACTGAATATTGCTTTATTTCAATAACTTTATAGATATTTTTATGACGAATTTTTACATGTCATTACAAGTAAACACCTGTGACCAACATATCGTTTAGAAACAGTTGGAGAGAGATAAGGATAAATGGATAGGGAAGATACAGTTATTTATTTTTTTACCGTTTAACGATACAGAACTGTCTATTGTTGGCACTGTTGTGTCTGGTGTTGTATTATGTGCTTTTGTTGTTGTCGTTGTCGCTGCTGTTGAAGTTGTAGATCCATCTGTTGCATTAGTATTGTATGTTAAATTTGCAAAATTTTGTGTCATAGTTTGCAAGAACTAAAACTGTAGTTATACGGGGAATTAAGAAAGACATATCAAAATTAAAGAAATCAAGTATAATTTTAATCTATCAAAACTGGTAAATATCAGTTTTACAAATTACAATTATGTTCGATTATGTCAAATTTAAGGATATATCACTAATATTTTAGTCCCACTAAAAGGTGTTTATTACTTCAAATTTCGCATCAATTATGACTGAATTACTTCAATTATCCAAAACTAATTGTAAACATATAACAATAAATTCACCACTCAAATTGCAACTGCAATCGAGTTTGGTTTTCAAATTCCGTAAAATGCAACATTTTTACAAAAATATTGGTGAAAACAAAGCTAAAGTTTTATGTGGTATAAAATATGACATATGGGCAAAGCTCATGGACCATTTCAAAACGTACAGTAATAATGCTATCTGTTTTAAGATCTTTTGCCTCTTTTATTATCCTGACCAGATTCATACTGGATTCAAATAAAAAATGTCCTCCATATTTTATATCAATATTTCAAGTATTGTATAATCATATTTAATTTCAAAGACTAGCCAAATGAACCAGTTTTAAATTAAATTACCTTAAACATTCACTTGTCTTTTAAAGATGAGGACGTTTTATAGATCAAATATCCTCCATAAGCATTGACAAATATTTTGAATGTCTCATTTAAAAAGTTTTCCTAATTAGCCTTGCACGTAAAGTGATATCCGAGTACTAGTTCACATTGTTATTAATTGACATTTTTCACGGGGGAGGAAATGTATCATAAATGATTCAGGAATTATTATGCTCTCTATGTGCAACTTACAATGAAGACATTGTCATTTGAAATAATTATTTTCATTCTCGCCTCTTTTGATAACAATGACCTTATCAGCAATTCTTCTTTGTAACTAGTATACGACTACAGAACAAGCATAAACGTTTTCTCCCAGAAACCGTTGTTTTGCTGTTACTATTATATACATGTACTTATTACTTGTTGTAGCATGGGATAAAGTGTGTGCCTTCGTAGTACTTGTTCGGTCTGTTTTAGATGTGATGCTTGGATTGGTTGTTGTTTGAATTGTCGGAGTGGTTTGAAAATGTGTTCCAAATAGTTTATCTAAAAAACAATAAACTTATTAGATACTTTTAAATTTTCAATAGACTTTTAAACAAATAAACATTATTGTAACTCTTCCGACAGTGTATCGTCGGAACCACTGGTTTGTGTTCTATCCGTTGCAGTGAAACAGCAAACCCGTGGGCTCCGACGATGCCGACAGTGTTGCCTTGAAATATAAATTTAGATAAAAAAAAAATCTATATTGAAGCGAAACATACCTATGCAATGATAATCATGACAGCAAATGACATCATCGTGACTGCATTCCTTTAAAATTAGATAACTTTATATCAAAACCTGATCGGCTCTTCAGTGGATTTCAAATTGAAATCCACTGAAGAGCCGATCAGGCTAAAGCGCTCTGGATTAAATTTGAGAGAAATGGATTATTGTGTTATCGTCTACTGAAAACCTTTTTCTATACCAAGGACTTATTCGTTTATATATATATATATATATATATATATATATATATATATATATATATATATATATATATATATATGCACACACACACGCACACACACAGTTTTTCTATAGGTCTAATTATATAGATGCATTGATAATGAAAATACTCTTACTGTACCTTTGGTTCACAAGTTTTAAACTTATGCAGCCGAGTGTTATGATCGATACCGTGATACACGCATGTCTCGCAAGAGATGAAGTTACAACCATGTATTGTACAATCTGGACAATACATTTTATTACCTGGAAAAAATATTTCACTATATTGTCATTTTTTCCCAAAACTAAATTTTTTTCAATTAATAAGATTCCATATTCTTAATAGGGATTATACTACTCTCATCTCCATGATCATTGTTTTTAATGCGTACTTATTTTGCCTAAATTCTATATCTTTACGGAAAATTTTTTTAACTATGAAACTTATCTATAACTTAACAAATCAGTTTCATTATCCAAAGTATACCATTTAGAGAGGCTCCAGATTTAGGAATATTGCCAAACACGTTCTCTAAAAGTATAAAATTAAGCAATATATTTGACGTACTTTGTTACACAATACAACAATCGCTGAATATGCACATATTTCTAAATAAAACATCTTAAATACGCAACACGCATCCTACTTTCAAATTACTTCCCTTTGTTGTTAAACAAAAGTCAAACCTTGCAGTTGTGGGAATATGGGTTGAGACTTAAAAATAAATGTTATGGTGTCCAATCCAATCAATCTAAGTAAGGTGTGATTCACAATGCATAGCACAATTTACATTTTAAACAGTCTTGTCATTTCTGCAATTTGGTAATAACAAATAAAATAAGATTTGAATATTTGCACTCCGTAATCTTCTGTCCTTACATGAATATTTATTGGTGCGATTGGAGTGTTTGTAGGGTTACAAATACTACCTCATTCAGAGATTCTTATTCAAGATTGCCTGATAATCGTAAAATGAATACTTGAACGGATTTCACTTAATATTTTGCTATTCTTCTAGAAGCTATTTATGTATGTTGTATATTAGTTGGCATATTTTTTTCTCAAATTTTTAGTAAAATCAAATGCATGCATTATATTTGGACTATGGTGCGTACAGAGTTAAGTCGAGTTCCTTACCACGTTGTACATCAGAATTTGTGGTATCAAATCAAACTCAACAAAAAAAAAAAACCAGTATTCAACAGTTATTGGTGAAACCAAAATATATTTTACAATGTATACCTCATCGGCTAAGCATTAAATATAATATATTATAATATGATGTGATTTAAGATATAAGATAAAATTTAAATTACATTTTCTTTATTTTTATTCAAAAGGAGTATACCCTAAATTCCCAACCGAAAACTATTTTTAGAATTAAAAAGATGTTTAAGAGGTTAAACGAAATTCCTTAATTCATAAAAATGTTGTCCATTTCGTTGACAGACACCGTCAATCATTGTAAATGTACTCTAATCCAGGATATTTGGATCCAATGGTTTTTTGTTACTTCTTGCATGTAAATTTACTACAGTGTGTACAATTTCACTAACTTTGCAAATTAAAGGGGTTCGGTCTCCCCGACCTCTACTCTAGATCAGCGAATGAAAAGTTTTTGCATGAGTATGAAAAGAAATAATTTACCTACACATGCCATGTCAGTGCAGCAGAGATGATGATCATCATCTTTACAATGGTGGTCGACCTAAAACAAAAATAATACGGCAATCAACAGAAAACATATAATACTAATCTAAGTGCTTAATGCGATCTTAGAAATAGAACAATAATCACATTAATTCTTAATTTTTTCTTACAGTGAGACAATTTGTTCCTTGTGGTAGTTGATTTTTGAAATGAATCTGGCAAACTTCACATAAATTTGTATTTGTAATATCACATATATGATGATTGCATGACAGAACAGGACAATGTATATCATTAAGTAGTTGGTATGTCTGGTTTGTTTTATGTCCACCTGTGCTGGTTGGGTTTGCTGTAAGAATAATACATGTAAAAGATTTTAAAGAGAAATTGCTTGAATGTGTTATATATCCGTTGATATATTTATACCATATCTCTTGCGATTGAAATACTTTTCCCTAAAGCAGATAAGAATAAATTCGCTGATTACTAGTTCACGATAGATTTATTTATTAGTTTATATACCAAACTTGCTTTACGGCTAATATATCGCAAAATTATACTTTCTGTCTACTAAATCCTCAATCAAACATTTTTATTTGTTTCAAAGATCTCTTTTTTAAATAAAATAAAATGACATATGTGTCAAATACTATGAAACATAACTATCCAATTTTTACGCGTTTAACTGGATTTGAGCAGTTTACGATTCATAATCATTTTGATGAAACATTCATTAATAAGCGTAAACTATATATAAGTATGAATTGGGTACGTAGCAAATGAAATCATTCATTATAACCTAACTTCCTGCTATTAATTCTAGAAACAAATTAATCTTAAAAATATCATAATGAATTGTACAAAGTTCAAACTTAATTTCCGGCAAATCGATATCTTTTGATGTTAGTTCTATTGTTACGTAGGCAATCAGAAAAGGTGTTACAACCAAAATTAATTTTTTTAACGACAAATATGTTGAAAACGGGGATACTCCTCGTTTTATTTAGAAAAATTTACTGCATTGATAATAAAACATTTCCAAAGAAAATACATTGTAGAAGAAGTTGAGTCACAGAAAAGCAGCATTACGGCTTACATTGTACCCATTAAGAGATGACTGATCATGAATATTCCGCCCAGCACATCAAAAAGAGCGGGTTAATGACGAAAGTCGCTCTTTAAATATTCCCGATATTACATGTATGTTAAACAATCTCAACAAACTTTTCAAGGAATAATATTCAAAAGTATAAATTGAATTTTACTTTGAGGGCTTGCATTTGTAGTGGGAATAGTAGTGGTAGGAGACAAATTGGAGGAGTGAGGTGTAGTGGTGGTGGAAGCCGCAGTGGTATTGGTAGGGAAAGTTGGTGTGGCGCTTTTAGTTGTGGTAGTCGTGCTGTGAGATGTTGGGTAATGGTGTCCAAACGCCTGTGCTTTGAAAAAGAAATAATACGATGCAATAAATGCACCTAAATGCAAGTATGATTATACCCTGTCCGGGTTCTCTTTTGTATTACTTTTTAATTCTAACGTACGCATAGGAATTCCAGATGATGCACAAAAGTAGTGTTTTTTATGCTTTGCAAAAAGGCAAGCACAGATACAAGAGCTATTAGTGTGACTATTGTATAAGTCACACCGGGTAATAAATAACTGTAGTCTTTCTTAAGTAACTATTTCCCTCATGTTTTGACGAATGTTAGCAAAAACACATACCAATCAAAGAGTTGCAATTAAAATCGACAAAAGGGAAAAGTTGTTCCAAAATATATTCAAGAACACTTTATCTATTTTTACCCAGAAAAATTTACATAAACAAATCCAATTCTTTTAAACATTTATAATAGAAATGTTCATACATAATTTCTCCAATCGGAAATATATACTTAAGACACCTTGCACAATTTTTCACCGTTATTATTCGGGTACTTTTCATGTAGTTCGCAATCCCCGTCGACTTTCTATTTTTGGTTGTGTATTGAAACCTGATGCGGTAGAGGGAATTTCAAAACAGAAAATTGGGACTAGTGGATGGACGTAATTTGGGCACAAATGTGATTATCAAAATATCAAGTAAAAAGTGGTGGAAGTAGAAACTTAGAGCAAAGTATACTAGTTGTACAACTAATTCATATGATGTGAGCTGCAATTCTCATATCGCAAAATTTCTTTTAATTAAATTGAATTTGCTACTTCAGTTACAGCAGAACCAACCGTTGATAAACGTATGTCAATATTTCTACGGAAGCTATTTAGAATGCATACAGAATAAGCATAAAAATACATCAAAGTTGTAAGAACTTGAAATTTGGATCATCTCCCGTGACATAATTGGTTTATTTCTTATCTTTATATTTTTTGTCTGCTAAAATTATAAGCCATTGTTAATAATACTTTAAAAGATTTGTTACAAATTATTAAACGTCACAGCAGGGCAACACACAACAGACTGTTTTACAGACGTTTTATTCATAGAAGAAGGAAAAGATAATGTGTTCTAGTGATCTGAGAATAGTGGATAGAAATGAGCAATTAATTGGTAAATGGGCTTTTAAAACCCTTATTCTGGATAATAAACATACATGTAAATTAAAATAAGCAGAATTACCTATGCACGGTTCGTCTGAACAACAGAACGTGTTGTGATGAGTGGGGTCGCAATGTTCCTGTGGAAAGAAATCGCAGCTATTAAACATGAACGGTTTAATAGATTTTCCTGTCTACATTCATAATGTTTTATTTCCTCTTATCAGTTCATAGTTAATTGTAGTATTTTATTCTTAAATTAAATTCAGATGATATTTCAAGCTTACATGTTCTTTGAGACAATGGACATGATATGTCCCATCATTTTTCAAATCAATTTTACAGGCAAAGCATTGGTCTCCATTAATGAAATCACAGATTCCTTCATGGCAGCGTGGACATTTCACTGATGAGGCTAAAATACATATTTGTTAATGGGTAACTGTTTTGTTTGGTAAATATATGTTCAAAAATTGATAAACTGACATGTCTTTTAAAAAATGCATGTTTTTTTTTAAAGTGAAGGTTGATATGAACATTTATTTCACCCAAAAAAAATCGCATTTCCCGAGTGCCTCACTTGGTGGGATAATATATACTAGTAGTTGAATTATCAATTTCCTAGCTTACAATGTATCAATTCATTATGACTATTTGTTTATGTGGTATGGTCATCTGTAAATGTATATGGTTTTAAGAAAACGTTTAATTTCTATTTGCACGAGACTGTTTAGACTATTCAGACGACGCGACATGTATATAATTAATATGATGAAGCATCAATTATTTGTGCATAGTATATATGTAATTTTTTGTAATGTTATCAACATTACATTATTTCTGAATACACAGTCAAATGTGTATCCAATTTTTAAAAGTGAAAATTGAAAAATTGACGTGGACATGAATAGTATCCATTCTGTTTCACAGTGTATGAACTAAAGTGTACTGGTGTTTGTCGAGGCGAATGAACATATTAAAAACGTGGAGCTCTATGTGTACAGTCAAAGACAGTATCAGCATATTTTTAATCATTATAAATGAGTCAAAATTACTTTAAAAATTAATCATCAGTTATAATAAAGATGATGAAAAAATAATTTAATAAAACAATTCATTTATTCTTGGTCTCATCTGGAGACGACAACCGAATGTTTTTAAAGAGTATGATAAAAACCTTAATAGTCTATGATCAACATTGTATGCGATTAATTTTATCAATCGGCAATCTATTTCTATATATCTAATTATGAACAGATGATATATGTTTGTAAATGATGTAAAAGTCATAATAAAGCGCAGCTTTGTCCTGATATTTGATCATAAACAAAGCCAATCTCGCTTAAGTTGACGGTGTTTTAGAAATCTAGGTACGATGGAACCAGTCGTGTCTATATATTCCAATATGAATGCTCTCTCCCGGCAGCACATTTTTACTAAAGAAATATATCCATAAATTAACAAATAATACAACAATCTACGTTTGACCTCCTTTTTGCCCCTTTAAGAGTATACAACCCACGTATTACATATAAGTATATACACCCTGCATGTTGTGGTTGGTTTATATGGTGAAACAACTCTTATTATACATGCAATGCGTTCTGCTTTAGAATCAACTCTTGCTTTAAATAACCGTATATCAAAGATTAAAATGTGGGGTTTTTTTTCAAAATTAGTATTAACATTTTATGCATTTAAATATTGAATGGTTGATTATTAATGATTCGATGATGTATGAGTCTTGGTAAGGGGTTTTATGCAAGTGTGTACTTTAATATTTTTCAATATTTGATATAATTTAGCTATCTTATTAAAAAGCATTATTTTGGCAATTTCTTTGGTTAACTCTTTTTGTACAATATTTTATTTAAGTACTACTGATGAGATCATGGGTGCTCAAAAAATTAGAGGTGAAATAAAAGTCGACATTCCTTTTCATAGAATATTATTATCAGAGTCAGCAACCGTATCCATGTAAAACTGACTTTTAAGAAATTAACAAAAGAGAAAGAAAATGAGAGACCTGGTTGAGTCACTGCACTGGATGCATGTTGTCCAAAGTAGTGTGCTGAAATGTATAATGATATCAAAAATTTTATTTTATTCCTCGACAATGTTACATAGAACAGGGTTTTTTTTAATTTAATATTTCAAAAAATGTTAACATAGAATGTTATTTTTTTCTTATGATACTATCTATCTATCTATCTATCTATCTATCTATTAATCGAATCTATATATCTATCCTTCTATCTATTAATGTAGGAGAAAGTTGAGGATTGAAACATTGTTCCACTTTGTTAAGTCCTTACTATGTTTATTTTTTAAAAACATTTTGTATTCAAAATCCTATTCCAAATTAACACATTTACATTTTCAATTGTCTTCGTAATAATATTACGATTTGAAGTGTATAGTTCAATACATTTCATCATTGACGAAAATGACGTACTTTTGGAGCACAAGTTGTTTTTGCATAATCAAAGGAAATGAAATAACGCAATATTTGATCGAACAATTGCTAAAATTTATATAAATAGAACGTAGATAACAAGGCATCATTTCTTGCCAAAAAAAATGAGGTGGTTTAACTAAGTGGGTTAGCTGTACAAACAATCAGAATGCCCAAAGAATGAGGATATAGATGAAAGCCACTAACGAATCAAAACCACTGATTTGTTTAGACAACACGAACAAATAAATATATTTACATATAAAAATGCGTACATTCCATAACAAAATAAATAAAACATCGCATGTTACATTTTTTCTCCTTTATGAAGTTTTTTGTCGTTGTAGAGAGAGTCAAGAACAAATAATATGTCTTCTTAAAAGGTATTATCCGTAAAGCTTTAAATTCAAATTCCAAATGACGCGCAAATACAGATTAAAAAATTACAAAGGAAACGTATAAGCTCTTGCTCAAAGTTTGGTAAGCTGGGGGTTATTGTGCCCTGAATACATAACTAGTCAATCATGAATGTCTTACACAAAAGAATTTAAGATCAATTCTATGTAAGAATCAACGTTCGGTGGCTACGCATAGTCATGGTTTTTCACCATACTTTACAATTTGATAGACTTGGATAAGTAAAAATGCCTAACACTATTCATTTGTTGATATGTGGTCCCGTTGCCATGGTAACAGAAGGAAAATATGTTAAAATGTCATTTTAATGCTTATTTGAGAACATATTGTAAGTAATGTGCACAACTGAGGGTTTTCAGGGTAAAATACATTATCAAAAAATGTTGTCATTTTTCAAGAGAAACAAAATATCGTGGAGATACGCATATTTTTAGAGCATTTCCATCGTTACTCAACAGAAATTTAAAAATATGTTTTCATCATTTAATTTAAATAAAAAGTGCAAATTTAGGATTTTTTGGTAAAAGCTATTCTGATTGTGCAGTTAAGAATTTAAATATGAAAAATGAGAACCGTTGCTATGGTAACGAGCTATAAAATAAGGCAAATTATAATATTTTCAGGCATTTTTGAATGGATATTATTTACATATAATGATTAAATATATAAAATCAATTGGCGAGGAAAACCTCGAGTATATCATAAATTTTAATGACACTTGGGAAAAAATCTTATATTTTCTAAAAAAAATAACTGCCTTTGGTTGCTATGTAAAAAAGTAAGAACTTCTGTGTGATTTTTTATGCAACTTAATTTTCTATAGCAACAACACTTCTCTGTTGCATAACAAACCTTTTTTGTGATATTAATGAAAATTTATTTTTCCAAGTTCCAACTAAAATCAAATTGCTAAATATTTCTAAAATCAGGAATTAAAGCATATCAAAATCATCTTCTTTTTTTCAGTTTTTCTATTTCTTGGTCTTCTTACCATAGCAACGGATGTCAATGTTTATTTTAAAATTTATTTTGCATGGACATTGACAAGGATGTAAAAAATTAATAGTTTCCCATTTTGGCTTATAAAAAACCGGAGAACACTTATTTGAAAAATATTGTAACGGTTTCAATGGTAACATTTTAAAAGTATTGGATTCTTCATCAATTTTCTTATATATTATAAGAAATAAAAATAGGGCAAAGGCTATTTTATGTCTTTGATAGTTTACATTAGTGGCCAAAACCTTCTAATATGGCTTCAAATAAGATAAGTTTTGCTATTTTTCCACCTTTAACCCCGGTTACTAAGGCAACGGTTGCATCCAGCAACCAACTTTTAGTGTCCTTTTTGCGTATTGCACCTAGATGTGTCCATGTATGTAATACAAGGAAAATTTGTGACTATGCGTGGCTTTTATAATTCTTGGATTCTTACATAGAATTGATATTAAAGACTTAGGTAACTTTACATAGTCTTTGTATCTAATTGGCTTTTTTTTACTTCGCATCATGATCTAGTTTTGGTCTACGATTACAAAAACGTGCTTTTTAACTTGGTTGTCTGTTTGGAATTTACTTGGCGCTCTCTCTCTCTCTCTCTCTCTCTATCTCTCTCTCTCTCTATCTCTCTCTCTCTCTCTCTCTCCATTGAACTGAGTTTTAAAAGATCAGTTGGGTAGAACTTTGGTGACTACTCCATTTTTCATTCTTTTGAATGTCCCATCCCGTTCGGTGGTGCGATGCGCACAAGGTCTGTAATCGTCAATTGTTCCAGGTCATTAGCACTACGAGTGATATAATTTGCCGTTTTTTATCAACTTTACAAGCTTCTCTTTCTGCTTCTTTTTCAGAACTCCCGGTACTAGTAATGATTCTTTCGTGGGTAACAAAGTCGGCCTTCTCCTGTTCATGAGACACCGCGCTGGGCTTGTTCCCATACCTGAGTAGGTGTGTTCCGAAAGTGAAGTAGGGTAAGATAAAATTCTGAATTGAACTGCAATGCACATTTCTCTGCTATTTTTACCAATTATTTGCCTTTTCATTGCTCTCGGGGTTTGTTGGAGAGCTTGTGGTGTGTTTTGATCCCCATATGTGTACAAATTCAACAAAATCATCTAAACTAAAGTGCTGTTCGTTGTTACTGACGAATAACGTGGGAATCACATAGCTTCAAATTGTGCTCTGAAGTTTTTGATAATTTTCTTCGATGTAGATCGATGGAGGTTGTATACTTCCTAAAAGTCAGGAATCTTCTAGCATAGGCTATAGATGTACAAAATGAACGATTTTACCCATCAATGCATCTGATGAGTCATGTTTAAAAGTTAGCTCGGCTTAACGTATTAACCAATACAAAAGCATTTCTTTGCCAAGGTTGGGTTGTGTGGTTTTTTTTTGTTTTGTTTTTTTTTTGTGCTTTGTTATTGTTTTTTGTTGTTTTTTTTTCTACTTTCGTTGACTTTGTTAACATTTAGTCTGCATAATTGCTGATGGATTATTACCAAATACGCTGATCCTTTGTTGGTTAATTTCTGCAGCTCTAGAAATGTCTATGCACTTGTCTAAGGTGGGTTAAGAGGTTCTAAATAAGCGTTCTCTAAGTAGAGGATCCATAATTCCACAGACGATTCTATCTCTTAAATAGGAGTCAACAATTACCATTTAAGTACAAGTACATTTAGCTTCTAATGATTTCATTTCGGTGATGAATATCTCCATTGGATCTCCTGGTTCTTGTTTCTTCAACTTGTATTTGAATTCCTCAACAGTTTCGTGACTTTTGTGTCTACAGCATGCGTTTAAAACGACAAGGACTCCTTGCATTGTTCGGTCATTCTCTTCTTATTTAATTTTCAACGTGTTACAGATTTCTAAATCATCCGCGCCGATTGAATACTTCAACGACAGTAATTTCGTTTTGTCCTCTTCCTCTTTCGAAAGAAATATGTAGAGTTCAAATTCATCTCCTAATTTTCTCAATCCTCATTAATATTCTTAGTGTTGAACTTTATTTTGCTAGGGGTGTCTGTCTTTCGAGCCCCATTTTTTAAACGGGTGGTTGTAATCTTGATGCAGCGAATCAAATCACAAAATGGAGAGAAAAATGCAAAATTTATCCTCAAATTTAGGATTTAAGAATACCACTTAATCGTAAAAGTGCGTTTTTCTTCTACCATCCTGCTTTTGACACTGTTTTCCCTTAGTAACAGACAACAGCCATTAACTAAAACGCTGATTTTCTTGGACGAAACGAGCAAATACATAAATTTAGGAGTTATAAAACATCTTTTATAAAACGAATAAAGGGGTATGGTCACAATTTTGTTAAAAAAGAAATATTCCGTTTTAAATGTTGACAGTGCTTCAGTACAGCATTCTAATAGTCAAACAGAATTTATGTGTCAGCCATCAAGTCTTAAGCGAGATATAACTAAAAAATCTTTGTTAGATGCACTTCTAAATCATTATAAACAATAAAAATAGAAAATGGAAAATTTGACAAATATCGTGACCATATACCTCTTAAATATTTCAATTCACCCTGGCTTATGTATGATTAATAAAGGAAACAAATTCAGCTCTTCTTTTAAACGTCAAATTATTACCAAATTTCAAGAACAACTCCTATAATATTATTTTTAATTCAAAACATTAAATAAACTTCTTGGTGAAAATTTTAAAATCTAAATCTGCCAAAAATTGTCGCAGCGTACGTTAAAATTTTTTGCTATGCAAACAATACATCATATTATGTCGAAAGTAATATACGTTTATCTACAAATGTTAATTTTTATTCATTTTTGAAATATTATTCAAAAATTATTCAAAATTGTTTCGTTCATATACATGTATTTAACGTACAAGTATAACTTGAATCATGAAATCAGATAATCAAGTGAATTTAAAAATGATTAAATTTTCATGTTAAATATAGTAATTGTTCGTGACAATTGAACTTACACCATATATATCTTATATCGCAGTATTTACCTACACATCCCTCGTTATCACAGCAATGATGGTGGTTGTCTTCGTGGCAATGACCAGCCTATAATAATGAAATAATGATATCTAAGAGTTATCGTTCCTAATGAAATACCCTTCCGTAATTTAATTGTTTCCTTATTATTTTTCCCTATTTGCCCCCTACCCCAAATAATATCGTCTTAAAGGGACATGGTCATGATCTTGTTAATTTCTATTTTTCTGTTTTTATTATTTACAATGCTTAAGGAATTCATTTCTAATGATTATATGAAATTTGTGAGTCAGTAGATAAGTTATAAGCAAGATACACAGCTCACATTTCTTTGTCGTGTAAACAATGCTCGTGCCCTGTTTTTGTTTACAGGGGTTCAATATACCTGTAAAACATCTTTTTTGAGGGGATTTGTCTATCTTCTTATTCATTTTAAGCTTAAATAATCAGTTCCTAACGTTTAACACATTCATTTCAGGTCTAAAATTTGAATTTTAACTTTGGCATTCAAAATGTAAACAAAAGCTTTGTTTACATAGAAAAGAATTGTAAGCTTTGATACTCGCTTATAACTCAACGACTGACACTCAAATTTTGAATGCCTATTAAAAATGCCTTACTAAAGCATTGCAAACATTAAAATCGAAAAAATAACTTCTGACCAAAATCGTGACCAGGCCCCTTTAACGGTGCGACCGATTTAGAATATTATTTTCAGAGATGATGCGAAATTAAAATACAAGAATCCGTGCTTTAATGTATTTGATTTTTACTTCCGTTTAATCTTTTTTAATGAAAACTGTCCTTGGATATTCTCTGAAACATTTTAGCATTAGGTCAACAAAATCTTTGAAATAATGCAGCTTCATTTGTGGTTATGTCAGTACTTTTTTCGAATTTTGTTTTGATATTTCCTAACGTCAACAGACACAAAGATACCCAAGCAACATTTTTAACGTATTTGTTTTACCTTAGAGTTTAAATGTAAAATATGTTTGAATTGTAAAATTCTTCACGCAAAACAATAAACTAAAATCAAAGTACTGAAGACCTGACGAGAATTGATTTTGTCGATGTTATTTATTTTAAAATCAACGATATGTTATTTTGCATGACAAGTATACAGCCTACTCCGGATATATTGAAATTCAAGGGACCATGCAAATTATTTCAGTATATCCGTATTTCAATATAAGCGAAATTGACTGACGTGAAGCCGCCATTTTGGAAAGTTCAATCCCGATGTAAGCATAGAAAACCAAACCCGAACAAATTATTAGATCATCATTTATCTTTTACAATAAACGGATTACATGGATTATTAGTCCTTGAAAGTTAGATTAAAATTATATCCGAAAGTTTTGTAAGTTTCGTTTTGTTACTATCTTAAACATCATCATAATCTCGGATCGCATTCTTTTACGTTTTAGAAAACGTTAGAGAAAAATCACCACACTCAAACGCTTCAAATATTGCTGAACGCTGCGTGTATATCACCGTAAGTGTACACGCGATAATCTCAAAATCCTTAGCTATTTCGAATTTAGGCTTTGTTCTTTCATTAACAGACATAACTAGTTTGTATTGAGCGTCCGGAGATAAGGTATTTCTTTTCCGTGGGGTTTCCATATTACGTCCAGCCTCAATACATCCGTATTCGTAAAAACAAAACATTAAACAGTGAATAAATTTTACTTTTTAATAAAAGTATAAAAACACACATGAAGAGAAACTTCCCAATTCACACCTTTGTATATCAACCGGTCAGTCTGGCATAATTACTGTTACCAACCGTGACGACAGCCGCCAGGGAGAACTTCAATATAACCGTTATAAAAACAACTAATTATCACATTTGGGGACCGATCAGTGGCTTCAATATAAGCGATATTTCAAAATAACCGATTTCATTATATCCGTGAAATCAATGCAAAGAATGTGAGAGGTAAAATCTGGGGATTTATTTCTATTTCAAAATAAGCGGAATTTCAAAATAAGCGAGTTCAATATAAGTGGAGTAAGCTGTATGTAGTTTCTAATTTGAATTACGCACATTTTTATAATATGAATTTTTGGACTTTTTCGACAAGAATGTCGAGAAACCCCCATATGAATCATGTTAAATAATATTTAAAGATAAAATTAATTCAATCAAACTATGTTTCAGTAATAGAAATATTTCTCGAAAATTGTATGGATCCAAGCAATATTGAACTCCAGTCTCGTTCAACTAAACGCTCGGCTGCCACCGTAATTATCCGACAAGGATTTACGAGACAGCCGAGCGTCGATCTGAACGAGACTTTATTGAACTCTGGCGTAGGAATACATACGACTACCAAAAATATTAAAAATCTGACTATCTTCAAGGTATTTATTAATGAGTTTCCTTGAAAAACATTGCTTTAGCATACATTACATCGAATTTATCAATTATTTTCAAGAACTAAGTCTTGTCAGCAGCAATGATTTGTGCTGAGGTCCAAACACTGTTTCACTTTCGGTTTGTCTGAGTAACTGCATAGGAGAGTTGACTAAAATCAACTCCCAAAAAGGGTTACGACGAATTATATTTACAAATAATTTTTGAAAATCTGAAGAAACGTAAAATATAAATGTAACATGATAAATAAAAGGTTTTTACATAATTTTGTTTTCAATACAATTGTGGTACATGTACATTGTATATAAGGGGGTAGTTTCTAAGAAATATTTCTACATTTATATCCCAAACTTCAGCTTTTGTTTGCATCTCAGCTATGTTAAGAAGGAATCAGAATTTTAGCACGTTATTTGTTACTTAAGGAAATTTGCATAAACCATGCCCATTATTTCTGAGATGTTTATGGAAAGTTGTATTTCGAAAATTAACAAACATTTAACAAAAAAAAGAGTACATATTAGGATTGATTGTATCGAGAATTACGCAAAAACTGTCAGATAAAATGTAGTAGTGCAAGAGCATACTCGTCATCAAATGATCTAAAATTTGACATATGATATAAATTTATCCTTATTGTATTAAAACGTGCTTCCTGGGAGCTGTATAAAATACCTAAGCATTTAATAGCGAGCGCAGCTTGAGATCAACGATCAACATTTACGGCGAGGCTGGCTGTTTCAATTCCAGGAATGATTATAACGAACATATTGGAATATTATACACTTTCACGGTAACACTGTTGTTTAAAATTGGTAACAATGAGTTTTAAATTAACACACGTACATGATCGGTCATCAGAATAAACATGTAGGACTTCATATTTATTGCTTTTATATCTTGTGGCAACATTTTTGGCCAGTTTCGGACAGAAACAAGCCAGTTCAAGAAATGTTTACATTCTCATCTTAAAATGTACAAGATGGCCCCACATCCCCTTTAAAGTTTGTAAGTAGAACATGTTAAATACAGTCAATTAAATGTATGGTGAAATACGTACATACACTTAATGCATTGAATATCTGCTACAAAGTAATTCAAATATTGAACTTTAGCTCATCTAATAAGGTAAAGTACTACATATATATATATATATATATATATATATATATATATATATATATATATATATATATATATATATATATATATATATATATATATAGTTTTCAGCACTCATCATTTAGTTTAACCAAAGAATCACTTTATTTATCAATCGTTGTTTGATTCGATAGATTGTTAAAAAGAGAAATGTAAGAAGTTTTTCACTTACTTGTAAGCATTTGACATCTACTGGCGGCTGATGTTCATGGGGTATATGAATCTGACAAACTTCACATTGTTTTAAGTTATATAAATCACAAACATGATGCTCACATGTCGGACAGTTGATTAACGGGGCATTGTGGCCACCTCCTCTTTTACTCAGAGAACTTGCTGAAATACAATTTGTTTTTATAACACGAAATTTGAAAACAAATAAAGGAATGATGCCCTTATTTTTTTAAATTGGCTGAATATTTACTTACTTAATGTTGATCCCACTAATGAAAGAAAAAACACAACGAAGAACATGGTACTTTGCAAAAGTTATCGACAGGATAGGCTGGTTTGTAAGGTGAAGGTACACCTTGTGTAGATAAAGAATTTGTGTCAGTGTCTTTAATCTCTACTGAATGGAATCAAGGTTATGTCAGTTCTGTTACGATTATTTCTCATTCTACGAATGCCAACTTTAATATATACGTGCTACATATTACTGTAAACGTATGTATTACACTTTGCTATGTATTCTTTTCAGCGTTTATGGCGGAAAACCGCTGCCGCTAAAACTTGTACATTGCTTTAATGAAATTCAATTAAACAATAAAATGTTTCCCTTGGTGTTTCATGTGGGATATGAAGGTAGTGACATTACAGACAAATACGCAAACCGCGTAAATCACCAAACAAGCATTTTATTATTTTTATTTACAACTTTCTTAAAACAAATTAACAAATTGATTGTAAAATGTAAGTTAAATTAACTAAATTAATGTTAATGTACATTCAGTACGTTAGCAAAAAAAGCAGTTGAATCGTCTCCTGTGGGAATTTGAGTTTGACATCATCATGCTTACTTCGTACAGTCCGTGATTTTCCTAAGGTCGTAGTAGGTTTCGACTAATCGATAAACGGGTCCTTTAGATTTCAGTCATGTCAGTTTCAAGAGAGCTATGACTTAGCAATAAGTTTTCGTAAGAAATAGAGGGAATCATTATCGGTAGATGCATACATATTTATATTAGAATAGGTTTATTCAGAAAGCCACCTTAACTTGTTGAAAAGTCATCATCCGCTAATTCGTACACGCTAATTGTCATATGTTCACAGTAATATACAAAGACTAGATAATGTTTAATGTAAATTAGATGAAATAGGATGGCACTCCTTGCAAAATTCTATTTTTATATGTTTTATTCGTGAAAATAGATTTATATTATAGTAAAAATCAGTTGCTTAACTTTTTTCCCACCCTTTTTTATTTCGCATGTCATTTTATCTTTTCATCACACAACTTTTTTCAAACTTTACCTTCCGACTTTTGTAGACATTGGGTCGATATCAAATATGTTGCTCTTAAACCGTGACACAGATAAAAAACGACATTTGAAACTGGCCTACTTATATTAAGCAAAACGTTCATACTTTTTTAATTCTTATCATTTAAAATTTTCTTATGCTTTTTTTCTCAAAAATTAATTGTTTTGTCAAAAATTTTTGGCGACTGTTGTTGAAGTTTTTGGTGTTGGCAGTGGTTAAGTGACTTAAGATAAAGGGTAAAAGTCTTTTCATTTGCAAAATAATTCATTCCCAGGGGAGTAAATAGTTAGATACTAGGGAATAATAAGATAAATACTTTTTTAAACATTTCCAGAACCCATATGTTCTACAATTGTGATTTATCACAATAAAAAAGTTTACAAACTTTGCATTATCATTTTTGGGTTGACTTTATCATCGATCTGCCTTTGCAGCTATTTGCATTACTTGGTGCTATTCCCACACCACTTTTAAAACGAACTTGAATGTTTTGGTCCTCCACACGCAGAGACTTATGTATGTCAGTACGTCAAAACTTGGTGATTTCAACTCCTAGTGAACTTAATTTTACCGCCAATTAAGTGTCTACCTACGTAACGCAATAAGTTTAAATTGGACTATTATAAGGCAGGTCCACATATGTTTTCTTTAATAGTGATAACATTTTAATATTATTTTATTCCGTAACTTAGAAAATAAACTTGGAATCTTTTCGCCATTTTCAACGCATGATAAAATTTTATATCTCTAATAATAAAAAGACTAGGGATGTATGCTAAAGGGTTACCAAATTTATGGAGGGCTTTTAATAAAATTAAGTTATAAATTCATAATACATGCCCATGTTTCCTTATTTATCAGTATAAAATAAACATTACCATATATTAATTTATTTTGTTTTTGTTTAATTTGGCACTAGAAATTAACGAACCCAAATTGTTTTTGTATATGTTGGATGTGAAAAGACAACACATTACATGTGTATAATTTGTCAGAGTAACATATAAGAATAAAAATAAGGCAGTTTTATTTTTTCATTACCTCTCTAGGGTAAATAAGATCCCGATCTTGTTGAATATTGTGCATGATGCAAATTTCTTCTAAAAGGCCTTAATCTTCATGAGGAAACATTAGGCTTCTTCTCATTCTTTTCATTAAACTTAAAATATATATTCTGTTTATGACCATATTAAGAAATCAACTGATCAATTTACACCATTAAAGTTTAAGCTTGAATTTTTTAATGCGAAGTTGTGGTTAACGCGGTAGTATGCATATCGGCTTTTTACTGAAATACTATCCAATATTCTATCATGTTTTGGATCCTGTTATCAATTTAATTGTTGTCACTAAATAAATCGTTGCAAACCTCCGCTGAAAAATCAACAAAAGATTTGTTTCTCTAAACAGTATAATCGGTAAATAAGCTTCAAGTAGAGAACATTTGTCATTATTGTTAAACAAGAGGCCAATAGGCCTTAACGGTCACCTGAGTAGCATATAACCCATACATAAACTTGTCGAGGAGTCTTATACTTGCATTTAATAAGGTTTCATTCTTGAGTAGAAAAATCATAAAAATTTGTAATGACAAACAACTCCCGGCCTGAAATCTTTTAAAACGAACTAAGAAATCTATGATTTTTGAGAAAAACTTAAAGATCTGGTCTACAAAATCATGACTTCATTTTTCCTTTCAAGTGTGTGGGAGTAAAGAAGATATTTTTTAAATAGTATATGCATTAACACCTATACATCCATTCTGGCTCACCCTAGAGTCAAAACCCATACTCCAGGGGACATGAAAATTAAAATTTTAGTAGAGGACTTCCTGGTTAACATAATTATGAAGCCAGGTTTTCATACAGATGTGTGAGAATAGAAAAGAAGATTTTTAAAAATTATATGCATTAACACTATATTGCCATACCCCCAACCCATTGTCCTGAAACCCTGACCCCACCCCACCCCCCACCCCCCCAGAGGCCATGAATTTTACAATTTAGGTAGAGGAGTTAGTGGACATCATAATCATGTATTCAGTTTTTTGCCAACAGGAGAAGATTTTTTAAGATTTAATACCTTTTTACTATATGGCCATATTGGTCCCATCCTAGGGCCTAAACCCCTGACACAGGGGTAATGAATGTCACAATTTTTGTAGAGGGTTTCATGGACATTATAATCAGGCATTTAGTTTTTAACAAATATATTTAGGAGTAGAGAAGATTTAATACAGTAAAACTATATGGCCATATTGGCCCCACACTAGAGTCTGAACCCATGATACAGGGGTCATGAATTTCACATTTTTGGTAGAGAGCCTCTTGGACATCATAATAATGCATTTAGTTTTTAACAAATATATATGGGAGAAGAGAAGAAGATTTTCTAAGATTTAATACTGTAAAACTATATGGCCATATTGGTCCCACCCTAGAGCTAGAACCACTGACACTCCAGAGGCCATGAATTTCACAATTTTGGTAGAGGGCTCCATGGACAATATAACTATGCAACCAGTTTTTCCTCCTTTTTTGTGGGAGAAGAGGAGAAGATTTTTGAAAATTTTGCCTTTTTTTTGGCCTTTTTGGCCCCACCTGTGCCTCTCTCCCCGGGGGTTGGGACAACCATGAAGTTCACAATTTAGACTCCTTTTACTATAGAGATGCCTCACAACAAAAATGGGAACAATTAGCCTTGTTTTTAAGAAGAAGTAAAAAATGTAAAATTGTTAACAGACGACGCACGACGATGGACGAAAACAAATAGCAATAGGTCACCTGAGTTCACTCAGGTGACCTTAAAAAAAGCACATATCAAACAGTCTAGCATTTTGAACTCTTCGAATTTGTGATTCATCATAAATAAAGCATTGACGAGGCTTGGTTTTATGACGCTGACCCATTAAAAACAACAAGATACGCTATAATACAGTCCCTTTTTTTTATAAAAATGTGTTAAGTCCTATTAAAAAATACGGACCCTGCAATTTACTGCGATCTTAGCGTTGACCAACAATATCAATTTAAGCCTATTATTATTGCTCACTGAACCGTTGTAATATCAAACAATTACCTGGAGTTGTTTTCTTCTGACGAATATTTTTTCGAACTTCGATAATTTCTTGTTGGTAAAATATGTAATGCCATTGAATCTCACCAGCGGGAAACTTAAGAAGAACTCTCGAAAATCAAAGTAGCACAGCTTCATTCTTTAGTTTTATTTATTAAATGCAGTTTTTATTAAATGTAATCACAATTTTTTATCTGTTAATAAATTGAATATAGAGAACTATTGTCACCTTTAATCGCAATATTTGCCCCTGCACACACATATACCTGCGTATATGCTAACCGCTTAAATATAAATTTATTAAAAGCTTCCATTGAAAAAATAAATATTTTTAAGTGTAGCTTATTATTAAAATATTAATGTGCTTTTATAATGATACTAGGTTTGTTTTGACATCTGTTGATTGGTGTGTGTAGGAAGAAAAAAAAGAGACCAATATTACTCAAGCTCTAGTGTGATCTATTGACTTAGTCATGTTGTAATGCAGAAGTAATAACGATTCGCCCAAATAGTGTTAGATAAGGGAAACCATTAGCAAGTTTGAATTTGTATATCACATCTTTGTTAACGCATTCGATTGTCGGAAGATGCATGCACGAATATTTTTGATCATTTTATTCAAAAAACGATACCATCTTTTAATTTGTTGAAAGAAACAAAACGACAGTAGATGATTATAAATCATGTAACTAAGGTTGTGTCAGAATTTTTTTTTATTTAGTTCCATGTGAGTATAAAAGTAGCAAACATTGCAAAACATGTATGTCCTAGGCAATACAAATTTTAACTAGGAAAATATAAATTGATGTGTTTTTAAAAAAAAAAAGCACGCACGTAAGCTTATGGCTTTAAAAATACATGCTATTATTAATACATGCTACAAGTTATTGATAAATGATTCTACTGAGAAAAAAAGGACACCCGTTTTATTGACAATAACTCTGCTGAAGGTAGAGAATGAATCAAAATGTTTTAAATATCTAAAAATACATATATATGTGATGTCACTAAAATGCATATCAATGTAATGTCTTGCCAACCATTTTGATGGAAAGATGGAATTGCGAACCGGCAGACGGACGATCGAAAAAAGACAACATAAAAGCTGAGGTCTATTTTTTCTTAAGAAATTAATTTGATTGTGTGTTAATTAAAGATAGATGGACTTGTAAAAAAAATGAAATAAAATATGTACAAACTCATTATTTGCATCCAATTTGTTCACTTTATGTTTATCATGAATAAAGTGTAGGTTATAAAATAATGTAGCACAAATGACATAACCTTGATCTATTCATAAGATATACTAAAGACCAAGACACATTTCTTTTATCTACGAATGCCATACCTTAGCCCCACAATCCAACCTATCCTGACGATAGTTTTTGCAGACTACTATGTTCGTTGTCGTTTTACTTTCTTTGGTGGGAACATCATTTAGTAAGTTATTATTCAGAAGATAAAAATTTTCAGACGATAGCTAAACAAGTCATGTTTAAAAATAGTGTAGTACGTACGTTGAAAACCAATTACCTTAAGAGAAGACTGTAGTTGTAGTTGATTGAATAGCATCCCAATTTACAGTATATGAATTAAAAAGAGAAAATATGACAAGAATTATTTTGTCATAAAATTGATTGGGTTGCAACATATTCCAAATAATGTACAGCATTTTGTATTGTTTGTTGTCACTGAATTGTTTGCGTCTTTTAGCAAGTTCTCTCAGTTATAGAGGTGGACATCACTCGGCTTTAATCAACTGTCCGACGTGTGAGCATCACATTTGTGATGTCAATAGCCTGATGCAATGTGAAGTTTGTCAAATTGTCATACCCCACAAAGATCAACCACCACAAAATGTCAAATGTGCCCAGGTATATCAAACTACACTGAACAAACCTAAGTGTTCACCCTGATAAATATAATAATTTGAAAACTACCAAATAAAATAATTTTAAATTTTCAACATTTCGTAAGTGATATATGTTTTCTCGTCAATAGCATAGATAAAATAAGACAATTCCGATTGAAATCTAGTACCAGTGACTAAACGTCAAAACATTGAATTGCTCTTTTTCTGCGCGAGCTTAGTATGATGGGCAACTTTTTGTTACGGATATTATTCTTTAGTGATAGTTTCAAAAGAAAAACAAAAATGTCACAAGCCAAAATGATCATTGTAAAAACTGTCCGAACCGTTGGAATCTTGGTGTCTGCATCGTTCCTAAGATAGATAGTATTTACTTCAAATTTGCTGTTAATTTTGTTCTCGATATTGTTTTGAAAATGAGGCAATCCGATTGAAACGTTTATTCAATGTGATTTTTTTTCTCTAAGCGTAACATCATTTTTTCATCAGTTACCTAAAACAATCCAAAAGCACTGAATGAAATTCAACCAAGCATGAAATGTTTGTGACATTAAGCAAAGGTCAAGGTCTCAGGTTGCAACCAGGGGTCAAGATTAATGCATCGTTCTTAACCTGTTGAAAGTTAAGTGGAAATCAATCATCCCGACGGCAAAACAAATAAATGGGTTTATTTCATATATTGAAATATTTTATACTGGGTGAACACTAGAACTTTGGTTCAGTGTAGGTGTTATAAAAGTAACGCAGTAACCTTATCGTGCCTAGTTCTTCATACAACAAGCAGGCATTAGAATAAGTATGTCGCATTGATTTTCAACTCAGGTGCTCAAATGTTACTTTAGAAACCATAAATATTATCTAGCAATGGAATAGCATGAACTCTGAAGAGGAACATTCTGACTGGCGCATTGTAGAACACACGGTTGCAACAAATAATCTGTTAATTATATGTATTGGCTCAAAATTTTAAACTTAACTTTAACCTTATCTCTAATCTTGACTTTATCAATCATTCTTTTAAGAATAAAAATTCTCTTCAACCAAACCCGCTTCCTACACACTGTATTAGGCATTAATAATGTGGTAGTTCCCTTGATATCGCTTATAAATATTCCTCAATATCCTCCATTTTCAATCAAAGCTTTCGAATGTTGATGCAAATTGAAAGCAAAAATTAAACTTTACACATATATCATAATAGGCTGGACATTGTCATGAGGACCACCACAACTTTTGCTGTGATAACGAAGGATGTGTAGGTAAAAAAGCCTTTGCAAAATAACAGTTTCATTTTTTTCAACTTTTTATCTATCTATACCAATTATGTAATTAAGTTTCCAATCAGTTGATTCCCCATGAGAAAATCAGTTATTTTCCCACGATTGCTTGTGTTTTGGATTCGACGTTACTCAAATAAATTAATATATATAATTGGATACGACAGAGTTGGGAGCTAGGATTTAAGCCATGAACAAATATTAAAACAACATTTAAAAGTACCACACCTTTAGTAGCAAAAACGATGCATTTAACTCGTATACTCGTCAGCACACTCTGAATAAGTTGTTCTGATTCTGATTGTAATATCGCGCATAAGGTCATAAGGTTTTTCTTTGAGCAAGTAAAATTTAGCATATTAGTTTTTTTTATGAAGTAAGAATACTTTTTTCCAAATATAGTTGTTTTACCATACATTAAAAAAACGTGATTACATAAAAAGCAAAAAAATGAGTATTGCTTGAAGCTGTACTGTTTGTTCAACTGATTTCGTTTCTCTGCAGTCAGTCTAATAATGTTAATTAATTTTAGCTTTAACCTTCCTCCAAAATATCCTGGTGAAATAAAACTTTGTTAAGGATAAATACCCCTCTTTGAAAACACATGGCTGTGTTATCAACATTATAAATTACCATTTCAGAATCGATCTTTGGAAAACTTGGATCTACAGCAGTCCCGAATCCGACAGCAGGTTTTGCTTGTTTTCTTTTTCAAATTGTAACGAATTCGGTTCCATCATGGTCACCTATATTTGGTAACCTATTGGTGTTTTAATTTGTGTGTCTCATAGCTTTCGATGACAATTTTTTTTCTTTTTGTCATGAACTACAAGGTTTTTTTTTAACTCTGATACCTTATAAATTAAGATAAAATTCAAAATTTTTCTTGATGTATCCTTTGGATGTGAAGGTAGCGAGCATTGCAGAAAAAATAGTAAAATATACTTTGTAGATATTATAATATTCATAAACTAAATCTTGTTACAGAACGAATTATGCCATTTATTTATTCTGATATTTACCTTTTATGAAAGTATTTAGTCCATCATTATTACCTATCGCAACCTATTGATATTTAATTATTTAAAATTTCTAGCATCTACTATTGGATGTCCAAGCTGTGAAAAGGGAAACTGTGACTTCATCAATCGAGATCAATGTTTTATGTGCAAATTTGATTTGCACGATGGGCAAATACCTCATGTTCATTGTCTCAAAGAAAATGTAAGCAAAGAACCAATGAACGTTGCTCCTATTTCGATCCATATTAACAAGATTTTCCTGTTTATATGGCTCTTATAAGATATGAAAAAATGTCATATCAAACTAGGGTTTTTATTTTTTCAAAGGAACATTGCGACCCCACTCATCACAACACTCTTTGTTGTTCAGACGAACAATGCATAGGTAACATACATATCATATTATATAATTTTAATATCAAAATGAAACCTAAAAAGAACTTATTTTGAATGAACAATTTTCAAAACTATGGCAATAATTGTATAACATGCAAGTATGTCTGTTTAATTGGTCATCTCGTCGACGCACAATATTTACGATTCAGAGATGTATGATATAGTTTATTAATATGCAATGCTTTTTAAAATTTTAAATTGTCATAAAAATTACTCAAATTTATTCATTCAGTTCTTTTCATATTTATATACATTTCAAACAAAGCACAGGCATTTGGACAGTATTATCCAACCTCCCATAGCGTTACCCCGACAACTACTGCTGCTACTACGGATTACCCCACTACCTCAACTGCATCCTCAACTATCAATTTTACTAATGATGCTCCTACTACCCCAACTGCATCTGCAACAGCTACCACTCCTACAAGTGGTGTTCCTACTACCTCAACTGTATCTTTTGTCACTACCGCTCCACCTACTTCTCCTGATTCTTCTTCTGTATCTTCAACAATCACTGATGTGAACATTTCAACTGATAATGTCTCATCTACTACATCTTTCGACACGGCTGCTACTAGCTTATATACAGCATCTACCTTTACTGATCTGAACCAGTCATCTGCATTGCCATCTTCCAACACTACTGCTTCTACTCTTTCTACAACTTCTCAAGGTAACTGCTGTATATAAGAGAAACATTAGATGCATTTTCTTCAGAAAATTTTGTTTTCGTCGTATGAATTCAAATGCTAATAATTTATCTAGCATTATAAACTATGTTGTGTTTCCCAAGAATTACCGAAGGTTTAAGTTTTCTGGTTAGCTATTGTCCGCTGTCTGTCTGTCCATATACTTGTCACCAGTCTACCCATCTGTCTACTAAAACATTATAGTTTTACTTTTTCTCAAGGCCATTTGTGTGATTTTGATTAAGCCTGACAAAAACATCCAGGTGAAGGTCATCCAATATTGTTAACATTGAAGCCATTGTTATTTTTAAGGAAAAACCGAAATAGGGTTGAGTGTGTTGTATAATTTTAAAATAGTTAGCATCAGATCCTGTTAAGCATATTATGTTAATTAACAGCGGTTCTAAAGGTAAAAAATCTCATACAGAAAAATGAACATTGTACAACTTGTTAAAGCAGGCAATAAAATTAAACTTCAAGGTTTGCTATATCATTATTTAGAAGGATCAAAGAGGGCTACATTATTATATGATTATTGTTTCATAATTGAAAATTGTCTATCTGAAAAAAGTACCAATTATATGACATTTAGACCATATTTCAGGGTGTCATAAAATGTTACAATCTATAAGGTCCAAGTATACCTCAGCGTATCAAGAACATCATATTAAGAGCTGGAAATGTATATTTTTGAAATTAAATAGATTAAGGGTTTTTAATTAAAATCCTTTATCCTTTGAAGCCTTAACAAATTAAATGGTATCAAGGGGCATTGATAGGGCTCAATTACACATAGTTTAAATAACATTGAAAATAAATGTAAGTACGTTAGGACATTATTGATAATCTGCTCATATTGATAAAATGAATACGAAATCTTTATTAAGATCATAAGCCTTATGGCTTAGGAGCTCGTTTCACTAAAAGGCGTAACTTAAGATATGCCTCGGGATGTACGCCTAACGAACTAACGATCGATCGATCTTTGGATCGATAGATAGATAGATATAGGAACAAATTTTCCATTGAAAACCGCAAAATCTGATGTAATCTACGAACGATATTAAAAATCGAAACCATGGACATACGAGTTCTTGTTTTTTAGTTTCACGTCATCTCTGAAAAAAAACCTTCTAAATAGGTTTTACTGTTAAGAACATATGAGGAGGTTAACGGGGAAAGCAAGTAATATTAAAAGGAAACAGGGAAAAAACCAGAAGGGTCGTTTAGAGCTGTAGAACCCTCGGTATCCTTATTTCATTATTATAGGCTGATCATTGCCTCGAAGGCCAACAATCAATGATGTGAGAAGGGAAATGTAGTTAAATACTTCAATGTCAATGCTAAGTTTAATTTTCACACAAATTTATTAACTTTCACTAAAAGGCGTATATACACATATTGTAACTCTACGCCCGGCGTAAATCCGGACACAAGTCTAATTTTAGAGATAAGTTTCGTTTTACTAAAAGGAGAAAATTTTCGCCCCATCAATTAAGCCCAAAATATAAACCTTGCTAAGAACAGGTATAATTTTTTTTAAATTGCTATTGTTTACAATATCGTTATTCAAATTTGTGTAACATTTACAGTTTTTAGTGTAAGTTCTATACAAATGATAGAGACTAAACAAGTAAGCAAGTTTATGGGAGTTACAAAAACGCTATTGCTGAATTTTTACTATGCACATTGACCAACCTTCTATACTTTAAATACATTTTTAAATACATTTCATAATTAGCCACAGGTGCATAGTACTGTATACAGGGAAATGTTCACCCCCATTTTATTTTTGCCCCTTTCGCCCTCATTGTCAGCGGGCAAATTTAAGACCGGGCGAATTCGAATGATTTAAATTATTTCTCTTTAATAAAGATGTGTCAGTCCGAATTCGACATACAAGGCAAATCGGTTTGCAGGCATAGAAGGGCAAAAAAAAAAAAAACGCAGGGTGAAAATAATAAATTACGGTCAGGCGTACGCCTCATGGTAAAGTTACTTAAAAACAGGCTCCTGATTAAAGTTAGAATTTTTTTTTTACAAATATAATCAGCTTTGGTGCCAGCGTGGAATCAAAACGTTACAAAGAAAGATATTTCTATGTCTGTATGAACAACGACCTCCATAACTATGAAGAGTTAAAATTGGGTTAAAATTTGTTTTGCAGCAATGTGGTAAAAATAAGCGCAAAAAGAGATTACTGTGTACAACTACATGTATAAATTTTAGTATATTGAAACACATATTACATGTACAATGTATCTAATGGTTTTATCGCTTTTACAACAGTGTGGGCGAATGAATTGAGACTAGGTAGACGACCTTGCAAAAGGAAAGGTCTGGTCCTTCAATTGAGAATAAGGATAAGATAAGGTATACATGTACCAGCTGTTTGTTGATCATGCATTTGCACAGAACAGTGAAGTAAAATTGCAAGCGTACAATCACCACGCTGATATTGTTACTTATACTAGGTTTATGATTATTTTTATAGACAAGCACAATTTATGTTTTATATTTTTAGTTACATGTATTTATTTCATTATTAATTACTATAGTAAACGAATATTAGAGTTTAAAAGATTGCAATATACAAGGGTATCATAGTATCAACACAAAGCACAATAGAGAGTTATATGAATATGGATATTTTCGGTGGCATCAATTTTAGAATAAATATTAAATAGTATATTGACAAAAATTATTATAATTTATAAGTTGCATTTTCGACATATCGTATTTTTGAATGCTAAATTTTTCTTCAACTGCTCAGAATTTAGTGATTAACAATGTCACGATATATGCTCACGAGTCTTATCCGATTTGCTTCTTATAATATCTACATGAACATAGTGTTTATTGTATCAAGATCTACTAAATTTATTATCTTTATTCATTAAAAGGACATGATCAAAAAAACCAATACGAAATACATTTTTAGACGATCTACAAAATCACCGAATCATAACAATAAAAATCGATTCAATCCGTTTATTTTTTATTCCCTCTCATTTTAAAATTATTAACATCTTGGTAGAATTTCTAAATTGTATAAAAGCGGGTCGCTAACATATTCATGGGATACCATTCTTTTCTTATAATCATAATTTCAAATCATAATTAAGATTTTATTTACACAATTAATTTTCAGGTCAAGGAAACTGCACTGATGATATAAATAACTGTGAAATATGGTTATCATACGGTGTATGCCATGCCCTTCAAGAACAAACGAGCATGTATGCCCTGGCTTTACAATGTAAAGCTACTTGTCAGCTTTGTACAGGTAAGAAGCTTGTTTCAAGTGTTTTAACAGAACCGTGTGAGCTTCGATTTAAGTTTCTACAGATTTCATAACAAATAATCTAGGTTTAAGTATGTTAACCTACTATGGTTTACCTTATTTTACGAACAAAATGGATTTGTAAATAACATTTTCATATCATAGGAAATTAATGGGCATCAACATTTGTGGAAAAACGAATAGAATATTGGATTATAAAACAAATTTAATTTGTAAATACGTCAATAATGTAAGCGAATGCACGCTCAAGTTGCTTAACTCGTTTTCAAAAAAACTAAACTTGTTACAATATAACATGTATATATGAAACCACATTCAGAAGATTTGAATAAATTAAACTAAAATTTTAAGATATTATGTTTAACAAAAATTAATAATTTAGAAAAGAAGAAAAAAAATACCTTTTAAATCCTGGTATTTTCCTATATTTTTGTATATATCTCTTTTTCCAAAGGATATATGATTTGTGATTTTTCAGCATTTAGCGTATCATTTTCGAGAAACCATCCATACATGGATTTTAGATATAGTTTTAAGCATACTTATAATTATGAATAGGAAAAAGCTTTCATTAAAGTGCTATATCGACTGATAACGAACTCTTTAAGTACACAAAATATTGTATTCCAGAACTTGCAGCCTTTTTACAAAATGAATAGCCCAAAGCATTTACGATGTCTTTACATCACATACCGTGGATTTCTATTAAATTATCTTTCTTTATTTGTCATTTTGTACTTTTTAAAAACTAAATTCTTATTTATGCTTACATCCCCATTCAATGAAGGGAAAGGTGACGTTTGGACTTTTTTTAATAAAGCACTTATATATTGGACACCCCCACCGACAAATTACAAATTTAATCTTAGAAATATTGAAATCCCTCCTAACTTATTTAAGTTTTTCTTTTATTGGCTGTAAATAAACATTAAGTTAAGTGTATGTCTTTATTACTTAAATATTATTCCAGATTTATTACAACCCTAGTGTTTCCTCTTTAAATCAGCACACTTGGCTGTCTCAACAAATTATACACCCGAGTAGACTGCTTTAACATTTTAATAGATTAACAATGACAATAGAAGTAAAAAGTAAATTAGCATTACTTATAAATAAGTTCAGTGATTTTTGACGTTACTTTCTTTCACTTTTTCAGATTCGCATTGAAAAACTCAAGAGAAATGTCTTTACAGTTCTTGTACTGTTGTTGATATTCATAAATAAGGATGTAAAAGTTTCCCTCTTTTGTTATACAAGTGACTTTTATTCATTCAAAATTAAAAAACTCTCAGTGTACTGTGTAGAACGTTGGAGGGTCTGGCAGCAATCCCATGTTGCAGTCATCCGACGTACAGCAAAAATGACAAGAGTAATTTCCCGTTGCAAGAACGCTGCCAAAGTTTACACAACGATTTTGTGTTGAGCTGTGTGAAATCCATAGGTTTTTGCAGACAGATTCATCAACACACCTGTTACAGAAGAAATGTAGTAAAAATGCTTACTTATTTTTTATTGGCTCTTCAGAACTGTATGGTATTTATAAAAACCACAAGAGATTTTAATCATACGAAGCGTTTGAGCGCAATGTACATTTGCGTAACCTATTTGATAATTATAATAAAATATAAGTGAAGCTCAAAAAATGTAAAATATTTTCATTGCTTATAAACAAACAAATACAACATATAATTAAATTTCAAACAGGATCAAAACGGACAGCAAGATGTTTTAGCTACCTAATGGTATAAGTATGACATTCATTTGGAAGTCCGTTTACCTTTTATATATCTTGTCGTTTCCGAATTGATCATGAACAAGGTCCGTCATGCAGAAACTTTTTCCTCCTTCACAAGCTGAGGTTGGACCGAAATATATGCTCTGTGTATCACAGGGACTTTCATTTTCATAGTTCCCACACACCTTGCAGGATCGCTGAACCGAATCTAAATGAAAGTAAACCAATTATTAAATACAAATAAATACAAAAATTTGAAGCTTCGCAAATTTTAATGATAAAGAGTTGTATACTAATTACAATCAAATTATTTCTCACAAGTATGCTAATTGGTATATGCATGATATGATAAAATCATCGTGGAAAAGTTTAGCAATATTGGATGCAGTGTAGGAACTTTTAGGAGGTGAACAAATATGAATAAAATCGCCACATCAAAATACGACTTAATCGCCTGCAAATATCAAGCAAGCTACATTGAACTTCTAAGTCAAATCAAAGTACTGAAGTACTGACGGGAGGTGATTTTATCGACTATTATTTATTTCAAAGTCAACAACAGGTTATTTTGCATGGCAGTCCTATATGTACATGTGAATTACGTACATTTTTTATAATATGAATTCTCAGGCAGGAATTTCAGGAAAACCCCATATGAATCATCCTGTGTATTATTCGATGAATTAATTACATCAACCTAAACGTATCAATAATCGAAATATTTCTAAGAAATTGTATGGATCCAAGCAATATTGAACTTTAGTCTCGTTCAACCACACGCTCGGCTCTCTCCGTTAATCTCCGACAAGCAAGAAAAGTCGACTCTCTGCTTGTCGGAGATTTACGCAGACAACCGAGCGTCTGGCTGAACGAGACTATATTGAACTCTGGCGTAGGAATACATACAATGTACGAATACAAAAAATATCTAAATTGTTCGTACCATTTAAAATATGACTATTTACAATGTATCCATAAATAAGTTTCCTTGAAAAACAATGCTTTTGAAAACATTACATCGAATTTATCGACTATTTTCAAGAACTAAATGTTGTCAGCGGTGTTGATTTGTGCTTAGGTCCAAACACTGTTTCACTCTCGGTTTTTCTGAGTAACTACATTGGAAAGTTGATTAAAATCACCTCCAAAAAATGATGTAGAGTAATTACTTATGACTTAAAAAGACTTTGGAGACCGTGTAGGCAAAATGAGTTAATCGGTTTTGACCAGATACGAAAATTGGTTGGTGAAAGTGAATTTTTTTTTTATAATGTCAACTATTTGGGAATTCGCAGAGCACACAGACTTTGCAATCATAAACAAGCTAAAGATACAGACATATTAAAATCAATCAAGGAACAGTTTAATGAATACCTAATAAATCTAACTTTTATAAATCATTTGGGCTTGGAAACAAGGTTAAAAAACAAATATAATAATTCATGCGCTAAAAATATAATCTCCATTAACACCTAGAAAAGCTATCAGCTTCACATTATGTTTGGGTCATGCCCTTCCTATATTCAATGTCTTTGTAACCTTATTTAATATGTCTAAAGCTAAAGATTAGATATTGTAAAGTTTAAAAAAAAAACAAATAAAACTCTTTAATAGATCTTCTTAATCAAACGTAATCTGTCAGTGAGGGAGAGGGCGAATTAAGTTTTTATAACTTGTGCCCAATCCCATTGCAATATAAAATGCAATGAAGTATGTTCAAATCAAGTCAGACTTCTTTTATGAAGCAAACTTATTAAGGATAAAACTTAAAAAATAAATCAAGGACAAACCAGTCGACAATATTATAAAATATCATACGGGTTGTTAGTTGTTGTGGCGTAAATGCTGTTGTCCTTAGAGTTGATGTTGATGTAGTCTTTGGTATTGTTGTTGTTGTCCTTGTTGTTGATACCGGTGTCGTCGTTGTCACAATTGTTGTCGAATGACAATTTAAAAGACCATCATCTTTATTGATACGCATTTATATAGTTATAAAAGTATTTTGATAAAATACGTGCAAAAAGTTTGCGTTACACGTTATTAGGTATAATAGAAATAAACCAATCGTAAAAAAAAAAATAGATTGTCATCAAAAAATTGGACGTACGTATACAGTGGTCATCCCGACAGCACTTCTCGTGAGTATCAGCATGACATTTCGTCGGCTTAATATAAACAAAATGAAACTTACTTTAATTTTCTGGAAAAAAAAAATAATTTTTTAATTTGAATTTGTTTATTTTTCATTTTCGTTTATATCTTGATCTGATTAAATGTTAAAGCTTTGAATCATTTTATTTCAAACCGATAAATAGAAAATGAATCTAGAGATATTACAAAAATCAACTAATTATTTTTGGCTACTTTATTTTAAAATAATTGTGATATAGCATATATGTAGGAAGAAAAAATAAGATTTTACGGAAATTCAATACTTTGCCAATTATTTCTTCAAACACGAATTGCTAGTGGTAAATGCCTTTGGAGTTTTTTTTTCAATGTAAAGGTAATCTTCATTTTTGCAAAACCAAATTGTATATCAACACTTTTTTTTCAATTTCGTTCAATCGGACTACAGGAAACAATTAAAGGGGCATGGTCACGATTTTGGTCAAAAATTATTTTCCCGATTTCAACATCTACAATGCTTTATTAAGGCATTTTAGTAGGCAACTGAGTATCATTTGCTGAGTTTTAAGCGAGTTACGAAGCTTACAATTTTTGGCTATGTAAACAAATCTTTTGTTTACAATCTGAATATTGAGGTGAAAATTCCAATTTTAGACCTAAAATAAACGAGTTTGAACGTTAGAATCTGTTTATTTATGCTTAAAATGAATAAGAAGATTGACAAATCAGATTGTAAAAGAGTTTTACTGGCATATTGAACCTATGTAAACAAAAAAGGGCACCAACCTTGTTTACATGACAAAGAGTTGTGAGCCACGTATCTTGCTCATAAATCTACGACTGACTCTCAAATTTCACTTGATCATTAGAAATACATTCCTAAAGCATTGCAAATAATAAAAATAGTAAAATTGAATTTGACCATAATCGTGACCATGTCCCTTTAAGTACTGAAAAGAATCTAGCTTTTGTATACGTACCTCAATGAAGCATGTGTTTTGTGCTCTGCAGTTTCGTGTATTTATCTTACATTCAATGCATTTTACAGTATGACAGTGGTCACCATTACATATAGGGCAATTTACAACTAAATAAAAGAGATATACATTAACATATTGCATGTGATATGTAGTAAAGTCGCTTACAAAATGCAATTAAATTTTAATCTTAAAGCACCTATTCGTGTTATATTATATGAATATATATTCTAAGTATTACAAAACTTTCTTAATTTTGTTACGAACAATTTGATCGAACACCATTTTTTCATTGATATTTTATACAATTATCTAATTTTTCTAAAAATAACCTACATGTGATATCAATTTTATGACTAAAATAAATTTTTAAATCACATATGTACAAATGTTTCACATAACTTTTAAAATTTAAGTTGTATGATTTTAATGCTAATATTAATTCATCCCAGGTTGAGTTTTATCAATTCTTAACATTTAAAAATTCATTCCATTCATAGTTTTAGTCATTTCCCCATCTTAACAATTTCATTTCTGATTCAATTTTAAAATACATCAATGTATTTAAGAAGTCTCTTTGACATAACATTCCTTATTTAATGTTCTTTCATTTAAACATTTTAGACAGGAAAACGGACAGCGTTCAAATATTTTTTTTAAACCCGTTTTTATTATCATTATTATTATGAAATCTTTTGTTGCAGTTTCGAAATAAGTATCTCCATTTTACAAAATAAGATACCATATCATAGTAATTGCATAATCCAAAAACGGGATTCAAGACATTTAAAATATTCATAGCTTGACCATAATTAGGGTTAATTTAGATGATTTATATTATTTTGTTTTATAGATGTATCAGTCGATTTGTTCTTTACATTCACAATACATAACCGTTTTCAGAGACCTGATATCAGTGTTTCACAAGTCAAAGTAAGCTCAACCATGTGAAATTTTGTTCATCTGTAAATGCATATTCATCAAAGCGGCTCTATTATAAGTTGCAATTTAGTTTGTTTGTTTAGTTTGCTTAATTTATTAAAGTCAATCAACAATCAAAATACTGACAGTTTCAACTTCTTTGATTGAAATATAGATCAAACAATGAAATTCTTTTAAAAAAATTAAAGCCTATCTATATTGTGTATATTTTAAAGACCTGCATTTTGACAAAATAACCATATTCTTTTGGCTCAATCATTGTGTATGTACATTAACTTTCATTCTCCAGTTTCAACTTCTTTGATTGAAATATAAATCAAACAATGAAATTCTTTTTAAAAAATTAAAGCCTATCTATATTGTTTATATTTTAAAGACCTGCATTTTGACAAAATAACCATATTCTTTGACTCAATCATTGTGTATGTACATTAACTTTTATTCTCCTTGGCTGTCCAGAAAAGCCGATACCCATGAGCTAAGTCCTGTGGACGGTTAATTCAAATTATTAAAAAACCAACCCTAGTTCCAGAGCAAATGACAAAATAAGACTCATTCATACCTTCCTTCTGCTGGGGTATATAAAAAAAATAATGTAATGCATTTATCATTTTCAGTAAGTAATACTTACACGTCTGTGAATAATGACTTCCGAACACGGTGGCTGAAACAGACATTCTAACTACATGTAGATATAAAGATTTTAATAAGATCTAGTGATTAATCAGTATATTGAATCCAACAAATATTTATTATTAAATTGGGTCATTTTAATGCATGTATTTATCTATAGTAGTCGAAATGGAAGCAGTTTAAGGGCTCACTTTTAAAGGAACCCACCGTTTAACTGTTTGAGCATTTTTTTTCTTGTAAGCAGATAATTTAAACATATTATATTTACAACAAACAAGTGATGTTGTTTCATTTGTTGCACAGTACCTATACAGTTTTCGTCAGTACAGCATTTATTGTCAGAATGTGGACAGTCATCCTGTGTAGGAAAACCATAAATAATTCATTTCTTTGGTAGTTTTTTTTATCATAAATTAAAAGCACTCATCATATAATGCATGTTACCGAATATTACCTTACATTCGACGTGACTTATGTCCCCGTTGTGGTATGCACAGGCATGGCATTGTTTCGTAGAGCAAGACTTAACATTACAGTATGGACATTGTATTCGACCTATAGATAAATATCACATACATGTAACAAAGGATTACTTGTATAGTAAGAAGTCAGGATGAATTATTGATTAAATAGTGGAGATCACTTAGGTTTGTATATATGTATCTAAGGTCAAGAAAACTAGAATTTTTGGTGGTTATACACCATCATAGTTAACATAGCTAGAACGATTAGCCATGAAGTAGGTGTAAAAACCAGAGGTGTTACATTTACATAATATAAAACGATATCATCATTTCAAGCTCTGAGTCTTTTAACGTTATACATGCTTTAATAAATACCATTTTAAAAAAGAATTACATAGTCTGTAAAAATGAAAACAATATGTGCTCTGACAGGTGCCTATAATGAAATAGATAATGAGCGCCATTTTGTGAAAAATCATAGGTCGAAACATACATTTGCTTTACATTTTTATTATTTTTCTAAACAAGATATCTATCTTTTATGATGAATATCATTTTAATATTGATAAATAGAAGCGATTTCGAACACACTCTTTGCAATCAAACTCTTTTATAATGATTTTCATGTGTTGTTGTTGTTTTTTTTCAATTACGAAATCTCCTAAAGATATTGTACAAATGCCGATAAAAGGATTCCTTAGGACGGTCGAAGAAACGGTAGTTTCACAAATTCTTATAATTTTCATCTCGTTGTGAAATAGAAATGAGTAGTAGTTATTTGAGTATAATGTCGGGTTATATATGTTACAGATACCTAATGGCTGAGGTCATCGAAACAAAAATAGGGTTTCTCATGTGGTCTAAGACAGATATTTTTAGCCAAGAACAGAACAAAATCAATTTATATCACATGACATGCCGCTATAATACACTCTATCACATTCCAAAATCATATCATGATTTCCGAAAGGCAAAATATTCTATTTCCAATTTCCGATTGATCCAATGTCGCGTTTTATGATGATATGTTAAATGTGTACTTACTTTGTGAGAAAATCCATTGAATCGAGATAATTAGTAGAATCTGCAGTGTATACATAATGTGTAGTGGACTTATCGCTCCAGGTAAGTATCTTCAAAGTACAAGGTCATATCATAAAATATCACGAGTGAACTTATTTCTAGTGATCGTAAACGTCAAACCCACATAATTTTACAGAGACATCAGCAAAGTACTTTCATTTCTCGTTTATATTCTATATTTTATAATTTTATCGATATGAAACTTATCTTATTTCCAAATAAAACATGTTAATTGTGGCATCGATTTAAATATCTCATAAATTTAAATGTGAATATAGTTGTTTCAAGATATATGTGTACAATGTTAAAAATGTAAAGCGAAATTCATTTACAAACTACATTTAACGTGCACCGGTTTATCATACCATTACCATCAGAAACATGTTTTATGTTTTTTTATCAAAATAAAGTTAACATGCTCTTTCAAATTCATTTACAAATTGTGATTTAAATCTTTTTGGCGCCTAAAGTGTAATCAAAGTACGGAAGTACTGAAAGCCGGGCTCTTCTGGTGTGTCTTTATGCATATTGTGTAGTAAAGACTGAAAATCTCTCTCTCTCTCTCTCTCTCTCTCTCTCTCTCTCTCTCTCTCTCATGCTTTTAATGTCGGCAAAGCATCAGAGAGCGACCAAATTTTGTAAGCGGCTATAAACAAAAAATATGTCTGTCTAGTAGAAGTTAAAAAGCTCAACAGTTGCTGCCTTGAATTTTGCAAGCAGCATTATGTATTCAATCTCCGTTTCTTCATCGCGCAGCAAAGTAGTTCATGGAAATTCATGCGCATTGTATGTGTCCAAAATGCATAGTAATGTTTTAAAAACACGTTATTAATAAGAAAACTAATAAAATATAGACAATTCATTAAAAATTTAAAAAAAAAGAAAAAAAATACCAACACTTTTGACAAAACGTGGCTCTTTGTGTAACTATTTGGTATAGCGGAAGCTTTACCTTGACGCTGTTTGGTTTTTAGTTTATTTGTGCTATTTATAGTAACATTTGCGATTTGCCTGCCTATAGCCAGGACTCTGCTTTCAGCAGAGCCCGGCTAAAAATGACTTACAACCTGATTCGATAGAAGTGTACTCATTGCTACAGCAGAGAAAAGAGAGTGGAATTTCAATAAACGTGTTGAATAACAATATATTGGTTTCTATTTGTTATTTTTCACACGAGTGCATGCATACATGCACATAATTTGATATTATCATATGGTATGGTCTTATTTTACATTGTGGTAAATGATTGTTTGGGATCTTGCATATTCGTGTTTTAAGGAGGTCAAGACATTTCCTTACATTTTTATAGCATTTTTGTTTCAAAACCTTCGTAAAATGCATTATCGTAATAAAATATCAAGATACATGTAATAAGCATGAATGCGCGTTTCCTTGCAATTTTACTACATTTTAGTGTGTGTTGCGACTCTTTGGAAAGCGTTACGTGATAATTTTAAAAAAGAGAAAAACGTGAATAAAGAAAGAATTTCTTCTACTTATTAGGATTGAATATTTGCTGTGTATCCAAAATAACCGGTAATTATACTCAATACACGAAAGTGTTAGTCTGGTCTGTTCTTAGTAAATCTAACTGGACATATACCAATCATTCAACAGGCCTAGGCTTGTCATAAGTCCAAATTACAGTTTACATTGAGTCATTAGCATAATTATGATATTTATCGAAATGCTAAATAATGTCGATTTGTTATTATCATATAAGATACAATATTCCCAACAGAAAGAACACGTTTGATTTTTTTTACAAATATAGTTTAATGAAAACACAGTGATGCACAATCCAGAAAAACATACTGTTCATTAAAATTAAAATTCGAGTCATTTAATAAATATTTATGTAATTGTTTGTTGTGTTTTGTGGGTTGCTTTTACATGTACTGTACCAAGTAGATTTATTATGCATACTTGTAATCATTCATTTGAATATAAAATAAAAAAGCGTGGCTTAAATTATCTTAAAGATATACATGTACCATTAAATATTAATCTATACATTCGTCTTTGTTAAAAAAGTTTGAGAAGGCTCTGTTAGCAAATACATAAATCTATCAGAAAAGATTTTTTTGTAGATGATAACATGAAATCAGACTGATTAATTTATTGCTAAAATTCAAAAAGTGAAATTAAAATACGTCATAGAGTTTATCAGTAAACTAAAATTAACTGAATGTTATATCTTATAAAAAGAATATTTGTTAAGCATAACTAATACAGATAAAAACGATATGAAGTTATTAATCTAACTTAAATAAAGTTAAAATACAAAACATTACACATTAAAGAAATAAAACTTCCCCAATTTTCATAAATTATTTCTTTTTCAGTATTTCACCGAAAAATCTGTTGTTTTGTCCCCCTTGCCCTTGTCCTTGACCTTCAGCCATCATATATGGCATCAATAAGTTGTTAAATCCCACATCCATAGTCTCAGGCCGAGCACAACAACCAGTTCCTCTGCCCCCATGGCAGCATTTCTGGCGACCATAGCAATGACTATCGTGGCTACAGACATTATGACAGTCAAACATCAAAGCAAATGCAGTAGGACAAGAACCAGGTTTGTTGCCTGGGTACGGCGTTGTCGGTGTAAAACTGAAAAGACTGTCCCAGAAAGATTTGGTGGTAGGATAAATTGGGAGAGTTGTCAAGTCGGGTGGGAAAATAGTTGTGCCAATGTTGTTCATCCTATGAGAGTCTACTGCTGCCGCTTTGACGTCATACTGTGGTCCTCTGTAGTCTTGTCGCGGGGGGCCATAGCGGTGTGAATCCTTGAGGACGGGCTTCTGTTGAACGTAAACACCTCTCTGCGCGCTCGTTTGGACTCGGCTTTGGTTATTGTTTGCTTAAAAAAAGACATGTGGGGAAAATAAATAGATTGACTGTGTAAAGTAAATTGCATAAAATTCAAAATAGATATACGATTTATCTTACGAGTTTTCTTTTTCATATAAACGGAAACATCGTTATTCATTGTCTTAAAAGAATACTTAAGTGCTTTAATAAAACATGAAAAAATGACATGCACTATACCAGTTATGTTACTTTAAGGAGAATTAGTTGCATTGTTACCTCCACCAAAAAGATTTAAATTTTCAAATTTCTTAAATTGTTTGACACGTTCTTATTCTTTTATCTAGAATTATCAAGTTTTAAATTTACGTATTTACTCTTGTGTTAAATAATTACTGTGTATCATTTTTTAAGATTAAAGATATTTCATCAACTATATTATTTCAGTTTTTTCCAACAAAATTTAATACAATAACAATTGTACATCAAGGGAAAGTGGTGACTACTATGCAAATCACAATAAATTGTGCAACATAACTGCATAAATAGAACATAAAAGGACCTGTCTACTTTAAAGCATAACTAAAGGTGTGCTACTAAAAGCGGGAAACAAAAAAAAATCTGAGAAATTCTACATTGTGTGAAAAACACCAGGACGATCACAAAGGATAAAACACGTACAGCTGTTTACTAAAGGACATTTACTACCTTCGTACGGGATCAGGTAAAAGTGACCGGGATCTACAAGGTGTACAGATTACCTACAAGATAGGAATTATCTGGAGGAGTGCCTCCGAGGTAAGCCGCAAGGATGTCAAAAATGATGATTTGTTGGTCCTTAGACGTCGTAGACAGAATTTCTTGTTTGATAGTTTCTAGGGAGGTTGGGTCAGATGAGTTGCTATAGAGGAACTGTAATATCTTTACAAGAATGTGTCTGTTCGATGGCTCCACTGAATTCATAAGAGAATTGTTCTGAGTTAGAAGTAGTTGATTCTCTTCGGTTGTCAAATTACAAATAGGACCTGTACGTCTGAATTTTGTTGCCATTTTGTCTTTCTGCGAGTTTGATGTCATGATTACTGTTTCATTTCTCTGAGATCTTCTAGCACTGCTTTGGTATTTTGGTTTTTTTACTATGGGGTTTTGCACTTTGATAGTTTTGTTTGGCAATGATACTGATGAAGGAGTTTCTACTATTCTATGCTTATTTTTATACTGAGAGACTTTAACAGATCCTTTTATTTCATTTCCTATTTTTGTTTTAGGATGGTTTGATTTTTTCACTGAGTTATAATTATTACTTTTTATTGAAACTGATTTTAAAACAGGACTAAATGATATAAAACTTTCTTTATTTTTTATTGTCCTTACGCTAAATTTATTTGTGGAAAAAGGGGAGATAATAGTTTGGCGTGTCATTTTATTTGTAAAGGGTGAGTCTTGTTTTATATCAGATTTTATTTCAGTTTGATTACTGGCTGTTTTGATTGATACCGTTTTGTCTAATGTGTTCAAATTCTGTTTATTTTTACGTTTTGGTTTTAAAATGGTGCGATTATTTGAGTTATCTTTAATCTTATTGTTTGATACGGGTACAATTTTGTTGTTTTGTTGGCGGGCTTTTGTGAGTTTGATATTGCCTATGGACAATGTTTTTCCTTGGTTCAACGCTTGTTTTGGACGATTCGTTTTTGACAAAGTGAGTCCCATTTTTCTTATCAACTGTGCGGTTGTCGCCTTTGTTCTGGGAAAATTTTGTGGCCTTCTCTGTAAGCGCATGCTTGATACTTGTTTTGATCCATTTAGCGGGTTGAGAGGTTCAGTTTTATTTGCCATTCTTCCGTCTGTGATTATTGTCTTTGATCCAAGATTGTTATTCTGGCTTCTGGTCTTCCCGACTGTAACGAGTTGCTTTCTTTCTCCAGAAGATATCATAGAATTCTTCGCTTTTGTTATCAATTTTCCTGAATTCTTTTCTGAAATGTTGGTTTTAACATTTTTTGACATTTTAAAATCGGATTTGTTTATTGTCTTCCCCACTGTCTTCTTTTTAATCGAAAACACTTTTTGTTTTTCGAGTTTTCCTGACATCCGGCCAATGTTGCTTAGTTTTGGAGTGTTTCTTTGCCATTTTATTGTTTTATGTTGTTTTCCTTTTATTTCCCCCATTCCCTCTTTCGTCGCGAAATTTGAATCTTTGTCCATAGCATTCTGTGACGTTGTTGGTTGTAAACTTTTGATGGTTGATACTTCGTTGATTTTCATCTTTATTAAAGAATCTTGTTTTCTTTTTATCTTTTTATCTTTTGAAGTATCGTTTGTCCTCTTCATATTTGTAATCTTTGTAAATGAAACTTGTTTTGATTGAAAATTTTTATTTTCATTTGTAGCATTACTTGTCTTCATATTGTTGGCTTTTGTTATAGAAACATTTTTTTCTTTTAAATTATTATTTGTCCCTTTCATATTGCTAATCATTGTAAAAGAAACTGTTTTTGGTTTAATCATTTTAGTTTCTTTTGAAGTATTACTTGTCTTCAAATTGTTGACTTTTGTTAAAGAAACATTTTTTGCTTGTTCATATTTCTTTTCTTTAAAATTAAAGTTTGTCTCCTTTATATTGCTGATCGTTGTAAAAGAAACTTGTTTTGGTTTAATCTTTTTAGTTTCTTTTAAAGTATTTCTTGTCTCCTTCATATTGATGATTTCAGTTAAAGAAACATTTTTTGCTTTTTTATGTCTCTTTCCTTTTGAAGTACTGTTTGTCCTCTCCATACTGTTGATTTTTGTAAATGAACTTTGTTTTGTTGGTTTCTTTTCATTTTCTTTTGAATTTTTACTTGTCTTTGTCAAATTGCTATCATGTAGTGTTGCGTTTTCGGTATTTATTGACTTTCTGGTATGTTGTTTCGATTTTTCTGTTTGTAAATCTACTTTAACTGTTGTCTGGCTTTGTGGTTTCTTTATTTGCAGTTTTGTTTTTCTGGGAATATGGAATATTGGGACTGATTTCTGATTCGACAAAAATGTTCTGGTCTCCCGACTAGTACCAAATGCAGGTGTAGATATCGTATATGATTTTATTTCATATTTCTTTTTCTTAGAAAAAACTTTTTCAGTCATTGTTTTGTTTTCCATTTCCACATTTGTTTGTAATCCTTTTAAAACAGTTTTGTTATCCACCGTTGTTTTGTTTCGTGGTTGCTTATAGTCTGGAGCTGTGGTTGCGTGCAATCCTGTTACATGTGATGTTATCTTTCTATCTTTCTGGTTACCTCTAGTTACGATTACTTTGGTGCTGAATTTTGATTTTTCCTGATCCATCGATATCTTTTTCGCCTTACCGTTTTCATTGTCTAATTCTGTATGCTTCATTTTTTTCTCGCTTTTCACTTTAATGATAGTTGTCTCATCATTTTGTTTAAGCTTCTCTTTTTCGGCTACTTCAATTAGATTTATCAAATATTTCATTTGTTGAAATTTTTTCAGCAAAGAAGTCGATGGTTTTTTGGCTTCCTTAATTATTTCCAACGGTGATTGTGTAACCGAGGGCAGTTTGATATCTGCCTTATTTATTGTTGGCGATTTGGTAGTTGTAGTTATCTCTGGTGTTTGAGTAACATAGTCAATTTGGTTTTGTTGATTATCTTTTCTTTTAACGTATTTAATTTTCTTAACTAGTGTTTTCCTGAGAATCACTGGTCTGTTGTCATGTTTTATTATTATTTTCCTTCTAGAGTTCTTATCCGACTGTTGTGTTGATGTCCTGTCGTTCAGTGCTTGGTTTTTTGTTATAGTGTTAGATTGTTCTACATATTCCGAGGTTAACATTCGTCCTTTATCGGCTTTTTCTTCTGTGATTCCCACTACAAAGCGATTGTTGATTTTCTTTGAAGTTCGTGGAGTTGTTGGTACCAGCTGCGAACCTTTATTATTGCCCATATTATTTTTTCTCCTCCTGACATTCCCGAATATTTCAGTATTTTGTCTATTTGAAGTTATCTTATTGGACACTTTATTATCCTTCTCCATAAAATTCGTGTCACTGTTTGATGTTTCCGTTGATGACCATGCTTTATTTTTAGGTTCTTGTGTTGATTTTGTTATCAATTTGTTATTGATGGTTTTTGTTCTATGAATCTCTTCAGCTAAAGTATTTTCCTTTTGTCTCACAAAATTACCTTCGTACATATTATCAAACAATGCATAATCGTTGACTTGTGGTTCTACTTTATATATATCGTATCCAGTATTTTGATTCTCAGTTTGTACCCGGTCTGGTGTTGTGTTGAAAACTATAGTGTTTTTCTTATTTTTTGGAACTGGTAGACCGTCTTTGTCACTCTGAGCAACTGAGGGACCAAATCCTGACTGAAAATATTCCAATAAATCTGCCTCAGAGAATATTGTTGTTTGTTCCTGATTGCCGAAATTATTAAGACGACTATTATATGTTTTTGTTTCAGTGTGTGTCAGTACTGGAGACATTAATTCAGGGACGTTCATTTTTTCTCCGATGTGTTGTACTTCATTATTCACTGTATATGATAAACCACGATGAACATCGGGTATAACTTGTTCAGAATTAAACGTATTCAAAGATATCGCCTGTGAGCCTTGTCCATTGCCTTGATATATATTTGATACTGGAGGTGAAATGATATTTTGACGTCTTGTACCTCTTTCGGTATTCAAACGCTTAATTTCCTTAGGTTGCTGCCATTGGAACAAGTTTTGTGGATTGTCTGTAGCTTTGAATTCACGTCTTTCATTTAATACCTTATCTGGCATTTCAATCCTTCTTTTTCTTCCACTATTAATTATCATTTCATGTGGCAATTTGATGTTTTGACTTTGAGTGTCAACCTGAAAATTACCTCGAGGAACATCGTAGGTCCTTTGTTTTTCTCTAACTGATATTTTTTGTTGGCGATATGTCTGCATTGGTACATTCCTTGCCATTGTTAAAAAGTTATTGCTTGCTTTTTCAAATGTTGGTGGCAAAGTTGCTAAAATATTTTGTTGAAGTCCATTTACTTCATTCCTTTCTCTCGTGTTTGAGTTGTGGATGTTTCCAAACCTTTTCTCTGCCTGTAAAAATTGTCTTGATGCTTCCATTACTCTTTTGTCGTGCAGAAACTTATTTCTTTTTCTGGGATCGATTGGCTTTGAATTAAAAGAATGTTTCGATTTTGTTTTCGTTCTCAATGGTTTTCCATCTATAGTAAATATTGTCTCTGTTTGAGTCGTATCAACATGCTGAAAAGCTGGTTGTAAATTTGAGTTAAAATCAAATCGACCATTTGTGTTAAGTAAAAACTTATTGTCTACAGTTACTGGTGGTTTTTGTATGTGGAATATATCATTACTTCTAAGGAGACTGGTCTCGTCAAACGCTGCAGACATGTCTGGTGTTGTTGATGGTAAATGACGAGCAACTTGGGCTTCAAACGCTTCTCTCATTTCAATTGGATATACTAGATTATTATGTTGGGATATACCTGATGTATCAAAATGGGTATTTAATAAATCCAAGTCCAGTGGAACAGGTGGCGGGGTACTGATTTCTGGCAATGGCATTACGTTCTCTAGAAGACTTTCTGGCAACGAAGAGCTTTTAACATTTAACTGCAACTTTTCTATTGCACCTTTTGTTTCAATCCTTGGCTCCTTGGATAAATCAAGTTGCGATGTCAATAATGTAGAGGAATCAAGATTTAAATGGTCTTGTTTCACATTATTCAATTTATCTTTAAAATCTCTTTGATATTGCTTTCTCAGCATGTTCATTCTTGATTTCTCTAACCGTTGAGCATAGTTTTTCTGAGCCTCTCTCTCTATCTTTGATAACCTTATTATCTGGATATTTGTTGGTGTTGTTCTTGGTCCACTCTTCAGTTCCTTGATAAATTCGGTTGGTGGGAGTCTTCTGCTCTCTTCTTTTGTTTTTGTACCCTTTTTACTTTCCTTCAAAATAGTTGTTTTATCAGAGCTTTCAATTTTAGTCTTCATAAGTGTTCCTCTATCAAAAGATCCTCCATCAAAAGAAGTATTTGAAATGTTTTGAGGACCGATAATGTTGGTTGTTGGGTGTCGTGCCGATAAAACTGGTTGTGTTAAAGCTGTAAAATGTTCTATTAATTTGACAAAACTACGAACTAATTCCGCATCCATTGACACAACACCTTTATCCCTGGTCATTTGTTTACTGGTTTCCTGATTATTGTTCATCGAAATATCTGATGATACAGTTTTATCAACGTTTAGGCCTCCCGTTTTAATTTTAGCATTATTTTCATAATTCAACGATTTCATTTCTAATTGATACGACGTATTTGAAAGGTTATTTATATTTGAAGTACTTAATTTACTTAACCTATTTATATTTCTAGAGCTTTTGCTAGGGTTCTTCTCATTTATATTTGAAGTACTTAATTTACTTAACCTATTTATATTTCTAGAGCTTTTGCTAGGGTTCTTCTCATTGGTTTGTTTATCATTTAAATCGAATGTTTTGCGTTTCTCAGGCGGCAATAATACTTTATCTTTTAATTTTTTGCTGTCAGTGGATATTGCAATTTTCGAATTTTTAAGAGTTATGTTGTTTTTGTGCTTGGATTTATTTGTTTTAGATTTCAATAGAGTTTTAGAATCCATAGTTTTAGTATGATCGACTATATCAGTCTTTGAAACTGATTCCTTACCTGCTAGAATTCTGTTGGTAGGGTTTTCAGAATTTGGCATTCTAGAAGTATCAATTTTAACACTAGTGGTGCTTTGTTTTGTAATCTTTTCTTTGACATCGACGCTAACGTGAGGTTTAGTTTCCTTGATCTGCTGTGAACTAGCTTGGTTTTCAATTTTATAGTGCATGGAAGATACTTTGGGGCGTTTCGTTGTTGTTGTTGTTGTTGTTGGCGCCTTTGTTGTTGTTGTAGTTGTGGTTGTAGGTTTCTTTGTTGTTGGCTTTGGTGTGGTCGTTGTTGTTGGCTTTGGTGTAGTCGTCGTTGGCTTTGGTGTCGTCGTCGTTGGCTTTGGTGTTGTTGGTTTTAGTGTTGTTGTTGTTGGTTTCTTTGTGGTTGTTGTTGGCTTTGGTGTCGTTGTTGTTGGTTTTGGTGTCGTCGTTGTTGGTTTTGGTGTCGTTGTTGTTGGCTTAGGAGTTGTTGTTGTTGACGTAGTGGTCGTAGAGGTGGTAGTTGTCTTGGGCTTTGGAGGATCCTTTGACATGTTTTTATCCGTTTTCAATTTGGCATTAGATTCCAATCTAGATACATTGGATTTTCCATCAGTGGTAACATTGCCTTTGACTGCCTTCTCTGGAACAAGTTTATTAGTTTTAATGGCTGATTTCTTAACGGCATCTTTATTAATTTTGCTTTTATCATTTGCATCAGATTGTGAAACTTTATTTTTAGTTTCTTTAGTTTTAGTTGTAACTGATTTATCTTTAACATTGATAGAGATTTGATCCTTGGAGTTACCTATTTGAATGTCCCCCCTCAAGGGCTTATCTGACCCAGTGTTAACGGAAGTTTCGGATGTCATATTAATGTCTAAAGATTTTGTGATTTCAATGGGGGTATCTAACAAAGTGTCTCCAATTATTTCGAGATTTATGTCATTAGGATTAGGGGCAGGGTCACCTGAAACAAATGATTTGTATAAATAAAATCATAGGCACTATAAAATAAAGCACTAGATGCAAAATTTAGCAACTCTGAATAAATAAATAGGTCTATAGTCATGCAACATGATTACTGAAAGCATCTATAAATCCTTTGAAAAAATGACTGTTGTCTAAAACTTTTCCCGAAAAAATGATAAACATAGCTATTATACATAGTATTTCTTAACTCCGTTTTGTTGAAGTGGGACTCTGGTTATATTTTCATGTTTGAGTATTTTTAGAACAATGTTAACATTTTCTATGGTGGGAGCAGTTTACAACAGCAATCACATCACAGTTATGAGTGAAGTAAAAATGTTTTAATCTACTATACTTACTCCAACCTGCTACATCTGGTGGTGCTCTCGTTGTGGTGTCTTGCACTTTTTTATTTTGATTCACTGTGATAGTTGACTGGGTAGTCCAAGTTGGTTTGATTGATCCTACTTGAACCCATCGTTCGTTACTCGGGGGTTTAACTGTGGTCATGATGTTATCAATTCTAACCCAGCTTTGTTCAGGAGATGATCCAGCTCCCCCACTCTTGGGTGGAATGTAATTGTCATTATATCCTTGTCCCGGTTGATATTGATAAGGAGCATTTGATGAAATGTTTTGTGGTTGTTGAGCTCCTTGTTGGGGGTTTGTTTGATAAGGAGGATTTCCTTGTGGCGGGTATGGTTGTGCAGGTTGTGCTGGCTGGTAAGCTTGACCTTGAACAGGTGGAGGCCCCTGAGCTCCTGATGGTGGTCGATACTGTGTATTTGGACCTTGGGCTCCTGGTGGGGGTTGGTATTGACCATTTACCCCTTGACTACCCGGCGGTGGTTGATATTGTCCATTCGCTCCAGGATTAACGGGTGGTCCTTGATTAATTGGTGCTTGAATACCTGTTGGAGGAAGAGATTGGGTATTCAGTCCTTGAATTCCTAGTGGTGGTGCATACTGGTTATTGGGTCCTTGATTCATTGGTGGTACTTGATTACCCGGTGGTGGCTGATATTGTGCATTGGGTCCCTGATTGGCTGGGGGTGGTTGATATTGAGTATTCGGTCCTTGATTACCTGGAGGGGGTTGATATGGTGCATTTGAACCTTGATTTCCTGGAGGAGGTTGATATGGTGTATTTGGTGCTAGATCTGCGGATGGGGGTGGATATTGTGCATTTGGTGCTTGATTTGCTGGTGGTGGTTGATATTGTGTATTTGATCCTTGATTTCCTGGCGGAGGTTGATATGGTGCATTTGAACCTTGATTTTCTGGAGGAGGTTGATATGGTGTATTTGGTGCTAGATTTGCGGATGGGGGTTGATATTGTGCATTTGGTGCTTGATTCGCTGGCGGAGGTTGATATGGTGCATTTGAACCTTGATTTCCTGGAGGAGGTTGATACTGGGTATTTGTTCCTTGATTACTGGGTGGGCCTTGGTTCGCTGGTGGGGGTTGGTATTGAGTATTTTGTACTGGTCCTTGTGGCTGAGGTTGATACTGGGCATTTGGGTCTTGTCCAGGATAATTATGATTAGAGTAAGTCTGATTTCCAGAATAGTTCTGGGGATAGTTTCCGCCTTGCTGTGTACCTGCTGATGGGCCGTAGTTGTTTTGATAGGCCTGGTTGTTTGGTTGCGCAGGAGGATAATATGGCGGGGTTGTGTACTGATATCCCTCCTGATTTTGATAACCTTGGTTATATTGCCCTTGATTTTGGTATCCTTGATCTTGATAATAAGGAGTTGTAGTAGCATATCCTTGATAATTACCTTGATACTGTTGATTATTTGGTCCTTGATATTGTTGATTATTTCCTTGATATGGAGCATTGTTGTTTTGATATTGACCTTGGTAGTATGGGTCGTAGTTATAGTTATTGGTTGTCTGATAATACTGATACCCGTATGTTGTAGTTTGATAGTAATTATTTTGATAATTATTTCTGTAAGGTCGTTGATAAGGAGGCTGAGTTGGTGGATACGTTGGTGGTGGAGCAGTGGTTGTTGAATAAACATATAAAGGATCTTGATTTCCCATGTAACTTCCGTCTTTCGCTATTTTTGACAAATCGGTGTACTGAACTCCGTTTCCAGAGACGTATTTCTTTTCTGGTTTTGGTGTCGTTGGTTTCTTGAATTTTTGTTTGTTGCGAGGTTTTTTAAAGCGATTGAATCTGTCAAAACGATTAAACGAAGAAGTATTTATATTCTTTTTTGCAGGTGGGGAAGGTTTCGGAGAAGTAGTGCGCATACGAGCAAGTTGGGCTTGTCTGGCTTTCGCTGCTTTAAAGTTAAAGCGCACTTGTGATCCACCAAGGGTATCTGGGCTTGGGGTTGGAATTGGGGTAGTCACTATAAAAGGTTGTTGTTTTGCAGGGAATCCGGAGCTACCGGCCCGTAATAGTTGATTTCTGTTAAATGTTTGTGGCATCAACTGGTTCGGTTGATTGTTTCTTTGAAATAATGGAGGTACATTTGGTTTGCGTTGCTGGATGGGAGGAAATATCCCCTGTTGTGGAATTTGGTAGGAATTCCTTACGTCCCAGGGTTTTGCTTTTGCTTGAGGTGGTAAAGGTGGCAGAGGTGGCGCTACCCCGGCATTAGAATTTCCAGAAAAACTAAACACCTTTGCACTTTTAACACCTAAATTAGCCTGTTTTTGAAAACTTGGAGGTGGCTGTGCTGTAAACGTCCTCGTCGTGTTGATTGGTGCATGCAACGCTTCGACGAAAAATGGCGATGATACCTGTAAAAATCAGAAAATGTTGCTGGTTTCCTCAATAATTCTTTTTTATCGATTTCTAATATTAGTATTTGTAAATGTAATATGTATGCATGTTATGATTATGTAGATGGATATGCGTAAGAATATGTAAGATATTCGTCTTTTGGTTTGAAGTGATTTACATCTTTATGTAGATATTCTTTTGATATATTCCTAATATTTTGAATTTTGTGTTCAATTAGATACCGGTCATACATGTACTTATCTTTTTCATTCAATGTTATACTGATATTAAATCACAACTTCATAACTGCTAGCATTTTTGACCTAGAATGTTTATTTAAAATTTCATTATTATAATTTTTATTATTAAATGACGAGATGGTATCCTGCAAATGCACGGGAATGACCACCCTACACATTAATGACAATACTAAAATTTTAAACCATATTTGTTGTTCATTTTCGTCTATACTGTGTCGGAATTTTTTCTTAATTGTTTTCAAGATTAACCTATTCTTTTAAATCCAAATATGAAGAAAAAAACTGCATATCTGTATATTCAGCTTAGGAATCAAAAATCTAAACTAAATCGGATAATTCATACATGGCCTTAATTCTCTTTGTTGCAACTTCGTAGAATATGATAACAATGTTTTTTTCAAACCAGTGAGTGGGTATTTATAGGACGTTATATCTCTAAAATTTGTTCTTGAGGTCATTTCATTTCAATTTTTATCACCGTCCCAAGTAAGAATTTCATATACAAGGATTTGAATAAAACTGAAATTTTTTGAAATAAAAATAGCGAGGGTGGTACCCCCCTTCCCCATTTAACTTCATACATCATTTATACATATAGACTTAGAACACTATGTTTACAAACTAATGTCTGTGGTTTACTACCAATTTGTCATGGTGTAAAAATGTGTGAAATCAAAAAACGCTTATGCATGCATATGTCAATTTGCTTTATATCCAAAGTTTTCATATGCAAAGCATCTGCCCTACACTTTCTGCAATGGTGTAAAATTAGTCAAACCGCGTTCCTGGGCACCCCGTTGTGGAAAATAAGTTCTTTCGGTCAAAACTGAAATCGCACCAAACTGTTCCATTTTATTAATTAACTTTTTGCATTAATTAAAGATGCCCCATCCAAAGTATAAATATTTGCTCGCGCAACATGATGAAACTGTCCTACACTTTTCGTAGTGACGTTAATTAGTCAAACCGCGTTCTTGGTTACATCATTTTGTTCCATTCTCTCGTCAGATCTAATTTTACAATAATTGCATAGTATAATTCAACTATAGCTTACATACATCATATAACACGTGTTGAAATACCAAAGGTGTAAGCAGTCACGTTGGTGCTGGCATTTCTTAGTTAATTGGCAAAAAGTCTTAATTTATAAGTATAGATAGATATTGTGTCTTCAACTGTATAACTACATACTATTACAGAGTTTGCATGCATAAAATATGTTATTTGCCTCAATATAGCTTAACAGTATAAACTAATGGAAAATGACGTGTTTTTAAACATGTCTATATCATAAAATATTGAATTGTTTTAGTAATAAAGTTGAAATACTAAAGTATCAAAACATTATGGGATATGCATGTAGAAATTTATTTTGTTCACGAAGAATTATTTTGTATGAAACTTCCTACCTTATGTTCAAAAGCATGTCTACCTTTAATTTTTATGTTAAAGGAGTTTCATGAAGGAAAATCATATTCGTGTTAATGCATAGAGTTTCTGCACATAATATAGTTTTATGATTTTACTTTATCATTCTAACCTACTGACGCCAATAGTTTACTTTTATTACTTTTATTCTCTGCAAATTCAAAAGACAATATTCTAAAGATAAACGGCATGTTTTAGTTTTAGGGGAAAAAATAGAGTATATGAATATATGATCGCTTAATATTTGTCCTAAGCCTGAACCTTTGCAAACCCATTATCAAAATTCCTTGTCTATTGTCAATCATTACAGAATAGCTTTTATAGTATAGCATAAAAAACTGATCGATTTATCGATCTGTGTCGGCTGATACGTATTTCCCTATAAACTATCGCACGAAATGGGATGAAATTCCTTCATATTGTACGTATGATAGTGACGATTTATTTTACACGAACATTACGAAAGAAAAACAATGTAGGCCTTTTGTTTCGCATAAAAACGACACTTACGGTGAGAAGTCATTTATTGGGGTCTGTATTACAACGACAGTGGTTATAAATCAACCCTTACACTGCGTATCTGATAGTCTACAATGGCGCAAATGCCAGGGACAGGGGAGGACTATAGCCTTATCGTTAGTGACAGATTCCGTCTAGTAGCTCTATATACGTTAAGAGGACTATATACGACAATGGCCATTTGGAGACTACATCAAGCTTCTTGAGATTAAGAGTGCTGTATAAAGATATGGAAAAATCACAGGGGCCAAGCCCGTTTTAACATTAATTTCAATGTAACCATAAATTTATTAACATTAATTTCAATGTAACCATAAATTTGTGGTTACATTGAAATTAATGTTAAAACGGGCTTGGCCCCTGTGGGAAAAATGGTCAAATTCAAGTATAAGATATTTGTTTGTTTTTTTCTTTACGCAATGAAATTTTTACATATGGGTGTAAGTTGCTGAGGATGGATATCAAGATAATGACAGTATCCAAACTTATCAGGAGAGCTAGCTCTGTTTGAAAACTCGTGTCTCACTCAGCACCTTTAACTTTCACATAATATGTACAAATGGTAGTGCTTTTTAAGCGTATGTGTTTAAAAATATCTTTTTAAAATTTTAATCACAAAAATAGACATATTTTATGAACTATCTATATGACTTTTGAGATCGAGGCTCAGTGGTCAAGAAGTAAACTATCAGATCCATTCCTCATAGTTTTAAAGATTATTTGTTCGGGAATTAACCATTAAGTTAAAAACATTTCTTTCATTTATTTTAACATTAAAATTTAAAATCAATCTCATACAAAGCTCTTTTTAAAAAAAAAGATGTATAAAGTCTAAAAAAAAAAATGGTCATGACCACCCAGTCTTCTTAAACCTTTATGCATAGCTATGAGTGCACAACCTAATATAAGATAATATATGATATTGTAGGCCCTAAATTTAATTTTCTTAAGAAAATACGTTATCCAAATATTTTAGCTTTAGGATTCATCTTCATTCAAAGTTGTTCGTCTTCAAAATGTAGTTATATGAAAAGGCCAGGACCATTCAACCGTCTTAAGGAGTGGAATTGTCTTTGTGGTATAGTCAATGCATGGTCTTGCATACTATTGTAAGTCTTATCCTTATCACTGCACTGCTGAATATCGCCCACAGCGACGGTGATCGTGCCTAACTCAAGGGTCATAATGCATTGTACTTGTTGGATTTTATCTTGCATGTAATGATAGTAATACAAATTTGTATCTTTTTAAAGAGGATGGGCGAATTAGGTGGATTATTTAATCCACGTCGGATTAGAAACTAAATAATAAAAATACTAATATATATCTAATATTTCTTTATAAAATCCAGTATTTAATTAAGCTATAAATTTTAAATATGATATCGAGTTTTTGCTCGTGGATAATTTCAATACTTGAAACATTTTAATGCAAATTTGAGTTTCCGTTTTTAATTCGTCAAAAGAACTTCAACGATTCAACTAATTGGTTTTATGATATGTGTCTAGCTGTATATTCCATATTTTTACCATGGTCTAATTCAAGTTCATATATGTACATGAAAAGGAGTTCACGCAACTAATGATATTTAGTTCCCGTATTTGGAATATCTAAGATCAACTTGTTTCCAAACAAGATAATAACATTTCGAAAATCCTCAAAGTAAAAATATCCACGGGTGATCCTAATCAATATTCAAAGCAAGCTTTCGGGGCTATAATAATTTTATTTATACCCACTGTTGCATATAAATGCTCTGACAGCAATTTGACCGAGAGCTGCAATGAGGCCGAATAAATAGGCAACCTTATTCTCAAAGCTGGAGTTTTGTGGTTGCATGCGTGCAAGTAGCAGTTTATCACACAAGTTCTCAAATAAACCACCAGTGGTTTGTGGGGCATGTAGCCAGCATTGTTTTGCAAAGGCCGTGACAGATATGGTAATTGTTGTTGTCATGAAACAAATGCAGCTTTTGTCGGTTAGTTTACTAGCACAGGTCATATAATTGCAATTTTAGCCTCGAGGAGTCGGAATGTTTTACAAACCGAAGCCCAATGGCCTGTTGTGTTTAAAATGGGCATGCATGCGTGTTTTCGTCATCAATCAAAGTTATCACTTCTTTCTTCAATTCCAGAACTCTAGTGGTCTAACAAAAGAAACTAGTACTTGGCATTTGCATAATTAACGAAGACTACGCAGCAGCTACAGCCCAACATGAGAAGTTTCGTCTGTTTGGTTTGGTAAAATTGGCAAAATTAATTAAGGATATTCACTAATGCTATATCACAAATACGTGTTATAAAGACTCAATCAAAAATGATCTGATATGTTAAAATACAATATCATTGTGTTACCAATTAAGAACTTATATATTGCTTATTTCCATGTGCTACTTCCATACGGAATATTGCCACAATAATGATAGACATGGCCCATAGTTACAATGATTTAGATCTTATCGTAATATCTAGGCGCCGTTAGTCATGTCGTAATTACGATAACATGACAAACAGGTATACGCGATATGTTTATGATTATGAGAATTATTTTCTTTGTAGCTCGGGATTGATTTTAATTTATATGTGGCAGTTTTAGGCTTCATTACTTAACATACACATCTACAAGGGGTGGACATTTCAAGAGTTTCTCGATTGTATGCATAGGTATTTCATGGTTGATGACGAAATATAATACTGAAGTAGTTTAAAATCACTGCGTTTAATTGGTGAGCGTATTCTTTTAATGTTTTAACGCGTGGTATCCGTTCAATTTGCTTGGTTCTGATATTTTATAAAGATTCTTCATGTAAAATCTAGCTCTGTTATGTCAAATATTAGTTTTAAATATTTAGTTTAAGAAATGTTCTAGAAAATACAAAGCCCAGTACTCAGTTTTTCAGATACTCGTCATTATTTATCACCATTGGAATTAATTTTCTGATTTTGCGGAGTTTCGTGTAATTTGCAGGAATATATATTCAATATTCACTTTCTTTCTTCAATTGGGCACTTTAAATCTTGAGCATCTAAAGTCGTACGTTGTAAAGTCATCTTCGCTAGCCAAGGGTTTTTGGTCCACTTTGCAAATGGACAGAAAACCCTTGGCTAGCGAAGATGTTGTAAAGTGAGCTTGACATTAGAAAACAAATTCTCCATCTCATGGTGTCGGTTATCTTTTATATGATAAGTAGCAAATCGATTATCATTCGTTTCTGGTATATTGTAGATTTGAATGAACGGGCCGGGTGGATGTACGTACAAAATTGACGATATCGTTAATCTTGTATAAATTTACACCCACCCAGTTAACTCAAAACTTACAATATGGAATTTTACCTTCTCGAAAGATATTCGGCCAATATCGATAAACGAGCTACAAAAATTTAGTCTTCAGAATCTGTCGATCCCAAGAAATTAAAGCTCCGTTGTCACGTGGGCTTACAAATCTAGACATTCATGTATATTTGATTTTCCTAGCCAGAAATGATTTTTTTATATATGCATTTAAGTATATATTCGTTTCCCTCCATGGGCTGGAGAATTTCAGTAAACTTGTATAAATCTTCGGTATCTGTCACCTCCATCGTAAAATGGCGCTAGGACCGTTGGACGCTAGTATAATGCCGAAACCGTCTCAAAGGTCTATTTCTGTACAGTGAACAACTGACTGGAGCACGATTTCAGGTGTGTCAGAATGTGATGTATTAGAAAAGACGTCGGTTTAAAAAAGATAAGGGATATCGGCGCAAAGGAATTAGAAAAATGTCCCTTGTCGTGACATAAATGGCAAGGGGAGATAACTTAAAATGGGTATCAGCATCATTTTAAGTAAATTGATAAAATGATAAAAATCACAGCGTGGTTATTTGTTTTAATTGAGATTTTTTTTTGGGGGGGGGGGAGGGGGGAGTGGAACTGATATCATCAAATATTTGCAGCTTTTAAATCTGACATATTCGTTATTGAAAATGAGGGAAATGTTTGCTGTGTATGTACCCTGCAAAGATTTCGGATTTGATTTTCTGATTTGTGACTGTTTCTTTCATAATAATATTTTCCTTGATATTTAACTTTTAAGAAACAAATTATTTTCATTTGTTGAAATTGATGTTGTTGTTATATTGTATAGTTGTCATATTGTTATTCAAAAATCAATAAAAGACTAGTTAATGTTCTCGTTAATATACTTACCAATGAAAAAAGTAATACTGGAATTAAGAGATCCATCGGAGAAAGAAAAGTCAAAAGTTTGTTTATCACAATCATAGTTCACTCAATCTGCTTCACTCACAAATTATAGAAGAACATCTCTCGTGATTATTATTCCCTCACATTATATATATTGACATGATAGAGTCAATATTTGGATCCGCTTAGTTTTGACTGAGAAAAAAATTCGAAAAGAGAGGAAAAGAAAAAATTTGAGCAGCACGAAAACTTAAAAGCAAAACGCGACCTGCTGCACCTTTGGACCGGAATCACGGCCTGGAGTGACGATTGACGGCCGCGTTTGACATTGCCTACATGTATTTTATATTGGTCGGTCATTTTTTTTTTTCGCGCGTGACAGCTTGTCGTCTGTTTGTCCATGTATGTGTCACTGACCAATTCATCTGTGTTCCAGCACGCAGGTTTTTCTCATTGGCGTTCTTGTTGTGCAACTTTTTAAATAATTCGTGTTTTAAAGAGATTATTGTTGTAATACATGTCTTAATAGACTAAGATATTTTTATAGATAATACGATGCATGAAAAAAAAATTCTTTTTAATTTTAAATTGTACTAACCATGATATTTGCAGTTGCATGTGTATTATTTGGGTAAAAATATGGTTTGACATCAATTGAAATATTTCTATTATAACTATGCAAAATACATGCAGTCTTGTTCCGATTTTTATAAATTGCATATAATTATAAGATCAATATGGACGATATTGTAAATCCTTAATAGCTGAGACAACATGTATATTTTATACACATTCTGTTAGTTTAAATGTGCGCATAGGTATAATACAAAACCTCAAAATAACACACTTTTACCATCAACGTACAAATGTACGTATTATATAGTAGGTGATAAAAGTAAGAAACCCCGGCGTCAAATCGCATCAAGCCTTCATAGTACATGTGATACATAGGAGCCTATGACAAATATGCAATCAGCTAAAAAAAAAAAAAACAACTTATGGTTTATAAACTTAACAGTATATGTACAGTAATTTCGGGCATTCTGAATCCCCTTTTTTACAAAGTACGCGCTATCATTAATTAAAATTTTATTGGTGAAAACCTGCAAACACCAGTATTAATCTGTCACTATATATACACAGTTCGACTTAACCTAGCATTGTAAAATCACTTAACATAAACGAAAACAATTAAACTAAAAATATTCGATACACTTTTATTCGGGTGCGGTCATATTGTGTACGCATTTGATTCGATTTTCAAAAACTGAAGAGGTTGAAATTGATAGATTTTGTAAAAACCTTAAGTTTATAGTTTCTGAAAGCTTGAAAATTGTCGATTTGTCAATGTAAGTTTGTCAACTTTCTTCGATTTTTAAACGGGCTACAGCATAAATTAGAACATTGAATATCGTTTTAAACATGCAACGAATTAATTAATCGTTTAAACGTCCAAAATCGAACCCCCCCCCCCCCTCCTCCCACCCGTAATTTGCAAAAGAATCAAATTGAAGATTTTCTACAAATTATTACCTCGTCAGTTCTTTTAAACATTGTTGGGTTTTTTTAAAATTTCAATTAATTTCACTAATTTTATACTTCCATGGTTACACTGTAATTAGGCATTACCTATATTGATATACCAGGGATGTGTTGTTTACATCGCGATTTCTCATACTCTCATTTTTTTCCCAGATTTTTTTTTATATGAGCGCATTAATGTTCCAGGTTGTCTTTAATATGGTCACTGAAAACAGCTATATTAATCATTTACACCCATGAAAGAGGTTTTAACACTGCGCTCATTTGTTTTTCCTTTTTAAAAAGTGAAAAATCGTGTGTGCTTGTCTCCATAGTTAAGGTAGATTGTTTACGAATTTCAATTCGTCTTGGCCTCATGAATGCATCCGACATGGAAGACCCTATCAAATATTGGAACTGTTACTGCAAGTCCGGAGTATTACACGTGTACGCTTGTTGGGCTACTGTGTGCATATTGTATCATATGACTCCATGTAAAAGACACTGGGACTGATGATTCCAGTAGCGATGATACTAACATTTTGATACTCAGTGACATTTGATATCAATTTTTAACAGATTTATTCAATTTAACCGCATATTTGTCGGAATTTAACACAACCGTAGTTTCACAAAATTTCCGGAAATAAGACACGACAGAAGTCATACATTGTGTCCTTCATCTTTTCTAGAATTGAAGAAAAAATCAATGATAATTGGTTGAAAGGTGTGCAATGATCTTTTTTTATATATATAAATGTAATAAATGATGCGTGCATAAATTGCATTAAAGAATTCTAGAAACTATTATATTAAGAAATAGATAACGTAATATACCTTGTTAATTAGTTTTTGATAAAGATACAATCACTAATTAAAACAAAACAAAACACTTTTTCATCGGCGACTTATTTATCGAACTATTCATGGAACGAGTTAATGCATTTATAAACTGGTTCCGTAATAATGTTCAAGAACTAGTTTAATAACACTTGTCAATTTCTTTCCCATTCTGTTTCTTTTCATGATTTACGAAATCTTGAACAGTCTAGTCTAGATAATAGCAGGATATTCAAATGACTGAAAATTACGGTGTGGTAAGATTGAGTTATTTATATTTTTGAAGAATGAAATTGCAGGGAGCAACATTAACCAGTTATTAAACCCGGTACCCCATTCACAGGCCTCTGAATTTCTATCAATAAGCCACTAAAAGTAGGAGAAGAGAAAGATTTATACCATATATAGATAAGGTATATATCTTTCTCTTGCCTTACATTTAGCGGCTTATTGATAGAAATTCAGAGGCCTCTGCCCTATTTAACGAGCTGTAATTATTGAGTGTAAACGTTTGTGCTACATGTTTATGTTATATATTTTATGTTGTATTTCAGGGAGAAATTAATTTGAATCTAGGGGAGCTAGATTTGACTTCAGAAGACTTCTGGCTGGATGAAGTTGATGGTACTGTACATTATATCTTTATCAGTGGCTTGACAGTTCAAATAATATAAATAGATATCATGGTCCATGGGCGTGTTTTAGTATGACCACCATGGGTGCTGCCTGGTTTCTGCAAGATTTAGGCTAGGATAATTGGACTTGATATTCTCAGCACAACCCTTCATATAATTATTTTCTTGTAATTTGACCCAGACTCTTATTGATAATTGATTTTCCTTCCTTTGTTAAATTTGCCTCAATGAATTTAACTTTTTGTTTTAATATTGATTTCTTTTCCTCAGAACATATTCAAAAGAACTTGGAAGATGAGGTGGTTCAGGATGCTCTCAAAAAGGTAAAGGATTGAAAAACTAGTGTACATTGGTATCTCATCACACCAAAACTTTTACGTGGTATGAGCCAGTGTATGTTTTTAAAGAGGCTGGGCAGTCAACAAATTAATCATTAGGGCTGAGTTTTACTAAAGAATATGCTACTTACGACCCAAATTATTCAGTGCTAATTAAACACAAACTAATTTTTTTTTTAATTCTAATAGCTGTAAAATATAATTATAAAGATCAATATAGTTGTAAATAAATGGTTTTATATAAATTTTGTTTATCAAAGATTATTCGATGAGACTGAGAATATTTAGAAATAAAACTTTGTTGTAAGTTCTTTTGTAAAATGCAGCCATGCATGATCTGCCTTGAACTTTGGCATAATGATCTTTTTGGCCATAAACTAACATTCAGTTTAGAAAAAAATCCAAATATTTTAGCTTTAGAATGCGACCATTTTCCTATATCTTTGTACAGAGCTCGATTTTCTTCATAAGAAGATTAAAATATTTTTAAAATGGCCATGACAGTCGAAACCTCTTTATAGCAAATATTGATTTATCATTGAAGTTACCATGTGTATTGTAAATCTTTGGGAAATAAAAATAACTTTAAGAAATTATGTCTAGTTGTAAGAACGCTATATGTTTTTTATAAGGTTGATTTGTGATATTACAGGGTACAGATTTAAGGACTTATGCCAAAGAGGTTGAAAGAGAACTACTGGATGTAGAAAATGCCTCAATACAAGATTGTATCCTTTGTCAATTCAGTTTTTATCTACTTTGAAATATCCATTTGAAGTTCAAGTAAAGGTGTCTGATTTAAGATTAATGAAAATAAAATATACATAAATGATACAAAAAGTTATCAAAAATATGATGCTGGATAGCCAGGTAATGCAAATTTGACAAACAATTTTGATACTTGAATTTTAGTGTTTTACTCAAATTTTTAAAGTATAAGAAATTTGATTTTTCCAAACAGTGAAAAAAGGGTTAATTTTTGTTTCAATATTTTTCATTATAAAAAGGTTTGTGATCCTTAATTTACAATAGATATCAAAGAAAGTGGAAACATTGCCAGTTTACACAAACAGATAGCAGCATGTGATACAATATTGGAGGTAAAGAGTCAGGCAATGATAATATGACCATCTCAACTACAGAATAATCATTGTCTAAAAGATACACACTTGTTTTGCATTACAATTCTTCTGTTTTAATATGAAATATTAATATTGAAATGGTTTTTACAATGTCTTTTATTGATGCTGCTCCTTTTTTTTCAGAGGATGGAGGAAATGCTGAATGGTTTCCAGGGAGATCTTAGTAGTATCAGCAGTGAGATCCAGACCCTACAAGAGCAGTCCGTCAGCATGAACATCAAGCTAAAAAACAGACAGGTAAGGATAGTTTATCACTGGCTTGTAATGGGCAATATCAGCGCTTATTTATATGTATATATTGATTCATGTAACTGTGTAAATATGTACACTGAAGATTCATCATGGCAGAGTTGAGTATACAGCAAAACTGGTTTATAAATAACAAATTTCAGGGGACCATAGAAAATACTTTGATTTAGCTGGAATTTGTTTTATGTTTATAACGAATTTGTATGAATTCTCATAGCGAATTCGTTATAAATTACTCAGCTGACAGTACTTCAACAACAATATTATCATTCTTTGCCAAAAATGCACAAGTATATATAAAAACTTTTCACTTCAAGGTTTATTATAGCTGTAAATTCGTTTGAGCCGTGTTCATTTTATACAGAATTTTCTATTGGTTTATATAGGAGCTTTGCTGTGACATGAATAAGAATTCATTATAGCCATAATTTGTAATATTCGTGTTCTTTATATTCAAGGTTTGAATATATTTTGACTTCTATGTTCACTGTATTTATTTTTTTGTAATTTTATGATGTCCTTGTTTGTAGGCAGTTAGGGGAGAATTGAGTCAGTTTGTGGATGAAATGGTGATACCTGAACACATGATCAAGTAAGGGAATTTTATTTTCCTTACTCAAGCTTCACAACTACCGTAGTAGAATTAACCAATGACCCTTAACCTACTTCATGGTAACGTAAGCTTGTAGAAATTGTTATTATAATCATAATAATAATACATGAACACGTATGTGTTGATTGCAGTCATATACTAGATACCCCCGTCACAGAGAGGGAATTCCTAGAACAACTGCATGAACTTAATCACAAAATCAACTTTGTCAAAGAACAGTCCTTCAAAGATGCCAGATCTTGTCATGATGTGAAAGATATACTGGAAAAGCTCAAAATAAAGGCAAGTTTTCAATCTTATTATTTCAGTTTAGTTTATAAATGGTTGTTAAGTCATATATACATATCGGTATCCAATGTCACTCTTACTCATATGAAAACAAGAATGGCAGATTTTTCCATTGTTTGTTAGTTACCGGTATATACTTAGAACAGGGTTGATAAAGTTTTCCATGTATTTATACAAAGTCTTTGTTATGCAACATTAGATTTATAAATTGTGTATTCTGTACCAATGATGAAAAATATGAAAAATATTATTATACAGTGTACATCTTTTTGATGTTATGTGTCCTTATCTACCTGGTAGGTTTCTAAAATCAAATACAGAAAAACACATCACATTTGATAAACTGTATGTCTCTTTCAGGCAATATCCAAAATCAGAGAATTTCTGATGCAGAAAATTTACTCCTTTAGGAAACCAATGAGCAACTATCAAGTACCTCAGAATGCTATGCTTAAATTCAGGTTTGTATTGATAAACATGTATGTGTAATATACATGTACACACATTAATACATGTACAATGGCATATAATGCAGTTAAATTCTTGTATTCTGATACATGCATCACAGTCTATGTATACTTAAAAGAATAAAATCATAATTGTTATGAATGGTTTGGCAAATGTAGAAAAACAGTATGATTAAACTATGAGTGTAATATCTTTTTTACCATAAGTCATGTTCATTCATATAAATGATTCATCTCTGAATCAGCTTTTGAGTTGTTGTTTTTTTTTCATTTTATAGATTTTTCAATGAGTTCTTAATGGCAAATGAAAGACATGTTGCAAGAGAGATTCGGGATGAGTACCTAGACACGATGTCCAAGATATACTACTCATATTTCAAAGGCTACCTTGGTCGTCTGATGAAGTTACAGGTCAGACAATAGATATTTCTTATTGGTGATCGAACTATTTTTAAAGGTTATTTTTTATGAATACAATTGATATGTTGAAGTGATTTGTAAGTCCCAACCACTTTAAAAAAAAAAAATTACCCTCAATATCTCGAATACTCTGATATCTTGAAGTTTTTAAAGGGTCCCATTTAGTTCAAGATAATGAAGTTTGACTGTATTCAAGTCAACAGATGTTGCATGCCTTTTCAATTCTCTGTCTGTATTTTTAGTTTGAAGAGGTGGCAGACAAGGATGATTTGATGGGAGTGGAGGATACCGCCAAAAAGAGTATCCTTTCTTCTTTTAAAAAAATTTTGCAAGCCCAATTTTTACATGTATCATTCATTTCATACCCACAATATTTATCGGGGAACCAATGGATCAAAAACATTTAGTTAGCAAAGATGTTAATGTGTCATGGGAAATTAGAAAATTTCCAGCAGCAGTAAATCAAAAGATGGATAAAGATTTCCTTATCATATAATCAGGTTTCTTTAGTTCTAAACCAGCCTTGAAGAACAGGTCTACAGTTTTTACTTTGGGTAATCGAGGGGAAGTTTTGACAGCTAGACTAGAGGAGCCAATCATTGTTCCCCATGCTCAGCAAAAGTCGGACACAAAGGTACACAAGAAAATACACTGTTTTTTACCATTCATAACACTCTCATGAATGGAATGTTACTTGTAAAGATTATGGTTTAAATGGTGTAAGGAGATTATAATTTTTATCAGCTATAATAAGGGAAGGTTGGGAAATATGGACTGTAAAGAAATTCTTTTATTTATCAACATTTCATACATATTTGGATTGTTGTTTGAAACTCACTTCTGGTTGATTGTATTTCAGTTTAATTTTGAGAGTTTATTCCGGAGTTTACACTATGCCCTAATGGACAACTGCTGTAGAGAGTACCTGTTCCTAGTAGATTTTTATATGGCCTCTGGTACAGCCTCTCAAGATTTGTTTAATGCCATCATGTCCAAAACACTACAGACCTACCTTGTAAGTATTCATAAGACTGACATGCATCATTTGGAATTTTGTACTGATGTTTTAAAATCTATGTACATGTATTACCATACCCCCATTTTTTACTTCGTAGAAAACAATGGAGGAACATGTATCTGAGTGTTATGACTCTATTGCCATTTTCCTATCCATTCACATTGTACACAGATTTAGGAACATCATGCACAAGAGAGCTGTACCCGCTCTTGACAGGTAACAAAAGAATATGTATTATATAAATATGATTAATGGTGATCAGATATCTAGAAAGATTCAAAATACTCTGATATCACAGTAGGGTATGTGTGGAAAAATCTATATTAAACAGATAAGTTTCAATCAGTCAAAGTTTGTCCTTAGTTTTCTTCAAATTCTTATGCCATCAAAAGGAAGAAATTCTGTCAAGAAAAATCATTCAAGTGTAAATGACAGATAATTACTACTGTACTTTAGAGTTTTTGTTTTTAGAAGAATTAAGAAAAAACAGCGTTATATAAATTTCAAACCTGGTCTGGGGGTATAGCATAAGCTCGCCCAAACCTTGTCTCTTGGAGCTAAAAATGTGTAATTAGACAATTTTTGCAAAGTTTGCATCATATTAACATCACAATTTATAAAACTTCATGTACTTTTAAATAAAACTACCTTAAAGAGTCCTGCCTAATATTTATTTAAAAAACACATCAATATGTCCATGGTGTTTGAACTTTGTAGGTACTGGGACACCCTCCTTGGAATCATGTGGCCAAGGTTTGAAACAATTTTACACCTCAACATACAAAGCGTACGAGATGTGGATCCTCAGAAGTTTGGACATATTGACAACAGGCCACATTATGTAAGATTGACATATTTAATATAGTACTGGTATGTTTTTGATAATTCATGTTAAACTAATACAGTGCATTCATTAGAACTGTACTTTGAAGCTACTAAATGACATACATGTACATATACAATAAACCATTAACAAGTACATGTACTGTGGAATCATTAATGATTGTGGTGGCTCTATTGTTTGTTTGATTGGTTCCCCTTGTCAGCAAGTTGACATCCACAACAAACAAACATTATGAAATGTTACAGTTTAAATTTATTAATTATGCAACTACATTCAAGAGAAAAACCTTTGAGAGGTTTTTTTCCCAGGAAATTGACTCCGCAAAATTTAATTAAACTACAAGTAGACCTGTTGAGAATAATTCAGATAACTCTTTCCTCAGATCACCAGGAGATATGCAGAGTTTTCAGCAGCCATTGTGGGAATCAACCAGTCCTTCCCCGACGACCGAGTCCATCATTTACTGGAACAGCTTCAGACCGAGGTTGAAAACTTCATCCTCAAGATGGCTGCCGAGTTTCCTCTAAGAAAAGAGCAGCTGATATTTCTCATCAACAACTACGACATGATGTTAGGCGTACTACTGGTAAGACAATGCTTGTAGCAATTTTAAAAAATTGAAAAATTTTAAACACAAAAATTTTGCAAAATTTTTTATAAAAATTATGTTCAGTTGTATCAATTTTTTAAACACATACATGTATGTCTATATTAGATTAGTAATTTTTTTGTCAATTATTATGTGTTTGTCATTGATTTAATTGCGGTTTATGATTTAGCACGCATCTGCTACTAAGTTTAGACAGGTAAAATTGTTTACAAATCCTCATACTCTCACTATTATCAACTTCCTGTCACTTACCCAGAACTCATGCTTGCTTTTTTCATGCAAATCATAATCTACATAGAGAAATTACAGTATACACAAACCAGTTGTATCAAATTTTGAGAAAAATATATATTGTTTAGATATTCTATGTATTGTATTTTTTTTACACACACCATTCATGTTAGTTTTATCATGAGCATTTTGTTTATTTTTCTGATCTGGTGTGTGCTGATTAAGTTTTGGAATGTTGGTTGGATTGGCTTTTAAAATCTTACAGACTCTGGATTCAAAAAAATGTATTGAATAATTTCAGTTAATGGGTATCTGTATTTTTTATCATATTGACCCTACCAACAACATGCATTCATCCATTCACATATTACTTGAGTGCAATGGTACTCCCTTACAGTTGTAAATAAATGCAATGGGTTTATTATAAGTACTGAATTTTAAACTAGTGACTTTGCACAATGCAAGTTACATTATTGTTAAACAGTCTTTATGATAAAAAATATGTTTAGATCAAATGATTATTTATTAAAATAAAATTTCATATCCAATTCTATTTTGATGAGATTATTATTGTCTTATACATATTATTCGCAATGCCCAGTGAGAAGAAAAATTCTAATTTTATTCATCAATGTCAAATGGTATGTGTAAATACATGTATTTTGCTTCGAGGCATTCATATGAAAACTAGTTTCAATGCTATTAATGCTATTCTTTGTTTATTTACTCAAGTCATTAAATGGGTGTTTAGAGTTATTGAGTTACCTGATTAGACCAGGTAATAAAAAAGATTAAAGTTTGAAATTATAGAGAGTTCTTTTAGATGAGTGGCAGTTCTTTTGAGTTTGAAGGTTATAATTACAGCATTTTTACAGAGCTTTGATATATGATATATTTTTCATACATTTGATTTGATGCTTCTATCATTTGAAAAAAATGAAAATGCTTTTCAAAATTGCATATACATGATTAATCAAGATCAGAAAAAAACCTATACAACAATCCATTAAAAACCTACAAATATTATCCAATTCAATTTAGACATCTATGCATGCTAATCAAGGGTGATGATCCCCTCATTTTTAAAGGGAAGAATTACACATATCAAAGTTTTATTAAGGGTTTAGTCTGTCTTGCTTGCAATACTTTTATTTCATACTTAAGTCAGTTAGAGAGACTTGACATGAATTGTCCCTCATTGGTCGGTAAAGAAAAAATGTAAAATACAAAATTAATTGCATGTTCTACATTCTCATATTTGCAAGTTAGAGACTGTATTTTTAACTCATTGATAATTTTCATAGGAGAGAACGGCAGAAGAGTCAAAGGAATCGGAGAGTTTCAAGGAACTTCTGACAGCACGGACCCAAGAATTCATTGAGGAGGTATTGTCCCCTCACTTCGGAGGCATGATTTCCTTTGTTAAGGACTGTGAAAACACCATAGAGAGGGCAGGGGTGGAGGCCCTGCGACCAGATGAGAGTATGTATATATCAATTCTTATACTGTTAATTCTTAATTAAACGTGAGGAATTAATATCCGCGTAAAATCGCGAGAAGCACATCTTGGGGATTTTAATTTTTGGACAGATGTAAACTGTTAGGAAATGCATTGAAAAATTGGTGTTCGCGATTTGATGTAAAACGATAGATTCGCAAAATTAAGTACTCGCGTAAAATAAGGAATCTACAGTAATTATATGATCTACTTCATTCCCATGTTTGCATCAAGACTGTAGATTATTTTAGATTAAAAGCCAGGAATGATATCCACATAATATAGAGAGAAGCACTTCTTGTGGATTATAAATTCTCATTGGCATTTTTCTGACAGTTGTGAACTATAGAAATTAGGAAAACAAAAGTTAAGCAGTTTTTACATGTATATTCTCACAATTTGATATAAAAGGGTTGGATCACAGAATTCAGTACTCACGTTAAATGAGAAATCAACATTATGTGGTGGAATTCACCCATTGGCATATGTTAAATTTTTTATATTACCTTGTGATGATGTCACAATTTATTGTTTTTTATGTATCCTCTTGACAAGTCCCAAGTCTTGGATGTTTACTTACATATGAATTTAAGAACAAACTCGATCTGTATTGAAATAAAAAAGATGAGCTTTCCAGCTGAAATTCTCTTTGAGCACAGAGTAACAGAGTATTCTAACTCCATGTCGTTGAATGAATTATGCCATTTTAAATTAATTATTGACCTGATTACAGGAAGAGTACAATCTATTGTGCGGGGCTTTAACAATGACTGGAAGCGAGCTCTGGAGCTTATCAATGGTGATGTCATGAGGGCATTTACTAATTTCAAGAATGGCACACAGATTTTACAGGTATTTATTATTGCTAGTTTTTTGCTGGAAATATTAATGATCATATGACAGTAAAAATCATCACTAAATTTCACCAAATTCTTCTGTGTCTGGAGGTGGAAACATTGTTAAATGGACAATATCATGTAGCCTCCTTAACCAATTTCAAGTCAAATGTATTCAAAACATTAAGGTGGTATGGGACATCTGTCAATATTAATGTAAATAAAAGTACATTATAATAAATAATTTCACTGGTTTAGAATATTCAAATCTTTTAAAAAACACTTTACCAAAAAATGTTTTTAAATTTTTTGGAAAGGTATTAAAAATTATAAAAGCTCTAACAAGATTGGAACTTATGGCCAGCAGATTCGTAATGAACACTGTGCTCCACTGTTAGGTAACAATTTGGGGAAAGAAAATATTATTCTTTATTTCATTTGGAAGTACATCACAATATGAAGGTGCCCATACTGCCTTTTAATATTTAACACCTTGGTTTTGAATTATTCTCTGATAATTGTATTTTGTATTATTGCAGGGAGCCTTGACGCAACTGATTCAATATTACCACAGATTCCAAAAAGTTCTGGGACAGGGACCATACAAAAATATGCAAATAAGAAATGAACTCATTAATATTCATCATGTGATGGTGGAAGTCAAAAAATATAAACCAACCTTTTAAGACCATGACAGGAGATAAAAACTATAAAATGCTGTTAATATTGAGAGCAAGATTGATTGCATATGTCATACATATGTGGACAGAAAAATTATTTATAAAACCATTTCCTAGTGCAATACTTTGACAGGAAGAAGCGTTGATATGTTTTATTGTATATGATGAATATGCATGTAAAGATGTGTATTAAAATACAAATTATGATATATCTTTGATTTATGTGATGCTCTTTCAGTGTACACCAAAAATACCCTTGAAAAAAAGTATTCATGAAATAATTGCCGTTACGCAATGAATTTTTCGTTGTAAAGGTTACTTGTTAGGAGAGTTTAAAACAAGAGTTTTTTTCCACTTCAGGAAAAATATGCATTCGGATATCAAAGAAAATTATGGTCATTTCTAAGGTAAAACAATTTTCAACTTTCATTTTTTTTCTTTTTTGCACCGAGAACATGCATGATTGTTATTAAGAATCTGTGGGTTTTACAGGATATGATTTTTGAAATTGAAAACATTCTCATTAATATTTTTATTTCTTTCAAATAAGAAGCATTAACCACTTAATACAGCAGTTCGTTAAAAGGAAAAAAAAAACCACTACCGTGTATTTTCTAAAAAGAAAGACCTGCCATATCAAAGACACGGAGCATAATGTAACACAATCAACAAGGAATCGAGAAATCCGATTTCCCCCTGTCCTGACAAGGTGCATACCTGTACAAGGCTGACGATAGAATTGTGTCAGACCCCAGTGGTCATTTGTCACTCAAATCAAAACGCTGTCAGCCCCCAAAAAACATTAGAAACAAAACGGTAATGCGTAATTGACAATGTATGTGCTAGATAGCTTGTTTTTCAAGCGTCTGTTGGACAAGTGTATCGGCTGACTTGCGAGATTTACGACGAGACGCCTGTTCCATTAGGGTTATGTAACAAGGGCGGAAACATCGCCGCGGAATGTCCCCAGGTATAGGGACCAGCCAATCTAAAAAAAAAAAAAAAAAACAATGCACGCCGCATGCACAACCAGTGCAGATTTATTTTTATTTTCAGTTTAAATATCATTTAATTTCTTAAGATTGAGACATTTTGAATGGGGTTATGGGTTGTGCAATTTTAAAACTCGCTCCTCTCCTTTTATCTTAAATATTTTGTAAGAATGCTAACTCTCTCTTTCTCTCCTTTTGCTCTCAATTAAATATGTGAATGAATTTTATTTTTTTATTTTTAAGTTACGAACTGAGGAGGGGTAAAATTCATTCCTCCTATTTTAACTAATATATAAAAATAATGCATAAAATATTTCAATAAAGTTTGGTCTCTCTCTCTCTATCTCTCTCTCTCTTATATAAATATTACTAATAATCAAAATAAAATATAAATATTTCCCCACCATACTCCGCCGCAAAATTTTACTTAAATGTCCATTTAATATTTAAGCGATTGAACTACATTTTTTTTTTTTTTGAAATTTGATCAAATTTTTTGAGCCACGTAGGTCGAAAATCTTTAAACGGTTTTAGTATATAATTTGATCAATCATGATTTATATATATATTTTACTTAACGTCAAGTCATTTCATCCATTCATTTTTTATGAATTTTTTAGATTTTATATTAGTTAAATGGTCGATAATTTATCTCAATGCATACCATTTTTGAACATATGCATAATTAATAAATAAAAAAAAAAACACGTAAGCAATAAACAACATTGTTCGTTGACCATGGCGTTATGAACTGCAATTGTTCAGTCGCAAGTGCGCAAACACGGTGATTATGCCATGCATCCGATTTATTATTGTTCATAATGCATAATGACTGAAAAATGTTGTTAACATCAACTTCTTTTGTTTTGTTATTTAATTTTTTTTTAAATCAATTTAATTTTGATGGGAACAATTGCGTTTGAGGAGTGCATATTGATTGCAAATAATACATGTTTAACACAGCGATCGAGGCCTGTATAGTTACGCAGTTTGATAATTTCAATCAAAATTGGTATCTGACAATTTAGAGTTCATATTGTGTGTCCAAAATATCTTGCCTATTAATTTTTTCTAAATAAATTGATACACAAATTTTGATTAACAGAAACATCCTCTTTCTTTTCCAATCCTATATAAATTATACATGTACATTTTAATTAAATGTTATGACAACTTTGATGATTTATATTATATAAAGCATATCTATAGGATATAAAGTATATTTTTCCTTTAAATTTAATATGCAACAAATTCTTTTTATATATATTAAGAAAATTAAGATACTACGGCAAATAACTATTTTCATTGGTACTTTGCAGAAAGAATTACTAGATCTGCCAAAATAAAAGTAAGGAAAATAGAATTTATGATATAAGATTTCTACTGCCGACTTATCAAATTAAGTTTTAATGTCAAAACAAGGATGTTTATTTTCATACAAAAATACAATCTACTGGCCTATCAGGACATCCTTTCAACCAAACTTCACACTTAATCAATTACCTGCCGTGTGGTTTCAATCAGTGCTTTTATGATCAACAAGCTCGTTCGGATCACGTTCAAGACACTTTAAAAAACACACAGCAAATATCATTCTCATTGGCGAGCAATTGGGTCTGACGATCGTAAACATTGAAATATAATTTGCTGTATAAGTAAAAGCCAATAACAAAAAACACCGTCCTGACGCAGACTTTCATGTACCTCTAGAGGAAAAAAACCCAAAATATTTAATAACGAAAAACATCTTTTTTATTTTTCTACTCGTATTTAATTTTTAATTCTGTCTTGCTAGTATTTATGTACACATGCCATCCACATAGGAAATAAATAGAAGTTATTGAAAGACTTGGATAGGTATCAAGTGTATCGTTTTTGTCCACCTCAGTACATTGAGGTGTGTTTTGTGGTGTGCATCCTAGTGGTCTCTGGTATATCACTGAATTCGGTGGTTCGACTCCTCTCTCCACGGCGAAAGTTTTTGTAAAACATTTTCTTGCAAATGCCGCAACAGATGTGACGTACTTGGCGAAGAAACATGACGTAAATAATGGGGTTGACGGCATGATTTAAAAGTAGCGCAAAACTGGAGACAATATTCATGGTTATGTAGTTCTCTATTTTCATTTGCACAATGTCATGATGGTAAAGGGACAGAATAATCCATGACGTCACAAACGGTGCCATGCAGAGCACCTGCACCAATAAAACCAACGTCACAACAAATGACAGTTGTGTCGTCATTCGCGCGAAATTGTGAGTGTCTTTCCTCCACATATTCCAGACAAAGATAAAATGCAATATGGTAATGGTGAAAAACATCACCGAAAATTTCAGTGCCATTACACTGGGTTCAACATACTGTAGAAAGTTTCCTGGAATGGAACCATGTGAAATTTGGAAGGTGAAAATGCCGTAGCCGATATTAATGACGAAAGCGACTAACCATGCAACACAAGAATACTGTATAATCTTCTTTGGTTCAAACTTGCCCTGATATCGGAAAGGGTAAACCAAAAGGATGAATCGAACAATAGCCAATAACACATTATGGGCACAAGAACTGTCTAGCGTAAACGCCGATATTATAATTGCAACGTCGAAAACAATCCCTTCAACGTCATACCACAGCAGACAACAGTATATCAGTCGAACAATTATGGCCAAGAAATCCGCCACAGACAGACAGCCGATTACGGCAAACATTGGCGTGTGCAATTTCTCCTTCTTTAAAACTGAGAGAAAAATGATAGCGTTACCGGACATGCCTAGCAACGTCACTAACAGACCCGTCAGCAAGTAGACGTCACGGTAGCGATACATCCCCGATAACGCAAAAATGACGTCACGCGCTGGCGTCTCAAGAATCTGGCTGGAATTATTCATGTCTGCTCGGCGATGCTCGTTGTTTCTGGAGAAGTTATTGTTTGGCAGAACTCTGGGATGTTTTCTTGAGTTCTAACAAAGACTGCAAACGGACAGAACATTTTGTAGTCGAGAAACAACACTTCCGTTTGATGTTTAACGGAAAGAACAAGAAAACAAGGTAATGGGGCTGTTCTATTTTCGAACTTCCCAGATCATGCGACTTTTCTACCGATATTTTGTATCGTTAAGTTGTTCCCTGGTGTTCTTTTTCAGAAGTGAAACGTAAGCCATGTTTTGAAACGTTCGTTTGATAGAGCGTCGGTCACCGTACACACTGTTGACATTTATTGATACAGATAGATCCGAGAAAGCAATGCGCATTTTAAACATTCTTCAAACGAATAAATACCAATAATCTGGTGTCATACAATCCTTGTCTCCTGTAAACTCCCAGCACATGGCCATTCTAAACGTTATTTCTTAAGCAGTCCCTCGTGTACTCCTTGTTTTATATATGGACGGAATTTTAAGCGTTTTCTATTTTTGGCGCTACATGTACAAGTATATTTTTCTTTAACGAATTACCTCACATTTCAGGTGATGTAGGTGTTTACACCTGTCGTTTATTGTGGGCCCCGGGGAGAGCTGGTCTGCCTTGTTGCCATGATTGGCTCAAAGTCACTGTTTCACCGTTCATTATAGTCTTAATAAAAGTCATCCATTCCATGTTACGTATTGGGTGGTTCATGGTTGCATGTTTATTTACAATATCATAAAATTTATCTTACACGTAAAATACTCTCTCTCTCTCTCTCTCTCTCTCTCTCTCTCTCTCTCTCTCTCGTTTTAACATACCTACACGAACTCGCTTTACATTTGTCCTAAGATAACGCATTGTCCAAAAAGTTTTAAGAAATATTAATTCCCATGTTTACAGCAATAAATCATGATTTCTCTGTAAAAACCACCAACTAGGAACCCCTTACTCATTGAATTCGATCAGCTAGTAATGTGCACTTTTCTGGTGCGATCCCATCTTTTCTCGTGATCAGCAGTTCAAATTATTTTTTGTTTTAAATTCGCTTGTTCGTCTGCGTAATAATTATAACACTTTATGATTGATATTTCTAGCATCGATAAAAAGGTATATTTAAAAAAATTAAAACGTTTCTCTTCTTACACAAAAATTATCGAGAACTTAACTTAAAGTACAGGCCAATGCTTTGTAAGAAGTGTAATGTGTAAATTGCAAATCAATTATACGTGCAAGCAATGTGCACGTCTTGCATTCACACCTGTGCACATTGTGAAACGTGTAATATACAAACCAACTGCACTTATTATATATACGTGCATTTATATATATTATTACATTTTTCCCTGAAATAGAAATCGTTTCTTCTTTGCTTTACCCCATCATGCACTGGACACATTTCGTTAAAAAAAAATACGAATAAGCATCTTAATTTTAAGTTATTGCTATGCCTTTAAACACCGACACACACCTTGTTTTTCCTGATGTGGTTAGAGAACAATTAAAGACCTGATGAAGGGCTAGCCGTGCGCGTGTCATTAATTATCAAACGCCTCCTTGCTTTATACCTATGTAATGACTATTTTCATTCATGTGTCAACGTTTGAATTTTTCCTGGTTTGTTTCCCAAAATAAAATATTCAAATCAGAGCCCAAAAGCAGCAAAACAGATTTTTGGGATTAAATTTTAATTGTTTTACATGCATTGCATTTTTTACATAAAAAATAATGTAAGTCGAATTTAAGCCTAGTAATGTATACTCCATCAATCTAACATGCTAATGAATAACTGGCGTGGAATTTCGATCTTCCCTAGCATTCCCTTCCTTATGCTTTCCCCATCTCTATTAATCATCTTTCTACCTTGTTACCCCCCCCCCCTCTCCCTCCTCTCTCTCTCTCTCTCTCTCTCTCTCTCTCCACCCACTCACTTTTAAGAATTTCTTTTTTCCTTACACCTTTGGATTCTCCCCTTCTGTCTCCAATATGCATAAACTCACTGATTTCTTTCTTATACTGTTAACTCCAAGCTCTTTCTTTCACTATTCTCTCATATTTTTTTTGTACTCTCCAACCAGTTTCCTTTATTCTGTCAAATACACACTTGAACCTTTCTCTTAATGCTATACATAAAAAACTAAATGTACATGTTACACTCTACCCTTCTGTCTAATGCACTTGTATTTTCCCTATTACCCCCCCCCCCCCCCATTTCTATTCCTTTCTTTCTCATATTAATTTGCTTTGTCCTCCTCCTCTCCCCCCTTTTCGCTCCTCCATGCATTCTCCTCTCCACTTTCCCTTACATTCCCTCCTTCTCTTCTTTGCACTTTTTCCTTCTCATTTTCTCTTATATATCTTTCCTTTTCAAATATATTCTTGCTTCTGTCTTCAAAATGTCCTCCCATTTTCCCATTTTCCTGTCAAACATTATCCCACTTATCACAAGCAGTCTCTTTTATTTTCCTTGACTTCTCTCTCCTCTATCACCCAGGATTTGAGGAGCATTCTTGTCCCATTGTGTCTCCTTGTGTAATGCAGGGGTGCATTTAACAGAAAAACTTATAAAATTAATAAATATTGAATTCATTGCCTATAATTCAATTTTTTTGCTCTTCATTGTAGATAAAAATGGTCATTGGACCATGAAAATGACCTTAAGAATGTACCAAATTCAAATGTAACGTCAGGCGTATTGATACGTTTTTGACGTTAGTCTTACTATGACGTAGGCAACATTCTTTATACGATATAAAATAATTTTTGAACAAATCAGAGAGCATGTTACAACCAGAATTAAATTATAACCAATTCAAATTAATTATTGCTCATTTTCTATACATTGTGTTAACTCAATGCAAGTACAATATAAAGATACATGTTGAAAGAGAAGAAAATAAATCATAGTTCATTTGACCCTAATGGGACCATTCCATGGAAATGTTTGATTTATTAAGTTCTTTTGTAATAGGCATCATTAAAAAGTAAAACACTTGTTCTGATCATGAGGGAATTAATCAAATGTATAAATTGAGAAGCTACCGTAATTGATTCATTGTTCTAAAATGTAGCTTTTCGTGTCATGTCTCAATGGCAGAAAGTCCTCTTTAAATTAAAAGATAAATCAATGAGGAAAAAAAATCAAAGAACACCAAGATAAAGTCCATATACTTTTTAAATATAAATTTTAAACATTCTCACAAAAGCGAAAAAAAAAATTAAATTACCCTGGTATATCACAATTTTGTCCTAAAAAATTCATTTGAGTATTTTTAAAACAAAAAGCTTAAAATAAAATAGATTTCCTTTTACACCTGTCAATAAAACTGTGGAAACATATATGTATATGGAAAACAGTGGCCCCCCAACCCCCCCCCCCCCATTTGAATTTGATATGTTCATTTTCCTGCTTGATGATATTGAGCAGGAAAATAAACATATTTATACACCTCCTAACTGAAGATAAATTTATAAAATATTGTCCATGACTATATGTTCCCATGAATCTGAATAATCCTTAAATAATTATTGCCCCCAGAAATATGTTTGATATTTCCACAGTTTTAAAAATATCCTCCGTAAAAAGCACACTATTTTCAAAAAATATATAATAAAATATGTATCTTCAACATTTCTGATTCATAAAAATATACAATATAATAAAAAATTCATAAAATTCTTTTTACACTGCATGTTATGACTGGATAAACGAATATACTAAAATATAAAAACATATAAACATATAAAAAATCCACAACAATAAATCTTTATAAGTAAGAATTGATTAAAATCTCATGTAAATGTGCATAGGTTAAAAACAAGAGGCCCATAAGCCACATCGCTCACCTGAGGAACAATAGGTATGATAAAATCAGCTTAATGGAGTCATAATACAAACTATCTGGACAATGTACAAAATACATGTAGATCCTGTATAAATAAAATCCATTTTTCCCCCTGGATATTCTTATGTTTATAATCATTAGTCCCTTTTCTATCAGGATGATTTTATGGTCATATCACATGTTGAGTATTGCAGTTTTCAAAAAGATCCTTAACAATTGTTTATATATGGGATATAAAGCTACATCAAATTCTGAACCTTCTTGTGAATTGTCCTGGAGCCGTATTAACAATTATAAAGAATCATCTGGCTGATTAGTTTCTGAGAAGATTTTTAAAGATTTACTCTATATATTCCTATGTAAAATTTGACCCCCTATTGTGGCCCCATCCTATATCCGGAGGTCATGATTTTCACAACTTTGAATCTTCACTACCTGAGGAGGCTTCCACACAAGTTTCAGCTTTCCTGGCTGATTAGTTTATGAGAAGAAGATTTTTAAAGTTTTACTTATATATTCCTATGTAAAACTACGATCCTCCATTGTGGCCCCACCCTACCCCCGGGGGTCTGATTTTAACAACTTTGAATCTACACTACCTGAAGATGCTTCCGCACAAGTTTCAGCTTTCCTGGCTGATTAGTTTCTGAGAAGAAGATTTTTAAAGATTTACTCTATATATTCCTATGTAGAACTTTGACCCCCATTGTGGCATCATCCTATATTCGGAGGTCATGATTTTCCCAACTTTGAATCTACACTACCTGAGGACGCTTCCACACAAGTTTCAGCTTTCCTGGCTTTATGGTTTTTGAGAAGAAGATTTTTGAAAATTTCTCAAAATTTTTCATTAATTTCTAATTATCTCCCCTTGAAAAAGGGTGTGGTCCTTAATTTTCACAACTTTGAATCCCCTTTGCCTAAGGATGATTTGTGCCAAGTTTGGTTGAAATTGGCCCAGTAGTTCTTGAGAAGATTTTGAAAATGTGAAAAGTTTATGGACAGAGACAGACGGACGGACGTCAGAAAAAATGTGATCAGAAAAGTTCCCTTGATCTTTTAGCTCAGGTGAGCTAAAAAGGAAATAAACAATCTCTATGTAAAAGTGCAAAATTCTTGTAAATAGCATAATGGTATTTTACAATCTTCTTTATTTTTCCCTTTATTTCACATTATATAATATTATATTCTTGGACATTTTGCATTCTGATGCAGAACAAAACATGGATACATAAAAAGAAGAATTATTTTTTTCTATATTATTTGAATGTAGATATTTTCCTGTCTTGCTTAATAAATTTATGGAAACAATGATTCAGCATTATTTCTAAAAAGAAATAATTTTGTTTTGCTAAATCTTGATATATTTTTCAAAAGAGTGTCACATTGTCATGGTACTTTTCTCTTTAATGATACATAGCCCTAAAGACCTAGTAAGTTGTCAGAACTTGTGTCCAAACCATGTGTATACTGTGGAATCATTTAATTTCGTGGGGGCCAATTTTCGTGGGTTGTGGGTTTTTTGGTTATTCGTGGGGATGTAATTTCGTGGATGTGTCGGTTTTCAGTTTCAGTAGGAAAACTATAAATCTTTTATAATTAGTTTTCGTAGACAGTATAAATTCGTGGCTGAGGGCTACCCACAAATACCACGAAAATTGAGCCACCTTGAATTCTAATGATTTCACAGTATGTATCTTATATACGTATATCGTATGCTAACAATGAAATATGTTCAAATTAACACAGTCCCTATCAATATCATCAACAAAGAATATTACTTGCACCAGCCTGCCATAAAAAAGTCCTTATTGCAAGAGCATTGCCAAACTCTCTGCAACTAGATGTAGATATAGGTTAAAGATACATACAGCACTTGGTATACTGTGACTACATGATAGCACTATCAAAGCAGTGGCATTCCTAGTTTTTTCCTTAATTCATTAGGAATATAAGGATTAGAGTTACAATGGCCGTGTCTGTTTGGGATGTCAGATTCACGGTAAACATGGAGCTGAACACAGGACCGGACAGATATCTCGATATCATTCCAAACCTACAACGCAAAAAGGCACATCAAATGTTAACTGTCTCTCTTTCAGTTAGCGTAGATGGTTGATGGTTTGATTATTATTAATGTTGAACAATGGAATTTGTTACAGTACAACTTGCTTATATAAGAAATTTCTTGGAACAGAATACTTTGATTAATTTAAAATTGTTTCATTAGAAGCATAGAAAAGGTATAATTATGGGACATGAATTAAATTTCATAATTACTTTGAATATCAAAACCAATTACAGTATGCTTATAGAAAAGGTATGATTATAGGACATGAATTAAATTTCATAAATACTTTGAATATATTAAAACCAATTACAGTATGCTTAAACCTATATCAATCTTTATATGGAATTAAGGACAAAATTTTTTTTTTTTTAAATAAAGAAATTGATTTACCTCTTCTCCTAGAGCAGTAGCAAATTTCTTCGACAATTTAGCATCAGGGATCCATACATTTCCTTTGGCCAGAACAGCATGGTCATTATATTTTCCAAGGAACATAACTCTGACTTTGTCCGACAGAAGTGGATAAGTCTCCTGACAGTTGTCATCCACAATGGTGGAGACTAAGTCACTGAATCCCTGGCCTCTCTCCTTGTATGTACACATCAAATAACCTGCACAAAAAGTTAATGGTGCACAAAATGATTAAGTTCATCTCACTGACAAATTTTTATACAGAGCGATTATTGTCATTCTCAAAACTTGAGAAAGTGTTACTTTTTACATATATATGTGACTTTTCACAGTATTTATTGAGAGCTGAATGCAAGTTATTTCCCCTATAAGGAATTATTATAATAGCACAATACAGTATATGTATTTACATTTTTGAAGTTCATTCTTTTAATTTATATTTTCAGAAATGCATATACTGGGTAGCATTAATAAAGATAAAAAACAAACCTATAAATGACCACATGGAAGGAGTATGCAGCATACAGTAGTTGGCTCTCATATTTTGTACGGATTCCATTACATCCTTTATGGCTTCTTCTCTCATTTTTATTAGAAGTGAATCTAGTTTTCTGAGCTCTTCTTTATAATCAACTGTCAAAATAGGTCAATGTATAATAGTTTCTAAAGTTAAAGTTCAGTCACAAAAGTACATTACGTTGATCCATATTTCCTTTATTTTACCTATAAATCTAATTTTTTTTTTATATTTTCACAATGTCTTGATCATTTTGAATTATATAGTGACAAAATTAATCAAGAAAAAATGTATATCTGTGCATGCTACCTTAAATTGCAAAAATAAAGTAAAAACCATTAGACTTACATTAATATTCCAAAATTCACAAAAAAATAAATTTTTGATATACATGTCTATTAAAATAAAATTAAAATTCTAACCTTTTAAGGCAAAATCAATATACAGCTTGCTTGATACAGCTGCTCTTGCTTTGCTGTTGCTATGACAGAGGATAATTTGACACATCAGTAATCGTGTCAACTGCATGACATCTAGGTCAGGGTCAATCAAGGTCAATATCACAGGCAGAGAAATATGCTTTTTCACATCCTTTACAATCTTTCTAGGTTTTGATGCAAGGTAATAATCATCCATATCTTCATTCAAATCATCACTTTCATCATCACTTTCACCATCATTATCATCATCATCAACATCATCATTATCTTCATTGACATTCTGACCTTGACTTTTATCTTTTGACTGGTTACACTGAGCAGTCTGAGTCTCCTCTGAGTTAGAGACTAATGAAACTTCATCATTCACACTTCCTTGAACCACTAGCGTATCCTCCTCTTTGTCTTTATCAGTATACAGAAACCGTTTTAATTGATCTGGAAACATAAAGGTAAAAAGTAAAAACAAATTTTCCCAGAATTTCAACAAAATCAACTGTTATTATAATATTAAATAAGTTTCTTTCTTGAAAATTTCATTTCTGTGAATCTTTGTGTTTGAGAACAGTTCAATAATGAATAGCAATTTTATTCCAAAAAAAAGAAATTTATTGAATGCAGTTTTAATTACAGAGAGTTACTGACCATTTGCACAGCTGTACACCCTTTTCACAGCTTCCTTGGCCATCACAATCCACTTCTCTGGAGGAAGTCCATCATTTTTGTCCATTTCATCAATGTCCAAGGACTGTCCCAGCCACATCTTAATAAATGCCATACAGCCCAGGAAGCTCTGTATATTTGGCTTGGCTTGATTGGAGAAAATCTGTAACATCTGAAAAACACAACCCAGGATAAAGATCTGTTATTCAGTAACAGTTGCAAAAATATTCCATTTTGGACATCTTATAATGTATCAAGGTTTAAACACATCACTGGTGCTGAAATTCAATCCAGTTTCAGTGTGTTTCAACGTTGAAATGTTTAACAATAAGTGAATAACTGATAAGCCATTGTATTTGCAAATTGTTGCAATTTTACAGATACTGTGGTTTCATTAATATTCAAGGGTATCAATTTTCGTGGATAAAGTGAAAATTGCAGTTTCAATGAATATGTAAATTCGTGGTCAATGACCCTATCAATACAAGATGTTGATAGAAATTGCTCTTAAATGAACATATAATTTCGTGGATCAACTAAAAAACGAAATCCACGAAAATTGGTATTCAACGAATATTGATGAAACCACAGTACAGCATGTACACATGGTTTGATGACAAGGTAAACAATACCACTTAAAGTGCTGTTTTAAAATTATTGAAATAATTTAATTTGTTCTTCTGGTGCAATAACATTTTAACATATTTAAATGCAATGCTGTTTCTAACGTAAAACCTTTGATATAGCGAAGTCATTTTTGATTCTCCCAAGTTGTAGATTGTTTTAGAAACTTATGGGATATTAAAATAACAAATAACATTTTAAAACGAATTAAAATCATTATCCTGCTTTAAGCATTGTTTTATTGTACATGTATATAAATGTTATCTGACCATTGCCAGGTGCTGTAACTTTGACTGAGTCAGTGAACATGGATCATCCACCCCACTCTCTGTTTCAGCTGTTGGATCCACCACTACCGCTGCCCGTCCTTCATGCTGCCATTTCTCCACTGCTTTTCTAGCTGCATTCACTTTGCTTGCCTGGTTCTTGTTCTTTTTTTTCATCAATAAAAGAAATTAGAAAATCAGCTGAAATCTCATCCAACTAATTCATAACTTACTTTACATGAACAAAAATGAAACAAGAAACTCAGCTGAAATCTCATCTAACTAATTCATAACTTACTTTTATTACTTGAACAAATCAAAATACAATAATACTGTCATAATCTGGCATACCCTGATTATATCCAGTTCTGCTTGGGCCCAGACTTCCAGGGCCTGATCCAGCTTTTCATCATATTTCTTTGTCATGCTGTCATCAATAGTCAGGCCTTCCCGGGGATCAAACACTTTTGTAAGTGGTAGGTCTTTATTGTTAGATTCAGTCAACATAAGTTTCACAAGTTCCGTTAGGGCTGGAGACTCCTCCAAAAGGTCCTTTTCTGTAAGAATTAAGAAATCATTTTTTAACAAAATGTTTGGCCAAGTTATATTGAAAGCATATGAAACATTCTTTATAAAATTTGTATCAATTACAAGAAACAGATTTGTTTAAATGAGCTACACATTTATACTGTATTGACAACGACAAAATATGTATTACCTTTCTTTCCATGTAAAATAAGATCAATCAACCCATGGCTAATGTTGGAGTTGATTTCTCTCAGATTTCTAGATGCTGCTCTCCTTAAGCACTCTGTAACCATAGCAAGCCAGAATTTCCTCAAGTTCTCCTCTCCATCTATATGCATATCAGAAGCAATACATGTACAACATGCATATCAGAAACAATACATGTACATGTATATTCATTACAAAATTTAACTTTCAATTTCAATTTCAAAATTCAAACCCTCTTCAAATTATATTAACCCTTATTGGTTGTGTGTTATCTGACATTGGTATATATAGGCATTCAATGGGCCTATACTAAATTGTTACCATTAGCCATTTCGGTTCAAATAAATTGAACTTAAAAATGAGTATATAGATATTGGTAAGGGGACATACTGTAGATTCTTTATTTTATGGAAGTACATGCACGTACTTAATTCAGCAATACTGTTGTTCTGTATAAAATTGCGAGACAATGAATTTGCAAACTTTTGCTAAACTTACATGGTTCACAACTGTTAGAAAAACAAGAGGCCAATGGGCCACATCGCTCACCTGAGGAACAATAGGTATGATAAAATCAGCTTAATGGAGTCATAATACAAACTATCTGGACAATGTTCAATAATACATGTTGATCCTGTATAAATAAAATCCATTTTCCCCTGGATATTCTTATGTTTATAATCATTAGTCCCTTTTCTAACAGGACGATTTTATAGTCATATCATATGTTGAGTATTGCAGTTCTCAAAAAGATCCTTAACAATTGTTTATATATGGGATATAAACGTACATAAACTCTGAACCTTCTTGTGAGGCCAAAGAATTGTCCTGGGACCAAAGTCTTAACAATTATAAAGAATCATCTGGCTGATTAGTTTCTGAGAAGAAGATTTTTAAAGATTTACCATATATATTCCTTTGTTAAACTTTGAACCCCCATTGTGGCCCCACCCTACCCCTGGGGATCATGATTTTCACAACTTTGAATTTACACTACCTGAGGACGCTTCCACACAAGTTTAAGCTTTCCTAGCTGATTAGTTTCTGAGAAGAAGATTTTTAAAGATTTACCATATATATTCCTATGTAAAACTTTGACCTTCCATTGTGGCCCCACCCTACCCCCGGGGGTCATGATTTTCACAACTATGAATCTACACTACCTGATGATGCTTCCACACAAGTGTCAGCTTTCCTGGCTGATTAGTTTCTGAGAAGAAGATTTTTAAAGATTTACTCTATATATTCCTATGTAATAAAACTTCGACACCTCATTGTGGCCCCACCCTACCCCTGGGGATCATGAATTTCACAACTATGAATTTACACTACCTGAGGATGCTTCCACACAAGTTTCAGCTTTCCTGGCTGATTAGTTTCTGAAAGGAAGATTTTTAAAGATTTACTTTATATATTCCTATGTTAAACTTCGACACCCCCATTGTGGCCCAACCCTACCCCCAGGGGTCATGATTTTCACAACTGTGAATTTACACTACCTGATGATGCTTCCACACAAGTTTCAGCTTTCCTGGTCTTATGGTTCATGAGAAGAAGATTTTTAAAGATTTACTCTATATATTCCTATGTTAAATTTCGACCCCCAATTGTGGCCCCACCCTACCCCCGGGGGTCATGATTTTCACAAATTACAATTTACACTACCTGAGGATGCTTCCACACAAGTTTCAGCTTTCCTGGTCTTATGGTTCATGAGAAGAAGATTTTTAAAGATTTACTCTGTATATTCCTATGTAAAACTTTGACCCCCCATTGTGGCCCCACCCTACCCTCGAGGGTCATGATTTTCACAAATTAGAATTTACACTTCCTGAGGATGCTTCCACACAAGTTTCAGCTTTCCTAGTCTTATGGTTCATGAGAAGAAGATTTTTAAAGATTTACCCTATATATTCCTATGTTAAATTTCGACCCCCCATTGTGGCCCCACCCTACCCTCGGGGGTCATGATTTTCACAAATTAGAATTTACACTACCTGAGGATGCTTCCACACAAGTTTCAGCTTTCCTGGTCTTATGGTTCATGAGAAGAAGATTTTCAAAGATTTACTCTGTATATTCCTATGTAAAACTTCGACCCCCCATTGTGGCCCCACACTACCCCCGGGGGTCATGATTTTCACAAATTAGAATCTACACTACCAGATGATGCTTCCACACAAGTTTCAGCTTTCCTGGTCTTATGGTTCATGAGAAGAAGATTTTTGAAAATTTCTCGAAAATTTTCATAAATTCCTAATTATCTCCCTTTGCAAAAGGACGTGATCCTTAATTTTCACAAATTTAAATCATCTTATGCTAAGGATGCTTTGTGCCAAGTTTGGTTGAAATTGGCCCAGTGGTTCTTGAGAAGATGTTGAAAATGTGAAAAGTTTACAGACAGACGGACAGACGGACGGACAGACGGACGACAGACAAAATGTGATCAGAATAGCTCACTTGAGCTTTCAGCTCGGTGAGCTAAAAAGCAAGATTTTTAAATCTGCAAGGCATTTTTATGCAGATTTTTAATTCCCTGCATTTAATTAGGGATCAACAGTACTGGTCAGACACATGTCAAATGACTGACTGTACAAAAAAAAGCATAATCAAACATCTGTGTATTACCTAGTATTTGTGTGATAGTATTAGCAGGCAGTGATAGAACATATCCAATCATAGTGTACAGGTTTGGCAGTTTGTGTTTGAATCTGTCTTCTGGGGAGGTAAGGAACAATCTGACAGCCTCTGTAAGTTTGTTCTCCAAGGAAAACTCTTGTACACAAGCTGAATGAAGAGAAATAAATGTACTTGTCAAAATTCACTTTAAATACCCACTGTATTGATGGAACACATTAATTTAATATCTTTGATAAAGTGTATTTTGAGTTCCTTCAACCCAACAACTCCTGTGAGTTTTCAAATACTGAGTCTATTCAATTGTAAGTCACTAGTACATGTACTTTAAAGTAAAACTACAGTGAATAAATGTTCATCTCCCAGTTGGAAATCAGTTTAGAAAAAATTGCCAAATGTTTCAAATTTCTTATTCATCATCAATATACCTTACATTTTGAGAATTATCAGCATATTAAGTTGAATATACCTTGGCAAGTTCGAAGGAAGCAGAAAATCATCTTCAGTTGCTGGTCATTGGACTTTGTATCAGAAAGCTCCCCAACCATCGACCCCAAGATCATGAACATAACGTCCATCTGCTGGAAATCGTAACCCAGAGGATCCAAAGTACAGAAGTAACCAAGAGAAGGCTTCAGCAATACCTGGAAACAAAAGGTTTTCTCCTGATCAAATACAGAGAATGAAATGAAGTGATATTTACCCCTGATTGAAAACAGGACGTAGAACCATTTTAACAAGGCCTTGGACTTTCGGTAGGATGTAGCTATCTATTTCTTGCGTCAAAACAAGTTAAAAATGATGCTGGTTTCAAGTGAAATATACACAGTTGTGTAGTTTTATTTGCCAGACAAATTGTGTCGATTTCAAAGAGCCATGGCTGCGTAGCCAGCGATGTAATAGACTGGCCTACGTCACACTGCAGTTTGACACAACTACTCAAAGTCCAAGCTCTTGTTAAAATGGTTCTAAATTCAAATTAGCAATTTTAAAGAGAAAGAAAACTTTCAATTTTCATACAAAAAGTCTGCAAAATATAAAGATGCATCTAATTGTACCAAAAAGCATATTAATTGAGGCCTGTTCAGAAGATTTGACAGTTTTAATGAGATCTCATGATTATTAAGAAATTGTGTTTCATGGATCAGAATTGTTGGCAAGTACCAAATCAACTAAACAGGCCACTGATGTGATTGATGCACTATGAACCCAAACAATGCATCTAAAAATACAGGTCAGGGTTGCGTCTTGGACACAATATGAGATCAAAATTTTTATTTTACTTTCCATTTTTAATGTTTAGAATAGTTAATATGGGTATTCTAAATGCTTTGTCAAAATTTTAAAGTCAGATATTGAGTTATAAGCAAGATACAAAGTTTGACATTCTGTGTTTTGTAAACAAAGCTCGAAACTTGTTATTGTTTATATATGTGGTTTATTGGTGTACGTTTCAAATAAATGTTGCCTTCTTCTGTTGAAAATATTATTTATGAACAGATTGAATCAGTTTATCTTGTTTAACAAGAGTCATTTTGTCAAAGAAATGGTAATTCCATACTTTACATTATTTGTAAACAAATATAGAACTCGAGCTTTGTTTACATAACAATGAATTCTAACCTCTGTATCTCTCATGTAACTTGACTTCTTACATTCAAATTTTGGTCAATCGTTCAAAATGCGTAAGTAAACCATTTTATACATAAAAATTAAAAAATATTTTTTTTTTATCTAAAATCGTGTTTAAGTCCCTTTAAGGCATATATATATATAGATAAATTATGAAACTCTTACCTTGACCCTTTCCCAGTGCTGCTTGGTGCAGTACAGAGGGAGCCAGGCATTGATTGGTTCCCGGGACTGACCAATAGTGGTGACACCTAGTGGCTGGCTGAAATCAAATCCACCGTGAGCTCTCAGCTGTCCTTCACAGTTGATCTTGTACTCAAGAGCATCCAACATAGCACATCTGCTCACTAGTGTCCCACTTACTGAATGAAGTTCTACCTGGAAAGGTTTGAGTTTCCATAAATTTTACATTCAAATTAAGAGAAATACCGAGTTAATAGAATTTTTTAAATTTATCATATTTATAGAAACACAGGGTATTGTACATGTATAATGTATGAAAAGAGGCAGGTAATTCAATACGAACACATGAAACCAAATTGGCCAAAGCGGCTCTTGTATTCCGCTTTCACTATATAGTTAATTGGATTAATAGCATGCAAGACTAGCTGTGACTTTCTAATGATGGATACCTTGCAACTGATGTATCAAGAGAATGCAGCAACACAACTAACTTGTATTAAAGTTATACACATGCATATACATATCAATAATCGTTTTCACAACTTAATTACCAAAGTAGGAGCATCCAGTACATGTTCTTGTCTGCGCACGGCCAAACCAAACCCGATAGCATCATCCTTGTCACTATCCAACAGAATGTCCTTGATATTGTTCAGAGATAGGGTGCAGACAAAGAAATCGGTGGACGACCTCGACATCCGTTGGATTTCCTCTCTATCTAACTGTATCTGATCCAGCTGGGCCTGGGCGGATTGTAAATGAGGCATGTTCTTTGCCACTCGCTTATCCAAAATTCTCTGTCTCCGAGACTTTGAAAACTAGACACAAAATAATGGTTTATATTCATTTTCTTATGGTTTTTTTACAACGAAATTTGAACATGGATTTTCTCAGCATTTCACAGTATCATAAGAAGTAGAATTTAAAAAAATCATAATTATACCTTTGCTTGATATCTCATGTCATGGGCTCGAGCCAACATCTGAACAGATTGAGTATTTCCTCGAGCAAACTCAGCCAGGACATTTCTCATCTGATCAATCTGTAAGCAGACATGAGATAAAAAAATAATAAAAAACAATTTTCTGGAAAATCAAAACGATGAAAATTCTGTACAAGCGACAATTTATCATAACATAAATTAAAGATAAATCATGCATGACATTAGATTTTTTTTCCAGCATGAGGTGTTGTAAAAATATCTGTTGAATATTAATCACCTTTTTCTTGATGTCGTCCAAATGTCCCTTGAGAATCTCTCTCAGCTCTTTATTAAATTCCTTTCTGAACAGTGGCACCTGGGACAACCTATCCTGTAGCTTATCAACTCTACTCGACAAGTTTTCTTTCACTGTAATAGAAAAAATATAAATAAAATGTTAATTGCAATTTATTATTTGCACTTGATTAACCTGTAACTGAATACATCCATAACTCTTTTTATTGTGCATGAATTTTACACTCTTAAAAGTTACCCCCCTTTGTCAGTGTACATTCATCCCTGAGTAAGGTATGTTACCGGGTACTAATTTTGTAAATATTTTAAAACTTCAAACATACATGTTGTACATGTTTTTTTTACAGATTTGTGGCACCATAATACTGCCAACTATGGGGCAACATAAAAAACATAATAATAGAAAACAATAAGGTTTTACATTTGCTAGACTTTGCCCCAGTTGCATGGTATTAATGTTAAGAATGAAATTTTTAAAAACAAAAATTTACATTGATTGATCCCAGATTGACCATGCCAAGGGAAAAAACTTTATTTAATGAGAAAGTCATCAAAATCTCCTGTTAACATATATCATACATTGTACAATTAAAACGTTAATTAAGATTCATTCAATAACTGACCATTTTTCTCACAGATGGCTTTCCCAATGTCTGCCAACAGAACATCACTGTTTCTCTGTAACACTTTCAGATTCCACACAACCTTCTCTTCAGCTCTGACAATTTGTCTCTGGGTTGTGGTAACTTCACATGGAACAAAGGTTTTTTCTGGCTTTCCTTGCTTTTACAAAACAACAAAAAGACCAACATTTCCAAATTTTACCGGATCTAAATACATGTATTTTTGACAAAAAATTCACTGTGGCTCTAAGACAAGGCACAAACACCATTAAAATCCCACATGGCAGAAATTTTACTTTGAAAAAAAAAACCATCAAAAACTAGACCAAATAAAAGCTTTAAAAGATCTGAATTTAATACATTCATTGACACCTTTTAACTATCCATATTCAAGCAAGTGTAATATACAGTACTCTTTGAATTTTTATAGCAGACATACTATTCCTGTATATTACTAAAATTTGCAAATATAAATACCTTGTTCATTATTGTCATTTCCACCGCTACGGAGAGATTTGTGGGATCAGGGTCACTGATAAGCATCCATAAATCAACTCCCAGTTCTGACTTTCCTTCAAAATAATACAGAACAAAATAAAGTCAAGTATTTATATGCAACTGTACACTGGTATTTAGTAAAGAAAAGATATAATGAATTTTTTGTTTTGTATTATTTTTTTAACTACTTTATTTATCAACTGAATTGAATAATCTAAATTTAATTTTTTTCTTTAAATATTTAATTTTTGTAAAGGTCTGACTATTATAAATTATATTGTACCTAATTCTTCATCTTTAGTTATCTCCCCTGAATATATGGCTGAGTTTTTAGCTGTTCCTCCTTCTAAAATCTGGTTAGTACCAGATATAGAAACCATCACATTCATTGATGAGGTAGCACTAAAATGTGTAAATATCAACATATACATGTACATATATGATGAAACTGAATTACATGTACCTAATATACCATAATAACTCTGAGATGAACATTTTTATTGAGGAATTATTTTTATTGTTATTAAATCTAAGTTTTTATGCATTATATATTTTATTTGGTTTGTAGAACTTTTTCATACTTGCTGAGCACAAAGTCGAAGAGTTCCTGGAGTTTGTCCCTTAGGACAGTGGGTCCATCACCGGGCTCACAATAGCGGAACATGCCCTCCCCGGTTCCTTGTTCTGTCAATTTCTTGAGGAACTCATAGTGGTGTTCTTTAATGAAATAAAAAATTCATATTTCAAATTTTCAGAATCTGATTATATTCACTTAATGTTATTCTCAGTTTAAATTATTTTTTAAGTATACATTTACATGTATAAGGTACATCTTGTAGTACAATATAAGGTTAAAACATAATATATTACTGATTTTATTTTTAACATGATGCTCAAAGGCTTTCACAGTCACTTGTGTACTATAGTAAAACACAGGCTTGTCAAAAATGGAAAGGGGGGAAATGGATGGGTTTTAAACACGCAAGTTTTTCAATATCCATATCAAATTCTCTTGATACGGAATTATCTTGGAGAAACAATGTAAATTGCAAAAGATTTTCCCTAAGTAATCAGTAAAACCACACCCTAAAACCAGAACTCCTCACCAAAGCATCATGAAGTCCAAATTGCATATTCACAATATGACCAATAGATCGAGTCTTCTCCTTCCTAACATTTCAACCACTTACCCTGCGGTCATAAATTTCACAATTTCAGTACAGGTCTTGTTATTCATCCTTGCGATGCACTTAGAGTGCCTGCTATATAGATGCCTATTATCAGGAGACTGAGAAGATTTCAGATTTTAAAGAATAAATGCATATATATACGTTGACCCCACCCCGACATGTAAACATGACCCATGCAGGTGTCATGAATTTTCCAAATCTAGAAAAGACTATTTTGTTCATCATAGGCACATATACTTAGTTTGCCTGCTAGATGCCCATTACTAGCGACAGGAGATTTAAATGTACAATAATTTACATACCTTTTGAAAATCCAACAGCATGAATTGTGATTGAACTTCTTCCTGCACTATTTTCAACACTGGCCATCAGAGACTGGAACCACTTTTGCTCCACTGTTTTTGTTCCATAGAGTCTAGCATCAACTCCATCAGTCAAGAAAACAATAACAGTTTTCTCAATTTTTTTATCTGAAAAAAAAAAAAATTTTCTAATTGCAAATAACTCAGCAAACATAATGTCCTGAAAATTATTTATTTGGTTTTTTTTTTAGCATATTGGCCAAAAAATGTGTTTTTATTTTACTGTTGATATACTCTCTCTGACCTACATAATTCATTTTGACAATTTTTAAAGTTTAACTGGTATCAAGATACACATTAATGTTAAATGAATGTATTATGTATGTATTTAATATGTAGCCCGGTAATGAATGTGACAAAGTTAACTTAAATTAGCACCTGTTTTCTTTCTGACTTTCCTCATTTCATTTCCAACATGTTCAAAAGCAGCTGAAAAATTAGTTCCTCCACCTGATTTAATCTTTTCAACTTGACTCAAATAATTTGTTCTGTCTAGATTCACAGTACAAGCTTCGTTGTTAAACAAGATTAAATTTGTGACCATGCTGGGCTGATCTAGTGCTCCATCCAATATATCTTTGAGGGCAGACTTCACCTTCACAACAGAGTAAATATCATTTCAATACAATCAATTAGTATGTATTACCTCAAGAAAACATATAGGTATAACCATCACAGATTACAAAGCTCACTGAGACGGGGCATCACCTTTATGAGACCACCTTTATCACATTATATGAAAATCATAGTTATAAATGTTGATAACAGTGATTTAGAAGCTATGTATTATTGTATTATATATATTTGATAAGCTTTTTCAAAATCTGTCAGATGAAAATAATGTATACCCTAGAGATAAGGTTCATATACAACAAAATGTAACAATATATGCGATGATAATGCACAAATGCATGGTATGTACAAAAGGGTACATGTTGTACGTTAACTGAATTGTTGGCTTATTCATAAACCTGTGTGATGGGGTTCCCACTCATTGAGCCACTGGTGTCAGCTAAAATCAATAGGTGTGTCGCTCCAGTATCAATCTGTTGATGGTTTAAATTTGGAAGAGGTACATTGATTTTTACAAGCTTTTCTTGAGTGGATCTCCTACATTCTGATTTCTGGGAGAGACCTCCATCTTGTGAATCTACACAAAATTGATTTAAATAAAGGGTGAACAGTATTATTGATGCATTGAAATAATTACAGTAAAACACGGTTATAGCGAACACGCTTATAATGAATTAACGCTTACAGCGAAGTGAATTTCATTCCCCAAGTCTCTATTTCATGTTGTAAACTTGACGGATATAACGAATTACGCTTAAAACGAAGATAAATTGGCCGTCCCTGGGACTTCGTTATAAGCGTGTTTTACTGTACTTACAAAAATCGTTTAAAGAAGGCATCACAATCCATCAAAGATAATTTTATTCTACAGGTATATCAATAAAACATCCAAAGTCATAAGGATAAAAAAATGCAGTCATTGAATTGAAAACAGATTTCAATAGATACATAGGTACAAAACTGTTATCTCTAGACACAATTGGGATTGTGACCATATAAAAAAAGCCCCAATTAAAGGCTTGATTGCAAGAAATAGTCACTGCGAATCAATTAATATTCTGTAAATCGCAGAATTCAACGATTATAAATAAAAGTTGGTTTACAAGAAGTCAAGTGGAGAAAATTTATGGTCGGGACAAGGTATTTTTACATGGATATACCATGATCTAAACAGAATCACTATGCTCAAGAGAAGTGAATTGGATGGACAAACTGATCGCTATATAGAGGGCACCTGCAGAGGAGGGTTCATAGAATATGGGCTTAAAAGTTTGTAATTTAGTTTCTGTTTTCAACACCCATTTGAGTGAATTGTTTTTAAAAATTTCTCTATGTTACACTAACATACAGTTTTAATTAATTTATTCCTCAATAATCTTCTTCTCACAGCTTTATTACTAAAACTAAACTCCAGAAACAAGGAACTACTAGTGTCAAAAATAGTCCCGACCAGAAATACAGGATAATGCATCACCCGTTGATAAAAGCATGGTTTAATTCAAACTCGTACTATATAATCCTACATGTATGGAACATTAAAATACATCTAAAACATACCTGTTTGATTTCCCGACTTGTCTGATTCTATATGCTCTATCATAACACTTGCCTCTAGCTTCTCCATCTTTATTGAGCACTGTCAATTTCCAAAATATCAAATTAAATATTTTTGTGTATATTTGATAATAATAAAACAATTCCTATAAAAGTATTAATTATGATAGTCTAATTTAGTTTCCATTCAATTTTATTTTCCCATCCTTGTCATCATGCTAATATCTTTTAACTTCACAGCATTGTGTCACAATATACACTAGCTGGCACAACGTGTTTATCATAACTACATATTATTATTCAAAGATTTTTCCATAAACATTGATAATTTTTTCCAATGCAGTCAAAGAGGTTAGAGCAATATCTACGAAATAAAACATCCAGGTGACATACGTTAGACGCGGGGTGTACGAGATATATATACCATAAACATTTAATACTTACGTACATTAGCAGCGCGGTGGCTTCAGATGGTTCAACTGTACAAACATTCAGTTACTTTCACTGATGCAATTCAACTAAGAGCATCTTACTATCACCCAGTAAATACTAATAAACGTTATATAGTGACCTCATGAATCACAGCGAACATGCAATCGAGCTGCAATGTTCCGAAAAGTCAATGTAACAGCGTTTCCATGCATTTCATCATCAATGTTTACATGAGCTAAAAATTTTGAATCCCGAACCCGATCGATTTTTCACATTCATCTCATCAGGAACAAATTTTTAATAAGTATTTTTGACATGATTTATTTTATTTTGATAACAAAAAAAATTCGATATCAGAGAAATAGTTGACTAATATAAAAAGTGCATTTTTAAATCAGAAGCTGATAAAATGATTGCCTTGATAGGACCTCTGTAGGTAATGACACATGCTGAACATGGTAACATATATTAATAAAAACATTTTTATCATTAAAAACGAAAATGTCTGATGAATTCAAGTTTATCTTGTGCTTAACAAAATCATGGTGAGGTTATTCTTTCTAGATGGCATACATCCAAACCCAAGACACACCTACATGGTGGTGGTGGGGGGGGGGCACAAATAAAAAATTAAGTTGGGGAGAGGGCACATGCCTAACAATGGGAATGAACAAAAGTAAAACAAATGACAAGCAAGGTAAGTAATAATTTAAAAAAAGCCTGCATGAGTATATTCATTCTCCAACAATTGTAGGACAATATTCAATAGATCCTCTTACTTTAATAAATCAAAACTTTATTTTATTTTATTTAGTCCTTTTATTACTTTTGTTGAAATCTAAATTTTGTATTACGGTAAAAAACAAACAAAAAAATACCCCCCCCCCCCCCAAAAAAAGTATAAAACCAAGAAAAAAAATCTAACAAAGAAAAACAATCTATTAATATCATTTTATCTTCCCTTTTTTTGATAATCATTCAATTGCAAATTATAGCATACATGTATTACAACACAAGTAATTTCAAAATAGTCATCGGAAATGTCAGAAAGTTTAACAACACAAACAAGGAAAGTACATGTATACCCTCTGCATACAAAAAGCACTTAGTCCATTTTAAAAAAAATATATTGTTCCAATGCAAAGTACGGACAGAAACACTTGGAAATCCAGGATTTATCCATAGTGCAGAAATATGAAAAAATGACAAATTACAAGAAGTATGGAAGTGTTCCGTTCAAAGTTTCTGCAAGCATCTTAATAGAGTGTCTCTGATTTTTGTTCTGACAATTTCCTCTCCATTACATATAATGTGAGTAGATGCTCCCTCCACTTGAATTAAAGTGTCATCATTTGGCTGCAACAAAATAATAAACTTTCAGGTTTTTTAAAGAAAGAATTTGACTGACAAAACATATACATGTAACATACACACATGTACTGTAAATGAGAATAATTTAACAAAAGTCATATTTAGATATTTTATTCATACATGTACGGTAAATAAAACTATATCAAAATGAGATTAGGTTATTAGAGGTCTTGATCAAGTTATTTTTTATATTTTATATACCTTCATTTAATACCATATAATTATATGCTTTTCTATTTTACTGTTCATCAATTCCAAGTAAACCCTACCAGATCTATGATTGATCCGTCCTCTGTGTCTTCAACTTTAATGTCTGTTATACCTTGCTGTAAATGTAGAAAGGAGAAACAATGTATAAAATGTACAAGTACCAAAAATAAATAAAAATCCAAAAACAGCAATATTTGCTTAGGGACTGTTATTTATAAACTGGAGCAATATGTCTTCTGAATAATTATTTAAGAGGTCTGCAGCTTATATAGGGGTTGTAGGGAAAGCGGTGATTAAAAGAGAAATATGGCGGACAGTGCCTATTTACAAGCAGTTATGAGCTTTAGGCTCTGTTATTTAAACTGGAGCAACAGGTCCTCTGAATAATTACCCTGGTGAGTGCATCGACAAAGGACTGAATGTTGAGACTGCCCCAGATGTAGGACTTCTCACGGATAAGGCTGCCATCTGCTCGCCTCTTCTTCCCAGATAAATGTCCATCAGGTAACAGCTAAATCGAAACTTTTTTTTAAATTTACACTGTCAAGAAAGCCAGTTATAATCACTATCAAACAGCAATCTGGGTATATTTGTTAAAATTTCCAGAGTATCAACAGTTTACCGGTAATTACAATAGAATACACTGTATGTCCTTAAAGAACAAATCACCAACATTATCAAGTTCCAGATTTTTTTGTAGAATGACATACATGTATAGTGTTTATTGACTTTCCCAATTTATTCTAGCTTATATAATCAAATCACAAATCATCTTAGATCAGAAGCAATTTTTGTTGTAATTTCTGACCTTTTTTATTTTCAAAGACTTAGACACAAAATGGGTGAAAAAAATATACTCTTTAGTTTCATATCATGTAAAGCCATAACTCAATTCCCATAAAGTTGAAACGTGAATATGAATGGTACTGGGAGTTACATGTTACTAAAACACTTGTAAAGATAAAAAATTCTACCTCTAATGTATATTTGTTGTCCTTTATGTTCAGGGCAGCTGTAACCATGGATACCATACAGCCTGGTTTGACTTCTACAGGACTGACATTCTTGGCAAGGTTTGGGGTGATTTCAACAGTTTCAAACTGTCTCTTTATGGGCAGTGTTAGAATCTCTCCTCTCTTATAAGTAAGTGGTGGTGGGTCCTACATGTATATGTACCGAACAAAAATCAACTTCAGTTTTTTTAGGCACATTTTGACAAATTGCTTCGTATTTTTACTTTTGATAACAGTTAAAGCCAGCAGAATATTGAATTTAATTTTGATCCTTAAATTCTTCTGTCTTTTACTGTTTTCAGTTTTATTTGATTGTTTAAATACTTTTTTTAAATCCTTAACTTTATGCCAGTATTTCATGCATATAAGAAAACAACTTTTGATCTGTTGTAAATGTTAATTGCCTTACATAATCAACAACCATGTCTGTTTTGTGGGATAAGTTTGAAGGAGGTTGAACATACGACTCCGCTACAACCAGATGTCCTGGTTTCAGATCTCTCATCAGTTTGTTTGCTTGGGAAAAACTCAAGCCTGTGTCAATTGGACAGTAACACACCTACAATTACATACAAAGGTATTTGATTTGAAATATCTAGTGCAAAAAGAAGGAACAGTATATGCATCAGTACATCAGAATTTTTTTTCATACCTTCATCTGAAGAGGTTGAAATGGTGCTAATGCTTCTAGATATGGAAAATCAGGCTCTGTAACAAGAATCATAAGTGATAAGATACACTTGATAACCAGAATTTTATGAGGTTCTGTTTAAACACAAAATAATAATATTTTGGTCAATCCATGTAATAGTTTCTAAGGTAAAACAGGAATCAAGAATATCAAGAAATTAAATCTGAAGAAAATGTGTACCAGTATATCCAACATCATAAAAATACATGTACCGAAGCTCCAATTACCATAAATACATGTATATGCAGATGGATGTACATGCAGATGGATGTACATGTATGCATATTGACATAGATAAAGTCAGGCTATTGCTGTTTATGTAGTAACAATGTCTGTCAAAGAGGGATACACATAGCTAAATAAATTTCCTGCAATTTGAGATTACCTGCAAAATTGGATTACCTGTGAAAAGTATTGTGTTGCCGGTGGATTTTCCCCACAGTTCTATAAAGTGAACAACATCCCCCATCCTCAGTGAAGGGTGACCAGCAAAAACAATACAAGGCGATTTAAAATCATTCTGTAGACCATCTGAAACCAAGGAAATACCTGAATAAATATGATATTATGCTTGTTGTCAATAGATTTTAATACATGTAGTCTAGCTTATACAAGTAGAATAATAATTCACATATTGGAATTTATTTTAAATAAATATCAATTTAAACACGAAAAATGAAAAATTATCAGAGCACGAACTACAAGATGGACATACCATGAATATTCAAGTACTGTCTCAGCCTGCCAATGGATACAAGCTAAAAGTAATACAGTATTGACATTCATAACAGCTAGACAATAAATATTATCTACATGTGCATTGAAGATGCCGCTGTATTTCATAGCTGTGTTTAAATAGCATTTTTTGTAATCCTACAAAAATTAGCTAGCTGATGTCTGTAAACTTTGATGCACCATGATTGGGAGATTTGATAATGTCTAGGTGGACCCGAAATCTAATTTCATTTAGACTGGGCTTTGTAGAGACTATCGAACTTACCTCTGCATGAGGAAATGGTGGCTCTGGCAGATAAACCCTGGATTGTTTTGATCCTGACAACCTAACAATTAAATCCAAAGTCTCTTTTAATAGCACTAAACAAATATTCTCTGTGCATTTATGAGATACATTTCTCTGGTGTAATCATACATGTAGTATTGTTTGAAGTTTTTTTAAGGATGTGAAAATAATTTGTTGTTTTAAGTTGCTTAAAACTCCTTTGTTCGGAAAAACTTTGGTAATGTGTATGAGAATAATATTACAGTGTTAAAAAATATTTCTTATCGAAAATCAAATGCAAATAATTGTTTATCTAAGCCACTACCATTCTGCATAAATATTGGAGTAAGCCAATGAGCTATCGGACACTGGCGACAGGAAGTACAAAGGAACGGTGGTCAGTCCACAGCTGTCAAGGTGGCTGCTTAAACATTCAAAGAGGTCAAAGATCATTCCTGAGGGGTAACATGGTACAAGGACATTACCTCCATTCTTAATGGTCACCACTGAAAGACAAAAAGTTTTACCTTCAAAATAAGTTTACTGGTATATATTCAAGTAACGGCACATGTATAATATTACTAAAATTACAAAGAAAATTTATCAATTGGTTGTTCTACATGCAAGAATTTAGAGGGGAGAGCAGGGTTGTCTCTAAGACCCGGGAGGCGGGGAATTCCCCCGCCTAAAGTGACGTAATTACCCAGCTATTTTTTCATTTCAAACACAATCAAGCTATAAGCTAGACCTCCAGCCCCCTTCTACTTTTTAGCTCACCTGAGCCAAAGGCTCAAGTGAGCTTTTCTGATCACAATTTGTCCGTTGTCTGTCGTCGTTGTCGTTGTCGGCGTTGGCGTTGTAAACTTTTCACATTTTCATCTTCTTCTCAAGAACCACTGGGCAGATTTCAACCAAATTTGGCACAAAGCACCACTAGGTGAAGGGGATTCAAGTTTGTTCAAATGAAGGGCCACGCCCTCTTTAAAGGGGAGATAATTGAGAATTATTGAAAATTTGTTGGTATTTTTCAAAAATCTTCTTCTCAAAAACTATTCGGCCTGAAAAGCTCAAACTTGTGTGGCGGCATCCTCAGGTAGTGTAGATTCAAGTTTGTTCAAATTATGGTCCCCAGGGGTAGGGAGGGGCCACAATGGGGGGATCAAGTTTTACATAGAAATATATAGACAAAATCCTTAAAAATCTTCTTCTAAAAAACTATCAGGCCAGAAAAGCTCAAATTAAAATGGGAGCCTCCTCAGATAGTGTAGATTCAAGTTTGTTCAAATCATGGTCCCCGGGGGTAGGGTGGGGCCTCAATGGGGGGATCAAGTTTTACATAGGAATATATAGAGAAAATCTTTAAAAATCTTCTTCTAAAACATTATTAGGCCAGAGAAGCTCAAATCAAAGTGGAAGCTTCCTCAGGTAGTGTAGATTCAAGTTTGTTCAAATCATGGTCCCCAGGGGTAGGGTGGGGCCACAATGGGGGGATCAAGTTTTACATAGGAATATATAGAGAAAATCTTTAAAAATCTTCTTCTAAAAAATTATTAGGCCAGAAAAGCTCAAATAAAAGTGGAAGCTTCCTCAGGTAGTGTAGATTCAAGTTTGTTCAAATCATGGTCTCTGGGGCTAGGGTGGGGCCACAATTAGGGGATCAAGTTTTACATAGAAATATATAGACAAAATCTTTAAAAATCTTCTTCTAAAAAACTATCGGGCCAGAAAAGCTCAAATTAAAATGGAAGCATCCTCAGGTAGTGTAGATTCAAGTTTGTTCAAATTATGGTCCCCGGGGGTAGGGTGGGGCCACAAGAGGGGGGTCATGTTTTACATAGGAATATACAGAATTTTTTTTTAAAAATCTTCTTCTCAAAAACTATAAGGTCAGAAAAGCTTAAATTTGAGTGGAAGCATCCTCAGATAGTGTAGATTCAAGTTTGTTCAAATCATGGTCCCCAGGGGTAGGGTGGGGCCACAATTAGGGGATCAAGTTTTACATAGATATATATAGACAAAATCTTTAAAAATCTTCTTCTAAAAAACTATCAGGCCAGAAAAGCTCAAATTAAAATGGAAGCATCCTCAGGTAGTGAAGATTCAAGTTTGTTCAAATTATGGTCCCCGGGGGTAGGGTGGGGCCACAAGAGGGGGGTCATGTTTTACATAGGAGTATATCGAAAAATTTTTTAAAAATCTTCTTCTCAAAAACTATAAGGCCAGAAAAGCTTAAATTTGAGTGGAAGCATCCTCAGATAGTGTAGATTCAAGTTTGTTCAAATCATGGTCCCCAGGGGTAGGGTGGGGCCACAATTAGGGGATAAATTTTTATATAGGAATATATAGAGAAAATCTTTAAAAAAATTTCTTTTCAAAACTTTATGGCCAAGAAAGCTCAAATTGTAACCATCCTCAGATAATGTAGATTCAAGTTTGTTCAAATCATGGTCCCTGGGGGTAGGGCGGGGCCACAATGGGGGATAAATTTTTAAAATCTTTAAAAATCTTCTTCTCAAAACTATAAGGCCAGGAAAGCCCAAATTTAAGTGGAAGCATCCCAAGATCGTAAAGATTCAAGTTTGTTTAAATAATAGTCATGGGGTATGGTGAGGCCACAATGGGGGATGAATTTTTACATAGGAATATATAGAGAAAATCTTTAATATCTTCTTTTTAAAGACTATTTGGCCAGAAAAGCCTAAACTTGTGTAGAGGCATCCTCGGATAGTGTAAATTCAAGTTTGCAAAATCACAGTCCCTAGTGATAGGGCTGGACCGTGACGGCAGTTTGAATTTTTACATAGGAATATATAGAGAAAAATCTTTAAAAATATTCTGGGAAAGTTTTCGGTCCAAAACTCAGTACTTAGTGTGAAAGCACAGGTTATGCAGATTTAAGTTTGATGAAACCATGATTCCCTAGAGAAAAGGGGGGCCACGAAATGGAGGGGGGGGGGGGGTAAATTGGAATAGAGAAAAATCTTCTTACAGGTACAACAACAAAAGGGGCTTGGTATTTACCCAAAAAAAGAGGTGGATAAAAATTGACAGATTTTCTATTTTTTTTAGCAAGATCTACTGTACTTAGTTGTCAAGATAGTTTGATACTGTAATGCTAATTTGATCAGAATTAAGGCAATTGTTGCTCAGGTGAGCGATGTGGCCCCTGGGCCTCTTGTTTATTTCTCCCTTCTACATCAATTTTTAGAGACAACCCTGGGAGAGGGTAAGGGGTTTGTGTGGGACCTCTCCTCCCATGGAAAATTAATGCTTAATAAATCCACATGGTAAAATTACCAAAAATAGGCCTTGGATCTGCCTCCCTTCTATCAAACAAAGTTATGACATGGGCCCTACCCCCTGAATTCATGCATGTTCTAAAGCATTGAATAAGCTTTTTGTTAAACCTGTATTCATGCAGAATTCTCCAATCATCTGATCTGGATTGTACCCTGGTGTTTTTGTCATTGAGCTGACGATAATAAGATCACTCTGTCGCAATGGTTCTGTGTCCATTGGCTGTGATGAAAAAGACCTCATTTGCAAATGTTTGATACAGTTAATGAACATATATGAAGTCAACATACTAAAGTGACTTGGAAAAATATGCCATTCATATTTTCTTCAATTTTCCAAATAGTACACAATACACTGGTAGTCAACTTTAAGTATCAAAATTAATTCATGTTCATTTATTTCATATAATTTTTAAAGTAAAATTTTACCTTTGGATGAGTTGTCAAAGTTGAGGTTCCAGATATATAACAGATCTAAAAAAAAATTCAATCTTTTCAAGTCACTAATCCATATATGAATATCCACAGGGAAAGTTTCACCAAAAAATGGTACATTAAGTTGTCTGCAATAGCCCACCTTTTGGTATGGAGACTTGATTGTCCAGTTACAACTCCCAATACTATAGCCAGAGCTACAGGCAGTGATTATCAGAGCTCCATATATATTCTGCAAATAGGTATTTTAATATAAAATACACTTTTTGATTTTTATTTAATATGTAAAAATATTACTAAACCAACATTCTGAGAGCATTGTATAGACAATATTCTTGACTGTATAGCCCTACTGGTTTGAATACAATCATGTTTACAAATATTCATTCATAGTGTTGTATGAAGCCAGTTATAAAAGAACAAGTAAAATTATTCATTAAATTTAATGTACATGTATTTTAGCATGTTAAAATCAGGTAAAACAATTGATCTACAGAATACCTGAGTATCATTCTGTATCTACTAGTACTTACTGGAAATTCCTAATTAAACACAAGGAGTTAATATCTGCATAAAATCGCGAGAAGAACATCTCGCGGATTTGAAAATCTCGCTTTAATTTTTTAAACAGATGTCAATATTTTGGAATTATGATAAAAAATTTGGCGTTCGCGATTTTATATTCTCGCGATTTGATGCAAAACCGTTGAATCATGGAATTAAGTACTCGCGTAAAATAAGGAATCTACAGTAGCTATATAAAGAGAGAGTCAGACAGATCAACAGACTGGAGTGAAAAATGTTGAACCAGTCAACTAATATCTTTACTCTTTTCTCATTGTATCCCACAGTCTGGACCCTGGAGAGACAGGCCTGTATATCATGTTTAGTGTAACACTCGCGCCAAGCAGTTGGTCGAATTGCCTCCCTTAGAAATGTGGGTAAAGATGAGAGGATTGCGTCAGATTTCCACTTGGAACACTTCTTATTTCTTGGATTCCTTTCTACATAAGTCACCAATTCTTCCATGTACTGTCTGAAACAGGCAAGTAAAACTGTAAAGTTTTGCCATGGTGGCATCATTACATTAATTAGTCACAGAAGAATAACTCCTTGAATCAGTATTGACCATATATCTGTCTTCTTTTTTTTTTCAGATCAAATTTTTGAAAACAAACTAAGAACAGTTGCAGTCCATGAAATTTAAATCTGAAATTTAATTGACAATGACTATAACATATTAGGTAATCAATAATTACACATACCTGCCAATTTGTTGAGTGGGTTCTGTACAGTATACAGTTCCTTTGAACCCTGAATACTCTGTAACATATGGCAAGGCTAGCATTGTATTGTGATTGGACAATAAAATTGCATCCACCTCAGACAATGTTGTCATGCCAAACTGAAATAAACAAAATGAATGAATTTGTTTGTCTTTAACTCAATTCTTAAATTATATGTTTACCCTTTTGTGGGTTTTTATAATCATTTTTATCCTTGTTAATAATAATTCTTACCTCAGGAGCACAGAACTCTAGCGACCCATCTACAAAAACAGATCCTGCTACCTCTTTTAGTTCATCCCCCTTAAAAGTAAAAATACAAGCAGGTTCAAGCATACAATGAATATGTATAATGTAGCTTTATATTTCACGAAATTGGAGATACAACTTTTAATACATTTGAAAATTTATAGATGTGAAACTATTTGGATATGTTCTATTTCAAAATGAATGGTTCAAGTATTCTTCTATTGAAAGATGAATTCATATCGTAAATGTTGAGTCAAAATCATCACTTACCAATATTTTGTCCTTTTCTTTATCACTGTGATTCCACTTTTTATCATAATTATCTGACCTGCAATTTTCAAAAGGAGATTGCATAGCAGCTTTAACCTTAATGTCTCAACTTCAGTTTGTTCACATATATCGGTACACATATGATACATGTACTCTCAAAATGCAGGTCTTAAGCTGCAATGCTAATGTCAGAAATGCATGCTCTGTTTCTGCATGTTACGAAAAGGATAAACTGTTCTGTTTTCAACTCAAAGTAGAACTTTTATTCTTTACTTTGTTTCCTTGAAACAAAAAGCAAACTCAACTATTCTTGACTGGAATCCACTTCACAAATTACACTTACTTTGGAACCACTGATAATGGTAGAAATTTCAGAACCTGTGAAATATCTAGTCCACAGTCCAACATCAATGTCACACCCTTGAAGTGAAGGATGAAGCATGGTTTGCTTGGGTTTCCTGACAGACAGGACTGTAAGTAGCAAAAGCGATTTAGAATCTTGTCTTGGTGCATATGATTGTGTTGAATCATTGTTGAATCAGTTATATTACTTTTTTATACTTTTTCAATGCTGAAGTTATGCTTTAACACTTTTCAGTCATGTTAATTTTATGATCTTTAAATATAGTTCTTACCAGTTTCATGGTTAGAAGTTTTCACATGGACGCTGACATATTGAAATTTAATCTGAGTCTCCTAAATGTTTAAGTAAAAACTAGCAAATATCAAAGCGTCTAAATGCCAGAGATTTCTACTTTCATTTTTAAAAAGCAAACATGGGCACAAATCAAGAGCCAAACTGCACGCTGTACGTGCGACATCTACCATCTGAATTAAATAAAAGTGAAAAGGAAGACTTGCTGACACATTTTGGTGCCAGTAGAGTTAAAGTGATGGGGAACAAAGGACCAATGGTTTGTGCTTTCTTATAAAATTTGAGCCACTTGCAGTGTATAACTCGTTGTAGATTATCATAATGTTTCTAAGATTAAGACTACTGTACATATTATTTCTTTCAGAGACATGCAGCATTTGCCTCATATCCTGATAATGAATCAGCTAAAAAGGTATCAAACAGTAGATTTTACTTCATTATTTGTTCTTGACTTACTTTTCATATATATATGATAATTGATTTGCCCCGTTTTGTTTTGGTTTTTGAAACTGTAAAACTGTTTTGTTTTTGTATGGGCTACATGCACTTTTGTCATCTGTATAGGCATTAACACAGCTTCACCAGCTGGAAGTTTTGGGATGTAAACTAGTTGTGGAGTTTGCAAAAAATGCCCAAAGTGAAAATTTCCCATCACAGTTAGAAAAAACAAGGTATGCACAATTGGATCTTGACTCAGTATTGTACATTCATTTCTAGGCAAAATTCTCTGGTTTATTTGCATTGTTACTTCTGTTATGTATTTTTTTTTTTAAGAAAAAAGACTGCAGATGGAAGCAGAGTTCTTCAAGAAACAAAAGAAGAGAATGCTGATGAGTATCTCCCAATAGAAAATACATTTAAAACATGGAGGTAATCCTTAAATTTGATTTTTTTTTTCAAATAATGGTATTTGCATTGAAAGCTTACACTCATGAAGATCCATGTTGTTAATTAAATCATATGGTCAGAGACGTGCATTGCTAAAGGTGATCAATCTAATTAAATTGTATAGGTGATTCATCATTTGTGATGTAGAGAAATAAGTTTCATTGACTTTAATTTTCACAGAATGGAGTATCCTAGGAATCCTAAACTACATTATCTGTATCCTCCTCCGACAGTCTCCATAGTAACAAATATCGCCAATGCCCTCGCTTCATATCCAAAGTTTTATGTTCAGGTAAGCACGTAACTTTGAGATATATATTAAGAATATGTTAGAATTGGATGCAACAAAACAATGAGGGAAACAATCTAGATATACTTGTACAATCTATGAATAATTTCATGCAATCTATTGAATATTTCACATGTTATCATTGGTATAATTTTTGTAGGTTCTACATCTAATGAATAAGTTGAATTTGCCTGCCCCCTTTGGTCCTGTCACATCCACACCTCCAATTGTGAGTTTTTTAAAATTTCTGTATAGCAATCAAATTAACAAATGTGTTGGAATAATGATGGTGATTACATGATTAAGGACATGAAATACCTGTATAACTTTACATATGTTACTCATTTTATTGGGATGGATAGCCGGATGACAAAGAAGACACACACATGCTAGGGGCAGATCAATTGGAGGCAGAAGAAATGGAGGTTACAAGTGAAGAGGAATCTGAAATAGAAAGTGATACAGAAAACAAGAGGTAATTTCTCAGACATACTGGTATATCAGTCAAAATAATTTGATTTATATCTCATGTGAATAAAAGTTGGTGTACAGTTAAAAAAATAGGAAGAGAATTTTTTTTTTATTAAAAAAAAAAAAACATAAATAAATTCATTTATAAGATGTTAAAAGCCATCAGCTAGCTACTGGCAGGTTGTTTTACAAGCCTTTTATTGTAGCAGTGTAAGTGTGAAAGAAGGAACTGCAACAAAAAGGCCAATGAAAAGAAAATCCAGGTTACCAAAGAAGAGATTAAAGTTAGCTCCCTTGGTGCCCCAGACGGAGACAGTATATGCCAAACCAGTACAGGGGATAAGTACACAGGATGTCTTCGAGCAGCCAACAACACAAGTCCAACCCAAAAAGATTGAACTCAAACTCCCAGAATTAGTCAACTCCAAAGAGGGAGAAACAGGTTGGCAATTTATGAAATAATGATCTGCAGTAAGCAACATTTCTTGATTCAAAATAGATCTATACATACTGTATTTTCATCATAATGTGTCAAATGAAGCACTTGGCATTGATATTTTCAACCTTTTTATATTTTAACCCTATTTGCCACCATCCTCTATCTCAATGGATTTTAAACAAGGGCAACTAAAAGCTGCCAAATACGTGTACATAACTTTAAAACTAAAGTTAATTAGGTTTGTGTGAATTTATAACTGGGAAAAATTGTATTTCAGTTCTGAGGGGTAAAAATGGCATCATTTTGCATACAGTGCATATAGACTTGTTTCACAGAACTTTGTATTTCCTTATTATTCTATTGTCAGAACATCCGGATCTGTTGTCAATGGTAGAATCAGCAGAAGAGACAGCAGCAGACGAGACTGGGGAGAGCGGGTTCGGAAAAATTGAGCCAGTAGAAAAGGTAACTCTAGTTCAACAAGATGATACTTATCGTAATCATAAAGGAAAGATAGTGTATGTTATTGGCATGCTAGAAAATTTCTTGACATTTGCAAGAACATTGTCATGAATATTTGTCGCCATAAACCAGTTCTTAAAAAGTCTTCAAGATCGTCAGATATTTGGTTAAGATTATCTCATAGACCTTATTGCAAAAATTATTCAGTGCGAGTTAATCTAGCACTGTTAGATCACAAATAAAGTCAAGGTGATATAAAATTTGGTATACAGTTGTGTGGGTTTTAGAAATATGGGATTAAATCTTCATAAAACTTACACAGATAAAAACCATTATATTTATTTACGTGTAGTAATCTTTTCTTGTTCTTAGCCTCCACCAGAAGAGGAATTGAGAGAATCAGATCTACCATATACTGTAGACCCCAACAAATTCTTGTCTCTTGATGACATCAAAAATGGCAAAATATCCAAGTCAGGTATATACTTGTACTCTGTCTCTTATGACCTAAAAAAAATTGCAAAATATCCAAGCCAGGTATTTAATGTACTAACTATATATTCAATAGTTTGTTCACTATCTTAAACCAAATGAGATTTTATTTTTGGTCTCTTTATACTGATCATTTTTTTTTCAAATGATGTTTGCACCATTTTCATTGTAGTACCGTTCATACATTAATATGTGCAATTACCAATTGTTTGAATATTTCATTGAACTACAATGTGTTTCAGAAATGAAGAATTTCTCTGTCTTCAAGAATTATAAAAGTGGGGAGATTGCAAGTCGGTTATACATCAAGAATCTTGCCAAACAGACAACAGAACAGGTAAACATTACATGTACCTGGTACATATTCCTCCTGTTCAGTAGATGAATTGCCATACATGTATAACATACTCTTTAAAGGAACAGATTAATTGAGACTTAGAATACAATTTGTTTTCTACAGTAAATATATGCTGAATGCAAGTATTTTTGTTCTTTTAAATTTTACCCAATTCTTCCAGTCTTATTGTCAAGGGGGTATACATATACATTATTTGATATAAAATTGGACTTAATTAAAAAACAGAAGTTTTTAAATTTTTCTCGTTGGGAACAAATGTGTTTTGTGAATATTTAACTAATCATATTCTTATTCTGGTTGGTATGAGTGTAAAGTAACCTCTTGGAGTACTAGACTGCATTAATTTATACTTTACAGGACCTTGTAAATATTTACGGAAGTTTTGTCAACTGGGATAAAGAACTGGAGAAAAACATGTAGGTTTCCTTTTATTTATCAATTTTCTTTATTTACATGCACATGTAAATATTAGCATTATCTTTTGTGCACCCTATATGCACTCTGTACTTTTACATGCATCAGTATGCAATGAATTTCTTTTATGAATTAGATTTGATATCCGTCTGATGAAGGAAGGAAGAATGAAAGGGCAGGCATTTGTCACATTTTCCAATGAGACATCAGCACATAAAGCTCTCAAGGAAACCAATGGATTTGTACTCAATTCTAAACCTATGGCAGTGGTAAGCAAGAATGCACCTTCATAATAAGTCTAATATAGTGTACCAGTTGTTTTAAATTGATAACTGTAATAATTATTTGATGAAACACTTAATGTTGTAGATTGTTCTCTCTAGGGCGCAGTAGAATGACAATTTATAGTTTGGTTTATACATGCATGTTTTACATATTACAGCAATTTGCAAGATCTGCAAAAGCAAAGGAGACCAATGAGAAATCTACAAAGAAATGAATTCACCAAAAGAATTTTCATAAATACTCTCATAGAGCAGGGATGCCTTTGGTACCGTTAACAAAGTCAATTCAGCCGTGCCATAGAACTAAATGAACAATGGCAGAGCCAGTTCACAGCGTTTGTGAGTTGAAGATAAATGTACATGTATCTATTCATTAATGGAGGCTTTGTGCATATTACAATAACAGTGTGTTTGAACCGAGAGCTGCAGATGTGAACTTTGAGATGACATGCATTTTGAGTTTCAAGAGCACTCAGGAAGCTTCAAATAAAGTACTTGATTACAAATGCAATAAGTTGTTATGTTTTCTCCTCAAAAAGTTAATTTTGAGTTTTTCTGGCCAAAATACTATGCAACAGAGTTTTGCAACTGGAATAGCAGAATTTAAAAGGGGAATAACTCAATATTTTTTACTGAAAATTTAAATGTGTCAGTCATGTAGTGTTGCTCTAGTGAGTGATACAGCTCATTGACCTTATAAATGGTAACATTTTTACAAAAGTTGCAAAACACTTCAATTTTCATTTGCTTTACAAAGCAGGACAGAAAACCCACAGCTTACAAATTTTAAAAATATTAGAATTCAACATCTTTTTTATCACATTGTACATGTAGATGTTTCATTGTTTAAAATGAATCCAGATCATTTTTATGTGCACCAACTAGAGATTAACTTGGCTAATCCTTATATATAAAATCACTAAACTGTCATTTTGACTAAATATGTCATGATATGAGGCATATATAAATACTTTCAAGAAAATTCTGAAACATGTCATAGCAAACACAAATAAGAAAGAAATTTCATTATTCATTTTTTATTTGGTGCATTCTTTAAAACTTACACAATAGATCACATCTTATTTTATAGTATACTTGTACACCTGAACAAGTACATATATTTTTATCACTAAAACACAATATATAATTTGCCAAACCGGCGAACATAAAACAGCTCATAAAACATCTTATGTGACTTCACATCATCATCACAGAATGACAGTGTGCAGATTATTTCTGCACTTGAGTCACAAAAGCTTCACAATGTCCGAACATTCTTTGAAAAAGTCTCTGGAAACTAAAACCTGTTGCAATAAATGTGTATCACATACACTAAAAAGTTTTGTTTAGTCCTGTTTGTTTTTATCACATCTGAATGGCTATAAATATGTTAGCACTCTTGCAGGCCTTTCTCCTACGGTTGATTATCATAAACTTTCATCGCTTTCTGTGGCATGTAACTGAAATTCTCCCGAAGCTTCATCAACATGCTCCTCCATTCTCAGTAAAACTGTAATGAAAACTGAATGCAATCAAAATGTGTCCTGTTGAATAAAATCTAAATGGAGTATTTTTCATCAATCTGTCATGTAAAATAGGATAAGCATATGGTAATAGAATCACATTATATACATGTAACTCTATATCAAATATTTTAACATCGAAATATCTAACCCTGAATCAAACATTTTAACACTGAAATATCTATTAATGTCCCATTGGATGCATGTACATACGGTACAAGCATATGGAATATGAACAATTCTTTAAATATAACTACTAAATTTATATGTAAGTCAGCTTTCATAAATAAACCAATGATTACTGATCAATGTAGATAGAGGAAACCAAGAATAAGGCATCCATTTACATCAATTCAATATTTCGAACCAACCAGAATCATCTATCTGACTCTCGTCTTCATCTGTGGCATAGCGTTTGTCGATGGCTTCCTTGATTTGGTTATTGATACCTTTGGGATCAAGTTCCATTGCCCATGAAAAGTTCATTAATGCCAAATGTGTATTACCCAGTTTTTTATGAACCTAAAAATTAAATGCGAAAATTTAACATGTTTCAAAAAACAGCTAAAAAAAAATTCATTTTGTATTACATATAATTAAATTTATTTTAATATCAAATTTAACGAAGAGTTGTTCTCACACACATGGTCACAAAATAAAGTATTTATACCTTCCCAATGAGGAAATATACGAGAGATTCTTTAGGGACAATCTGTTTTAATTGCTCTAATTCTGTTAAGGCCTCCTGAAAAAAAAACCAGACATACAATAAACATACATGTAAATACAGAATCCATAAAACCAAAATCACCACGATTTGTATACTGTTTCTGTAGTATTATTTGACAGTAGATGATAGATACCTTGTGTTTATCACTGGAGAAGAGGATAGAGGCTCTGTGGAATCTACACAGTGGGTTTTTAGGCTCAATGGAAATAGCATTATTTAGGGTTATAAGTGCCTTCTCTGATTTCTGTTGCGCATGTTGAACCTGCAATTAAAACCACATTCAATCAATTTGAAATAAACTGCAGGGGCTTAAATGTACACACATACCTACATTCTGTAGCATATATGGTTTAAGAATCTGTGTAAAATTTGTTTACTATAATGTTCAAAATGAATAAGGTATGATTTTGGGCAAACTTTGAAAATGAACTTACAACTCCTATATGACAGAGAAGGACAGGACTCTTGGGGTTGATACTAAGGGCTTTCCTGAAGTGAACTTCTGCCAGACTAAATTTCTCTTGTTTTTGATAAATCATTCCAACACCATACCTGAAATAGTTGTTTAATATAATTATTTACATGTAACTGCTTAAAAATCGTCAATGATATTGTCATGGATATTATTGTCAATACATCTTAAAAATGTTGTAATTTTACAAGTACAAGTATTATTTCATATTTACCATGCATTATAATGCCTTGAGTCAACTCGAATGGCATTCCTAAAGCAGGACATGGCCTTATCCAGTTCTTCAGTAAACACATACTCATGACCCAATAAAGTGTAGGCATAGGCAAATCCACTGTCAATCTGAAATACAACACTTCACATAGTTATTCGTGTATTACATGTTACACAAATACTTTCAATTTTTTATTGAAAATTTTGACTTTAATGATGAAAATTTTTTCTCTAGAGTTTAGACCCACTTTTTTTTTAACTTGATACTTTCAGCATTCCATTTGATATTGCCATTTAAACCATTTATGAAAATGTGTATCAATTATCTTTTTTCTTGAGTTTTTGTATGTACATGTATATTCACTTGTTTTTTCATATCATTGCCATCAATATTATTACCTGGATGGCCCTCTGGAAAAATTTAATTGCTGTGTCATGTTCTTTTTGTAAACTAAAACAGTTTCCAGTAACACACCATGCCTGCAAGAAATAGATTGAACAAAACAAATAAAATACCATCAGATATAATTCATCTCAAAGAAAAAATGCAAAATATTCCATACACTGTTAAGGTGTAAATACATGTAATTGTCTATGGAATTTGTGAGTATCTTTCGAAATCCACAAGTTTTCTAATGTACAAATATTGCAAATTGTACCATGTGTTTATATAGCACATTTCAGTGGTACAATGTATCATTTCGATGTGTCGTGTAGATATCTAGGTTTACATGAATAATAATGTACACTGTAAATGTAAGTACATATGTACCTGTGGCGAATTTTTGTCCAGATCAGATAACTCCTGAGCTAGTGCAGATAGCTCCACTTCCTTCTGGAGATGCCACAAAGCAGTACTGTATATCTCCATGCCCTCAAAGTAATAGGGTTCTTGCAGCCTCATATCAGAAAAGTATTTCTCCGCCTATTGTGGACAAAAAAATGCCAAGTTTATGTCTTTACACCAGAGAGCCTTATTGGTAGAATTTTCAAATAAATATTCAAGATTTCAACCAATGAGGTCAAAAATGTACCCATAATATCAAAGTTAAAATGTGACATGTACATTTGTATTATGATTAACAATAAGATAATTAACAATTACCTGGGAATAATCTGCCAGTTCAAAATATGCTCTGCCAATCTTACTCCGCACAAAGCCAGTATTGTACTGGTGCAAAGGTAGTTCTTGAAATGTCTCTATGGCCTTTTTACACTCAAACTGTGATAATGCCTGAATAGCCCGTCCAATGCATTGCAAAAGGTTTAGTATACCCGCTAAAAAAAAAAATAAATATCATAATGAATAAAATTTAATGAATAGGCTGCAACAAATAAATCCAAAAAGAGATACATGTACTGACATGCTTTGTTTGCAAATTGTTCAACTTCCATTTAGTCAAAATTATGATTATTTTAAATCATTTATCACCGTTGGTGCCTTTCAACTGTATTAATTCTAAGTTCTGTCCCATTAGCTATCCTTTACTGGCACAGTATGCAGTTGTCTGCATATTACATGTACATGTAACAGAGATGCGTCTTTCACTTACTAAGTGACTGTTGCTGCATTTGGAATATCTCTGTCTGTGTTGGAACCTCAGGGTTGATCACCGGTTTGATGTCTAACTCGGGCTTCCTCTCGATACTGAGCTCTTGAGATTTAGTGTTCTTTGTTTTAGATTTCCTTCCTAGGGTTCGAGTCGACTGAAACCTTGATTTATTTCCCTGGCTTTTGTTATTTTCCTGGGGGGAAAAAAGTGAATTAAATTAACCTTTATTGCCATACTGCAATGTATTTTCTCTACTGATATCAAAAGTAACATTTACATCACCTTACCTTTACAGAACTAGAGTTATTACTACCAAACAATCGTGAACTTCTTCTGACTGGAGGCGGATTGTTCTGAATTCTGTAGTAAAAATTATTAGAATGTGATTATGAAAAAGCTATGAATATCGTTAATTCTTCACACTTAAAATTGGAGACAAAATTCAATAACTAATTTTACACTTAGTACATGTGTTAATTAATTGGTTTATAACCTAGTCCGCTTACCCTACAGCTGGTTCCCTTGAGGCATTGTTGGAGGCTGAGGTTGGTTCTCTCGTGTTGTTAGTCCCATTGTTGACATTAAATACTGGAGGCTTTATTGGCAGTGCATTCTGATTTCTTCTAGTTACTGGCTGTACACAAAAATCATAAATATTTTTTTTTAAACATGTCTTTAGATATGTACATCATAATGTGACAAGCAAATTTTTTGAATTTCATCAATTTTTTTCATATATTTTAATAATAATGTAAAAATTGAATTTAAAAATCACCTTTTTTGGAGCCTGAAGGTCTGCCTGGCAGTTGACTGGAGGGGATGGAGTAAAAAAGGGCAAACCAACCCGTGGTTGATCTGCTGAGGGAGTGATTGGTAAAAGACCAAAACTACAAAATCAGACACAAAATATAAAATCAAACATGTTCATCATCTCAAACACTATATTTGTTCCTCACTTCAATCTAACACAAATATCAAATTTTCTAATTGCACTAAAATTACACACCTGGGTGTAAGAGGACTGTGAAAGAGGGTTTTCTGGACTGACTGGTCACTCATCATCACATTCTCAGTGCGAGGCTTGACTTTCTTCTTTGTGCGCGGACAACCGAAGATGTTGGCAGGGGCTTCCTCAAGGAAATTCTCGGGGGTGACTGAGATTTGGGAGACAGAAGGGGGCAAGGGCTGAGGGGTCTGAAAAAGGTAATGGAATTATCATTTTAATTCATCACACTAAATAAAGGAACATGTTAAGATTATGTATCAAACAAAGATAAATCAAAAAAAATTTGCTACCTGATACAAATTTATGTTTCTTAAGAAGTATTGTGATGTAAATTGAAATTTAATACTAGAGAGTAAATTCAAGTCCTAAAGTGAGACTTTCCTATGTTTCGTTTTCTTTTTTTATTCCAATCATTTTACAAACTTTGTGAGATCAAATCTAAAATCACCGTTTAAAAAATTTCCATTTCTCTCTCTCTCTCCCCATCTCTCTCTCATCTATGCAGTGCCTTATACTAATCAAGTCAATACACTTATAACCATACTTCTAGGACATTTGTGTCGACCTCTGTACAAGCTTGGGGGCCGTCTAACACCGGGGTAAGGACATCAGTGACCTTCAGAATGGGGATCGGGGCCTTGACGGTAGTGGAGGTTGTCACAGTGCTAGGTACTTCTGTCAACTGCATGACCGGTGTGGACTGACTCTGAGTAGGAGCTTGAAAGACTTGAACTGGATCAGATTTGTCACCTACAGAATCCAATAGAAAGAACATGAGGCATTGTATATCAGCTATTGCATTAAAATTCACGTAATTTTCGTCACCAATAGAAATTAGTTGTAAAGAACATAAAGCAATCTCGGCTATAACATTCATAATCGAGATATGCTACTGTTAAAGAGTAAAAGAGAATAACAGAACTTACCTAGTGAACACAACCTTTCAAATCCTGACCACAATAGTGGATTTAATTTAAGAGATTTCTTGTAACACTCGGCAGCTTTTGAAATTCTTTCTGTTTTACTGTAAGAAAAAAATTCACTGAAAGCTATGAACTGGTAACTATCTTGTTTTCTAAATCTACATTTCTGTCATAAATACTTTAAATGAAAGACAAAAATAGTATCACAACAACAGAACCCTTTTACCTAAAAATAGCACCAAGAATAGAGAGAGCATGACAGGACATGCTCCCAAACTCTGTTTCTATTTCATCCACACTTTTTGCTTTAGAGAATATATTCCCTGTCAGAACTTCTTCAGCTTCAGATAATCTACAACAATGGTTTGATATCAATTAATGCTTTAAGAAACAGAAAAAAAAATGGGCGAGGTTACATAATAACTGTTGTCATAAATTCATCTCATATATATCGAAGTTACCTATGTATGTTACCAGGATAAAAAAAAATTATTCTTAAGCTTGATTCCTAATAATAAGTTGTACATCAAAATATCTGTAACCACTTACTTGTATTACCAGGATAAAATAATTATTTTTAAACTTGATTCCTAATAATAAGTTGTACATCAAAATATCTGTAACCACTTACTTGTATTTATACCAGGATAAAATAATCATTTTTAAACTTGATTCCTTAAAATAAATTGTAGATAAAAATATCTGTGACCACTTACTTCCCTATATCCATACAACAGCGTGCCATGAGGTATTTACACTGTGGAGTGGGGCAGCCCTGTTTCTGGAGTAGACCATAGGCCTGCATTATATGTCCAGATCTGTAGTAACATGTGGCAAGCAGGTACAGGGCTTCATTGTTAGAGACTGAAAAAAGTCAAACAAATCTCTAAAAATCTAGCAGTCTGCACAATGCAAGATATCATAATTACATACTTTAACACTAATTAAAGAAGTTGGGGGGGGGGGGGGGGGGGTTATTAGATAGCGCAATTGCCCATTTGGTTTAGTTGTGAAATACAATTTCAAATTAATTTTTCAAGGTTACCTAATGACTAGTGCTACAACCACTGAGCCATTTCAGTCACAACAAAGAGTGTTGATTAAATGCTATATCCGACATTGGCCATGAATTTATGAACTTGTATTATTTTTCAAAAAAGTTGAATTGTTGGGATACAAAATGATATATTTTTAATGTAAAGTTGGTCATATCTCCACATTTTGTTGATTGAAATCGGATTGTTTTCCATTAGACCTTATTAAGATTATGATGAAAATATGGAGCACAAGCCCACTCTATAAATTTAAAGAAAAGACTTAGAAGTTCGAAAAAAGACACTATTTGGAGGTTTTGATACCAATATGCCAGTTTAAATCAACATATTCCAATTATTAATCAAATGTAAGGGTCATAAATCGATGTTAATCTAAATATACATTGTTTTGAATAATTCTTTTTTTTAAACTATCAGATTTGTCAATATTTTAATTTTGCAGTGTCTAATCCATCCTTATATAGACATTTAAAACTTACACGCCTTATCCACCCAACTTTATTCTTTGTAAAAACCTGCTTAAACACGATCCCACACATACTGACATCCATAAATACAGTATTCACCTGGCATGCGAGTATCAAATACCATTATAATAACCACTAACTAATGTCTAATGCCCACACTTATCATATTGCTAACTAATGCCTATAGGTTTCCATTAACAGGCTTAATTATTACTTTAACACTTTCTTTTAAAAGGCTTTTTGATTTGAAATTTAGTTTCAAGTACACAAAGGTATCATTCAGGTGATAATAACAACACCTGCAACCTTGATTAGCAAGTGCTGAAAGTTCAACTTTGAATAAACAGTTATTTATTTAAACTACAATGCAGTGAAAGAATGTGATGGGTTTTTATTTTTCATTTGAAATAAGAAATCAATGAGCTTTTTTTTTTTTTAATATTTATTCTTGTATAATCCATATCCTGTCCTGAGTTTACTACATATTCTTTTACCCATGCCAATTTGTTTTATTCATTTCTTAGGGGTTCCAATTAACTTATATAATATAAATGGCTATGCATGGCAGGGGATATTCTCACAGCAGGACGTATTTGTAATGTACACTACTTGTCAAGGTTACACATGCATTTAATGTAGCAGTAACTCACCAGTCACCAAAAAACATATGTTCACGCCTGTTACTATTTTGCTGTTGCTAGGTAATAGTATTAAGGAATAAATTGTTTGCTAGCACAGTGTTAAAACTTGAAACCTTGAAAAATTTGACAGTCAACTAAATACATTTTGCTTAAGGTGGCTTACTACGCCTTGAAATATTTTCTCATATCAGCAAAAAATTACTTAGATAGATAGCGGTTTATAAGCTCAATACCTTAACCTCTGACCTACGACGATATACAACCCAATCAAACAATATAAACAGTTTAACAAATCATTTAAATCGCCATCTTGTGACGTAGTGTTATAAAAAGTCTAGATGAAGTGAGGCACCTTAATCTTTTTTCTAAATTTTTTATAATTACTTATTCAACTAAAGCACAAATCAATGCACATGATATTTCCTTTTTTTAATAAAACCTTTTATAATGCATGATAAAAGAGTTTTATTAATTTTTTAACATCGAGGTTTGGCATACCTTCAGCAAACAGTCTTTCTGCTAAGAATGTTGCATCAGCATAGGCATAATGATTTAATGAATCCCAGATAGCAGCCTACAAGAGAAACAATACATTTGCATAATTATACATATAGCATTACTTAGGTTGGCATGTTTGTCATCACAGAAGGTAAATGTAGCAAAAGTAAGATCAAAAGTAGTCTATAAAATGTTGATAAATAAGATTTGATATCAAATACTATCTAAAAGAAACGGTTAACTTTTTACAATTTCAGCATATCTATTTTTTTAACTTTTCCACTCTGATATACAAAAAACCAACCTTTCATTCTTCTATGTAAGGATATTAAGATGCAAACTATGATACTAAATAAACGTTGCTATGCTTAATATGTGGCTGGGATTCGTTGTATTTCAAATGCATATCCCATTTTTTTTAAATATTATATCAACAATAGGTCGATCGCACTTAAATGTAAGGTCTTAACATGATCTATCCATTTCACTTACAAATTTTATCAATGAATTAATAGTACAATTTAAGTGAACATAAAAATTGAAATATCAGACAATGGGATTCGGGTATATCACAAAAGAGTACAAACAATGCTAATAATTTTATAGTAATTTGTAAAGGTAGCGATTTGTAAGATACCTCTATCTTACGACGCCTTACAGGGTAACAGAATACTTTCCTCCCATTTCGCACAATATGAAAACTGTTAAAATATCAAATATTTCACCATTTAAAAAGGAAAACTTTGCTAATATTACCTTTACAGGCTCCAATAACAACATTTTTACTTCTTTCTGATACAATCCGCCATTTATTATGGGGAACTTCCGAATGTCACGTGACAAACATATTGGAGAAAACCCAACTCAAACGGAATTGATTATTTTCGTATTTTTGACAGGTATATTGCTTCGGCTTTTGTTCATTGAACTGTTGAATAATAATCCAAGTCGGGTGTCATGTTAAAACAAAGATATGTTTTGATAATTACCGTGAATCTGTCATTATAAGATATAGGAGTCACTCATTTCATATACGCGATAACAGAGGGGACTACTAAAGATACTGGCATAGTCCAATGCTTTGTGCCATTTAAGATAGTGGTATACAGGTAGGTACAACGATGAAGAAAAAAAAATGGAAGGACAGTTCTTTGCTAAACAATACAATATTCATGTCGTATGTTAGTTGAACTGACTACATGAGCTTATGAAAAAAAACTTTTAAGAGTTAAACAATGTTAAAATCATAGGTTTATTGTATTTAAATGTATTAAATATTTAATATTTCGATAAAACCCTGATCGAAATTATTTTTTTTTTTATGTGCGTTGACTTTTAATTTTGTTTTCAAAGTGAGTGATCTTTTGAAGTGCAATGTAACAAGGCGCTATATACATTTGTATGCTTCAAGATATTGTCACGTTTCTCTAAAATATTTTTCACCAATTCCTGTGATGCACGACAGACACGATATATATAGATTCGTTTAACAAAAACAAAAAAACAATACCCAAGAGGGGGATATGCACATCTCAAAAATATTGACTAGGAAATAAAGAATATATATATACCGGTATAGACTTTGGGAATCTCGCCGCTTTATGTGTATGATGTGATGTTGTACGATATGACACGATACCGGATACGATATATTAAGTATAAACGTATCATCTCTGATGAAACATCTATCATATTCGCCATGAGGTCTTATTAGAGTATTTATTTCAGACTAAAATCAGTCTGTACTAATTTATGACGATTTTGATGGACCTTTTCTTTTTTAAATGAATTGCTCCAAGATCCTTGAATCTGACTTGACGTCTTTTGAAAATGAAGTTTAGTTCAAAATATGGGGGAAAATATTCAACTTTAATGCTTCATCGATCTGACTGGCCTTTGAGTCGCTCAATTTTCCGTTCGAAGTTTTTCCAATAGATTCTCAGACGAAGCTTCGGAAGCTTCTTCTGCATCTTTGCTAGCCAATGGCTTTCGGTCCACTCCGCCCCTCCCTATAACCCTTGGGTTTACGGGGGGGGGGGGGGGGCGGAGTGGACCGAAAACCCTAAGCAAGCGACGATGCAGATGCTGTGACAAATATTATCAAGTTGGCCTTTATATGCATTCAAAATACAAAAAAAGAAAGTCAACGGAATTAATTAATGCAGAAATCACGAATCAATAAACAATTCTTAAAATGATAGAAATCAATAACTTTACGGGCCAGGAGGGTCCAGACCCCGTCCCTGCAAAATTTAAATTTCTTTAAATTATATATATTACATTATACAAATTACCAAATACATGCCTAGAACCCCCCCCCCCCCCCCCCCCCGACAAACTAAAATGACCGCCCCCTCCCCCCCAAAAAAACAATTCTGGATCCGCGCAAGTATTTGATAACCTTTTAATGCTCAATAAGGCATATTTCATTATATTTAAATACCACGCCACATATCGAAATTTAATGATAATCGTTTTGTCATGTGACGAAATTGTCTGAGCCGAATTATCTGAGACTCGAATCGTCCGAGTGCCTAGTGTGTAAAAGAACGAGGTCATCCGAACGTCAGTTATTTTTTTGACGTGGGTAGATTCAAGTTGGTTGTCAGTGAAAGTGTCAGACATGACTGGTTAAATCTGGACCATGAGTGAGGATTCCAATCACGGAACGCTGCCACATGGTATCTTTTTAATTATAATTTATAAATTCATTACTGGCACGCCAGAACAGATTTATAGTTCATTACTCGATTTGTTAAAATGTTCATCTTGTCATCTTGCAGTGTTTACAACTTTACATATAGGTACAGTTTGTTTACCACCTTCACATTAAAACTCTCTCAATATGATGACTGTTATGTCGGAAAGCGAAGATGATCTCAACGCCGAGGAAGGTACACACTACATTGACACTCTTGACATGTCCCGTACATCCGTATATTTCATACCTGTCATAAAGTGAAAAACCTCGCATGCTTATTTGAATCCTTTGGTCTGCTACGTAATCTATGTGCTTTAGTCTTTTAATTTTTTTCATTTCATATTAGATTTTATTTGGTTTACAGCGAATTACAGAGCACTGGTAGAGCTTTCTGGATTGCTCAATAGGGTGTACAATTTGGCCAGCCAGCTAGGTGTCACATTTATAAGGTTTAAATCTAGATCATGTGATTACTCGAGTATGACATCAAGAAATTGAGTCTTATATCTAGAAAATATGTACACTTTTTGAGATTTTTTGGTCAGGAATGTATTTTCTATATATTTTATCCAACAGTATTGCTTTAGTTTGAACCAATTTTAAACAGTCTGATATGGCACAAAAATACTTTTTGTGTTGAATATTGTACATGAATTAACTGATTAAAATGTACAGTGTAAAATAATCCTTTTTAATCTTTCACTTCTATAAGTTTCCCTTTTGTTTCTTCAGAAATGCCTTTTGAATAATATTTATGAAATAATTTTCAAGTTATATGCTGAGCAGAACCGATACTCTAGAATCCAGTGCTGATCAGGTGAACATTCTTATTGAAAGTCTATGAACAGAATAAATAACAATAGGAGGTAGCGCTCAAGAGGCTTTCTTTGTGCAATATGAATGGGTGAATAAAAAATAACAATCTATGCTTGAGTAACCACAAAATAGATTCAGACCTTATGTGATACCTTGCTGACCAAATTGATACCCTATATTGAGCAATTCAGCAAGCTATGGAAAACTCTACCATATTCTGTGATTTGCTGTAGCATAATATATGCTAGTATGGTTTGCAGGCAGCAGTAATGTTCCAAATGACACAGTGTGGAGAAACATCAGTATGTCGTAACAGCAAAATAATTGTCATAGTATCAAAATTACTATGTCATACAAATAACACTAAGCAATTACTGTAAAATTAATTTTATTTCATAGCAGTTGCATTACTTGTGCCACTCAAACAAATGATTGAATAAAAAGAAATAGAATACCATATCATGTAAAGAAGTGGACATTAAACATTGTGATACATTTGTTTTAAACATATTGCGATATGCACTGCGCAGTACAATTAAGTGCTTTCCTATATAGAGCTATGTATTCAACCATGCAACAACCCTTAACACGTACAGCTGCATTAAAAATCAAATGATCAACAGATTGTCTTTTGAATGATACACAGAAGAGTCTGCAATGAATATACACATCTTAAATACAATATGAATACACTTATCTTTTACAATATTAAATAAATGATGTCTTCCTATTCCTACTGTCCAATATCATAATGCCTGATACATATCTGAACCTTTTAAAAGAAGCGGGAGATCAGATTTTCAAAAGATAATTCTAATCAGAGATAAATTTTAAATACATAATTCTCATACCGGTAATTATGTATTTTTTATTTCAAAATGCTTCTATTCTTTAAACATTATTGTAAATAGATTAACCAGTTTATGATTTGTATCCTTTTCAACCTTTATAAATTATTATTTATTTGCATTCTTCAAAGTTCTATGAAATATCAGAATGATCAGTTAACATCAATTGATTGATGTTCTGTTGTACATATAAATGGATTAGGGACTTCAGTCTTGTTGAAAAAGTTGAAATTATGTTTTAATTGAGTGAAGGTATACTAAGACTTGGTTGAAATAATCTTGAGGTACCTATATAAGGCCTGGATCTTTGCATATCAATACACATACTGTATGAGGGCAACAAAAATCATTTTATTCATTTATGATATAATGTTAACAGATGTTTGTTAATAATACCCCATAATTTTTTTTTCATTACATATGAAATACGTACAGAATACAAGTTTAATATACAGTAACATCTGTTTTTATTTGTGTGTTACCTAATTATGTTCCAGTCTCCGGCTATGACAGCTTGGAATGATGTACTGATATTCCAAAACAAAATATGTTGTACCTTAGTAGCTTACTGTAAATTATTTAAAATGCTCTTATTGCTGAATTTTATGTATTTTGTAAGGTAGAAGGTGGAAGCTGAAATTTAGCTATAAAGAGGATACGACACAATTTTTAAACAATCTGAGAAGGTGTAGCATTATTTAGATGCATGATTCATTATATATTTTGTTGCAAGAGCATATGCTATATAGTTTCAGGATGCTTTTTTTTCAGTTTATATATGGTCATCCTGATTTAACTGAATCTCTAGCAGTATATGTACTAGTACCGGTACTTTGTAGGATTGTACATATACAACATGAACTCTGTCAAATTGAATTATTTAATAAAAATGAATAATGATGATGATATTTTAATAGACATGTACATGTAATTTCTTTTTCCAAAAATACAATATGTCTATGGGTAATTGATGGAAAATGATATTCAGTATATATTTTATCACAGTGTTTGAAGGATTTTAAGTGTGTTTTATTATTTAAATGGAGAATTGAATCAGAGTTTCAAATTTTAAAGTGAATGAACTACCAGGTAAATGTACAGATCTATATTGCCTGCAGAATGCATGAATTCATATCCTAAGGTAAAGTACTTAGATTTAAAATGCAAGTTATTTGAAATAAGATGTATTTTTTAGATTCCTCGTTGATCCAAGGAGCAAATTCAAGAGAGGGCAACAATGACAAAATAAGTGGAAAGGCATGGGGGCGTGTCAAGGTAATGGGAAAGCAGTATACTGTATATATGGTTATACAAAATAGATAAACAACTTTAAATCTCTTCCTTCAGGGGCCACCAGCCCACCAAACAATCAATGATGTGAAACGATCTAACGATGTCTAGATATCATGCACATCCTGCTGAATGATGTTTATTTTTGTACTCTCTCTCTCTCTCTCTCTTTCTCTCACAGAAGCTTCTCTCAATCATCTCATACTTTTCATATCACCTAATTCAATTTAATTCTATTCATAAATATTCTCTATCTTAATCAATAAAGAACTTTTTTGGTATAGAGACCTTTTTGGTATCAAGACTCCTTATCAAGATAATAAAATTCAAATATTTTTTGTAGAATATTGTAACCCGCTCCCAGAAATATCCAAAGAGTGTGTTCTTTATCTTAGGCACTGAATTTTGTGAGAGGTTCTCTTACTATGGAATGAGAGGTAAGTCTGAGCTACAATAAAAAAATACAATTACGGCAGTATTATTCATACACCATACTCTTGCAATCACCAACAGTTATATTAATCTTGCAGGTGTGAAGAATTTGCTTATAAAAGTAACCTTTTTGTAAATTTTTATTAGCAACAGTTTAATTTTTTTGATGATATTTCTGTACATTGTAACATATTGTAGAAAGAAATGTTGTTTAGCCTCATGTATCTTGTTTGAAACACCTGTTACCATTTAACATTTGTATTAACCAGTATACATGTAGGTTTTTATTTTCAACATATTTTGCACTATAATGACTTTTTTGTCTAACATGTGTCACAATACTTGGCATTTCTAGAGAATAAAAATTCTTTGAACTGTAGCAACTAAATCTGGGAATCAGAATCAAAGTACTGAAAAGACTGAAATACTTGAAACATATTTATGAATGTTTACATTTTCCAGTGTCTTTGTCTGTGATAACACTGAAAATTGATTTTGTAATGTATAGTCTAATACATTTCATCAATGACTATTTTAATATTTAATGGTACAAAATGCTGAAAATTATATGAATATAAGATATAGGGAATCATTTTAAGAATATTATAAGGTGATCAAATATGGTCGGGCTTAATCAAATCTATCATAAAGCCCTTCAAACTTTATTTGATTTGATCACACTTGACTGTATTTGATAACTTCATAATGCTTAAAGAATGATTCATTATTCCTTTTAAAATGTAATACTTGATTTTGGATGCTATAGGAATTCAAGAATTAACAACTGAAAAAATCATGACTATTTTAAAACATGTTTCTGCATAAATAGACATTTATGGGTAAAACATGCTGTACTTGCATGGAAACCCATATTATAATTATAATCATACCAAAATTATTAATAGCCATAGAATTCCAGAGTCTTGACCCTTTCTCTAGAATAATGTTTCTTATGATACCATATATTTACCTGACTTGACATGAGAGCTTCTTTGAGTGATGAGGTTTGAATTTTTTCCTTGCATTCCTTATACAGCTGTCTTGATTCTGTACCTGACTAACTGGCTGGGCTTTAGTGAAGATGTGGGGACCGCCATCTTCCACTCCTTTGTCATGCTGTGTTACTTCAGTCCCATCATTGGAGCAATCCTAGCAGACGGATACATTGGAAGATACAAGTAAATTTCTAACCTTCATTGAGTTGTCAGTGTTTAGAATATGAATCTTAAAACCCTGTGTTGAAGTCCTTTAATTAGCAATTCCTTGAAAAATTAAAATTTCTTTGATAAATGTTACCATATATCTGAGATTTTTTTTTAGGTCAGTCACACAGCTTGTAAAAATGGGGAAAATATGAAACTTTTTTAGCTCACCTGAACCGAAGGTTCAAGTGAGCTTTTCTGATCACCCGTCGTCCGTCCGTCTGTCTGTCTGTCCGTCCGTCTGTAAACTTTTCACATTTTCAACTTCTTCTCAAAAACCACTGGGCCAAATTTAACCAAATTTGGTACAAAGCATCCTTATGGAAAGGGGATTATAAATTGTTAAAATAAAGGGCACAGCGCTTTTCAAAAGGGAGATAATTGCGAAACAGTGAGTATAGGGTGCATGTCTTTAAAAATCTTCTTCTCAAGAACCACTGCACCAGAAATGCCGATATTTACACAAAAGCTTGTTTATATAGTGAAGATTCTAAATTGTAAAAATCGTGACCCTCGGACCAAAACTGGGGCCCCAGGCGGGGTTCAAAGTTTAACATAGAAATACATAGGAAAATGTTTAAAAAATCTTCTTCTCAAGAACCACTGCACCAGAAATGCCAAAATTTACACAAAAGCTTGTATATATAGTGAAGATTCTAAATTGTAAAAATCGTGACCCTCGGACCAAAACTGGGGCCCCAGGCGGGGTTCAAAGTTTAACATAGAAATACATAGGAAAATGTTTAAAAAATCTTCTTCTCAAGAACCACTGCACCAGGAATGCCAATATTTACACAAAAGCTTGTATATATAGTGAAGATTCTAAATTGTAAAAATCGTGACCCTCGGACCAAAACTGGGGCCCCAGGTGGGGTTCAAAGTTTAACATTGAAATACATAGGAAAATTTTTTAAAAAATCTTCTTCTCAAGAACCACTGCACCAGAAATGCCAATATTTACACAAAAGCTTGTATGTATAATGAAGATTCTAAATTGTAAAAATCGTGACCCTCGGACCAAAACTGGGGCCCCAGGCGGGGATCAAAATTTAACATAGAACTACATGTGAAAAATGTTTAAAAATTTTCTTCTCAAGAACCACTTCACAAAAAATGCCAATACATACACAAAAGGTTGTATATATAGTGAAGATTGAAAAAATCGTGACCCCCGAACAAAAGTGGGGCCCCAGGAGGGGTTTAGATTTTAACATATATAGGAAAATGTTTTAAAATCTTCTCAAGAACCATCGTGCAACTGTTTGGGATATTACTATGCATACATGTACATCCTTAAATAATGTAGATTCAAAAAATTGTAACTCCCGGACAATTGATGGGCACCAAGAGGGGTTCAAAATTTAAACATTTTAAAAAACAAAGGAAAAGTTTAAAAATTTTCTTCTCAAGAACTACAATGTTTTAGTTAATGGAATATCTATGCATGCATCCTTCGCTTATGTAGATTCATAATTCGTAAAATCGTGACCCCCGGACCAATAATGGGGCCCAAAGATGGGGTCAAAGTTTATTATAGAAATATAAAGGTAACAGGTTAAAAAATCTTCTTCTCGAGAACTACAATGCTTCATTTTGTGAGATTACTATCATGCATACAACTTTGGATAATGAAGGTTCGACAGTTTTAAATTAGTGACCCCTGGACTAATACTAGGGACCCAAGATGGGTTTAAAGTTAAATGTAGAAGTACCGGTATATATGGAAAATGTTTAAAAATCTTCTTTTCGAGAACTACAATGCATCAATTTGTCAGATAACTACGTAAGCAACCTCAGATAGTGTAGATTCGAAATTATAAAAGCCGTGACCTCAATCTAATACTGGGGCCCCAAGAGGTGTTCAAAGTTTAGCGTAGAAATATAGAGGGAAAATGTTGAAAAATCTTTTTCTAGGGAACTATAATGCTTCAGCTTGTGAGATAACTATGCAAGCATCCTTAAATAATGTAGATTCCAAATAATTAAAACTTTAGCACTGAACTAATACTGTGGCCCCAAAAGGGGTTCAAAGTTTAACATAGAAAGATATATTGAAAATGTTTTTAAAAAGTTCTTCTCGAGAACTATAATGCTACAGTTTGTGAGATTACTATGCAAGGATCCTCAAATTGTGTAAACTCTAATGTAGTGGAACCAAGAGTTATCTTTCTTAATGTTCTGTACAGTCTGAGAGTTATTCCTCTTGAAGTGGAACTCTTCTACGTTCAGTTTTTCAGGTTGTGTACGTGCGGTCCCACCGCAGTGCTACACATTTTCATTCCTAAGTTATTATTTATGTTGTTCAAGCCAACCATAAACCTCGGACCATTACTGGGTCCCCAGAAAGGGGTTCAATGTTTAAAATAGAAAAAGCATATGCTACGAAATGTAATGTTACAAGGAACTGCTGTTCAGGTGAGCGATGTGGCCCATGGGCCTCTTGTTATTCCATTGCATCAGCCATTTTTATATCCACTGCTGGCTCACAGATATGTTTGCAATTTAAGAAGTTTCAAAAAGCAAATGATACTGGATATAATTTTGCGTGATGAATATATTGCGATGTGAAAGTGATTGCAAAAAATCAAAAATTAGATAATCGCAAACATTTTCAGATGTAACTAAGGTGTGTCTTATTTCAGAACAATATTTATTTGTCAAATATCTTGGATTATTATTTTTTGTTTTATACAGGACTATACTGTATGTCTCGCTGTTGTATGCAGTGGGGAATCTGGTTATGGCCATCACTGCAGTACCCCCACCTGAATGGTTTGTAGACTTAAGTTTATCATGCCATGCATTTTTTATAAATAATTTAGGGATGGCAATCTCTCACTGGTTGACAGATTACTCTGTCACAACAATATATAAAATCCTTGTCTGTGGCATATCTTCTCTCCCCTTGGTCCTATCTACCTACTTCACGCACAGAGTGTATGGTCAACGGGTGTGCAGTGACCTTGAATACAGTTTGTAGATCAAGGGTCAAGGTCATATTGAACCATGCAAAAATCCTTTTTTCAGAGCAATATACTCTCCTCTCAGCCATATTTGGCTCATACTTCACATAAACAGAGCTTTTGTGTATAGGATGTTTAGTGACCTTAAACCAATTTTCAAGGTCAAATGTGAAGGTCATAGCAGAATTGATTGAAAAATCCTTGTCTGGAGCATATCTTTTCTCCCTTTGCTCCAATCTGGCTTATATTTCACCCACATAGTGCCTTTTTTCAAAGAGTATGCAGTGACCTTTAAAATGATGTTTGCAGGTCAAGTGTCAAGGTCATATCGGATCACACAAAAATCCTTTTTTAAGAGCATAGATGTCTTCTCTATTTAGCCCTATTTGGCTAATACTTTACTTAAACAGAGCTTTTTGGTGAATGGCATGCAGTGACTTTGAACCAAGTCAATGTGAAGGTCATAGTGGATCTCTCTATAATCAGTTTTAGACCATACATTATTTCCCACTTGCTTAATTTTGCTCAGAATAAATAAAATTGCCTGTATGTTAGGGGTTAATGAGATTGCAATTCTATCTTTTTTTAAAGATCTCATTTTCCTTCAGGTATGGACCTGCTTTAGGGTTGATCCTGATTGGACTGGGTACAGGAGGAATTAAACCCAATGTGTCCTCATTTGGTGCTGATCAGTTCAGAGCTGACCAGGTGAGCTATGTCTTTCGGGATTTTTTCTGTCTCTCAGAAAGTAGGGTTGGGGGGGGGGGGGGGGGGGGGGGAATAATAAGTGTTTTTTAATAGAACCATTTTAACAAGAGATTGGACTTTCAGTAGGGTGTAGCTATCTATTCGTATTGTCAAAACAAGTTAAAAATGATGCGGATTCAACAGAAATATGCTTCGATTGCGTAGTCTTAGCTCAAAAGCCAGACAAATCTTGTTGATTTCAGAGCTGTGGCTGAGTGGCTAGCATTGAAATAGACAGGCCTACGTCACATTGCTGTTTGACACAACTACCCAAAGTCCAAGCTCTTGTTAAAATGGTTCTTAATATTAAATGTTTACGATTAATAGAAAAAATGTTTTATTACAATTATGTGATTTCACACTTGTGAAATTAAAAGCAAAGTTTTTTTAAATTTAATATGAATAAGAATCTCTTAATACAAGCAATTTTCTGTTGCTTTGAATAATAGAAGTTATAAACACAATTTTATCAGTACTTGCACTAAATAAAAGAGTTAGCTAGCTCTATACTTTGTATTTGTTGCAGGAGAAAGAAAGGTACACCTTTTTCTCTGCCTTCTACTTCGCAATCAACCTTGGTAGCATGCTGTCCATTATTTTGACTCCAATATTGAGAGGTTTGTGCAAGAAAAAGTGTATCAAATTTAAATCTCCTTTGGACTGTATATTACATTGGTACATGTAGTCAATCTGGTGTTAGCACCTCTTTCTCTGAAATACTGTAGAAGCAGAAATATTCGTTGAGGATTTAATTTCGTATTTTCGTTGGCAGTATAAATCAACGAAATTAAGTCCATGACGAATTTTTAATCAAAGTATTAATGAATACAAAGAGATAACGATATGATGAAATTAAATGCCAAAAGAATATTATTTGGTTCAAAAACAACAAAATTTTGACCCAACAAAAATACATGCTTCAACAGTATAGCAGTTATTAGAAAATATGCATATATTTATTATATATATTTGAAGAAGTGTAAGTGTGTATATATAAACACTGAAGAAAAGGTGTACATCTGAACATTTTCTTTTGAATAAAATATCCAGTTTTGTTTCTTTTCATAATATTTTTTCAGGAAAAAAAATATCTTTATTTCAGCTGATGTTAAGTGCTATGGCAATGAGTGTTATCCCTTGGCTTTTGGGATACCTGCCGCTTTAATGGTCATTGCCACAAGTAAGTGTTTTCTCTCTTCATCCTATGATACACAAAATGAATTTTTAATTAAAGTAATATAGGTTCATGTAAGTATTTCAAAACTTTTTAGAAATATGTGTCTAAATGTAGTGCACTGTCAATTATTAGAGATTTTGTTTTCAAAAGTTTTGTTCTATTTCTTTTCTCTTAGTTATATTTGTTGCTGGAGGTAGTTTATACAAGAAAATGCCACCATCAGGGAATCTCATAGGAAGAGTTTTTAAATGCATCTGGGTAAACAACATCCTCTTGCTCTTGGTCCTAGCTATTGTTTTACACCTACCGATTCTTCATTGGTCATGCATGAATAAAGTCAGTGGTTTGCATAACTGCATGGGCAATTATCTGCAGATAATTGCCCTTGCATAAAACCATTATTGTATCATTAAGTCTTTTGCTATGCTAGTAACTTTTGATAACTAAGATCAAAGTATCCTGACCATAAAAGCAATTTTAGTGCCTTAGGATCTTAAATACCTGTTAGAAGTTTAAAATATACAAGTTTCACTGAAGGGAGCACTATAAGTTTCTCATTTTTTATTGCACTGCCTAATGTTTATAAGTGGTTTATCCTGCTAGCATGTGTATAAAAATATTCTATTTGTCTCTAATAGTCGGGATTATGCGGGAAGCTCAAAAATTGCCGTAGTTCAGACACAAAAGAACACTGGCTCTATTACGCAGACAGCAGTAAGTTTGAGGTGAGTTAACATCAATTCAAAGCAGGAAGAAATACCCTGTCTCCAAAGGGATCTATTTTACATTAAGACAGTAACAATATTTACCGGTATACATTACATGTAAAATTCTCATATACATGTATTTTTATATGCTCAGAATGATAATTTTCATTCATAAAAAATTAAACTAAATTCTACAAAAAATGTTATGCTCTCAAAGTTAATACATTAATTTACTCTAAATTTTTTGATACTCTGTACCGTTATGTATCATTAATGACATTGAAATATAACTAGAATGTTTTCATCATGCAATTACAGCCAGAGTTTATCAAAGAGGTGCAGATTTTACTGAAGGTGCTATTTATGTTTGTTCCTACCCCAATTTTCTGGGCCCTGTCTGATCAGCAAGGATCAAGGTGGACGCTTCAGGCTGAAAAATTAAATGGAGATTTGGTACAGGATTATTTTTTGAAAAGTTTAAACAGGCTATTAGAACCAGAATTGCCATTATATTACTGAATGTGACTGTATTTTCCATAAATTTTGGAGGATGGGTATCTCTCACCCATGATAAAGTTTATAAATTATATGCACATGTGAATCTGTTATTTTTAAAATTACATCCCCACATATCTCTTATTACCGGGTAATATTTAAATACACTAAACCGGTTCCCCTGAATTTAAAAAGATTCCACAGTATAGAGTGTTAATTTGTTTCTGTAGTAGATTGTAATTCCATATGCAGCATATATATTGTAATCTAGATTCATGATTTTTTTTCTGCAGCTTTACCAGGGTAAACAAAATATATTTATTTGAAACTGTATCAACCTGGGTAAATTTAAACTGCAATTTTATTTTTATTTTACAGGGGGCATTGGGGACTGTGAAACCTGACCAAATGTCTGCAATAAACCCACTCATGATTTTAGTTCTCATTCCCATATTTGAAAAATTTATTTATCCATGGTGTGAAAGGTGTAAATGTCTGCACAGGTATTCATCATTTAATTTCTGCTAACAAATTTGATAAATTTTATTTGTGAGGACAGCTTTGTGTTATTAATATTGTCTTTAAAAAAAAATAATTGTATTTTATTTTCTTCAAAGGCCACTTCAAAGAATGTCAGCCGGCATGATCTTAACTGTGATATCATTCATTATGGCAGGTGTTCTGCAAATGAAAATTGAGGTACTTGTGTAAAGCTAATCAATTGATTGATTGAGAGGGGGGGGGGGGGGGGGGGGGGGGGGGAGAGATTCGCATTTTCAATGAGACAGGATGATCCTAATAATTTTGGGAGAGAGAGAAGGAGAGAGAGAGAGGAGAGTTTCATTGCATCAGATTGTAGCTTTTGGAAATATTAATTGTAGAATTATAAGTTAAAAGGTCATTGAGAAAACTTAAATTCAACCAGATAGGTCAACATCAAAAGTCTTTTCATGACAAATTTGAAAATAAATCTTTATACAAAAGAATCTTTTGATTTACTTATTTACTTAAGGTTTAAAATTGTTTGAATTTTCTTCTCCTCTTTTAACAGTCATTTGCTCCTTTACAGGACAGTTTAGAACCTCCGTTAAAGGAAATGGAATCTGGAATATCATTTTACAACACAGTACATTGTGAAATTACTATAAAGACAGGAGATGGCCTCAACTTTAAAATAGCTCCTTATCAGGTGGGTTGATTTTTGTCAAAATAAAAAAAACAAAACCTTGTGCTTTTTGTTTTTGTTTTAAACAATTCCACAACAGTGTATTGCCCAGCTGAGTTGAAATAGTTGTATTTTTGTGTTAAACTTACGGTTTTAAGCCATGGAATATGAACAAAAAGAAATGATTTTGCAATGTTGTTGCATAATGATAACCTTGTTTATCATAGGTCTTATAGAACTACATGAATGGTACCACAAGGTCATCATTATCATTTTCCTTTTTTTTTTCAGAAAAGCATTTACACAGTGATAACTGCTCAGGAAAATTATGTTTTAAATGTGACATCTTGTTTTCCACCGCTCTCAAAAAAGGTGACACTTAAACCTCTTGAGGTCAACAGGATGTTTGTTTGGTCCAAGGATGGGAAAGACGTGATGCTCATTAAGGTATGTCAAAACCCTCATATTGCATACACACATATATATATATATTTATCGTAGTAAATTATGGTATATAAAATGCTCATGTCGTTTTTAATGTCTATGACCTTAAAGATGCACAAGATGTTTTATACCTTTAAAATTTATGTAATCTAGCTACCATACCTGAAACTTTCTACAGATTGTGCTCACACACTGATCAATATCTTATTAGATGTTTAAGATGTACATGTACACTGCAATGCTCAAGTATTATTTCTACACAGAAACTTGGCCGTGAACCTCATTTTCAAATAAGACAAATGTACTGGGTTTGTTTCTGACTGTGTACAGAAATATGTTTGAATCTTTTTAAGTCCACAGAGTTCAATGACCCCACATATATACATGAATGTATTTCCAGTCAGCGTTACCAGTATTTGGTTCTGTCCATCAAGTGAAAACTTTCAACGTGTCATACATGTGAGGTCAAGTGTATAGACCAGTACTATGATAGTTGTCTTAATAAATTCTTTTCAGAGGCAAGATTTACGCTCCCATCCTTTAGAAGGAAAATCAAAATTAAGGTATGTTCAATGTTAAATAATTAAAATTTCTATGTGCCTATAAATATCTATTTACCTCTTAATATTCATGATGTGTTTCTTTGATTTCGTTTCATTTTTTATGAGGAGGCTTGCACTTACATATATATAGGGAAAGTGGGGGAGGGGGGTAGGGTCCCACCCCCCCCCCCCCCCCCCCCCCCCCCTTTTTAGGTCACCTGAGTCACTCAGGTGACCTATTGCAATTGGTCTTCGTCCGTCGTCATGCGTTGTGCGTCGTGCGTTAACAATTTTACATTTTTGACTTCTTCTTGAAAACTACCAGGCCAATCGTTACCGTTTTTGGTGTAAAGCATCTCTGTGGTAAGAAGAATCTAAATTGTGAAATTCATGGCTCTACCACCCCTGAGGTGCCACGGGCGGGGCCAAATATGCAAAAAAAGCCAAATTTTCAAAAATCTTCTTCTCTACTCCCATGCATGTGAGGAAAAAACTAAATGCATGGTTATGTTGTCCATGAAGCCCTCTACCAAAATTGTGAAATTCATGACCCCTGGGTCAGGGGTTCAGGCTCTAGGGTGGGGCCAATATGGCCATATAGTAAAAATGTATTAAATCTTAGAAAATCTTCTTCTCTATTATCATATATATTTGTCAACAACTAAATGCATGATAATGATGTCCATGAAGCCCTCAACCTAAATTGTGAAGTTCATGACCCCTTGGTCAGGGGTTCAGGCTCTAGGGTTGGGCCAATATGGCCAAATAGTAAAAATGTATTAAATCTTAGAAAATCTTCTTCTCTACCCCCATATATATTTGTCAACAACTAAATGCATGATAATGATGTCCATGAAGCCCTCAACCTAAATTGTGAAGTTCATGACCCCTTGGTCAGGGGTTCAGGCTCTAGGGTTGGGCCAATATGGCCAAATAGTAAAAATGTATTAAATCTTAGAAAATCTTCTTCTCTACCCCCATATATATTTGTTAAAAACTAAATGCATGATTATGATGTCCATGAAGCCCTCTACCAAAATTGTGAAATTCATGACCCCTGGGTCAGGGGTTCAGGCTCTAGGGTGAGGCCAATATGGCCAAATAGTAAAAATGTATTAAATCTTAGAAAATCTTCTTCTTTACTCCCATATACCGTATATTTGTTAAAAATTAAATGCATTGTTATGATGTCCATGAGGTCCTCTACCAAAATTGTGAAATTCATGACCCCTGGGTCAGGGGTTCAGGCTCTAGGGTGGGGCCAATATGGCCATATAGTAAAAAAAATTTAAATCTTAAAAAATCTTCTTCTCTACTCCCACACATGTGAGCAAAAAACTGAATACATGGTTATGATGTCCATGAGGTCCTCTACTAAAATTGTGAAATTCATGACCCCTTTGTTAGGTGTTCAGGCTCTAGGGTTGGGCCAATATGGCCATATAGTAAAAATGTTTTAAATCTTAAAAAATCTTCTCTACTCCCACACATGTGGGCAAAAAAATGAATACATGGTTATGATATCCACAATCTCCTTGACCTAAATTGTGAAATTCATGGCCCCTGAGTCAGGGGTTCAAAACATGAAGGGGGGGGGGGGCGCAATATGGCAATATAGTGTTAATGCATATAATGTTTAAACATTTTCTTCTCTATTCTCACACATCTGTATTAAAAAACTGACTAATAATTATGTTTACAAGGAAGTCCTCTACTGAAATTTTAATTTTCATGTCTCCTCAAGGATGGGTTTTGACTCTAGGGCAGGGCCAAAATGGATGTATAGATGTTAATGCATATAACGTTAAAAAATTATTTTCTTTACTCCCACACACCTGAAAGGAAAACTGAATTCATGATTTTGTTGACCAGATCTTTTAGTTTTTCACCAAAATAATAGGTTTCACAGTTCTTTTTGAAACGTGGTCGTCATTACAAATTTATAATTTTTCTACTCCAGTATGAAACCTAATTAATTAGATGCATATATGAGACTCCATGACAAGTTTGTGTATGGGATATATGCTACTCAGGTGACCGTTAAGGCCAATTGGCCTCTTGTTGGAAAATTCAAACATAGTAACTTGAAAATAGGTCTTGGATATACATGATTACATATCATAGTGTAAATCTTAGAATCTCTCTTTAATTCAGTATTTTCAATGGAGGAGCTCTGCAAAATATGCAGATAGTCGTTGTGTACAACAGCCATAAAGGAACCATTTCTAACCAGTCTGGCATTCTGTTTCCATCGTCAGAACAAAAGGGAGAACCATTTCATCCCATTTACCCGGGACAGTAAGTTTTTACGTGCATGTACCATATTTACCTGTAACAGATTTGTTTTGTAGGCCCATGGGTACTGATTTTTGCAAAAGTTTGCAGCAGCATTTCAAATGCAAAAAAGTTGAATCTAAGAAAATGTGTGTTTTATAATTGATCTTTCGTTTCCTTCAATGGTCATTAGAACCACGTTTGGTTGTATGAAATTTATTAAGTAAGAAATGTGCATCTATAAATGTATAAAATGATGTGTTAAATTCTTGTGTGTTATTTAAAGAAATGAATTGCCCTGTATCTTAATTTGACTGGGGTTTTTTTTTAGATACAATCTATACTGGCAGGAGTCCCGTGACCAGAACTGGACCAAGCATAATAGTTCCTTCAGTATAGGGCAAGGGGCTGTGTATAATCTAGTGATAGCTAGGAATGGAACAGGGGTAGGAAGCAAAGTAATTAGGGAATATATGCCGTAGGTCAATAGAACTTTATTGTCTTACACCTCAATATCTTAAAAACAATGGAATGAATGGATATTATAATTTAAGAAAGAACTATATGTATATATGATAAGAGTTAAATTTGGCCCCCATAATTCGCCATTTTTTAAGTGCTTTGGGTACAATAAAATGTTAACTAATTTTTTAGAAGAGTTGATATAAAATATATTTTTCATCTATTTATTTGATTTATTTGCACTTACTGGCAGTAAATGACGTCAGAAAGGACGCCATTTTTATAATTCAATCAAAATTTGCCAAAAATTGACATTTTTCTTATATATTTATGAATGGGAAATATTGAGCGCATGCTTGAACAAGAAAATTTTTTTTGTCACTTATTAGTCTTGGCTAGATACATCTCTGATTAAAATATTTTATTTGTTCAAGAATGCGCCCTATGTTTATGGAAGAAAAAACTGCTTGAAAACAAGCTGTTTTACACTAAAAATGCAAAAATGTCGGGAAAAGGTTGTCTTTACAATGTCATATTTCTAAATTGTGGGCACTTGAACCAAAATGAATATTATGTAAGCACATCACATACACATCTGTATTAAGAAAACAAAGAATGATAGTAAAATGATGATGTTCATTTTAGGGGGCCATTTTACACCCTTATCATATATAGTCCTTTAACCCATGTATATTTATTTTTATGCCTATTACATGTATTTGGAAGCCTGGGATATCTCAAAGTTTGTCAGTCCCATTTAATTTGAGATAATAAGATTTCACTGTAGTTGCCAATAATTGTATGTTTAATTCCTCTTCATGAATACTTACTATGTTTAAGTTAAACTTGAAAATTGTAAAAAAAAAAAAAAAAATTGACTTTTTAAAAATAGAACAACCACACTTGTAATATAAAAGATGCAATCGGTTAATTTTTACCTTGCATAATGCACTTAATTCTGAAAAGCTTTCCAAACTGAATGATCACTTAAATAAATATTAAAAGAATAAATATCTTTATTAATACATTTAACAAGTTTATAAATTTTCTGCAATTTTATGCTTTTTTTTTGTAGACAGTGTTAAGTCTTTTGACCAGTGTGGAAGTGAATACAATCTCCATGGCCTGGTTGATACCTCAGTACTTTGTCGTCACTGTGGGGGAAGTTCTATTCTCCATCACAGGCCTGGCTTTTGCCTATTCACAGGTAGGCCAAGCATGTGTTGTATTGAAGAATATAGTTTATACAAAGCAAAATTATTATTTTAAAAAGATGGATCATCAACAATCAGTCCATACTGTAGTCTTACTTCATAAGCTTACTTGGTCAGTTGGTACTTACTAGTACCGGTGTTATATAGTGCCTTTTCCCCCTAGCCATCTTTCCCCCCGGAAAAATGGCTATATAGCAGTTCCTCCCCCCGGAAAAATGGCTATATAGCAGTTTTCCCCCCACGGAAAGCTGACTATATAGTGGGCTTTCCCCCTTTTTATAGCCAGGTTACCCCCACGGAAAACCTACTATATAGTGGATTTTCCCCCATTTTTACTTTCCGGCCATGTTTATTGCGGACCATTCGTGACAATAATTTGCAATAACTGATATGATATTAATTTCTCACAAAAAAGGATAATTATGGCATTTATTAATACATAGAATAAAATACATCGTTTTAAACCCCAAATATGAACTAAGGCATGCGCCTTCATAACATGCATGTGTCATCATCGTTTATTTCACCTGTTCTCACCCCTTTTTGGAACACCTTTTACACGGATTTCGGAATACCTCGAATCTTTTTCATCTAATCGATGCTTATCTACAGTTTTGACTTCGACGTTATGAACACGTGAAAACACATTTGAGTGAAAATACGCCGGTTTGGAAATTTAATTTTCCAATGTATTACCATCAATGTATAAGCTTCTCCCAGGGAACTAACTGACCAATCTTGACATAATTTTGTAGAGGAAGGGAATAAAAAGTGGAAATGCATTACTCCCTTCGTCCAAAAGGCTATCAATTTTAAATTAATACCGTTAGAATTGAGGATCTTAAAAACAATTATATATTTCTTCTTCTAAATATCAAACGGGAGACAGGATGCAATGATATAATGGGAAACTGAAATGTTTCAGTTTTACTTGGATTGATGGGGTTCTAAATCATGGTTAAGGGGTATTTTAATTATGTATTAAAAGCATGTGTAAAGTTACACATATTCATATTTTTAAGCACATTTCTACGAAACACGAGATATTATGATGTAAACATTTAAAAAAAAAAACAATGAAATGTCTTCACAACCAGAACAATGTCGGTATCTTTGCTGGTTACTTTGGAAAATGTGAAATGGAGCCTGAACTAACTTTATGTTTATATTGTCACTCACTATTTGCTAATTTTTCCACTATTAAGTTTGCAACGTGATTTATAAATATACAATTTTGAAAACGATGCTATATAAATCAAGATATACGATTCAATTACCTAAAAAATTTATACTATTTGTTTCATATTTTTGCAATAAAGATTTACTTGTGTACCATATTATTTCTTCGAACAATTAAACAATTGTAATTTAAAAAAAAACCAACAAAAAACAACCAATACATATATTGTGATGAGCTGACTTTTTTTTAAATATAAGCTTGTTCTTCTAATCAACTAACAAGTAAAAAAGTCGTATATGCGCTTAGGTTGGTTATTTATTTTTTGATTTTCGGTTTCTCTTTTTATGAATAAAAGTTGATTGATTTATTTATCTAATTATCTATTATATCATTAGTCATCTTATGAATTGATTAAATGTTTTGAAGAATAATGAATTTTACCTGCGTACCTTTTAAAAAAATTTTGTTTGTAAATCTAAAAAAAAAGCAGCAGAATTAAACGTAATTTTCAATCATTTTGATAAAGAAATATATGAGTGATTGTGTATTTTTAAATGATGTTTTTACTTTTGAATGACCTTAAAATTATGTCCATGTGGTCATCTATAGTTTTTGAGATATGAGGCCCAAAAAAATACATATTCTTTATAATTGGATTTCAAACACCGAGCTCGAAAACAACAAAGGCTCCTACCCTGCATGGGGGCTTAAATTTTCGGTGTCATCTACTAGTGGTATACCACTATCACTGTGAAAATATGGTTAATTGGTCATCTCTAGAATTTGAGATTCGGGTCCCCACTTATAGAACACTATTCAATCATCATAATGGGGTTTTAAACATCGGGCCCTGAAACATTAAGGGCCCCTACCCTGAGGGCTGAAATTTTCAGAGTCATCTTCAAGTGGTAAACCCCTGCCACTATAAAAATATGGTGATATGGTCATCTCTAGTTTATGAGACATTGGACCCTAAAGAATATGCACTATAATTATTATAATAGGATTTTAAAAATCGGGCTCTGAAACATCGGAAACAAAATTTCTCTAAAACAGAGGTTTAGCCTGGATGAAATTTTCACAAACAGACAAACAGTCTGATAAATGTATCAAGAAATTCTTAAAACATTCTCGTTTAATTCAATTTCAGAAACACAGAATTATGCATATAAGTGTATACAGTAAAACTCGTTTATAACGAACACGGTTATAGCGAATATACGGATATAACGAAGTATCTTTGTGTCCCCGGCAAAGTTGTCAATAAATCTTTAATAAATATTACGGATAAAACGAATTCTGATATAACGAATTTACGGATATAGCAAACTGAATTTATGTCCCGCAGGCGTAAAAATTAACGAATTTGCATGTTTAAAGCGAATTTTTTTTCTGTCTAATCAAACAATAAAAATTGACTGAAAGCTTGTTTTGATTTAACGTGCGTACTGAAAGCGCATTCTTTGTGCTAGTAAAGGATACTTAAGTTAATTATACATGATTTTACATGATTATATCGCCTATTAAAATCAGTTTAGTTTACAGAGGTTCAATATTTTCTTCAAATACGCCACAATGATTAGTATTCACGGTAAGTTTTTCCCTATGCCAGTCTTTGTTTAACAATGGCCTCGCCGTCACGGAAACGTTAAGCAATATCACTGGAAACAAAATTTGAAATAATAAGGTACGTGGAAGAATGTAACTTGTAAAACTTTTTTCAATAAATTACCTTAATTAAGTTCTATGTGTAATTCCGTTACACACATGTTCAACTTTCAGCATTGTCTATAAAAATGATAAATCGGCAAAGCGAAACTTAACCTGTACAGATGAATGCAGATATACATGTATGCAACATGGGAGTGTAGAAACATTGATTTTAATCCTTACTGGATTTCCATAAATATTTTTTATAAAATCTGAACCAAAAACGTGAGGGAGAAACCCTACTATGGGGGAAAAGCTACTATATAGTAGCTTTTCCCCCCGGGAGGAAAGGCTACTATATAGTAGGTTTTCCGGGGGGAAAAGCTACTATGGGGGAAAAACTGCTATACAACACCGGTATTTGATAGACTTAATTACTTAGTAAACTTACTTGATTAAATTTACTAATCCTAGTGTGAAATGTTGGCTCATTGTAATTGTGCATATATTTTTTTAAATTTCACATCTAATACACAAGTAGCTCTAATTAATCAGATGATGAAAGAAAATAGCATTAAGGTCAAACGACACGTTCCTAGAAAAATGATGATATTTTTCAAATTTCCAACAGCCTGATTACCGTATATAGCAAATAAAATAATTAAATAAAAATTAAATTTCATTTCATTAAAAAGATTAAAATTTTAGCAATATATATATATATATATGTCAAAAATTTTAATATCAGCAATTTGAGTTTGCTTTCAATAAGATTGCATAGAAAATTGCTCACTCTGGTATCTTGCACAAATGCGTGATAAGGTACCCTAATTTTTGCCAGAAAGCTTGTTAAAGTAGTAGTAGATTGCTATTTGAGATTGAGGAACGTGCCATCTGACCTTAAAATGAACATAACCCTGCAGCCTTATCAAGTATATGCCAATATTGATACAGGCAGTAGTGGTATTAACCCTATAGACACTTTGACCTTTCTCCATCATCCTTCTTGATTCATTCAATTTTATGTCTGTCACATTTACCAGGCTCCAATCACAATGAAGTCGGTGGTACAGGCTGCATGGTTGATGACAAGTGCAGTGGGAAGTTTGGTGGTGGTTGTTGTGGCTCAGTCACATTTTTTTACGTCTCAAGTAAGCGTTTTTGTGGGTTATAAATCTTTTGTTTTTTGAATTATTATAGTAGTTATAATTGACATTTCACAATACAGTAAATCATGCATATAGCAAAGTATTTGGGATGAATGAATCTTTAATTGTAACAATGTAATTCATTATACATGTACGTCATGTACCTTACAATCTTGCAATATGTTTTAGGATTGGGGGGTGGGGTGGGGGGGAATGATTTTGTTTCTTTTAAAAGCATGAATTCATTATGATGTTCAAAACTTAGTTTCACTGTACATGCATTGTTGACAACAACATTTACCCGGTATAATAAATGCATTCATTCACTTCTGCTCTATTCTGCTCTAAACACACTTAACAACAAGGGTGGGATATTTTTTACAGGTTTTGGAGTTCATGTTTTTTGCGGTCCTGCTCACAGTGGCCACCATCATGTTTATTGCCATGTCTTGCTGTTATACATACTATTACACCAGCGGTCATGGGAATGGCTTTGACGATATAGAAGAACTAATCATTGAGGAAAAGAACGAAGACATTCCACTGAAACATTCCAATCATCCTAAGCACAAGTGATCTCATCATGAAGCAAATACTAGGATAAAGCCATTTGTCAAAGGGTTTGGAAAAATGGAATTTTTGATGTATGATCTGATGCTAGACAAATTTCAGTCATAATAATTTTTTGATCCACATAAATCTCTCCATTGCAATTGTAGGAATACAACTTGCTTTTTTAGTGTTCATGTCTACTCCAGAGCTTCTTTTTAACTTCAATTCATAAATTTGTCATTTAGGGCAAAAATCTGAATATCGGGGGTATGGTATACGTTTTGATACCATTTATCTTTATTTATGTCTGAATGCTCATAATGATTTATAGTACATAAATAATAGTAATTATACAGACACATGGTTTTTTTCCTCTCAAATTGTTTGTTATACATTTGTAGTAAATGCAACATTTTTATTGTATATGAGACAAAATTATTCATTTCATTGTTATTCAAGTGCTATGTAATCCTCAGCTACATTGTTAAAAGCAATCCCACTGATTAAAACCCTCTTTTGTTTTTATTTTTTTATATACATTGGATATATACACATGATGTCAACATTTTGAATTTTAATTCCAAAATTGGGAAGTTTTTCCATATACCAGTAATTCAAAATGTTGTTCTATTTTGTTTACCACCATTACAATAGCTACTAAAAATCTTTTTTCAAGTTACAATGGTTTAAGCAAATGCTGTTAAAGCAAATGTCATAGCAGTAGGCCTAGAATTAAAGGAACTAACCATGATAAAAATGAAAAGTTCCATATACATGTACAATTGAACTTCGATATCTCGAACATTGGTATCTCAAATACAATGGGTATGTCGAAGTAATTTGTATGTCCCAAAGACTTATTTTTTAAAACTATTTTACCCTCGAATACTCGGATATCTCGAAGTTTTTAACAGTCCCATCTAGTTCGAGATAACGATGTTTGACTGTAGTTCATAGTTCCTATATTGAAGTATATGTTACACTTGCTTTCTAAGAAAAATTCTGTTTTGGCATGCTTCTTGGTCTCAGTTAATTAATGAAAATAAAATGTTGACATGATTTTCATAAGCACAAAAGTACTTTTGTTGGAATTGTCATGTAATATCTTTAAACTGAGGTTTGGGTACTGTTAACAACTTGTTTCATTAGTGTGTTGTATTGCATAATGTGCAATAATGTGACGGTATATTTGATGTTAGATTATTTGTTACTGAATTCCTCAAAATGTTATGGATTAATTAAAACAAATTGCATAAATTACTTTTGAAATGTCTTCAATGGTGGATATGTACAGGTTCATATCTTTGAACAGCCCTACGAATAGTGAATGCTTGTTGAGCTAGTTCCATTCTGACTCCATGTAGTTTTGAACATCACTTTAGATTTTATTACAACCAAGATGTGTTCATTGGCCCGATTCATGATCGTATTTCTGTTAAAATGGCCATGACACGTAGATAGGACAATCGTTGGTTTTTTAGCTCACCTGTGCTGAAAGCTCAAGTGAGCTTTTCTAATCAAAATTTGTCCATTGTCTGTTGTCGTTGTTGTTGGCGTTGTCGTTGTGTTGGCATTTGTTGTTGTTGTTAACTTTCACATTTTCATCTTCTCCAGAAAAACCAGGAAAATTTCAACTTAACTTGGCACAAAGCATCACAGGGTGAAGGGGACTCAAGTTTGTTCAAATGAAGGGCCACACCCTCTTTAAAGGGGAGATAATCTAGAACTATTGAAAATTTGTTTTTTCTTTTCAAAAATCTTCTTCTCAAAAACTAATCGGTCAGAAAAGCTGTAATTTGTATGGGGTCACAATTGGGGGCTAAATTTTAGCATAGAAATATATAGACAAAATGGTTTAAAATATTCTGGGAAAGTTTTCAGTCCAAGAAACAGTAACTTGTGTGAAAGCAAGGATTGTACAGATTAAAGTTTGATCAAACCATGATTCCCTAGAGAAAAGGTGGGGGGGGGGGGGTTATGAAGGAAGAAAGAAACATTTTCTTACAGGTACAACAACAAAAGGGGCTTGGTATTTACCAAAAAAAAATATGTTGATAAAAATTGGCAGATGTTTAGAACTATTTTAGCAAGATCTACTGTACTTAGTTGTCAAGATATTTTGATTTTAATACTGTAATGCTAACTTGATCAGAGTTAAGGCTTTTGTTGCTCCGGTGAGCGATGTGACCCCTGGGCCTCTTGTGTTTAACTTTTGTGACTTGCGACTGAATTTATAAATCCTAACTACGCTGTTCATCAACTATCTTTTGTTTCAACTTCAGAAAGATTTATTTAAAGAGATTATTAAAAAGGTTTCGATTAAATACTTACTGTAATTTTTTCGCGTGTGGGTCACTCTTGTTGGTAATGGATTTACATCGAATGTTTTTTAAACCACATTGCATCCTGTTTCGTAGCTACTTTTACTAGATCGCGTAGGTTTCTAGTGAATGAATTAGAACCATTTTAACAAGACCTTGGACTTTCAGTAGGGCGTAGATATCTATTTCTTGCGTTAAAGCCCCTTTCACAATTGGCGCACGATCAGAGGCGACAAAATATTCGTGCGACCGACAAAATTAGATATGAATCGTAAACTGTTGCCGAAATAATCGCATTTGAAAAAGTATTCGTACGAAATCCGCACGATCTAAGCGAGCGTTGTGCGATGTAAACGCAATAAACCTTGGGACATATCTTGCGTCTATATGCGACTGTTGTGCAATGAAAGCGACTGTTGAAAGATAATACGATAGGATCGCGCGAGAGACCAGGTGATCGGACGATTGAACGTGCGCCAATGCGATTGGACGTGCGATCATGCGTTCCAAGGTACGAATGCTCGTGCGAGTCAGAGGGGGTATATACCGCCCATTTCCGACTCTCTTCAGTAGACATAGTTGAAAGCGAGAGATCATGCCGCCCAAGAAGAAACAGAGATGCAGCATCTTTTATTATTATACCTCAAAATGATTATTCTACTATATCTGATTGGTCTAGAAAGTCACGTGACAGGGCTATTTCATAGGCATGAGCATACGATGCAGACAAAAATGATTAAATCAAAAATATTTAGTCATTATGATTCTCTTTATATCACAAAAGCAACATAACAATGATTCGAAATTATGAAAGAAAAGTAGGACAGTAACATAGGAAATCAAACAATCAGACGTTATTGCTATTGAAAAGTCAGACAATTTTTAGAAATCAACGTATTTTATTTACTAGTAATCATATGTTGTTCGATATAATAAAACGTTTATTGCATTAATGTTCATATGGCGACGCCCTCGGTAAATATGATTTTTCTTGGAGTAATAAATCTTCATATTTCCCCCACCACCATGCAGTGCATGTATATTATTGTCAATTGTGGTTTGAAACAAAGATGCTTATATAGGGTATATATACTAGTGGCATATTGAGGCTGATAAGTCGTGCAATGATTGTAAAACGTTGCAAGATCACATGAGACATGTTGAGCAACAGTCTCAAGGTCGCAAAACACACGCATTTACAGCAGCAATTCATCTTACGACTGTTTAAAATCGTGCATCACTCTTGCGAGTACACAAAACGTTGTAAAACGTTCGTACTAATGTTCGTGCGTGCGATAATTTGGATCGCGTTGGGTCGCGTCTGAATAGTGTGCATGTCCACTATTCAGAGGAGACTTGATGCGACTAGTAAAACGTATGCAACGAATGCGAGGGCTCGTGCAACGTATGCGAGAGCTCGTGCGAAGCTCAAAAATTTCGATCGCAAAGTGGTGTAAAGTGGTCGTGTGCCAATTGTGAAAGGGGCTTAAAGCAAGTTAAAAATGACGCGGTTTCAAACGAAATATGCATCGGCTGCGTTGTCTTAGCTCAAAAGCAAGACAAATCTTGTTGATTTCAGAGAGCCATGGCTGAGTGGCTGACAATGAAATAGACAGACATACATTGCTGTTTAACACACCAACCCAAAGTCCAAGTCTTGTTAAAATGGTTCTACAATCGATTGTCGTTAGAAATAGAGGGACAAAACTTGGTGGATGTAAATGTAAGTGAAACTTTACAACAGTAGTAGGATTGCTGGTCTGTTACAGTTCAAAGGTCAAAGTTATCTCCAGAATACAAAACCTTTTGAGAGGGGGTTGAAATTTCTTAAACAAAAACATTTTTTTTAAAGTGATTTTTATTAATTCATATTTCAGTGCTTCAACTGAGAGCATAAAAGTTAGATGAAGATTAGCTATTAAAAAATAATTATCTGTCGTGTTAGACCAGTTAAAAAGAAAATCACAGTAATTATCACATAAAAAATCCAAAATGTATCATAAATTTATATTTCTACAGCTTGTTGTTTTTTAATTGCAAAAAGTAAAACCAATTTTGAAAAGATATATATTTTAATATTTAAAAAAAAGATCCCCCCTCCGCCCCCCCCCCCCCCCCAAAAAAACCGACAATTTCTATAAAACCCGTGCGCGGGTGAGGTTAAACGTAGATTTAACTTTGAAGCCTAGTGTGTGATTCATGTCACGGAAGTAGATGATGACCCCAACGAACTCAATTGGAAGGTCAAGGTTTCAAGGATATTCGCCGGGAATTAACGGTGCTGCTATATGAATTTTAAAACATCGACAAAAGAATAAAATATACGAAACTAAGGCTGTTGAAGGAGGTTGGATGGTTAACCATCACATCAGCCTCTCATGTTTTGGGACATAAACTAATTTAGTACGGAAACTACAATGTACCAAATATTTTACTTAATGTGGAATAACACATCATCACAAAATGGCTGACCGCTGATCGAAACGACATTTCGTTTTATTAAAAGGATTTTATCGACTTCAACATGTAACTTACTTCAAAAGTGGATGAAATGTCGGACTTGTGATCCATATATCCCGTGTTCGAATTCCGGAGGGGCTTTTGTTGTTGCATACTGATATAATTGTTTCATGAACATGTTCATTTTTTTATCCTCAAACTGCAAATTTTTCGCTTATTTGACATATGTGCAGTTTATTTATCATTATATCTTTTATTATCAAATAATGTCCTGTTAACTTGATCGAGTGACTTTTTCCCGGTGTGTTATTCCACCTTAAGAAATCCGAACACTTGTCTAAATTTTTGTACAGAGCTCTTCGTCTAAAGGAGGTAAATGTAGCCTAAAAATGGCCACGACCATCCAGCCCTCTTAATATTTTGTGACGGTTACATAAAAAGATTATAAAAGTCGATGGGCCTATTTTATTGGGGAACTTATTAAGATCGGGACGAAATTGTTCAATTGTTACAGTAATGTCCTTACAGATGCATTTCTTTTAAAGGGGAGGAAAAAATGGCGATTAATTTTGCAAAGGTGTGAATTTTTAAAATAAATTACCGGTAATTCACTACATTTCATAAAAAGGAAAATCCCCTACCACATTAGGACTCTGCTGTAAAGGCGTATTTTAGAAATGCCATAGGGAATGGTAAAAGTGAAAATCGTAAGTTACTGTCCTTAGAATTTCGCTGAGTTGTGTAAATTTTGGTTACAAAATTGAACACTTGGTGTCAGTGTACCAAGCACGGGCCGAAACCTAGCGCCCCGAATGCGCACAATATTTAAATTGTTAAATACGTCTTCTCTATGCAAACCCATGGCTTGGACTAATAAATCGGCGGTTATTTGAATTCTGTCTTACATCCCTCGATCTTATTTGAAATTGTAGTTAATCCTGTTATCCAAACTCTCCCTTGATATCGATGTATTTAATCAATAAAGTAAAAAAAAATCGCAACTTGCCATGCGCGAAAAAAAGCAGTTACTGAAAAAGAAACAAATTGAATTTTTGAAATTTAAAGATATTAAAAGTGAATTTTAGCAGAAATTCTTTTTTTATTTACATTATCATGAACCTTCGACATTTATTAGTTACAGCCCCGATTGCGCATCCTACCGTAGTTGAGACTGTTTTGATATGCTCCAATTCACATACCTGTAGCTTCTTGGTCTAGTCAACCATTCGGAATTCTTTTACCTGTTTAAAAAGTCAAAAAAGTACAGGTGTGTGCAAGGGATCACACCGAGAGAAGCTGATCAGTGGTATAAATCGGACAGTTTACCGGGATGGCAGTAGCGGGGACAGAGTTAGAGTGGGGGGACATCTTGGTCATCATTGGATATTTTGTAGTAGTAATAGCAGTTGGAATAGCAGTAAGTATACACACACATATACTGTGTCTGTACGATGTTTTCTGCACGTTAAATCACCGGTCAATGTATTTGGATGTATATCGTTATTTATTTTATCAAAATTCTGTTTACAATCTTTTTATTGCAATCTATAGTTGATTAGAATCTTCTTACGTGGTGATAAACTTTGAGCATTTACAAATGCGTAGATATCTGCACGTAAAATGAAGTCGATGAGCAAATAACAATTCACATGCAAAGTAGGTATTGGCGATATTTATAGCCTCTTAGAAGTGTTTTTGGGGAACCTTCGTAATCACGCCTTAAATTCGATTTTTGGTAAATTTATATGAATGGCGCTCTGTAACCATGTATAAGATATCATGTGTCTAAGCTAATATATATCTTTACTACAAACCGTGAAGTTTATGACCGTGGTCAAATTTCTCTTTGATAACATTGTTAGCCTATACTGTGCATATATATTCAGTACTTGCAAGCTTAGCATTAATTATTGATATTGTTCGTCAGAAAAAATACCCGACTCGACGCTACATAAAATTTGGGAAATCGCAATTATTCCGAAATAAAACCTGTTTTTGTCCGGCGGTTTTATTCAAAGCTTTAAGTACACCGAGCGAGGATGGCTTCTTCTTTGAACCAAATTTTATGTGCCAAAATCACCGACATTTGTGACAAAGAGAATTTAAACACTGGTCTCTTCCAATATCGGGAGAAGGAAACTTGACACCCGTTAACAAACCGGCGAATAACAACAAGGTACCGTAAAAATGATGACAGAACTGAAGTTGTCTTAGTCACCCTTTTTGTAAGGAACGGATAACAGTTTTTACCCTTTGTAGTAAACAATGACGTTTGTTGCCTTCATAATCAATTGCATATATGCAAGTTGGTTATCTTAATAAATCATGCATTGCTTTATACATGGGAGTGCACGAGTTATTTTTCAAATTGTTGCGGTATTTAGAAGATCGACTTTTAAAGGCCTGACTAACTCCGTTAAGAATATACTTACTGTATATTTATACATAGAGAAACATGATATCTTTCCAAGGTTGTTCGTTTCTTTCAAAACTCAAAGTACACTGTTTTGCAGAAAGGGTATTTACGAGAAGTGTCGACGTACATATATACGCAGTACACATTGTACATTTTAACATAGGCAGTTGTATTTTTGGTCGGCTATGCTCCGATTCACAAGTTAACAATTTTATTACTCTAACTCAGCAAATATATTTGTGCTTGATGCAATTTATTCTGTAGAACCAGTTTTGGAAGAAAGAATAATGCTACAATTCTTGGAAATACTTTCAAATTTTAATTTAGCGATGCGTGATGGAGGACACAATTTGGTTCATCTATTATCCTGTACCTTGAATGATGTTTGTAGGTCAAGTGTCAAGGTCGTCTTGGATCAGGCAAAATTCTTTTACAGAGAATATATATACTCTCCAATAGGCTTTACTTGGCTCCTAGTTCACATTAACAGAACTTTTGGGTTAATGGTATGCAGTGACTTTATAATTTGAACCAGGTCAATGTGACAGTCATAGCGGGTCTTTTTATAATAAGTTTCCGACTGTAGATTATTTCCCATTTGCTTAATCTTTCTCTGGTTAAACAAAAATGCCTGTATGTAAGTGGTAATAAGATTGAATTAAAAGTTTTATGCCAGCTGGAAGATTTCTAAATTATAGGACAAGGTAAAAGAAAAATTCTCTGAATTGCTTCTCATCCTATTGTCCGTTATTTATGCGGGACCTTTTGAGATGGTCACCATCTCAATGTTGTCTAGTTTAAATAAAAATTATCAAAGTATGCATACGTTTCTTGTAAAAAGGAAATACGATGTTCCTTTACTAGAAATTAATTATATTTTTCATTGAAATGAATTAAAAGGGAAATGTAATTATTTACAATGTCCAAATTGTAATAATATTTAAATGTTTTATACGACTTGAAATTAGATTAGAATTAAAATACATGTAAGATTAAATTAATGATTTTTTCCCATTTATCAGTGTGTCAAATTGTAAATGTTGAATCTACTGGATGGGTATTAATACAAAATTTGCAAGCTGTCATTGTGTGTGTATGTGTGTGTGTGTGTGTGTGTGTGTGTGTGTGTGTGTGTGTATATATATATATATATATATATATATATATATATATATATATATATATATATATATATATATATATATATATATATATATATATATATATATATATATATATACACACACACATCAATCCAGTAAATTCAAAATTTTACAAAATGACAAACGACATACCTTCATTTATGTCGACTATTATATATAGATGTCGTTATATTTCAAAGAGATTGTACAAAACAAGAATTAATAATAATAATAAACTGGCACATCGAAATTCTAATCTATTCAAACCATCTATACATATATATTATCATATGCAAAATTATCGTCCGTCAAATATTCAATTTGCAAAATATATACTTATTTTACAATCCATGATTCGAAAGATGAAAGCAAACGAATTCATTTATTTATTTATTTTTTAATTTACGGACAATCCTCGTAATCCACGCAACTTATGCAGTGATACAAACTGTCATCTGTTGAAATGTTGCACGTTTAAAGACATTTAACGCCGTCGAACGTAGCTGAGATGAATGTGCATTGTTGACAACAGAGAGCGAAATTTTTGAGGCATTATCGGACGACGCTCTTGCGACCTTTGCGTTTCAAACATCGGCTGGTTTCCAAAGCCGGATCTCTCACTTCCTGGTGCATTTCTCGGGCATTTTTCGAGATAACTTTGTGTATGTAGTCATCACAATTGATAAATTGTCCACGTCTTAGTAAAACTACGCAAATCAAATTGTCTGGCCGATAACGCCCTAATATAGATAAAATTCTAAGGATCGGCAATCCAATGAAACGGGTACATTTGTGGGATCCTTTAAAAAATCATTAAACGTTCAAAGCGATGAGGTTTTGATTAACCACATGTCAAGAACAAAGACGGGGAAAAAAAAAAGATTCATTCTCTCTTGGTTTCAATGGTTTCAATTTTCAATTTTTTTAATCGGTTAAGGTGCAGCAACCCAAGGAAAAGAGACATAACTCTTATATATAACTACATGTCAAACCAAAAGTCGATTTTTATTAATCTTTGCACGGCCAGGTGTAAATATATTTGCTAAAATTATAAGATGCACGTTCAGGTTATTCTTGTTATAGAAGTAACAACCATTATTACTTATTTGTTATTTTCGAAGATCATATATATTTTGATTATTTTAGTCTTCATTTAAGTTCATAGTTGGAAAATATACTCTATATTATTTATTTCATTTTTACATCTTCTTTACTTGCATTTCAAACTCAAAAGTTCTAGCTGTTAGCTGCAGGTCTGTATCTCCCGGTCTGAAAAAAAAATTCGGTTGGACATCCTTGGTCGTCCATCCGAATGTTTTCAGACTGGGAGCTACAGACCTACAGCTAGTAATTCTGTCTCCACAGATCTAAAGGAGTGCATTGTGTTTTGACAGTCCTTAGAACGACTTTATCGAATGTGTAAATAATTTTGAATGAGACTGCGAGCTTTTTGTTTGTATATTTGCTTCTCTTTTCTTTAAGTGTCCGTGTGTCTTTAACACAGAGCAACGTAACCTTAGAGCCTAAAAATCGGATTTTAAATCAACTGTAATTTCAAAAAAGTTATAAATTCCCTCGGTCTGAACATTTGAATTCCTTTGCCAATGTTACACACCAACCGTTAAAATGCATAACGTCAAATAACAAGAAGTTTAATATAAAGTACTCATAAATCACTCGTTCAAAAAAAAAAAACCTTACCCTCAGGTGTGTTTGCTCAAATATATCTTAATACGTTTATATATTTGCATTACAGTCATCATGCAGAAACAGAGGCAGCGTGGGAGGGTACTTTTTGGCGGGAAGGAACATGCACTGGATACCGGTAAAGCTTTTTGAAAAATACGTGTCCCGTCTTTATGATAAATGTATTCAACTCACGTTTGAATTGTGTACCTGTGTAGATTCAGCTTAAAGGCTACAACATGCATGGCGACTCCTTTAATGACGTGTTTCAGAGTTTCCAATTTCCAAGTTCTTTTAACATGTTGTACAGCCTCCAGTCTAATTAATCAATGTATAGGCAGGCACGTAAAATCGTGACAAGCAAAAAAAAAGGAAAAATTAAGATTTTCCCACTTTCCCTAAATCTTCAAAATCCTAATCCGGGAGGGGGGGGGGGGGCGGGGGCGTAATATATAACTTCAATTTCAATCCTAATTTCTTTATTTTCCTATTAATCTTTTACATCCTCCAAAAAAGTGGGGGGGGGGCAACTCCATGATAATTCAATTTTTTATATGTAAATTTAAAAAAATTACTTGCTGCAAGAAAAAGTGGGGGGGGGGCAGCCCCCCCCCCCCCGGGCCCCCCCCCCCCCCCCGATGCTACGTGCCTGATAGGTACAATTATACAACCTTGTTAATTCCTTACAGTAACATCAGAGTGAGGAAAGATACATTATAACCACTGACATTGTGAAGATGGAATTGGCCTACCGATAAACCCTAACCTTCTCTGATCACAAAATCATTACATATATGACTAGCTTTAGTAATTTAGGACATCATATAAAGTTCAATATGGATAGTTTACTAGTAAATTGATTCGTTAAATAAATTTTTAATTATCAAGTCAATCCCGAGATTTCTCATATAACCGAACCCCCCCCCCCCCCCGCCAAAAAAAAAAAGGGAAAAGAAGAAGAGACGTTTAGCTAAAGTAATTTTTATTTTCTACACCACTTTGATGTATTTGAGATTAATCATAATTAATCATAATCTAAATAGTATTTTCTATACCTTGGAATACCGTCTTTACACCTTTTTTATACACCTATGTTGTGTTGCTCTCTGTAGGTTGGTTTGTCCCTGTTCGCCAGTAACATCGGGAGTGGTCACTTTGTGGGCCTGGCCGGATCGGGGGCCTCCAACGGGATAGGAGTGGCAGTCTTCGAACTCAACGTAATCTGTGTTTTGTATTTGTTTTAATTTTTTTTACATATATAAAACCCGTAGATATTGAAAACTGAGAAAAGGAAAAAGGGCTGTAAACTTGTTATTATTATGATGTATAATGATTCAATGTTTTGAAACCATTCGTATTCCAGGCCATATTCATCCTGATGCTGTTGGGATGGTTGTTTGTCCCTGTCTATGTGGCCGCTGGCGTAAGTCTCTTGATTTCACACTGGTATACATGTACTAATGCGCGTATTCATTAATGGATGAAAAGGATCAAAATAAATATTTTTTTGCAAAACTGACGCCTAAAATTTTTTAATTTGTATATACATGAATCTACAAAAGAAAAACGCTAATAAACCTGAAACAATTTCATTTTTACAATTTGTTCAAATTAAATGAATTTTCAGGTGTTCACAATGCCGGAGTACCTGAAGAAGAGGTTCGGGGGCAGCAGGATCCGTGTTTACCTCTCAGTACTGGCTCTACTGCTCTATGTATTCACCAAGATTTCAGTAAGTCGTACAGATCAAGAGAGGGAAAGGAAGAGAGAGAGAGAGAGAGAGAGAGAGAGAGAGAGAGAGAGAGAGAGAGAGAGAGAGAGAGAGAGAGAGAGAGAGAGAGAGTAAAATAAAACTGTAAAATGAGAGAAATGTTTTCTTTATATCCTTTAAAATTGATGTATTTTTATGGTGGAAAGAAAGAGAGAGTGAGGAGAATACATAAAATCTTTATGATCCTTGATAAAACTGTTTCAAACAACTTTCAAAATACTGTATTATTGCTTTTCTAGGCGGACTTGTTTTCTGGTGCGTTGTTCATCTTGCGGACCTTTAAGGGCTTTGACCTCTATTTGGCCATTATCATTCTTCTCATCATAGCTGCCCTCTTTACAATCACAGGTAAACTGGTGGACGAAAAGATTGCAACTCTCTATGTAGGATCTTCTTGTAATATAAATAGTTGACGGAAGAGTAATTTAACAGATGAACTGTTTTTCTCGTTTAGGCGGACTGACCGCTGTGATATGGACCGACTCCATTCAGGTGTTGATCATGGTCATCGGAGCTTTCATCCTCATGGTGATGAGTAAGTGTGCATATACCGTACATCATTGGCCAAAATACCTAAGACCAATTTGTGGCGCATTCGTGCCACTCGATTACAAACACACTCCAGTTAAATAAAAGATGTCATTTCATTAATTATATTTTAATTTCACAAATTTTTATTCATCTTGGATTTTAAAAAGGTCCATTTTAAAATGGTATACATGTATTTGTAAATATATACCTTAAAAAAACCCAATCATCTCAAAAGACACATTGTTTTCTGTCCTTCAGGTTTTGTTCGCGTTGGAGGGTATGAAGAAGTTGTACGGAGATTTTTCGAAGCCTACCCCAATACAACGTTACTGAACTACGACAATGCCAGCTACCCGTACTGGAAGTGCGGCATACCCCCCGAGAATTCGATGAACCTGGTGAGGGCCTACGACGACGGCTCCCTCCCCTGGCCCGGCATCATGTTTGGACTGACCATCTCCTCTGTCTGGTACTGGTGTTCTGATCAAGTGAGTACTCCACCGAGCGGGGATTTTATGTGCATATGGGGAGGGGTAGGGAAGAATTTCTAATGCAACTAGTTACTAAGCGAACAGTTTGAGAAGAAGCACCAAAGTACACAATGAATGATTCATTAATTTCTTTTTTCTATCTTATATCTTAGAGGAGTTGTAAATATATACTCCACCAAAATTTCTATGTATACAGTATAGTCGATCATTTGTTTTACCTATGTTTTATATGTAACTTTATAAGCATTATTTTTTATAGGTCATTGTTCAGAGAGCTCTTGCCGCCAAGAACATTGCAAACGCAAAGGCAGGAACCATCTTAGCCGGATACCTGAAGTTTACACCCCTGTTTCTCATTGTGTTCCCCGGAATGATCTCCAGGATCCTGTTCCCAGGTGAACAAAAAAACAAATTGAGCAATAAATACGTTACCTGTAGCAATCATCATTAAACATCCGTCTGTATTGGGGTTAATTGAGGGCATAAAAATTAATAACATTGTAGGTGACATTAATTGGATAAATATATTTATGGATAAGATGATATTTTTATCTATTCGTTTCCCCTTAGATACCGTTGGCTGCGCTGATCCCGATATTTGTGAGAGAGAATGCGGTAGTCGGGCCGGATGTACGAATATCGCCTACCCTGATCTTGTGATTGAAGTCATGCCGGCGGGACTGAGGGGGCTGATGTTGTCCGTCATGATGTCTGCCCTTATTTCGTCCTTGACCTCGATCTTTAATAGCACCAGCACAATTTTCACCATCGATATCTACAAGCGTATTCGAACACACGCTAATGACGTAGAACTCATGATTGTCGGAAGGTATGGTGTAAATTCTTAATTTCACTGCTCAAATGTTCGTTTGTGATTTCAGATTACCATTATCCCCGTCCCCACACTTCCAAAAACAGTTGCACTGCAATGAAATATCAGAAATGTATTAAATGTTTGAACGCAGATGTCATTTCTGGTATCTATTGGCAAAACGCCTGTATTTGCCCTTTCTCTGGTTTTCTGTTTGACTGTCTCTCCGTCTTTTTGTTTGTATGTCTGGGGTTTTTTTTTATGTTTGTTAATTTTCCCCTGTCTGTCTATCTGTCTATGTACAGTATATAACTGTTTGTCGGTGGGCAATATGTGCTGGTGTTGGTCGGTATCTCCAATGTCTGTTTGTTCGTTCGTCGGTCTTCTTTCTATTGGTTATCTATTCATCTCTCTGTCTGTCTGTCTGTCTGTAGGCTGTGTGTCCTGGTGTTGGTCGGTATCTCCATCGCCTGGATCCCCATCGTACAGAACGTGTCGGAGCTGTTCCACTACATCCAGGCCATCACCTCGTTCCTGGCGCCGCCCGTCTGCGCTGTCTATGTCCTGGCGGTGTTCTGGAAACGGACCAACGAACCGGTAACACTACACTCATTTCTAGCATTTACAATAGCCCACTGGGATATTATTTTTAGCTAATGTTTGGGCTTTCGATTTTTTTGGCCTTCAGTAACTCTAAATCACTCATTCTTCTGAACTGTTTCGGAAACAATGTGCCCGCGTTAACAAGGCTATACTGTAAAAGACTATGAATAACTTTGATAAACTTATTATAAATGAAAGAAAGGCTGTAATATACGTACATAGGTGTTTTCTTTTCCTTCTAGGGAGCGTTTTACGGTCTGATGATCGGGCTAGTGGTGGGACTGACCCGGTTTATCTGGGAGTACGTGTACAGCGTGCCGGCGTGCGGAGAGTCCGGCGACAACCGGCCGGACATCATCAAGAAGGTCCACTACCTCCACTTCGGCATTATTCTGTTCGCCATCGTCTTCTTCTGTACAATCATCATCAGTCTGCTCACGCCGCCCATCCCAGAGAAATGTGTAAGTCTGCTTAGTACAATGTTATAAATAGCACGAGGACGTGTTTTTATTTTGATTTTCCTAATAAAATTGTTATTAACATCTAATTCAACATTTGAAGTTGATGAAATAGACCGGTAACAAGAAAACTAGATGCGTTTCGTCGTTTTTAACATGAATTTTTAATCAAAAAACGTTACCTTTAATTTCATGACAAAATACCTCTCTTTAAAAAGAAATTGAATATAAGAAAAAAAATACATATAACATATTCTATATCAGAATGTCAATAGCAAGAGACTGGGTTTGCCATCTTCGGTACCAAAAGTTTTGTCTCCTACCTGATAAAAGAAATACATATGTATGCATTTACTATCTTTGTAATGTTGTTCGTTTGTGTGTATTTAGCTTCACCGCCTGACTTTCTGGGGTCGCTTTGACACGGCCGAGAGGGAGGACATTGATGCTGAAAAGGACCAGAAGGAACTAGAGAAGAGGAAGCACAAAGTGGCGTTCAAAGACTTCGGTAAGTCCTGATCACATTCTGCTCGTCATTCAGGAAAGACGAACTAATTTTTAAATTCTAAAATTTAAGATTAAATGAAATTTTAAAAATTATAAAATCACCAAAATAAAATTAAGGTAACATATAATTAATTTATGAATATTCTTAAACTACCAAATTTAAAAAAGATAATTGTGTTCAAATTATTTTTCCCTATTTAACGTTTTCAATTTCAAAAACTTGCGTTTTTAACCGGGTTTTCCAACGGAAAAATCCGGTTATTAAAATGGTGAAAATGGCGGGCGAGTCGGCGGGTTGGCGGGCGGCTGCCAAAAGGGTACCCTCATTGTACGGTTGACTCCTCCTACAGTTTTCAAGATAGGAAGTTGTTCTTTTGCAGATCAATTGTACATATATCAGAGGTGTGCATAATGCTAGGATTTTGATTTCTGATAATTTATGAAAAAAATACCAGCTTTTGAACGTAGTCATTTTTGCAAAATATTGAATATAGGGTACTCCATTTCACCGGATACGGTTGGTAGTGTTTATCAATTTTAGGGTTTACAACGATTATGGATACAGTTCACATATAAGAAAACCCGGTTTGGTGTCACGTTGACAGCTTTTTACTTGTAATAACGTTTTTTTTCATGAATCGCTTATTATTTATTAATTTCAGCCCACGTGGAGGAGGGCCAGCCAATATATAAGACTGCCCTACAATGGATCTGTGGGGTAGAGAAGATGGAGGCCACGATAGAGTTGACAGAGGAGCAACAGAAGGCCCTGGAGCGCAAGCAGAACTCCATCCACGAATCCAAGAACCAGAAGATTGTGACCAGTGTCAACGCCGTTATTCTCATGACGTTAGCCATATTCCTTTGGGGATTCTATGCGTAAAATTAAATCAGCGTGATTCGAGCAGTGTAAATGATTACCTTCCCATAGCTTTTATATATAGATGTAGGACTCTTCATGTACAATGGTATACGTATATTCTATTGGTGCTTTCATCTAAAGAAAGAAGTCCCACGTATGTTTATTACGTTGAAATCAATAACGCATTAATCAAGAATTAGAAAGGCACATATCATGTTTTATGACAATTGTAAAATATTTGTATTGGGCTGAGAATCAAGTAAGTTGCTAAAACTTGTGTTCGAAACCAATTGTATATCAATATATATATATATATATATATATATATATATATATATATATATATATATATATATATATATATATATATATATATATATATATAAAATATGTTCAGAAAAGTATACATGTAGCACTTGTTTTAAGGGCAGTTTTTCTCAGCACTAGATTTATACAACAAACGAAAATTAATTTGTACTAACATTGCAAATATTTTGTATATTATTTGAAAAAAAACCCATACATTGTCTCAAATTTAGTCGGTGTCTCAAGATTAGCCAGTGCAGCCAACTCAAAACAGTTGTAAATACATGTACATGTACAAGTATATATTTATATTTGAATCTATTACAGAAGTATTAACATGCAATGGATCGTGGAAATGTGTGTTTTCCGGAACGTTGAAATGTATGAATAATTACTGTCGTTTTAAGGAGAAAATCAAATATAGTCTTAGATATATTATCATGATCATTTGTGTGCTGAATTTTCAAGTTATATCTCAATGTGAGTATAACTATTATGTATACATTATATGGTTGATTTTTTTTACAGGTATATACACGTACTTCTTATATTTTATGAATTTATATTTTTGAATAAAGTATATAGAAATGACAATGTTTTCTATAATTATGTTGATATTCACGAACAAGTCCGTTCTCGAAATGAATGTGAATGAGGAAGACCTAAAGCTGCCTACAGTAAGTTTTTTCTGCGTTTAAGGACGTCGTTTACTCAGGGTTTGAGTTCTCAAATTCGGATTGTTATTAAGTTCAATGTCATGAGTAAAATTTGCTCTAAACACTAAAAGTATTTATGAAATGAATAATTATTGACTTACCATTTGATATCTTTACTATTTTATGGAGTTCGGCTCAAACAAAGTTGGACTTTAAGCGAAACAGAGGAAAATCGGACTATAGTTTTCAGATTTTGTTTTTCACTGAAATATTTTTGGTAGTACTGTAATATTCAAAGTAAAGATTTTATATGTTAGTCAACATAATTTTGCATATTTTTTGTTGTTTTTTTTCACTTTTTCATTTAGATAATCGAATGACACACGCTACAAAAATATTGAAAAATGCTTAAAAACGATAATTTAAAAGACACCATATCTCAAAATTTTGATCATTGACCTCATATAATTTTTATGCCTGCAGAGTAAGATCAATATACTTAGTTTAATGCCATAAATGTCACAAGTTTACTATTATCATCATTCAGTTTTTTGTTAAATTGAATCAAAAATGGGTAGGGATTTGAAAACTGATAGAGGAAATTCGGACTGGAATATTTATAAAAATTGTGAATGAACAATTAATGCTTTGTGTCTGTTTAATGTCACTGCCATTCATAATCTGTATTTCATTTCTAAAAGAGTTGAACAATTTTTAATATTTTCACAATTAAGAAAATCTCAATCATAGTGTAAAATTTTAAAGGATTTTTCTTAATTTTTCAAAAAATATTAAATGGCCATTAACTCAAAAAGTAGGTCATTGACCTACTTTTTTGAAAGTGAAAAATAGCACTTCTATAATAGGTCTTTAACATAATAAATGGTTTTTCATTATCATCAGTGGAATTTTTTTTTCATTCTGAGTAAACGTATACCTTAACGCCACCTTCGAAATACCAAACCTACCAGGGACAGTGATAAAATTAAAACAAGCAACATCTTAAAACAATAATACAAAGTATAAATTGTATTCAAGCTACACGTAACTAGCTGTGTAATTAAACTTTCATAACAGTTATAAAGGAAATTTTATTGATTTCTAGTATCCGATACAGGCACGTAGCATCGTTTGTGAAATTGGGGATGGAGAGGGTAGGTGAGACGTATATTCCTACAACTTTAATTTCACTATGAATTTCCTTAAGTATTGTCACTTGATTAATTATCTCCCCAAAACGTTGGGGGAAATGGTAAGCAAATTGCATGATGTAAATTGAAAAAAAAGTCTGCTCCACTAAAGCTATGGGTTTTAGGCTTATATATTAGTTGCAACTTGAAAAGTTAGTTTAAATCAAACTGCAAAAGATAAACAAAAAAAATTGGACAGCCCAAATTCTTGACCAGAAAATAACCAAGAAAACGTTGATTTGAAAAAGACGGAGAGAACATCCGTAGACATTCCGATGATGCTTTTATCCTCTGCTTGTTACAACGTGCTTTTATTTTTATCCGGAAAATCTGAAGCTGTATGTTTTAGTTTTAAATTCACTCTGCGTGTATAACTTCTGGTGATAAATCATCGACGTCAAATTGTAAACAGATAAAATTTCTTTACAATATTTCAGATTCAGGGAAATAACTGTGAACAAATTTTAACCTAATCGATGGGGAATTTAGATGTAAATTAATGATTATTTTATCTTTCTAAAAATGATATACAGCATCTGAGTTTGACAAACCGAAATTTGTAAGTTATTTAATATGCCCCCCAAATTTGTGAGGAACCCAGCAGGCAGTGACTACAGTCATGCTAGAAGAGACGAGAAGGTAATAAAATAGAATATATGGATTGATTATTATTTCATTATATTTTGGCGATAACTTGACATTGTGAAAATTATGTTGTGAAATAAATGGTAAAATCTGTTTGTTCTAAATGTTAATTGTATAATTTATGTAGCAGTTCTTTATTCAATATCATTACCCTTGTCAATTAAAACAGAAATCACAATACGATAAAGAAATTGGGGGAGGGGGCAGCAAGCTATATTTTCCAATCCTGAGCAAAGTTGTATAACTCTTCATGTCAGAGTTTATTAAGCATATTAAGTATCTAATATACATGTGCACGTGTTATAGAATTCCGATTTTTATTACAAGAAACAGGGACGTATATACGTCCCTGCAAGAAAATACTATATTCTGTCCCAATATATCCTTGATTCACATTTTGCTTAATTACTCTTTAATCATAAAAAAAAATCTGAGGGGTTAAATGATGTTCATTAAAAAATAAGAACAATATCCAGGATTTCTTTTTTGAAAGACCTACTCTAGCTTATCAAATTTTAATTCATTACTTAAATTAAGGGAGCCCCAAGAGATTTTTGCATCGAACAGTATATACCCTGGTGATAATACGGAAAAATCGTGTGAGATATTCCGAGTGACTTTCGCATGGAAAAAAGATAACTGCCAACATTTTCCATTATAAATCTTCTTTGGAAATCTGTTTTTGTCCCTGTTGTTTTTCTGAGTGAAAAATAATGTTTCAATGAAGATATTTTATCTTGGATAGTTTTCCTTTCATAGAGGTCTGGGTCTGAGGTACATGTACAGAGAAACTTAAGGGAACACACTCAACAAATTAGCTTCACCAAAATACATATGAAAAATGTAGGAAAGATCTAGAATTGATATTGATACTTTACTTATCTTTTCTTTTTAGGCATCCCTTCTAGATGCCGATAGTGATGATGAAGATTTCTTTCTGACGTAGGTATTCCTTTAGTACTCTGAATGGTTACAAATATTAATAGGAAATGATTTCAAATTAAATAATCTGGGTTTTTTTTATTTCCAGAGGACCTAGGTCCATAAAGCCAGGTGGAAGCAGGAGCGATCCTAAGATAGACAGGTATTATTCATTTATTCTTGGCCTAATACTATAAATTATATTGTATTATTTATTGACAATAATATACTTCAAACTTGGAATAATCAAGCCTTGGCCATAACACTTCGGTGAGCTCACTTTATCTCAGTCCCACTTTTACATAAGAAATTAAGGATGCTAAAGTTAGACTGAGAGCAAAAGCAAGATTGTCTAAGATTTTTGACCCTGAAATCTGATTTACCTATTTATTTTAACTTGATGTTATATTGATTTTTTACAAGACTGCAGAATCAGGTAGATGAAGTGGTGGGTGTGATGCAAAATAATGTGTCAAAGGTCATGGAAAGGGGAGATCGACTAGAGGATCTGCAGGACCAATCTGGTAAAATTATATACGTTAATAATACAAGTGAAGACAAATTCACTGATCTTATTTTAGAACAGAATGATAAAGAAACCATTGTCATATGATAGATGTAAGCATCATCATATACATGCATCCTTAATATTTTAACACTTAACGATATGTATAGATTTTGGTAAGAAGGATTGAAAAATATTTTGTTCATTCTCATCCCCCACTTCCGTAAAGGGAAGTTTTCTGTAGAATTTTCTTCTTAAAAAATAGGTTAATATATTTCTCTGATGAAGACTGAAATCTTTTGATAATCAGTGGAAATGTTGATTTGTATCATTACCTATGTACAGATTGTTTCTTGATTCCTGACTCATTGTCATATGAGTATAAAACAATCTTGAGAGTGAAAACAAAAATGGAAAACATATATTCAGGCCCAAGTGCCATAAAAGTTAGATGAGCCCACTTTTGATCTCGGTCTCTTTTTTCCACTATATGGCCCTTTCATAAAAGTGAGGCTGAAATGAAAAGTGAACTCATCTCACTTTCATGGCCCCTGGGCCAGACATTGAGTTTCTGTTCAATCAATTAGAACTTTTTTAGGCAATTTTTTGTCCATTAAAAAAAAATTGATCAAATTAAAAAAAAATTTCTGAGTGCATTTGAGCTATTTATTAAGCTCACGAAGTATCACTGTTATGAAATACATTTAAATGATTACTTGAAGATTTATTTACCTCTGCAGATAATTTAGCTGGCAATGCTGACATGTTTCGCAGTCGTGCAAGAGGACTTCACAAAAAGATGTGGTGGAATAATTGTAAAGTAAGAGAAACCAACAATGAGAATTATACCATATTTAATTTACTTAAAATACATATTATTCTAATAAATTCCACATCTTTATTTTACCATTTATTATTTTGCAAAATGTTTTACAATGAAAAAATGAATTGTTTTTCAGATGAAGTTAGCACTAGTTGTGATCATTCTAATTGTTCTACTTGTGATTATCAGTAAGTCTCATCATACTTGGAACCTCTATTCTAATAATTATTTTTCCATTTCAATACAAATGTGTGTTCATTTCCAACTGAAACTTCTGAAGCTCCTAAAAAAATCCTCAAATGTATTTTAATTACTTGGAGTTAATTTTTTTTTTTACACAAAATGATGGCCTTTCCAATCCATTTGATGTGTTGGGTTTAATATCAATGGTGTCGCATACTACTGTAAAATGATAAATATCATTGATTTAACTAATTTTTAAGATGAACTCAAATCTCAACTGTGAACAGTTACATGCATAGCTTGGTATATTCATTAAAAGGTTTTTCATAGAAACCTACATTATACATTGAGGTTGTTGGGTTTTTTTAATTGTTGGAAAAGCTCAAGAACTTGCATATTACCAGTAATATTTTTTTTCATGCCAAAAGCAAGTTGATTTATCCAACATTATATGATGTAGATTAAAATTACCAATAAAATTTTTAAATTAAATTTACATATTAATTTTCAGTTCCCATAATTGTGAAGTCACGGAATTGAGATATGAGGAGTTGGTGCTTTCAAAGAATTAAGGAGCTTTCCGCAAGACTTCAGATCTGAAAACCATTGGATGTGTTCTTGGCTTCTTGTAGAATCTTTTAATTAGTTTTGACAAAGAGACATCTATATTTTTTGTTACTTGTATTATTATTTTTAAGTTAGCAGTGAAATATATTTGAAATAGTCAAAATATGGAAAGATATTACCATACATTTCAAACATGTGTAAACCTGTATTTTGGTAAATGTACCGAAAGTATTGAATAACAAACATCTTTTTCTGTATTGCAATGTGAATTGAATATTGAAGTTTGTAGCAAATTCATAATTTGATCTTTTTTTGTTTTTGGTACAAGGTTTCCAATATGATTTGATGCCTTTGCTTAATTTGCTAGCTAGAGAATATAGTTTGTATTTAACTAATACATAAACGTACGCAGAGTAGCTTTACTCAACAGAAACCATCTACAGTCTGTCCCAAATTATTGCCTCCATCACTTTTTGATGATTTTTAATAAAAATACACATACCTGTGAAAGAAATACAACTAAAATCGATGAAAGGGAATATATCCAAGATATCTTCATTGAACAATTATCCCTTTTCACTCATAAAATTTTACAGGAACGAAAACAATTTTCTTACGGAGATTTATAATGGGAAATGTTTACATCTTTTCTCCATTCGGAATACACTCGGAATACATCGCGCAATTTTTTAACGTTATCATCCGGGCTTATTATTGGCTGATGCAAAGCAAAATCTCCGTAGACTTTCAATTTTGGGATCTGTATTGAAACCTGAAGCGGTAGGGGGCGGTTTAAAACAGATAATCTGGATATTTTTCATATTAGTGGATGAACGTAGTTTGAGCACAAAGGTATTTACTATTATTGAAATATCAAGCAAAAAGTGGTGGAAGAAAAAACTCGGGACAGAGTAAAGTAGCAAATGTTTTGCTTGTTGCTTTTCAATGAGACATCATAATTCTGTCTTTATACACTAGTGATGTGTGTTGAACCTACACTAGTATTTCAAATTATGAGACGTGTGCTTTTGCAATTCATTAAGAAATTCGTCACAAAAGACTGTGCTTAATCAAGCCAAGAAATTGCGTCACTGTGTACAATTTTCTTGAAATTATTTCGGGCGATGTTAACGTGAATGCCTATTAATTTATTGCTAGTAAAAATACCTTACAAAAGCACATAAATGTTTAAGAAGAAGAAATTGTATTACAAATGGAATGATCTCTACCAATCTTATTTGATGTTGACATGTCCTATAATTGTTTAATTTCTTGCAGATATTTCCCGTTTGCATGACATTACATGTACATGACATGTACATGACATAGCCAGAATTTTAAAATAAATTCTAAAAACGAAAAAAAAAACAACTGTGGACATTTTAATTCACTGCTTAAATTTCTTTTATGATGATAACATAACTTATAACAAAGATGAAATGAATGTTTGTAATCAAATTAAGTAAGATAGCTATAGGTTGAACAATTTGATTTTCCACCATCTGTGATTTTTGTTTATAATATTCTGTAATTTATTATAACATATAAATCATTATACAATGTACATGAGATAATGTCATTTTTCCTTCATTACTTTTGTACCGATTTCGTTACAATAGCCTAGAGCTATTATAAACACCTCCTTCATTAACATGCATGTCGTCTCGGCTTTCTTTTGACAAAATTTAAAAGTTAAACAGTTTAATCAGTTCACTACATCAGAAGAACGAAGTATGCAAATTCAAACATTACATGCTTCTCGAGCAGAATACAGGTTCCCGTTTCGTCAACGTCACCGTAACGCGATGAAAGTGCATTTTCTCAAAAGGTCAATCCTTTTACATTTTTTTCATTCAAGTTATTCTTGTTTGCAGCACATCTATTTGAATATCGGGACTTAATGTTAAATGCCGCGAGATACAACTACGATAGAAAGCGAAGCTCCTGCCTTGCACGTACCCCCACTGGTCCATCACGTGATATGTTTGCTTATCATCGACCTTGACACTATCAACATCAGTATTCCCTTCAGCAACGTACATGGACCGGATAGTCGCAAACGGAAGCGTGTACCTATCCCTCGTGAAGAATATCTTTGACACTTGGACCTGAGTTTCGCTATAGGTACTGTTGATGTTCAGTAGCATCGAACCGCCATCTTTATAGAATATACGCATGGACCACCTCTCCGGGTCAATGTCCAGTTGTTGGATCGAGGTATAAGGTCGTATCGAGTCGCTGTACGTCTGGCCGAGAATAACGGAGGTACCGAACGGAATCCAGTCCAGTCCTTCCGGGGTCACGGGAATGAATCGAGCGTTTCCATCCTGGTACAGAACAAACACTTGGGAATATCCATCGTTCCATGGAATGGGTCTATAGACCTGTAAATAGGCCACGCCCTCAAAGGTCTGACCGTTGGGGAGATGGACACTCATTCTATCGGGAGAGAGCCACCACATTTCTACATAGACAGCCACTATATGCACGTCATCACTCTTGTAAATAGTTTTTTGTGTCTCGGGCTTGAACGGTCTTTTCTCCAAACGCAAATTATCAACAACTGAATCCAGATTTGCGGAATCTGCCGTAAGAATGATGTAGTTGAGATTGTCTTCAGTCCAAGAAAAGTCAGGAATTTGCCATAGTTGTTGTAGGTGGCTTTTATCGAATTGTTTTGTTTCTGGTTTGGATAAATTTCCCCATTTTTCCTTGTATCGCATTGCTACTGTCATCGGAGCGCTTAGAGTCTTTAACCCCAGTGTTAGCAGCGACCCAATTTTGGAATCCACGCTTCCCTTTTTCTGCCCCTCTAAGTAAAAGCGAATGATGACGATGAATTGGTTTGCTGATGACGAATAAAATGACATTCTGGCAGTTTTACTGTGGAGCACTTCGGACGATGACGGTCCTAAAGTGAAATTATCAAACCGCCACAATTCCGCGCTCAAATGCGGACAATTAGTGGTATTTTCTGTTCGCCTGTTGGAGAAGGACTTGTACTGGGGGAGAGAGGAAGTTATGGTGAAGCTGTCTATGAAAGCGTTGTACAAGGGTATATCCACATTGTCCACTTCAGCACACTCGGTAGGAAAAGACCGCTGTTCCATCCGAGACGGAAAAGAATTGCTGGTCAACAGCGGTATTTTGATTGGAAAATTATTTTTCTCCGTGCATATGATTTTGCACGATAACACGTCATTATCCATCCACGGATCATCCACATTAAAAACCAGTTTATCCACAACGATTCCCTCTGTGAACGTGTGTTGAAAATCTTCCACGTATATTTTTATGACGTGCCAGCCCGGCTCCAGCATGTAGCTTTTCGGAAATATACCCGTATTTTTGAACGAGTTCCAGTCATCGTCGGGTCGAGCGTGATATCTGCCCATCCACTCTCCACTGTTAAACGTCACGTTGAAAACCGTGGAGGAATTATGATTAGAATATCTGAGATTATCCAAACTGACCCTTGACCTCTTCCTAATGCATACATTTAGAGACAGCGGTTCCTTCTGTCCTACCAACACGGCTTTGCCCCCTGTCGCTGCAGGGAGGGGCATGACTTTGTGATTTGAGGCTGATCTGAGGTTGTAAGCAGGGAGTGTCAGTTCCCTGGAATTCACAGAGAATATCCACAGCAGGAGTATAAGTGGAGAGGCCGCCGTCTTCATCGTGACGATAGGGTTGTGATAAAGACACAAACCGAACCTGACGGAAGTAAATTAAAATATACACAAAGGGTTAATTATTATAACGCCAAAAACAATTTCTATGCCACGAATATGCCAAGCACAATCAAAATTTATTTAAAGAGATAGATAGAGTTTCTGGTTTCCGTTGTAAATCTCTTCTTTAAAAAAAATAACCAACAAACAAACAAAAATTCCAACAATTGGTTAGTACTTTTAAAATCTAATTAAGCCGTTTTGGTCGATTTTAGAGAGAGAAGAAGAAAATAGAAAGAGGAGTATTTAAACGAAAATTATAAACTTACCAGATGTAAGTTCGGCTATTGCTTCCTCTCGACACGAAGAGTTCATGTGTTTTGAATGTAAATAGCAGATCCTTGTGAGAATTATTTATATCAATCACCGGTTACCTGTTTGATAAGAAATACGTTAAAATGATGGATGCTCCTGATTCATTTTAAACACATTGTATGGTAATTATGTTCCAAGACCTATTTCAAGGGATTCTTTACACGGAAGTAAGATTGTACTATAATGTTTATCCGCAATGATACGGTTGACCACACTTTCAGAACAATAGAAATAGACATGACTGTATTATGTGGTCTTTTTTTTTTCGTTTTTCTGTAGTGATAATGTCCTTTTTTCCGAAATAAGAGTTGTCATTTAGTACGAAACCACGAAATACACCATAAAGTGATTCGAGATTTCAAAGTCGTGTTAAACAGACCAATCTTACAATTAACTCGTTATATATTATTTTTACCTCCTTTGTCAAATGATGTCATGTGGTTTAGTTAACAAATTTTATATTTCATATGATCAAAGATCAGAAAAGCACTTGATAAAAGGGGAACATTTGGGGGAGAATTAATAACAAAAGAAACCTTACCGGTAGTCAACCTTTCCGCTCTGTGTTTAGCCATGAGAGTCAGGGTCTCTTGGTAAAAGTGTCATACATTAGTCTGTCATCTTTAGGCCATTAATATAAATGTACAGCACTCGATGCTTAATTAACAAATTTGTACATTTCCATCTCTGTTGTTTTTATTCATTCGTTGTTTTCACTAAAAACCCACGATACCGTCTGCAAATAAATTTTTCTTACCTTAATTAAAATTGATCAGAATTAATTGCCTAAATATTTGGGTTTTTTCCGAATACCAGTTTACATATTCAGTTCTGAATTTACTATTGTTGTGCAGAACTAACCAACTTCAAGTTTTCACAAAAAATTGGAAGTTAATGTATTAATATATATGCAAGAATGGTTCGCTAAGGACAAAGCACGAAAGTTGAATGCAAACTAAATCATGCAAAATTATGTCAACAAAGAACCATCTGTGGGTTTGTGTTATGCAATATTTCTTCTGACTATGTTAAATAACTTCAGCATTTTGATTTTCATGACTTTTTTCCAGTTCTTGATATTAAAAGGAGAAAAAGAAAAGAGTAACACACTGCGATGTTAACATTTGATTTAAAGAGAACTGAAATAAAATTCATTTTGACCTGCGTCTTAACTCAATGAATACTTGCAAAGAAAAGCAGAAACCATTAGAGACGATTTAAAAAAAAAAAGGACATACAAATACCCACTGGAAAACACTTCTAACTGCGGTTGTATGGTTATTGGAGGTGGGCATTATGACGTAAAAATTTGGCTTCGATATTAATTACTTTTTAACCGGGTTTTCCAACGGAAATATCCGGTTATTAAAATGGTGAAAAGGGCGGGCGGGCGGCTGCCAAAAGGGTACCCTCATTGTACGGATAACTCCTCCTACAGTTTTCAAGATAGGAAGTTGTTCTTTTGCAGATCAATTGTACATATATCAGAGGTGTGCATATTGCTACGATTTTGATTTCCGATAATTTATCGAAAAAATACCAGCTTTTGAACTTAGTCATTTTTTGGCAAAATATTGCATATAGGGTACCCTCATTGTACGGATAACTCCTCCTACAGTTTTCAAGATAGGAAGTTGTTCTTTTGCAGATCAATTGTACATATATTAGAGGTGTGCATATTGCTACGATTTTGATTTCCGATAATTTATCGAAAAAATACCAGCTTTTGAACTTAGTCATTTTTTGGCAAAATATTGCATATAGGGTACCCTCATTGTACGGATAACTCCTCCTACAGTTCTCAAGATAGGAAGTTGTTCTTTTGCAGATCAATTGTACATATATCAGAGGTGTGCATATTGCTAGGATTTTGATTTCCGATAATTTATGAAAATAATACTAGCTTTTGAACTTAGTCATTTTTTGGCAAAATGTTGCATATACATGTAGGGAACTCCATTTCACTGGATAAGGGTTGACATGGATTATGGATACAGTTTACATAAAAGAAAACCCGGTTTGCTGTCACATTGACAGCTTTTCACTTGTTTGATAATTTTACTACGTTCATTTTAAAAAATTGATCCGACGCATGTACTGTTGCAAGAAAGCTGGGGAGATGCCGTGGTTTTTATTGTTTTCTCTCTTTATATATAAAAATATACACACATCTGTAACATTATGTAACCGTTTTTATGCGCTGCATATTATTATTATTCACGTATTATTCATTAATTAATTGCACCACAGGCACGGCAATTTCTCACAGCAATTATTTTATACATGTAAAAAAAAAATGAATTATCATGGATTTGTTCCCCCCCCACACACTTTTGAGAGTATGTAAAACATTGATATAAAAATAAGGAAATTAGGAGTGAAATTGAAGGAACAGAAATACTACGCCAGCCCCCCCCCCCCCCCCCCCTCCCCATGGATTAGGATTTTGAAGATTTTGGAAAATGAAAATTTACCTTTTTTTTTTTTTTTTTTGCTTGTCAAGATTTTTGGGATGAGCCTGCCCTCCCCCCCCCCGACTTTCAAGAACGATGCTACGTGAACTAGTGTAGCACAAAAGGGAACAAGTTTACTTTCAACACCATGCGCGGATCTAGAGGGGGGGGGAGGTCCGGACCACCCTGTAAAATTCAAATTTCTTTAAATTACAATATAAAATTGCCAAAAATATGCCCCCCCCCCCCCGGCAAACTCAAATAACCGTTGGACCCCCCCCCCCCCCCCCCCGGAAAATTTTTCTGGATCCGCGAATGAACACCATCAAATTTTGAATATAACTACCTTGTCTTTTTCTAAAACCTTTATGTCTTATGTACTTTACCTACTGCTTTTATTTCCCCACTCTATTCCGCTCTCTCGTTTCCACTCCACTTACCCGTTACAAGTATTGATTCCCCGGTCTACCTTGATTGATCTGACGTAGTATTTTAAATAGCCACGGTTGTATTGTATACATTTAAACAGAACACGGATATGTGCATGCAATGATCTTCATGTAGTGCCAAACTTTGGCTGCCATTTTGACAGGCTTTTTCCGTTTGTACACACTTTCGAATTTGGATCCCTTTTCTTCCATCATACAGCCGTCCTCCTGACAGTATTCCAGCACACCTCTAGGTGGTGATTTGGTCATGTCCCAAAAACCGGTGACCCCCCAGTATGTGGAGGAGACCATGCCTCCCCCGTCCTATGAAGAAGTGATGGGGCACCAAGCCCTCTCCTCTGTCAAGGCCAATGTGCCTCAGGAACAGCTGCCTCCGCTGGCCTACATAGACATCATGCCTCGGTGCCTTAACCCTGGAAACATGAAAAACAAGATACCCCCTGAATACGACAGATTCAGGTAAGCGTCCGGTTTGATTTGAACTAAATGGTTCTGTCATAATCTTATGTAAGTCAGGGTATTTGTTTTTTGTTGAATGATTTTAAACTTTAATCTTATTTAATTTTTCAAGGAGGGTGCAATTCGAAAAAATAATTACTAGTATTTAGTTTATTTTTGAAAAATAGTTATAGTATATAATTTTATCACTCGGATAGCAATCAAAATTTTGTTCCATCTTAGTAAGAGAGAGTTCTTAAGCTCTTGCTCGAGATTTTGAATAGGAATTAAATAAAACTTAATCAAGACTAGAATATAACAAACAAACAAAAGAATAAGTACATGCATAAAGTAGGCAATGTAAATATCATGACTCTACTCTAGTTTATTTTGTCACCAAACAGCACCTTGATAGGAGCAGCGAACTACTGGCTCCGGGCTAACCCCAGCTACGGCGTGTGGAAATGTGAGACAGTGGAACGGAAGGTGGAGACCAATGGTGGGATAGTGATGGACAAGATGATCTTCCACGAGTCCACGTACGGCTTCAACGTCCTTGTCCGGGGATTAAGGTATTGTGCATTTATTTATCATAAATAATATATGTAATTGCAATTTTTGGTGAATATTAATGACAGTTTCAATACGTGACCACCCCCCCCCCCTAATAAAAATATTCGAATTCTAAACAGCTTAAATCGTATTACACTTTTTTTTTTACTCAAAAGTGAAATCTTTGTTGAAACGCTGAATTAAAAATGTGACAACACTGCAGTGGATAGTTTCAACTTCAAACAAGCATGATATTTTAAAAAAAAAAAGGAAATAAGGTGCGCAATGGTTGAGAAAACATTTTTTAATGTGCTGTGAATTTTTAGGTTATGGCTGCATGTTAAAGACCCATCGACACCGTCTCAACAACTTGGCCTACTGAACAAGGTGCCCCACACCACCGACATCGACCTCACCCCTCAGCTGTCACATCCTTTTGCCGTGTTTCTTTTCCGACATCCACTCTTTATACAGACATATGGCTACTCGATGACAACTTACGAAGGATTAGAGAAAACCTTAGAGAGTTTGAACGAAGATTTAAAGAGAAATCCACTACAAGGTTTGTAATTGGATCAGTGTTCACATGTAGAAAGGACGTTTAAAGTTATCATAAAATTTGTTCACATCCTTTTAAGTTTCTCCGACCCTCATCCTTAAAATATTTTTTTTCATCATAAATTTGTTATTACTTGTAGTTCTTCAAATTCTATAAATGAAATGAGATAAAACGAAATTTATTGACGATATCCATGCATTTTATAAAGTCATTGCATAATTCCCATGATGGATATAATGGAATATATATACACGTTGAGACTGAATTTTTTAAAAAATTAGGTTGTACCGCTGTATATCGGTGGTTCGAACTCCTTTAATTCATAAGAATTCATATTCAATACTTTAAAATGTGATTGATTTAAACTATCTGCAGAAAGTTTAAACTTTTGTAGCTTAATGAAAAAATGCAATAATTTAATCTTTCTTTTAAAATTATAAACTTTCTGCAAAACGTACAGTTTAAATCAAACGTATTATTTACAGGTTCCATTTTGAATGTTGAAAGTGCCACACTCAAAGTATCAGAAGGGCGAGAAAAAGCCGTCATTGATCCTGACAATACGGTGTGTCACGAAAATGGCGGCAAGATGAAACGATACACCCAGATCATGCGGGTTTTCTACGTCATTGGCGAACCTGCTAATGAGACGATAGGTTTGGTTATATTAAGTACTTTCCATTTTCAACTTAAAAACAATTTTTCTTGCAGTAACATTTTTATACATATATTTTTTTTCCAAAACCAACAGGAATGAAAGACTTTGTCCCTAGTATTACCAGACCACCAGATCTGGCGACCCATGCGCAGTTTCAAACGTTTGATGACGTCATGATGAGATTCTGTAAATGGTTACCACACCAAACTGTAAGCTCTGGCAATGCCAATAGGAATGATATACATGTATAAACTATTTATTCAGGTGTTTAACAATTACATTCTTTCCATGAATCAATTTCAGGGCATTAAAATGGTAAACATTCAGACATACGATATCCGATACACGGAGACAATGGGTAAGGGGACTTTTGTAAATATCTCTGTGTCAAACGCAATTACTTCAAAATTATTTCAGATTTCAGTAAAGTTTCATTACATTGTATTCTAATGCAGGTCACCTCGAGATTCTCTCCGATCAGACGGACGACATTGATGACGGGATGTCGGACCGCTTGTTCTTAAAGACTCTCCGTGTGTTCTATGTGACCAAACCCAGCGTCAAACCCCCTCCCCAGGTCAGCTTTGTCACGTCCAAACTGTTCCTCCCTATAAGGACAGGGGAGAGGTCCTTTGAATCGATGTCCCAGACGATGTTCCGTATTGAAGCTTGGTTGAAAGTTACAGGTGTGTCAAAATTTTTACCGACCTCGTGTATGATTTTCTATCACGAACTTTATGTGACCCCCTCCCCCCAGCCCCCATCCCATATCGCAAAGAGACAGCCCCTCCATAAAAATATTTATATTGTTATATCTATATTTAAATTTTATAACCTGTATGCTTTTATTGGCAAAGGTATCCCGGTGTACAATGTGGAAACGGTGAGGTTTCTCTATAGAGAACCCCTGAAGCTGGGAGTAGACGATAAAAGAACAAACTATACTAGCTTCAGTGGCATAGGAAAGTATTATGTCACCGCAATCAGGTAGGTACAAAGTGTAGCGGAATGCGGCAGTCTTAAAAGTAAAGAATTCTGGTTGTTATGCACACTAAATGCCATTTCGTATCATTCCTAAAGGCCTTCATTTTTTTGTTGCAGGGTATATTTCCTCTATCCGTTCCAAGAGCCTCATCCAAGTTATCTACCCCCGGCCCTGCCGTGGGACCCCTCTCAAAAGACCTCATCCACTTGTGCAATTCAGTGAAACCATGGCCAAAAACTTTGCTTACATATGACTCTAATAATATGGCTGTGATATTGAGAGAGAGAGAGAGAGAGAGAGAGAGAGAGAGAGAGAGAATATTATTTACTTAAATAAATACGCACGTCTTTCTGTTTAGACACTTACATATATAAGGAATAAGGAATCATTCTTTGAGTATTATGAGGTGATAATTTTGGTCGGGGCGTGATCAAATCCAATAAAGCCCGAAGGGCTTTATGATAGATTTGATCACTCCCCGACCGAAAGTATCACCTCATAATATTCAAAGAATGATTCCTTATTACTTATATTTATATAATTTTTAGACATCGTACGATTAAATACTTAAATAAAAATAAACAAACTCCGCTGGCGCCTCATTTTCGCGTCATTTGTATTATGGGTTATATAGTACAAAATCGATACGTAGTGTTATCACAGGCAAAGACACTGGAAAATGTAAATATACATGTATAAAACGATGCTAAATTAACATTAAGAGAATCAATTAATAATTAAGTAAGGAATCATTCGACATATTCCTGGTTTGTCTTTATGCAGGGTTAAACAAGCCGGCCGCTATTAAAGAATTGTTTACTTACACTCAAAAACCAACATATAGAGCGCATACAGCCTACTCCTGATATATTGAAATTCAGGAGACCATGCAAATTATTTCAATATAACCCTATTTCAGTATAAGCGAAATCGACTGACGTGAAGCCGCCAGTTTTAAAATTTTCAATCCTGATCTACGATATGAAAAAAAGTTTTTAACCCGAACAAATTAATTGGTCATCGTTTATCCATTACAGTGAACAGATTACATGGAATACTAGTCCTTGAAAGTTTTTATTTTGTAAAAGCAGTATAAAAACAGCTAGATAAGGTGAGAACTTATCAACTTACACCTTTGTATCTATATACATGTATCAACCGGTCAGTCCGGCATAATTACTGTCACTAAGTGTGACGAAAGCTGCTGTGGAGTACTTCAATATTTCACCGTTGTGAAAACAACTCATCATCTCTGAAGACCGATCAGTGACTTCGATCTATTTCAAAATGAGCGGAATTTCGGTATAATCGATTTCAATAAAAGTGGAGTAAGCTGTAACGGGTCTTGTATTGAAAATTTGGATTCTAGCATTTTGAACATTACATAAAATGCACATACAAAGCACACACAATGGACATGATTCATTTGAAGACTGCGAAGAGCTGCAGCAGTTCATAGACTTATGAATTCGAACTCTTAAATTTAAACTCTTGGTAAATGAACATAAATCAGTTGGGTAGATTTTTTCTTTTAGAAATTTATTGTGACAAAAGAAACCACTCTTCTCTATATTTTATTTATTGTTTTATCTCTTGATAAATCTCTTGATATCTCTATCTCTTGATACCATATTTTGTGGTTATATAATACGATATACATATTCAATATTATTCTCTATAATATAAAATACGGTATTTTCTGAACAGTGTATGATAGTTTCTTCATATCATGTACATGTACGATGATTACGTTCATCATGAATTTTTGAGAATATGTGAACAACACGAGGCATTCAAATAAATTATATTTTTCATCAAAAGGTGTGGTGCTATGTAAAATGTGCATTAATTAGAAGACTGTTAAAAAATGACGTATTTTGTAGCAGGGGGTTAATGCACTATAAATGTAGATATAAAACTCAAAATAAGATGTATATTCCTTTTTATTAATAAACAAATTAAAGTTAAACTTGGTACAAATGTATAAACGTTACTGACGTTTTTAAATTCGAATGTACATTAGGGCTTGTTAATCATAATGCATTATTTATAATATAAAGTCTGTTGAACTCACGATGAACTCCATTACGTCTGGAGAGAATCTGGTCATTGTGAAATATCATAAAATGTGACCCCAAGCATCTGTGTCAGCACATCTAAATTTAATGAGATTGGATACTCAGTCAACGGTGGCATATCTACAATCCAAAAAATTTCAAGCTATAGTATAATACATATGGGCCTATGTGTCTTTGAAAATATATTTTACTAAGGATATTTGCGTGTTTCCGATTGAGTGGAATACTTGTCTTGTTTGTTTGGGTTTTTTTTAAGGTTTTAAATGAAAATTTACTAAACATTACTTGCTACATGCATTGATGGATTTTTCATTTGCATGTCACAAAAAAATCCGGAAATATCTTGTTCAACGAATGGACTAGATATTATGCTACTTCCTGCTATTTCAAGTTAAATGCGCGGGCATGTTTAGACTTCCTTAGTTACGTAATAGTATTAGAAGCTGCGTTTTCGTGACTCCCAAAGATTGATAGTTTGTGAATACTATCAATCTTTGCCTTCGCCCATCGATTCGTCGAAAGTGTCCGGTGCTCGTGTGTGGTTCTACATTGTTCAATTGGAACAGTTTATCAACAGTAAATTTATTTTTAGTCTTAAATTAAACTCAGAAACTTGAAAGGCCGTATTTGGATATCTTGGAAATCATCGTGTCCAAAGATGAAGGACACTACGATTGTGAAATGTGAAGTCCTGCCCAAGCGTGAACCAATTGTAGTAAATCGGGACGTTTGGTACAGCTTCATGAGCAAAGAGGATGCCGACCCTCAGGCCTGCTGGCTTGAGAGGAAGCGGCAAGAGAGGATGAAAGTAAGTTTTTGCTTATAATATGAAAGTGATGTTTTACATGTATTTACAGTTGTTAGCAATTTATAGAAATATTTTTTTTAATATATGAAAATCATTTTATTTAAGGCTGAAAAAGCTGCCCTGGGAACTTCTACATCTAGAATTTCTACACCTACTAATTCCTCCTCTGGGTCTTTGGTCTTGGACTCCTTGAAATTGAGATATATTCAGCAGAAGGGTAGGGGTTTTTGTATTTTACTTTGTATAGATTTAATGGGTCTGGTTAGTGTTTACTTGGAATATAAAAAGTTTGCTTTCCCTCTCTGACTAAATGACAAAAAAGTTACAAAGCTTTAACTAAAAATATATTTATTAAGAGTCATTTCTTTTGTTATTAGAAATGCAGTTGTTATAGCAAATATATTTTCTAATGGATTAAAGTAGTAAAAAATTAAGCTCTTTGATGCAGCTTTTATTAAATAAAATTAACTTTAAACACTGAGTAAAGGATATTAATTACATTTATTTAGGGTAGGTGTGTGTGTGTGTGGTGGTGGGGGGGGGGGGGGTATTAAAGGATTTTCCTTTAAGAACATTAAATATTTACAGAAAAACATTCATTTTTAATTTAATTATTCTCAATTTATAAATCATTCTGAAACTTTTATGAAGGTATCATTTAATTGAGAAATGTATTTATACAATAGTGAACAGAAACCAAAACCAGACACCTTCTCCACCAAGTTCAGTTTCTTCACCAAGTTCAGTGTCATCAACTGTATCGGATGATGAGGTCCCCAGAAATCTTAAAACGGACTCAGATGATGAGGTTCCCGGAAACCTTAAAAAATCATCTTCCAGGGCTGAAAATGAAACAGAGGCTGCACCACTCTCAGGCCATATACAGGCTTCTAACAGCAAACACTATGCCAATATCGGCCAATATTTGAATGAAATCTACCACAAAGAACAGATTTGTGACATTTCATTCAAACTGGGCAGCATCATTTACCCGGTGCATAAGGTCGTCCTTGCTAGTCAGAGTCCTTTGTTTGAAAAGTTGTTTAACAGCAAGGACTTTACTCAGCCACCCATCAGACCTAGGCAAATTAGGGTTACTGGTGTTTCCGATGAGGCTATGAAAATATTCCTAAATAGCATTTATTCTGGTGATATCAATCTCATGAATCCTGATTGTCTGCATGAGGTACTTGATCTCTCTCGGATGTTTGAAGTGCAGCAAATCACACAGATGTGTTTGAAGAAAATCTCCTCTCTTGGTCACCATGACATGCTGAAACTATTGCAAAAGATGAGGAGGCATAAAGATGTTCAACTTTGTGACATTCTGATGGATGGCATAGCCAAAAATTTTATGGATATTAGGAACAGTTCCTCTTTCTACGGCTTAGATGTTGACACCCTCTGCATGATTTTGTCCAATGAAAGGCTTGATGTTAATTCAGAGATGGACATTTTTGAGTGCACTGTAAGTTGGCTTCACCATCATAAGGAGGATCAAATGAAGAATCTGGAGAGAGTGATGGATACCGTGAGGTTCTCACACCTATCAAGCCAGCAATTGATGGAATGCTTTGTAAAATGTCCCCCCCTTAAGCAGAGCCCCCATTGTGTGGGCTTGATCACTATGGCCAACTGGTAAGAGAATATACTCTTCAATCTTACCTTACTTTTTATATATGAAAAAAAATAAATCATAGGCTTATAGCTTGAAATTAAACAGTGAGCATAATCAAATCTAATACCAACTTTATTTCTCGATTTACCAGAGTCAAACTGGTTTGCGGCTAATAATTTTTGCGACAGAGATCATATCTGCTCTTTTTTGTTTTAAAAAAAATGACAGTACATCAAAGAATATTTGAATTCAATGCATATCTTTTATACCTTGATGTAGGGTTCAAACCTCGATCAGCCTCAATCAGCAAGATCCTCTGAATCTGGAGATTCAAGAACCTAGGAGCCTTGCCAACAGTGGAGGGAGTGTTGAGCAATATCTAAAGGTACATGAATAGTTATGTTTCGTTATAACGTGAGTACAGTGTACCAAATTGTTTTTCCTTTTACATTAATTTATGCTGTTTTTTGATTAAGTATTTTTATACAGTATTATAAGCAGGTATTACCAGTAGTTAATTTTACTTCCACACAAAAGATCAGATGATGTTTGTATAAATGATAAATGACTGAATTGACGGCATGATCAGGTTTGCTCCATGTGCAGCAAATCATGCTTAGATAGATTGATCATCAGTCTGTATATAAAGTATTGTCAAAGGTAAGTACAATATAATGTTAAAAAACTCACCCAAAAACTGGAATGAATCAATGGAATGACTTTATTGATTATAAACCATCTTGAAATTCATTTGTTAGCCCTTTTTTATAAATGTAAAAATGGAAATTCATTCATTTCTTTTCAACATTGCATGCATGCATGAGAATTAATATGATTACATGTATTATGATGCCCAGAATTTTATGAAATACACCTGCATACATGAATTACATAATTAGCTGACTTGGAAAGAACAAAAACTTCTTTGAGAGGTGACCTAATATCATAAATATATTTGATATATTATTTCCTTTTTACATGATGCATTTTTATGTTTCAAGGAGAGAACAAAAACTTCTTTGAGAGGTGGCCTAATATTAGAAATATATATATGATATAGCTCTAGCTATGTCAACATTTCAGTGCAACATTCCATTCTATGTCTGCTTCACATTCTGACCTATTCCTTTTCTGTCTTTCTTCTTTCTGTTGCCCCTATAGACACACTGTAGCTCTGAGTTCAAGGAACCCGATGTCAATTATGACATTGTTCTAATGACTGAGGATGCTGTCGAGGATTTTAATCGTCATGCCTGTTCCCAAAGTCAAAGCTCGTCCACCATTTCTGCACCTTGTATCAAGCAATACAGGGATTCAAAATGTAATATTTTCATTGTCAATATACCATCAAAATTAAAAAGAAATTGATGAGAAAAGGATATAAAAAGGAGGATAAAACAGTGAAAAGTATATTTTTCCAGGCTCATCATAAGGAAAATTGACTTAATGTTATAGTTCAGTAAAATTCTCTACATGTAAAAAGAGATATTAGGATGAAGAAATTTTGTTTCCTAATAAGTAAGATTATTTATATTAGCAGAAGAGAATTTAACAAATGATGGGTGAAATATTATTACTTCATTCATTAATCCAACTAAACCTATTATTCTAATATCCAAGTTCCTTGTTAGCGAGTTTTACTGTACGTGTTTACCTTGGTAACAATGTACTATTTAGGTATAGCTAAGATAGCCATCTTATTTGTACATAACCACCTTTTAATCACTTCATCTTTATGTCACCTTTATTCACTTGATGTATAGTTGCAGGCAAAGGGGCATGGATAGTTGGATACTTTCAAATTTTAGTTGATCAAGGTTTAAACTACAAATCTTATCAAAGTGCATGAATGCTCCTAATTTTTAGACACTTCAAATATTTAAATTTGAAATTCATTTCAGAGATGTTATTATATTATGGTCTGTCCCAGGGACAGTTATAAACTTCTTTACAAAGAATTTCATAATCAATGTGGAAATTGATATCTTAAAGTTCTGGGTTGAAATAATAATATTAATCATTCAGCTAGATATTCAGGTACACAGAGCTAGGGACTTGCTTCATAATTATATGTACATATGATGACCAGAGTTTATTATTTTTGAATAATTGAACTTGCTTAAAACAGCTCATTATATGATCATAAATTACATATATACCTAGGGTGTATGATGAACGACAACCTGCATTGGGATCATAATCATACCAAACCAAGCTTAACTGGACTACAAAGCATGGATTGTATGATGGGGAGGAAACCAAAGCAAAAAGATGTTTCCATAGTAGAGGGGAAAAGCAACGACTGTGTCAAACATGTCAAAAAGAAAAGGAGTAAACGACATAAAAAACAGGACCACTCTGATGGTAGTAAAGAGGATACCAGAAAGGCGATGGTGTGGGGAGGAGACCAGTGGTACATGGTCGGTAAGTAGATACAGTTCTACTTCATTATAAAGAATGTCAGTAACTCTTTAGTCTTAATATCATAGACATCTGGAAGGAATTTGGAAGTTCTATCCTGTGTTTCTCTGTGTGCGTTTTTGTTGAAAATTTCTATATATTTCTAATCTGTGGATATCTTAAAAAATAAGATCCTTCCCTTTGATTAACATTTCAAAATATTAATGAAGCTTGATTTATGCAATGCTTTTAGTTTTTCATGTCATCAATATAATAAACTGTGAAGGACATGTTTTCTTTCATTCTTTTCTGTGTCTTACTTTTTTTAACGTGACCATATCTTTTAAATTTTAAAATGGAAACTTAATGTCATAAAAGAAAAAAGTCAGTGTTAGAGGTCTATCAAGATTGTAGTAGTAGATAGATCAAGGTGGTCGAATTTCCACGGGACTTTGACAGGGTCTGGGGCAAAGCATGTCACAAAATCAGCAAAAATTTCAGATCACCGAAATAATTTTCATTTTGAAGAGAATATATATTTGTCAATTCAAATTGTAGGTGGAGCCAGGTACAAAGATTCGGAGTGTCCCTCCCCCACTAATAAAGTATTGGTGTACTCGTACGAGACCAAAGAGTGGAGACCAGTGGCTCCATTGAATATTGCCAGGATGGAGCATTCCCTTTGTGAAGTAGATGGCTATATATATGCTATTGGTGGAATAGGTGAAGGAAATCGGTATGTACCAATATGTCTTCACAATTTTCAGGACAAAAGAGATCGAATATTGATTAAAATTAATAGAAAGAAATTTGGATGATAACTTTTATAATTATTTTCATTTATTTATCATCAATTCAGCTTGCTTTCATCGGTGGAGTGTTATAATCCTAGAACCAATTGTTGGTTCTTTGTGAAGGCACTCCCTGAGCCCAGGGCTGCTGCCTCTACCTCGGCTGAGGGGGGCAATGTTTGTCTGAAAGGGGGATACAGTCAAATGAATCATGGGCAGCCCTCCAGTTTTTACTATGAGAACAAAGTTGAATTATTCTACAACATGGAAACCAATAAGTAAGTAAAGAAGTCATAAACTAGCTCATGAAAACTTTTCTTGTCTGATAAGACTTGTCTGCCTTAACTGTCAATGACTTTTTGTAAATGATGTAAGTAATGTGTGAACTTTTCCATATTCTTCTTCACTTTTGTATTTATTTTAAGGTTTAAATTGTGATTAAATCCTATTTCTCTTTTATTCACTGGATTAGTTATACTAAACATTTTTTGTTATTCATAAATGCACATTATGATTATAAAGTAATCTTTTCATATCTTTTTTTTTTCAGGTGGTTAAGAAAATACTGAGGCCCATCTTTTCTGGAGTTTTTTATTCTTTAAGGACAATTTAAAATCTGAACTTCTTTATTATCAGTGTAATATTTTTTGTTTTAGAAACATTGATGTTAAATGGGGCAAAAGTAATTAAATTGTATGCAACTGTGGGTATTCATATTTTTTTCTTTGAATTTATTTTATAAGTTTGCATGTAATGAGTATGAACATTCCGGGCTTTGGAACAGTGCCCACAATGTGGGGGCTTAATTGCTATGGCCAAATGGTCAATACTTGTACTCTTATAGGTCAATATACCTTACTTTTTAAAAAAATATTCAAATTATGATTGTTTTGCGTCTGTTTTACAAGAAAATTGATCTAATAACATTTTTCCGTAACTATTTAAAAATCTATTTGAAATAATTTTAATGGAATAAAAGTATAAACATGTAGTGATTTCAAAGCCTTTTATTAAAACCTTGGGTCCAAAAATCAAGATCCTCTGAATATGGAGGCTTCCAAGCACAGGAACATTGATCTCAATCATGAACCAAATGTTAAACAATATCTTGGTATATCTTCTCAATCATGAACCAAATGTTAAACAATATCTTGGTATATCTTCCAATTAATTGTACATGAATGAGTCTTCAAGATACTTCAATAATTAATTCTGTTCTTTTCAAAAACATTGCAAAAATAGTCTACTGCTGGGAAAGAAACAATGTGTTTCAATTGAAGTTTATTTTAGAATGAGATTCTGGAATTTTACTTGTAATTACATATAATATGATACAGAACTAGGGAAAAGGGTCTATTAAGTGATTTTAATTAACTTGATTTTTAGTAAATAAAATGAAGGACAATTAATATTATTATCAAGCCTAGTAATATCAATTGATTAATTTGTAATATGATGATTAGATTTTATTTTGAATGACTTTATTATAATGGAAAATTCAACATTCGATTTACCATGTACATACCTAACATACAAATACACACGCGCGCACGGATAGACCCTGCTGTGAGTGATATCAGAGGAAACCAATTTCACAATAAGAATCAGCAGCGGAAAGCTCTTGATTTATATAACTGGCTATATACTTTTGTCGGGTTTCTCAAATTTACTGTCACATTTAGATAAAAATACCATTTAAGGCACTGTTTAACTCTTAATACATATAAAAACTGCTTAAAATTATTCGAGCAGTACCATTCTTATTTTCAAAGTTTATTAAATTCTTCTTTAGTTTCACTTTCAAACACTTGATTGACAAGCGGCATCATTTCTAATTTTGTACAGGTAAAAAAGGGGGCATTTGTAAAATGTTTGGCTACTATGGGGGACTGGTTGCCATAGAAACAGATAAAGAATTTGAAAAAATAGCCATTTCAAGCTATTTTAAAAACAAATGGCAAGTGGTACCATCAGTTTAAGCTATACAAAATAAAATAATTAGATAAAAAATGTTGTAAAATTTTCAAATTATAGAAATTTATTCATGGATCTAAAAGGTGTTAACATGGTATATAAACGTATATAGACAACACATCATATATAACAATTTTTTTTTATTTATTTCAACATAAGTTGGTTTTAATGGAAGATCTTTATATTGTTTTATAGTTAAGCATATGAAAATTGAAATCCGTTGATATGGTTACACAATAAATTAAAAAAGAATCTTCATATTTTGCGATACTCAAAATAAACTGACTGCAATTACCAAACTTTACGCAATATCAGTTGAAGCTGCAATTTAGCAAAAGGAATGGTCGTTCAAATGAAGTTTTGAACAAGAATGTCTGAATGATTTTCTTACGTCAATGTAGATGTCTATTTCCTTACAACGACAGCTGAATAACGCTTGAATATATTGTATAAAAGTTTGGCATGTTTCCCACATACGAGGGTTGTCCCAAAATAGCGTAGACAAGTGGCGTTATTCAGTTAATCGAAGACAAAGGAAGATGAAATTTGTGCCACAAAGGGTTCAAGAAATTTGCATTCAAATAATGTTTTAAAATCAAATATTTTCTGAGAGGAAATTAGTGAAATGAAAGCATGTTACTGAGCTTTATTTATTTTACAACGATTGATAAGCAAGTTCTACAACTTATATTAATATCTCTCGTTGGCACGGATGTTAGCGCGAGGGGGTCATTGGTGTGGGAAGAAGCCGGAGTACCCGGAGAAAACCCACGTGTCCAAGCGGGCGACCGCCATACCCTATCACATACAACCACTGTCGATCACGGGTATCGAACTCGGGTCGCAGCGGTGACAAGCGAGTGCGTTGTCTACTACGCTACTTGGACACCTTGGAAAGCATGTTAGATCAGAAATTCGACATGCGGCGCAATGTCAAAAACAAAAAGTTCAAATCAACATAATGAAATGAAAATTGCGAGGAAAAAAGCTTATCGAATGAAAAAATTCAATAATTCATAAAACATACATTGATATTTGATAATAATTTGATTATTTACTCAGAAAATGTTTTGGCTATAACAAAACTCATTAATATTTTATATCGCGCTTTGTGACAAGTAAAAAGTTAACTTGTATTAAAATGACGATGTCAGCGTTTAAGGCGGCGCAGCAGTAACTAATACAATTTTGTAAAGACCATGAAATAAATCCTAAGCTGCTTTGGAAGTAAATGAAAATAACAAAATCGATTAGAAATGCGTTTTGTGAATAAGTAGTTAAATAATATTAAACATATTTGATCAAGTATGATGACAATAAGTGGAAAAAAGAAACCCCGAACGATATCAATGGAGGTCAAAATGCTGAACGACACATTTCGGCAAGACGGACGTTAGACAACAAGTAATACAGGGCAAGTTTGGAGCCGACAGATCGTTTGTACTTAAAAATATTTAAAAAAAAAAAAACAAACTAGATATATATGTTGAATGTGCACTCAGGGTACATGTTCAAAGATAATATTTTTTTCGGAAATAAAACGTTAATGTTATCGTTAACGATGTGGAGGGTTTAGCAACAACGTAAAACTGGAAATTTTCGACTTCGCACCTTGCGCCGCCTGACAAAACTTGTTGTTACTAATTATTCATTTTCTCGAGAAATAAATAAAGTACAGATTTGAACTTTTCAGCATTGTTTGCCAAAGGTTCATTGAAGAAAACATAGAAGTCTAATGAAATTGCAGTGAACAGATTATAAATTATGTGTCATGTCTACATTATTTTGGGACAACCCTCGTATATATGAAATGCACCATCATGTATCTCTTTTATTTACAAAATTTGTTTAAAAAATACAGTGTCCTTTTTATTGAAAATATGTTCGCCAGTTTGGCTCCTATTTTTTTACAGTAAGTGTAAGCAAGGGTTGTCATAATAACACGTGTATATAATACTGACAATGAAGCATTTGCTTGGTACATATTTTGCTTGGGTATAAATAAATAATGAAATTCATCCATCCTTCTGTGAGCACACATGCTACTTGGCACTCTCCAAGACTCTGCTGTGTGCGACTCACTGCAACGTATTGAGAGATTTGTTTCATATCAATCTGAACTCAAGGATCGGAATGAACACAAATCGTGAAAAATATTACCGTGTATTTTCGGGCAAATATTTATCTAATAGGAGCTATGATCAAACTTTCACTTAGGAAAAAGCAACAATTTAGTTATTAGTGAAGGGTTTTCCGTGTTAACATATAGATTGATGTCGAAATGTACCACAACGTTTCTTAATGTTACACTATAAAATGTAAGTAAATCACTTACAAAACACCTATATATACTAAGTATATCTTGCTCATTTAAATGACTTTCAATGAAATGGTCAGTTTCGCAATGCCTCGCCGATCAATTGTTTGAGTACACGAGTCTAAAGGTCGCAGACCCTATAAGTTATAAAGACGTGAACTGTGCAGTGTAAACAAAACTATCGAGAGTCAAAGTGTGGAACATCGATACCGGAGGAACGGAATATTCACGTGTTTTGTTCTTTATTATTATTCACGTCAATATTAACCAGTTTAGCCGTGCTGGTACAAAGCTTCCCAAGACGTGACCGTCATTTTTAAGGCATGGATTCACCTCCTATCCCACCCATGAGTGCGGAGGATGTGTTTAAGAACATCCCTCCCCCATCTTACGAAGAGATCATGGGCCATCAGACCCTAACGTCGGCCAAAACAGACGTATCCAGGGAAGAGTTACCGCCCTTAGCATATATCGATATTATGCCGCGATGTCTTTTCCCGGGAAATATGAAAGGAAAAGTTCCACCCGAATACGATAAATTCAGGTAGGCTTCGATGTTCTTTGATCGTCTATGCAAATGAAGCAATAATATATGAAGGGTTATTTGGTTTTTCTATCAATTCAATTTCGATTGATTTTCTTAGTAATGCCAAAGTGGTTTTAACTTTACTGTGTTACATCCAGGTATCGGACTTCTGTCGATTTTAATGTGGATTAAAGAATATTATGATTAAAATATTTCATTGGTTTAGAATTTTCAAATGTTACGATATTTTACCCCCCCCCCCAAAAAAAAATACGTTTTAAAAATTTTTGAAAAGGTAAAAATTTTAAAATCCCAAGAGGGATTCGAACTCATTACTTACAGAGAGAACCATCTAACCCACTGAAAGTACATTTCAGATAATAAATGTCATTTTACAAATATATCGTTATCGTTTATCAAATTCAAATGTATTGAAGTGTAATTCATGTCGCGTCCTACTGCAAATACGACTTATGTTATTTTTATTACCAACGGCGTTGATTCGTTGACGTCCAATAATTTTCATACATTCAAATTCAAATCTCTTTTTTAAAAACAAATTAAAATGACAGTTGGATCACACAACTGTGTTCTCTGGTTTTGAGCAAGATGGATATGTGGCCACTCCATCATTACATATTACATCTTACAACACATATACCGTTCTCATATACTTGGAAATGTGCATGATTTGTGGCCATGCAAATTCTTTGGGAAAAAGTGACAACTACCTTGCGCTTACGTGCTGTATTTATTTTTAAAACTTTTATACCACGTAATTTCTTTATAGTACCTTAATCGAGGCCGCCAACCATTGGTTGCGAGGAAATCCAAGCTACGGAGTGTGGAAATGTGAGACCGTGGAACGTAAAGTGGAAAGCAGTGGAGAAGTGTTAATGGAGAGTATGTTGTTCCACGAAGCCACGTACGGATTCAACGTTAACATCAATGGCATCAGGTAAGTAGGTTTTCAATGTGGCTTCTTGAAAGAACATGAGCGAATATTATGGTGCTAATGCTTATTGTTATGATCGAAAGACACATTTTCAGTTTTCGAGAAAATGTTTAAATTAAATGCTTTATCACATACTGAAAGCACATGGGCACGTAACATCAAAAGGGGGGTGTCTCGCAGCAAACATTTTACGTTTACGTACAGAAAATTGAACAACTAAATTGCCCTTTCCCTCACTCCTTGAGTCTGCCCTATCCCCCCCCCCCCCCCGCCCAAAACACACTTACAAAAACGACGCTACGTGCCCGATTTTAAAGTAATCATTAACGTAATTTCATGTATATGGAATTTCATTTTTAAGTAATATATATAATTAATCCCAATTTCATCAACACAAATTCTCTACTCCTGATATTTTCGAAACGCTGTTAAAATTCTGATACTATGGTTTTGTAAAATTTTGGCAAAGACTTATTTTTTTAATTTTTACTTTAAATATCTAAATTGAATATACAAAATTTTATAAATGTATTGGATAGAAAAATACGTTATTATTGAGAACATGGTCCATTTTTTTACTGTCTAAATTACATTGCTAGTAATTTAACTACACTACACTTACTACACAAATCTTATTAATATGTTTTTCAGAATGTGGCTGTACGTCCGCGATAACATATCCACTCCCCCACAACAACTCGGACTTCGCAGTCGGGTACCGGACAAAGTGGAAATCCCGATACCTTATTACATGGGCAGAAGAAGGAGATACTACGGCCCGGCTTTTGTGCAAACAATTATGTCATACGAAGGCCTTAAGAAAACCATGGAAAAACTGAACAACGAACTAAAGAGCGAGCCCGTTGGAGGTATACTTGTATATGAGCTGGTGACTACAATAATAGTTCCATGGGAGTATAAATTAAAAAAAAAACCAGACAAATATTTGGTTTGTGCATTTTTCAAATGGATTTCGTTAAGAATATACTCATCAATAAGCAGATAAAACAACGTTGTTTTATTCGATGGAACCCTATCTCCACTTTAAATTAATGCATTAGGCCTATATATGTCATGTTGTAAAAATCTGAATCTACAAGATGACGGAAAATACAACATACAAAATTTACGACATGACAACTAGTTTTTATGTTGTAAATTTTGTATTTACTGCCACCCGGTAAAAAAAATTTACAACTTGACACATGTAAAATTCATAATATCCGTTATATTTTTTTTTTTACAATTTAGGAACCATTTTGAACGTAGAATGTGCCGTGATAAAGGCAGCGGAAGGATTTGAGCGTTTAGACGTCGATCCTGACAACACAGTGTTTCACGAAAACGGCGGAAAATTACGACGTTACACACAGATCATCCGGATCTTCTACGTCATCGGAAGTCTGGCACAGGAAACCATTGGTGGGCTTCAAATTTTATTGGTTCATGCATTTTCAGACTATGTCAGATGGCTGTCAAAAATATCAAACTTCCACGTGTTCTGAATTTGTTTTTTAAGACCTGATAGATGTGATGCCAAAAGCAACACGTAATCCCGGAATGGGAACTCCTGCAAAGTTCGAGTCATTTGACGAAACAATGGAACGCCTCTCAAGAAATCCACCATCAGAACTCAGGGTATGTACTTAAAGATAAACGTTAGTCACCTGAACTGAAATAATTATTTTTTTATAAATAGACTTCTTAACATCATATTATTTTCTGATTTGGTTGGTGTTTTTTTTTCCAGGAAGGTCGAGTGGTCAATTTACAAACTCTTTTCCCACAATATAAGGAATTAGCAGGTAATATTCATTTTGGATATTAGGCACAATCATATAGCAAGGCACGTTGGTGGAGAAAGGTGGGGGGGGGCTGTCCTTTTTTAGTTACCGATATTTCTCATAAATATGCATATATAAAAATAAATTTTGAACGATTTGTCCAACAAGTTTTTAGGTTAGTATGAAAAATTAATGAGAAGCTATCTATCATATATTCCCGAGGCCGTAAAAACCCATAAAAGCCCAAAATCTTTTATATGATTTATTTCAAGGAAGTGCACCTCCGACATCGTTTTGAAAGAAAGCATAGGTAATAAAAGCGGAATGAAGAATTACATAAAAATTTATATTAGTATTCCTGAATTTGGAAAGTGCATTTTTTTTTATATATATAGAGTTGCTAACATCTAAGCAAACTGATACCGTATTTTTTTTTTTACATAAACAGGTGAAGTCGACGTTCTGGCCAATGACACAGACGATTTTGTCACTGGATCTCTCAATAGAAAGCAAATGCAGATCCTTCGCATCTTTAGAGTCAACGGAAGTTCACCTAGACCTTTCCCACCAAATCTTTCCAGCAAACTGTTTGTTCCGGTCCGAACCGGAAGTAGGTCATTTGAAACAATGCTTCAGACGATGTTCCGAATTGAGGCTTGGCTTAGAGTTACAGGTATACTATAAATATCTGTATAATTCTACCTTGTAGTATTCTTATTAGATACCAGGTAAATCACCGTGGAAACCAAAAATTGAAGGTTAATAGATCACGTATGTTATATATTACATTTCATAAAAAGTAAATATCTGTCAACTATTTACAAAGCCCAATTTGCTGGAAAAATCAGTATTATAAAGAAATATCAAATCTGTCTATAGAATTGCTAATGAATTAACTCGTTTAAAAAAAAAAAAATTTGTGTTGCCCTCTGTTTAAGGTTTACCAATCTACAATGTGGAGACAGTGTCCTATCTATTCAATGAACATTCCCCGTCCGGTATGGATGCAAGCAAGTCAAGTGTAGTTTGTCCCGTGGGGGTCGGGAAACACTTTGTTACAGCAATCAGGTACGGACAAAATGGCACGAGAGCCAAATGTACACGTGCCTATTTTTGTAATGAACACAGTATCTTAGAACTCCAAACAGCAAAATACCCTAATCCGCAAAAAAAAAATGATAAAACTCATTTATCTTGAATCAAATTTTAATTTTATCTTTCTTGAGGTTTTCAGAAGAGCAAAACATGATAATGAGTTTTTGAAAAAAAAAGAGTTAAACGGTAAAAAAAGTTGTTTCTTATCTGTCATTCTTGCATTGGTACCGCTTCAGGGTGTACTTCTACGAGCAATACCATGAGCCAGACCCCGCCCTCCTACCCCCTGTGTTTCCCTGGAACGGATCATCTGGGTCATCCAGCTGTACCTTGCTATGATACAGAATTTGCATATCGCACATTCAGCACTTCATCATTGGGATCGCTGCTGCATTAAAGATGGCGAAGAGGAGTGCGAATGCGCAGTTCAATTCTTTCATAACGTCACAATCGCAATGCCCCAGGCCTTCCTGAGCTTTCGAGCTTCTGCGTCGAGAAGTTGCGATTGAGAACGTCGGAGACTCAAAAACCCTATCGACTTATACAACGGATGATAATTTCGATATCCGTCCATTTGTTCTATGATGTTCATTCAACTGTGACTAGTTTATGGTTGCATCCAGACTGTGATAAATATGGCAATTATATATTTTTACGTACTATGTATCTGATATGATGAAGCTCTGATATTTAAAATGCGTTCATATATAATATATTCTGTCTATATTTTCTATTTATACCTCATTTATGTTACAATATGAATTGTATATTCTTTACTTTGTTTTGTTTTTATTAAATTCTGCTTGAAAGTTACTGGGATTTATTCACTTAAAATGACAGTAATGTAACGTGACGAAAAAATAACGTTCAGGGCAAATTAATAGATGATTAATACACCATGAATCATTTTTTTTTTGCATGATCGGATCAAATACAAAAAGCTACATGTATATGCACAATCCACAGAAATGTTCTAATCAGATTAATGCATTCTCCAATTCATGCAAATATCTTTAAATAACATTGTTGCATTATATATACTTATATGTTTTTTTAAAAAACAAACCGTGTGCTCATTTAAAAAAAAAATCCTTATGGGAAACACCATTTTTGTTATCCACAAACGAGATCTATATCAAATTTAAATACACACGATCTAATTTTTTCGTACAGAGAATCTACTTACGGTTGAAATTCTCAGATGAAATGAATGGGTGCACATATACACGACTGAGATCTGTCAAAGGTCTGTTATTAACATTTAGGTCAGAACGGGAGAAAGGGGATAATGGTTGACACTTGACGGGTGTTCATTATATTCATTTCTATACTTTTCTATATATAAATGGCAGTATCATTGAAAGATTTGATTTTCCCTTTTTTATTGAAGAAAAAAAATCACAAAAATAAGCCCTACTCTTTCTGAAATTATTATTTTCCTGATATAATTTGCAGCACACTTTAAAGTTTTTTACTATCGTAGTAAGACAAACTTTAGACATAGAAATTTAAATTCTGCGTTTTGAAGCCAGGGACAAAATGAATTTGAAAAAAAAAACAGGGCGATAAGAAAAACCAGATAAAACAGCTCAATAATTCTACAAAAAATGAAGTAGGATTTTTTTTACTGTAAATATTAAATTCAGCGAAATCCTCATTACTAGTATATGAATACCTCTTCATTGAAGAAAAGGTAAGTAAACACCAACAACATGAATTTATTTCAAAATAATTCATGTATTTATATTGTTATCAATCAGTAATCTTACAGTGATTATAATCTCCACAGACAGTGTACTATATATTGCGACTATATTCACATTTTCTTGTAATAAAGTTGTGTTTGAGCTTTTATTACCGGGGTCAATAGTTGTCGATATGAGTCAAGATATTTTTGTGTATTTAGACATTACGCAAGAAATCAATGCAATCACGATCGTGTATTTATTTTTCTATTGTTTCATAATAATAATACGCATTATAAACTGTTCAATCATAATTTGATTTAGTTGCAGATTTTAAGATGATTAGAATCGGTTCAAGGAACCATTAATTACGTACTATCGACACTCCTGGGATTTTGAGTTCGTGCCAAATCATTCAGACTTTTGAAGTCCTTTTAGTAATCAATAGTCAAATGGTTTAGCATTGGCCTTATAAAGCGGAGGGCTTTTTTTTTTTAAATTATTACACTGAGATAGTTGAACGCTTTGCCAAATGTTAATGATCTAGCAAAC